>NW_027361738.1:3725833-4397500 GCF_039654945.1 Dendrobates tinctorius | reverse complement strand
CCCACGGTATAGGAAACAGTTGGCTGTAGGCGTTCGACCCTCCTCCTCCTCCTCCTCCAGAAGCGAAAGCTCGTCCACAGAGTGCAGTCGTACGAGCACTCCATCTGCAGCTGCCACTGGTGCACACGATGTGTCCCCCTATCGAGCAGCTAGTGGAAAGCGTCAGCAGGCTGTGTTGCAGATGATGTGTTTGGGCGACAGACACACCGCCGAGGTGCTGGCCGAGTACTTGAAGCGACAAACTGAGTCATGGCTGGGCAGTGTACATCTTGAGGCAGGCAAGGTAGTTAGTGATAACGGCCGTAATTTTGTGGCAGCCATAGCCCTTTCAAAACTCAGCCACATACCTTGCTTGGCTCACACCTTGAACCTGGTGGTGCAGTGCTTCCTCAAAAATTATCCGGAGTTAACAGCCCTGCTCCAGAAGGTGCGAAGACTGTGCGCGCACATCCGCCGGTCGCCTGTACACTCCGTTCGTATGCAGAAGCTGCAGCGATTGCTCCACCTTCCCAACCACCGCCTCATTATCGACATTGCAACAAGGTGGAACTCCACCCTGCACATGGTGGAGCGGCTGTGCGAGCAGAGGCAGGCCATAATGCATTTGTGGGAGGATACACGGCCAGGCACTTTGAGAGCAGACATGGAGTTGACAGGCGTGCAGTGGTCGAAGCTGAAAGACCTTTGTAAAGTCCTTCAGTGTTTTGAGGAATGCACACGGCTGGTAAGCGCAGACGACGCCATCCTAAGCATGAGCATCCCACTTATGCGTCTGCTCATGCAAACTTTGACGCACCTTAAGGAGCAGGCGTCTGCAGCCAATGTTGATGAGGAGGAAGAGGAGGAGGGAATCCTTGATGACATTCAGCCATTGTCTGCTCAGGGACCTCTCCTGGACGAGGTGGAGGAAGAAGAGGAGGAGGAGGAGGAGGAGGATGATGGGGATGATTACTTAGGGGAGGAGGATGCATCTCGTGGGGCAAGTGAAAATGTTGGCGTGCCAAGGTCTGGTACAGGGTTTGTGCGTGACTGGAGGGATGTGGATTTGCCAGAAAGTGCTCCTCCACCCAGCACTCGCAGTGCATCATTGACACCGGGAACATTGGCCCACATGTCAGATTATGCCTTGCGGATCCTAAAAGGGACCCCCGCATTGCCAAAATGATGAACGATGACGACTACTGGTTGGCCAGCATCTTGGATCCACGCTATAAAGGCAAATTACAAAACATCATGCCACAGGAGAACCTTGACCTAATATTGGCTAATAAACAAGCAACTCTGGTAAATCGGTTGCTTGAGGCATTCCCAGCACAGCAGCGGTGATGGTTCTCACACGAGCCGTACGGGCCGGGGGCAGCTTGGCAGAGGTGTTCGTGGTGCACACAGCAGAAGTGGCGTTGGAGACAGGGGTTTCATGACAATGTTGTGGACTGATTTTTCAAATACCGCTCACACAACTGGTAATACTCCATCGATGGAAAGTGACAGGAGACAGCAGTTGTCAACTATGGTTACAAACTACTTTTCCTCCCATATCGATGTTCTCCCACACAGGTCATTCCCCTTTGACTATTGGGCCGCTAAACTGGACACCTGGCCTGAATTGGCCCAATATGCCTTACAGGAGCTCGCTTGCCCAGCTGCAAGTGTGCTATCGGAAAGAGTCTTCAGTGCAGCTGGATCAATCCTGACAGAAAAAAGGACCCGTCTGTCAACCCAAAATGTGGATGATCTAACCTTCATTAAAATGAACCATGCATTGGTTTCCAAGGATTTTGTCCCACCTTCCCCTGATGACACATAGGGTGACAGAAAAATTGCTTGCTTTGGTCCACCTCTTCCTGGTACTTCACCTATTTCGCCTTTTGCATCAGCTGAATGTCCAACATCAACATATGCCACTTTCTAAAACTCCCTAACTGTGCTGCCCCCCCCCCCATGGCCGGGGTCACCACCTACCGCACGACACCGTGCGAGTGCCGTTGCCCTGGACAGGTGGGTAGGCCGACTCTTGGGCGCGGGCACTGGCACAGGGTCCCTCATAGTGCAATCAAGTGTCTCTGACGGTGGTGGTGCACACCCGCCGTCAGACACACCGCTGTACTGTGAGGGGCCCAGTGCCAGTACCGATGCCCACGAGTGGGTCCCCCTTGCTTGGCCAGGGCCCCAGCATTTGCAATCTTTACCTCTCCCTGCTCCTCCGCTGTGTAATCTGGGCCGTCAAATCCATACTGTGCCTGACACCGTCTGAGCCTGCCTCCTGAGACATATATTTTGAATGTGTACGCTATCCATAAATGTTATCCAGGGATACGGTACCCTTTCTAACCTTTGTGCAATGACGTGCAATCCATACTGGGCCTAACACCATCTGAGCCTGCCTCATGCTGTATAGACATATATTTTGAATGTGTACGCTATCCATACATGTTATCCAGGGATACGGTACCCTTTCTAACCTTTGTGCAATGACGTGCAATCCATACTGGGCCTAACACCGTCTGAGCCTGCCTCATGCTGTATAGACATATATTTTGAATGTGTACGCTATCCATACATGTTATCCGGGGATACGGTACCCTTTCTAACCTTTGTGCAATAACGTGCAATCCATACTGGGCCTAACACCGTCTGTGCCTGCCTCATGCTGTATAGACATATATTTTGAATGTGTACGCTATCCATACATGTTATCCGGGGATACGGTACCCTTTCTAACCTTTGTGCAATGACGTGCAATCCATACTGGGCCTAACACCGTCTGAGCCTGCCTCATGCTGTATAGACATATATTTTGAATGTGTACGCTATCCATACATGTTATCCGGGGATACGGTACCCCTTCTAACCTTTGTGCAATGACGTGCAATCCATACTGGGCCTAACACCGTCTGAGCCTGCCTCATGCTGTATAGACATATATTTTGAATGTGTACACTATCCATACATGTTATCCGGGGATACGGTACCCTTTCTAACCTTTATGCAATGACGTGCAATCCATACTGGGCCTAACACCGTCTGAGCCTGCCTCATGCTGTATAGACATATATTTTGAATGTGTACGCTATCCATACATGTTATCCGGGGATACGGTACCCCTTCTAACCTTTGTGCAATGACGTGCAATCCATACTGGGCCTAACACCGTCTGAGCCTGCCTCATGCTGTATAGACATATATTTTGAATGTGTACGCTATCCATACATGTTATCCAGGGATACGGTACCCTTTCTAACCTTTGTGCAATCACGTGCAATCCATACTGGGCCTAACACCGTCTGAGCCTGCCTCATGCTGTATAGACATATATTTTGAATGTGTACGCTATCCATACATGTTATCCGGGGATACGGTACCCTTTCTAACCTTTGTGCAATGACGTGCAATCCATACTGGGCCTAACACCGTCTGAGCCTGCCTCATGCTGTATAGACATATATTTTGAATGTGTACACTATCCATACATGTTATCCAGGGATACGGTACCCTTTCTAACCTTTGTGCAATCACGTGCAATCCATACTGGGCGTGAGAACGGCTGGCGAGCTGTTAAGCAAGCTACAGCACCTGTCCAGACAAGTACAGGGATTCCCTAGCGAGGAGACTTATTTGATTGTTTTCAATGTTGGGACAGCAATTTTTGGGGAGCACTATACTCTGGAGAATGATAGATGGGGCCCACCATACACTGGAACATTCCAAAGGTGGACATCAGACACTGGAGCAGCATTTACAGGGCCCATTATACACTAGAGCATTAGAAATGGGGCCCATTATGTTTGGAGCATTATTTGGGCCCATAAGACAGTGGAGCTTCATCCATGGGGACCAACATATACTGTAGTATTATGTGGAGCTCATCATATACTGTTTCAAACATTATATGGGACCAATGATTTTGTATGGAGAAATAGATGGGCCTCGTCATGAGATGTAAAAAGTGAGGTATTTTTCATTGTACTATACCGCTATTTCTCTGCCGTATCGGAGCATGATGAGTTGTGGTATGTGTTAAAGGGGCGCTCTTTCGCCCAGGGCACATGAAAACCTGCAGCCAGCCCTCCCCCCCACAACTCTAGCCAAATAACCCCCATTTTTCAGTGCATAACTTGTATTATGAAGTTAATTAAGGTTGACAAGCTTAAGTAAGAAGAATTGATGCTTTTGGCATTCAAATGGGCACTGTAGGTGTGTTTCCTGTCCTCCTCTCACTGCCGACTTTTATTCCCCATTGACTTACATTGGGTTTCGTGTTTCGGGACGACCACGACTTTTCCCTATAATCGGACGATCTTGCTCGACCCGACTTTTGGAAAAGTCGGGTTTCACGAAACGAAACGCGACCCTAAAAAACCAAAAGTCGCTCAACTCTACTTACAATAATTACCTGTTGGTGATAAGTGGTGATGGATGGCAGCAGCATCTACAACAGGCCAGCCCGCCCTCCCCTACGCACGTTTCGGATTACTCCTTTATCAGGGGGCGTGGTAAATGTTGACCTAAGTGATGTTATAAAGGGAGGAGGCCGGAAATAATGTAATACCTAATAAGGGAAGAGGTGGTGCATCGCCATGGTGTCCAAGATGCCAGCATCCGACACAGGAACCCCCAGCGCCGGAAACACATTATCATGTGACCAGACGCCGGAGGCACCACGTGCCGGGGACCGACGCGATGAACCAAGAAGGCGTCGCATGTGCAGAGGAGGGGGAGCGGGAACAAGTGACGCGCTACCAGGGAGGTGAAATAGTGTATATGTACAAGGCATGGCAGCCTGCACCCAAACCACGGTGTCCCTGAGGTCTGGCGTGGGATGCATCGCCGACACAAGATATGCAGAAGGGCAACATAATACAATAAAAAGCAGAGTAATACAGAATAGTACAAATACATAAGAAGCAGTACCACCGCACATGCAGCAGTGCCAACAATCAAAAAACACCCTATATGTATCCCACAAGTTTTTATAATAGAAATAGAAACATACCCTTCACTGCATAATATTTAAAGGGGAATGCCATATATATTTTTTGATAGATAATATAAAAATAGATAAGAATTCATATTATATTCACAATTTTCAAGCAATATCAAAATTGATATACAATCATATCACAAAGAAAGATATAATAATATTATATTTAATTATTGCCCACAAAATATATAGAACAGCATTACCAAGATATGATTATATAAGAGACATTATCATACAGTCCTAATTATATATCATTGAAAAAAATAGAAAAATAAATAAAATAAACAAAATAAAGATATTCACAAAACATCCCCCCGACTCATCTTCAACCTCGTCAAAGGATCAAAGGATCTTTTTCAAACATAGGTATAGGATGGACATAGAAAACAGTAGAAATTAGTCCATCTGTACAAGGTACCGCCACTATCCTGGACTCCGTCCAATGATCTTCATAGATCCACAAAATATCATAAAAATACCTAATACATGAAAAACACAATTAAAAATATAATAAAAACAATAAAAAATAGCAAGGATTAGATCCACCCAATGTCCACCTGGAACAGTAAGGTGGTCACAGGAACGGATCGAAACTCAAATTCTCGTTTAGTCCTTGTGGATATACCGTATTAAGCGTCCAGATCCAGCGAGTCTCAAGTTTACCCAATCTTTGAAACAGATTGCCACCACGAATCCCAATATTTAAGGCATCGATACCCATCACCTGTAGCACCGTACTGTCACAGTCATGAAAGTTTTTAAAGTGTCGGGGTAACGTTATAAGAGTGAATGCATCCATGTGGCCAGCCGCCGCCTGAATATCCAACACATACTCGCGCACGCGAACCTTGAATTGTCTAGTTGTTAAACCGACATAAATTAATCCACATGGACAGGTGGCGTAATAAATAACATATCTCGTAGCACAAGTAATGTATTTATTGATCTTAAAATTTTTAACGCCACCTGAATCGGAAAAAGAATCACACTTTTCAATGTTGGGACAGGCAACTCAATGTCCACACGGAACACACCCACTCCTATGTGTGAAATTATCCAAAAATGTACCCTTTCTCTCACTTGTATAATGACTATGGGTGAGGTGATTGCGCAGATTCTTAGGACGCCAAAATGTAATGACTGGTATGTCCAGAATAAATTTGCCAATTATTGGGTCAATTTTCAATATAGGACATGCTTTAGACAAAGCCTGCCTGACCTGCCTAGAATGGGAATGATAATTTGCAATGAAGCGTAACTTCCAGGTCCCTCCATCTTCCTAGCTGATTCCCTATTGTACAGTAGGCCATTTGGGGAAGAATAATTAGCCCTGTTATAGGCTCTTTTGAGTAGATGCCGACTATAGCCACGTTCCAAGAATCTCATTTTTAGCTCCTCTGCTCTTCTCTCAAAATCCTCATTAATAGAGCAAATCTGACAAAGTTGGAGGAACTGACCAATGGGAACAGACCTTACCATGTGATCAGGATGACATAGCGAAGCGTGTAACAACAGATTAGTAGAAGTCATCTTCCTAAAAATATCTGTCTGCCACAGACCATCAGTATCCTGTTAAACAATGACATAGAGGAACTCAATCTTATCAGCATCGCATGTGAATGTTTAACGTATATTTTGGTCGTTGCTATTCAGGCGACCAATAAACTCCTGTAGTTCCAGAGTAATACAGCGTAGTACCCTACCAGACCAAAAATATAGGGCAAAATGGAGGAAATATACACTCCCTGATCGCCTCCCTCCACACGACCAGGGGGACGCGGCTTCTTAGATGGTACAGAAGATTTGGCGCGCGCTGGGCAGACCCTGAAAACATGACCAGTCTGCCCATAGCTAAAACATGCCCCCACACCACGACGAACTGGAGGAAACACCGCTGGAGAACCACCTCTTCCCACCTGCCTGGGCTCGTCTTCCTGCACCAGTGTGTCCTCCTCCCTAGCAAGGACTACATTGGGCATATTCGCCAAAGCCACAAAAAACTCGTCTACCGACCGTAGAGATGGTGAATTGGCCGGCAAGGAGAAGGCCCAGGATTGGGGATCACCCTCAAGGAGAATCCCACCTGCTGTTCCTCACTCCCTCATGAGCGATTGTGGAGCCTGAAGTGTAGCTTGTAGGCCTCCTTAAAAAACAAAAAATTCTCTCTCCCTCCAGAAAACCTGTCTGGGAGAGGTAACTTGGGCTGTGGTTGAGCCTGCATCTGAGCTGAAGCCCCGTACCCCACCAACTGCTGTAGCTGCTGCTCCACCACACCACGCAGCACCCCACGCTCCTCAGTGAGGGTCTGCAGCAATTGGAAACAGGTCTGCATTAGGGCCATGGCTCACCAGAAAAAATGGGACTGTTGGTAATAATGTCACAGGACAGTAGGGAAAAGGCAGGAGACATGGAACCTGGGCCCCTGAACTGTCCCTCAGGCTTAGGGGGTGCCCTGACTTTCCTTAACTTGGGGGTACACTTAATGGTAGTGAGGCCCAATTCTCTGACCTGTCCCTATCCCCTGTTTAGTCATGAGCTCAACCCCAACCCCCTCCCCAGGAGGTGAGACAGGGAATAAAGTAAATTGCACCAAATAACACAAGGGAAAATAAAACAGACACCACGGGGTTAAAGCAACTATAAACCCAAACTTAGCTTTATCTGCTGCCAATGCTCCAAGCAGCAGAGAAAGGCACCCGATCAGCATCTAGCAGCAACTCCACTGCTCCAGATAAGCTGAAGGGGTTCCAGACTTCACCAAGGTTCGTTAGCAAATGACCAGTATTACCAACAGGGAGCTGCAGCAGCTGATGATCTTTTATAGGAAGGAGGGGGGAGGTCACCACCTGCTGGCTAATTGAACATGTAGTAACACCAGCGGCCACCGGGAGAAAACCAGCAGCAGAGCAACTACAGTTGTAGTAACACCAGCAGCCACCGGGGAAAAAACCCATATAACCCCCAGGGCCTGAAAGGAAAAAGGTTTATATAAGAGAGTCCAGACTCTGACACAGATCCAAAAATGGATTGTGACAAATAAGCTCGGTTCTGCTCCCATACCGCTGTAGTAAGCTCGGTTCTGCTCCCATATCTCTGGAGTAAGCTCTTTTCTGAGCCAATATCTCTGTAGTAAGCTCCATTCTGCTCCCATATCTCTGGAGTATTCTCCGTTCTGATCCATATCCATATCTGTGTAGTAAGCTCAGTTCTCCCATATGTCTGTAGTAAGCTCGGTTCTGCTCCCATATCTCTGGAGTATGCTCAGTTCTGCTAACATATCTCTGTAGTAAGCTTGATTCTGCTCCCATATATCTGGAGTAAGCGCTGCTCTGCTTCCATATTTCTGTAGTAAGCTCTGTTCTGCTCTAGGGATGGGCGAATCTACTCGTTAGGACTAGAGTTGAGCGACTTTTGGTTTTTTAGGGTCGCGTTTCGTTTCGTGAAACCCGACTTTTCCAAAAGTCGGGTCGAGGAAGATCGTCCGATTATAGGGAAAAGTCGGGGTCGTCCCGAAAACGAAACCCAATGTAAGTCAATGGGGAATAAAAGTCGACAGTGAGAGAAGGACAGGAAACACACCAACAGTGCCCATTTGAATGCCAAAAGCATCAATTCTTCTTACTTAAGCTTGTCAACCTTAATTAACTTCATAATACAAGTTAC
Organism: Dendrobates tinctorius; assembly: GCF_039654945.1. Classification (NCBI taxonomy): domain Eukaryota; kingdom Metazoa; phylum Chordata; class Amphibia; order Anura; family Dendrobatidae; genus Dendrobates; species Dendrobates tinctorius. The sequence goes on along the minus strand of NW_027361738.1, from coordinate 4,388,856 downwards.
GCACTGAAAAATGGGGGTTATTTGGCTACAGACTGTGGGGGGGAGGGCTGGCTCCAGGTTTTCATGTGCCCTGGGCGAAAGAGCGCCCCTTTAACACATACCACAACTCATCATGCTCTGATACGGCAGAGAAATAGCGGTATAGTACAATGAAAAATACCTCACTTTTTACATCTCATGACGAGGCCCATCTATTTCTCCATACAGAATCATTGGTCCCATATAATGTTTGAAACAGTATATGATGAGCTCCACATAATGCTACAGTATATGTTGGTCCCCATGGATGAAGCTCCACTGTCTTATGGGCCCAAATAATGCTCCAAACATAATGGGCCCCATTTCTAATGCTCTAGTGTATAATGGGCCCTGTAAATGCTGCTCCAGTGTCTGATGTCCACCTTTGGAATGTTCCAGTGTATGGTGGGCCCCATCTATCATTCTCCAGAGTATAGTGCTCCCCAAAAATTGCTGTCCCAACATTGAAAACAATCAAATAAGTCTCCTCGCTAAGGAATCCCTGTACTTGTCTGGACTCCTCGTCGTCCCCATCTTCCATCTCACTGCACAGTATTTCAACTTTGGAGGTGCTGTGATCCTGGGCAAGCAGGGGGGGCCCACTCGTTGGCGACGGCACTGGCACAGGGCCCCTGATAGTACGGTGGTGTGTCTGATGGCGGGTGGGCCGAACCTGCACTTTCATCTGCAGCTTCCTCTTTGTCACCGTGTAAGATGGAACTGTATATGGGAAGGGTAACCTGAGTTTCATCAGGGTCAGATTCAGGTCGTGTAGCGTGCGAGGGGAATGTAGTGGTCTGGGTCAATGTACCAGCAGATTCATCGAGCAGTGGCTGGGCATCAGTGCACTTGTGTCGCCCCCAGGAGTACGGTCGCCACAGTGGCATTACCTTCTTCCTAGGGAGTGTGATGTCATGCTTGGGAGCAACGAAGGATCTCTCTAGCAGGTTAACTGATTGGGCGGCGTTATTCCCACGAGTCATGACCCTCCAAACAGTGTTCATGAAGGCAAAGTGTTTGTTTTACGTGGGCAGTATGGTTGCAAAGCTGAACCTTAAAGGAATGTCCAGAAGGGCACCACCAGGAGTGGAGCCTACGGTTAAATTCGACTCCACCTGGGAAACCTCAACCATGCCAGCTACAGAACAGATGCACACATTGCAAGTTTAATTCCGTTAACGAACGAGACTCCGTCATGCCCCGCGGTCCGAGTCCGGCTTACTAGAGGGACACGTGAGGCTCTGGCACATGAGATTGGCCAATAACTGGTGTGTCATGCCCTTACATGTCCGTGGCTGCATGTGCGCTACACTGAAAAGGCCAGCGTTTGTCGCTTACAGGTGCAGATAACCCGCTGAACAACGTTAGTGATGGGGATCACTGATTACAATTATTACCCGCGAACAATGATTTCCCAGTAAGTGCAGGTCAACCGCAGTTCCGGAATTAGGCCTAACCGTCATTCCTGAAAAAATGAAAAACTTACGTGTGCAAACCACAGGTGCTGTAGCTTGCTTAACAGCTCGCCAGCCGTTCTCACGCCCAGTATGGATTACACGTGATTGCACAAAGGTTAGAAAGGGTACCGTATCCCCGGATAACATGTATGGATAGCGTACACATTCAAAATATATGTCTCAGGAGGCAGGCTCAGATGGTGTCAGGCCCAGTATGGATTGCACGTGATTGCACAAAGGTTAGAAAGGGTACCGTATCCCCGGATAACATGTATGGATAGCGTACACATTCAAAATATATGTCTCAGGAGGCAGGCTCAGATGGTGTTAGGCCCAGTATGGATTGCACGTGATTGCACAAATGTTAGAAAGGGTACCGTATCCCCAGATAACATGTATGGATAGCGTACACATTCAAAATATATGTCTCAGGAGGCAGGCTCAGACGGTGTTAGGCCCAGTATGGATTGCACGTGATTGCACAAAGGTTAGAAAGGGTACCGTATCCCCGGATAACATGTATGGATAGCGTACACATTCAAAATATATGTCTCAGGAGGCAGGCTCAGACGGTGTCAGGCACAGTATGGATTTGACGGCCCAGATTACACAGCGGAGGAGCAGGGAGAGGTAAAGATTGCAAATGCTGGGGCCCTGGCCAAGCAAGGGGGCCCACTCGTGGGCGTCGGTACTGGCACTGGGCCCCTCATAGTACGGCGGTGTGTCTGACGGCGGGTGTGCACCACCACCGTCAGAGACACTTGATTGCACTATGAGGGACCCTGTGCCAGTGCCCGCGCCCAAGAGTCGGCCTACCCACCTGTCCAGGGCAACGGCACTCGCACGGTGTCGTGCGGTAGGTGGTGACCCCGGCCATGGGGGGGGAGGCAGCACAGTTAGGGAGTTTTAGAAAGTGGCATATGTTGATGTTGGACATTCAGCTGATGCAAAAGGCGAAATAGGTGAAGTACCAGGAAGAGGTGGACCAAAGCAAGCCATTTTTCTGTCACCCTATGTGTCATCAGGGGAAGGTGGGACAAAATCCTTGGAAACCCATGCGTGGTTCATTTTAATGAAGGTTAGATCATCCACATTTTGGGTTGACAGACGGGTCCTTTTTTCTGTCAGGATTGATCCAGCTGCACTGAAGACTCTTTCCGATAGCACACTTGCAGCTGGGCAAGCGAGCTCCTGTAAGGCATATTGGGCCAATTCAGGCCAGGTGTCCAGTTTAGCGGCCCAATAGTCAAAGGGGAATGACCTGTGCGGGAGAACATCGATATGGGAGGAAAAGTAGTTTGTAACCATAGTTGACAACTGCTGTCTCCTGTCACTTTCCATTGATGCAGTATTACCAGTTGTGTGAGCGGTATTTGAAAAATCAGTCCACAACATTGTCATGAAACCCCTGTCTCCAACGCCACTTCTGCTGTGTGCACCACGAACACCTCTGCCAAGCTGCCCCCAGCCCGTACGGCTCGTGTGAGAACCATCACCGCTGATGTGTGCTGGGAATGCCTCAAGCAACCGATTTACCAGAGTTGCTTGTTTATTAGCCAATATTAGGTCAAGGTTCTCCTGTGGCATGATGTTTTGTAATTTGCCTTTATAGCGTGGATCCAGGATGCTGGCCAACCAGTAGTCGTCATCGTTCATCATTTTGGCAATGCGGGGGTCCCTTTTTAGGATCCGCAAGGCATAATCTGACATGTGGGCCAATGTTCCCGGTGTCAATGATGCACTGCGAGTGCTGGGTGGAGGAGCACTTTCTGGCAAATCCACATCCCTCCAGTCACGCACAAACCCTGTACCAGACCTTGGCACGCCAACATTTTCACTTGCCCCACGAGATGCATCCTCCTCCCCTAAGTAATCATCCCCATCATCCTCCTCCTCCTCCTCCTCTTCTTCCTCCACCTCGTCCAGGAGAGGTCCCTGAGCAGACAATGGCTGAATGTCATCAAGGATTCCCTCCTCCTCTTCCTCCTCATCAACATTGGCTGCAGACGCCTGCTCCTTAAGGTGCGTCAAAGTTTGCATGAGCAGACGCATAAGTGGGATGCTCATGCTTAGGATGGCGTCGTCTGCGCTTACCAGCCGTGTGCATTCCTCAAAACACTGAAGGACTTTACAAAGGTCTTTCAGCTTCGACCACTGCACGCCTGTCAACTCCATGTCTGCTCTCAAAGTGCCTGGCCGTGTATCCTCCCACAAATGCATTATGGCCTGCCTCTGCTCGCACAGCCGCTCCACCATGTGCAGGGTGGAGTTCCACCTTGTTGCAATGTCGATAATGAGGCGGTGGTTGGGAAGGTGGAGCAATCGCTGCAGCTTCTGCATACGAACGGAGAGTACAGGCGACCGGCGGATGTGCGCGCACAGTCTTCGCACCTTCTGGAGCAGGGCTGTTAACTCCGGATAATTTTTGAGGAAGCACTGCACCACCAGGTTCAAGGTGTGAGCCAAGCAAGGTATGTGGCTGAGTTTTGAAAGGGCTATGGCTGCCACAAAATTACGGCCGTTATCACTAACTACCTTGCCTGCCTCAAGATGTACACTGCCCAGCCATGACTCAGTTTGTCGCTTCAAGTACTCGGCCAGCACCTCGGCGGTGTGTCTGTCGCCCAAACACATCATCTGCAACACAGCCTGCTGACGCTTTCCACTAGCTGCTCGATAGGGGGACACATCGTGTGCAACAGTGGCAGCTGCAGATGGAGTGCTCGTACGACTGTGCTCTGTGGACGAGCTTTCGCTTCTGGAGGAGGAGGAGGGTCGAACGCCTACAGCCAACTGTTTCCTATACCGTGGGCTAGGCAGCACTGTCCCACCACCGCTGTCCCCTGTGGACCCTGCATCCACCACATTAACCCAGTGCGCAGTGATGGACACGTAACGGCCCTGGCCATGCCGACTGGACCATGCATCAGTTGTGAGGTGCACCTTTCCGCTCACTGACTGCTTGAGTGCATGGACAATGCGATCTTTCACATGATGGTGGAGGGCTGGGATGGCTTTGCGAGAGAAGAAGTGGCGACTGGGTAGGTCATAGCGTGGTACTGCATAGGCCATGAGTTCGCAGAAAGCTGTGCTTTCCACCAACCGAAAGGGCATCATCTCAAACGAGATTAGTTTGGCAATGTGGGCGTTCAAACCCAGTGTACGCGGATGAGAGACTGAGTACTTTCTTGACCTACTCATAGTGTCTGGGAGGGTGAGCTGGACTTGAGAGCTGCATATGGTGGAAGTAGCGGTGGACAGGGCGGACTGAGAGAGGGTTGATGATGGTGATGGAGTTGGTGTTCTCTCTGATGGCCTAGAATCAGTCTTTCGTTGATATAACAGTGGGATTCCCTGACTGCTGTGGCCTTGCAATGACACCTCAACATTTGCTGCTGTGCTAACCGGTGGGCTTACAGTGGGGGAAACAATGTAGCGTTGCTGACTACCTTCGTTGTGATCAGTTGCACATGTGGCACTTGAGGTTTGGTGTTGTGTCCACGCTTGCAAGTGCATGCTGGTTAAATGTCTAAGCATGCAACTGGTATTCAAATTTTTCAGATTTTTCCCTCGGCTAAAGGTCTTTGCGCACTTCTTACAGATAACCTTGGCCTGATCATGAGGATTTTGTTCAAAAAAGTGCCACACTGCACTCTTCCTACTTTGGCAGACATTTTGCGGCCTAGCACGCTGTGATCTTTTGACCCTCTGGACAAGCTGTCCAGCAACTCTTTTGATGTTTGGAACCTGTCTTTGGAGTGCTCCGGGCCTGCCAGATAACAGCTGTTGCGATGTCGATGTCTGCTGTGGATGCTCCTCATCTGAGCTATTGGAAGCAGCACCCTCTTCCCCCAATGGATGCCAATCTGGGTCAACAACTGGGTCATCCATCACCTCCTCTTCTATGTCATGTGCACCTTTCTCTGTGTCACCGTGTATGGTGGTATAGTGGGGCACCTGAGTCTCATCAGGGTCAGAATCTGGCTCTGTACACTGCGAGGACAATGTAGTGCTCTGAGTGAATGTACCAGCAGAATCATCCATCAGCGGCTGTGCATCAGTGCACTCCATGTCAGATTCATCTTGGCCTGGGTAATTCACCATTTGACTTGATAATCCAGGCATGGTATGTGAAAACAGCTCCATGGAGTAATCAGTAGTATGGCCTGCGTCATCCTTCAATCTTGGTTGGGGTGAAGGACACAAGGAAAGGTGTGGTTCATGAACATGAGCCTCCAATGACGACTCAGTGCTTTTACTTTTTACAACTGAAGAAGAGGAGGCGATAGAGCTGGAGGCTGAGTCAGCAATGTAAGACAAAACTTTTTCCTGATGCTCTGCCTTTAAAAGCGGATTGCCAACTCCTAGAAAACTAAGCGTTCGAGGCCTTATGTAGCCAGACGATGATGCAGGGTCAGCACCTCCTGCATTCGGTCCTATTTTGCTCTTGCCACTACCATCAGATCCACCACCAACACCATCATTACCAGCTGCCAACCCCCGCCCAATTCCACGGCCTCTTCCACCAGCCTTCCTCATTTTTGGTAGAAATGTAGACAAAATCCAACAAACTATATAGTAATGTAAAAGTAATGTAAGGTGTCTATAGGACAGGGGAGTTTTAGAATTTCTGCACACACTTGTGTACAGTGGACACTTGTGGATTGTGTGAGGCCCACTGATATCTGAGCGCTATGTGACACGCTCGATGGCACAGCTGCCTGTGACCAAAGTGACGAGAGGATAATGGAGATTTTGAATCTCTGCGTACACTTTTGGACACTGGACACTTGTGGATTGTGTGCGGCCCACTGATATCTGAGCGCTATGTGACACGCTCGATGGCACAGCTGCCTGTGACCAAAGTGACGAGAGGATAATGGAGATTTTGAATCTCTGCGTACACTTTTGGACACTGGACACTTGTGGATTGTGTGCGGCCCACTGATATCTGAGCGCTATGTGACACGCTCGATGGCACAGCTGCCTGTGACCAAAGTGACGAGAGGATAATGGAGATTTTGAATCTCTGCGTACACTTGTGGACAGTGGACACTTGTGGATTGTGTGAGGCCCACTGATATCTGAGCGCTATGTGACATGCTCGATGGCACAGCTGCCTGTGACCAAAGTGACGAGAGGATAATGGAGATTTTGAATCTCTGCGTACACTTTTGGACACTGGACACTTGTGGATTGTGTGCGGCCCACTGATATCTGAGCGCTATGTGACACGCTCGATGGCACAGCTGCCTGTGACCAAAGTGACGAGAGGATAATGGAGATTTTGAATCTCTGCGTACACTTTTGGACACTGGACACTTGTGGATTGTGTGCGGCCCACTGATATCTGAGCGCTATGTGACACGCTCGATGGCACAGCTGCCTGTGACCAAAGTGACGAGAGGATAATGGAGATTTTGAATCTCTGCGTACACTTTTGGACACTGGACACTTGTGGATTGTGTGCAGCCCACTGATATCTGAGCGCTATGTGACACGCTCGATGGCACAGCTGCCTGTGACCAAAGTGACGAGAGGATAATGGAGATTTTGAATCTCTGCGTACACTTTTGGACACTGGACACTTGTGGATTGTGTGCGGCCCACTGATATCTGAGCGCTATGTGACACGCTCGATGGCACAGCTGCCTGTGACCAAAGTGACGAGAGGATAATGGAGATTTTGAATCTCTGCGTAAACTTGTGGACAGTGGACACTTGTGGATTGTGTGAGGCCCACTGATATCTGAGCGCTATGTGACACGCTCGATGGCACAGCTGCCTGTGACCAAAGTGACGAGAGGATAATGGAGATTTTGAATCTCTGAGTACACTTTTGGACACTGGACACTTGTGGATTGTGTGCGGCCCACTGATATCTGAGCGCTATGTGACACGCTCGATGGCACAGCTGTCTGTGACCAAAGTGACGAGAGGATAATGGAGATTTTGAATCTCTGCGTACACTTGTGGACAGAGGACACTTGTGGATTGTGTGAGGCCCACTGATATCTGAGCGCTATGTGACACGCTCGATGGCACAGCTGCCTGTGACCAAAGTGACGAGAGGATAATGGAGATTTTGAATCTCTGCGTACACTTGTGGACAGTGGACACTTGTGGATTGTGTGAGGCCCACTGATATCTGAGCGCTATGTGACACGCTCGATGGCACAGCTGCCTGTGACCAAAGTGACGAGAGGATAATGGAGATTTTGAATATCTGCGTACACTTTTGGACACTGGACACTTGTGGATTGTGTGCGGCCCACTGATATCTGAGCGCTATGTGACACGCTCGATGGCACAGCTGCCTGTGACCAAAGTAACGAGAGGATAATGGAGATTTTGAATCTCTGCGTACACTTTTGGACACTGGACACTTGTGGATTGTGTGTGGCCCACTGATATTTGAGCGCTATGTGACACGCTCGATGGCACAGCTGCCTGTGACCAAAGTGACGAGAGGATAATGGAGATTTTGAATCTCTGCGTACACTTTTGGACACTGGACACTTGTGGATTGTGTGCGGCCCACTGATATCTGAGCGCTATGTGACACGCTCGATGGCACAGCTGCCTGTGACCAAAGTGACGAGAGGATAATGGAGATTTTGAATCTCTGCGTACACTTGTGGACAGTGGACACTTGTGGATTGTGTGAGGCCCACTGATATCTGAGCGCTATGTGACACGCTCGATGGCACAGCTGCCTGTGACCAAAGTGACGAGAGGATAATGGAGATTTTGAATCTCTGCGTACACTTGTGGACAGTGGACACTTGTGGATTGTGTGAGGCCCACTGATATCTGAGCGCTATGTGACACGCTCGATGGCACAGCTGCCTGTGACCAAAGTGACGAGAGGATAATGGAGATTTTGAATCTCTGCGTACACTTTTGGACACTGGACACTTGTGGATTGTGTGCGGCCCACTGATATCTGAGCGCTATGTGACACGCTCGATGGCACAGCTGCCTGTGACCAAAGTGACGAGAGGATAATGGAGATTTTGAATCTCTGCGTACACTTTTGGACACTGGACACTTGTGGATTGTGTGCGGCCCACTGATATCTGAGCGCTATGTGACACGCTCGATGGCACAGCTGCCTGTGACCAAAGTGACGAGAGGATAATGGAGATTTTGAATCTCTGCGTACACTTGTGGACAGTGGACACTTGTGGATTGTGTGAGGCCCACTGATATCTGAGCGCTATGTGACACGCTCGATGGCACAGCTGCCTGTGACCAAAGCGACGAGAGGATAATGGAGATTTTGAATCTCTGCGTACACTTTTGGACACTGGACACTTGTGGATTGTGTGCGGCCCACTGATATCTGAGCGCTATGTGACACGCTCGATGGCACAGCTGCCTGTGACCAAAGTGACGAGAGGATAATGGAGATTTTGAATCTCTGCGTACACTTTTGGACACTGGACACTTGTGGATTGTGTGCGGCCCACTGATATCTGAGCGCTATGTGACACGCTCGATGGCACAGCTGCCTGTGACCAAAGTGACGAGAGGATAATGGAGATTTTGAATCTCTGCGTACACTTTTGGACACTGGACACTTGTGGATTGTGTGCGGCCCACTGATATCTGAGCGCTATGTGACACGCTCGATGGCACAGCTGCCTGTGACCAAAGTGACGAGAGGATAATGGAGATTTTGAATCTCTGCGTACACTTGTGGACAGTGGACACTTGTGGATTGTGTGAGGCCCACTGATATCTGAGCGCTATGTGACACGCTCGATGGCACAGCTGCCTGTGACCAAAGTGACGAGAGGATAATGGAGATTTTGAATCTCTGCGTACACTTGTGGACAGTGGACACTTGTGGATTGTGTGAGGCCCACTGATATCTGAGCGCTATGTGACACGCTCGATGGCACAGCTGCCTGTGACCAAAGTGACGAGAGGATAATGGAGATTTTGAATCTCTGCGTACACTTTTGGACACTGGACACTTGTGGATTGTGTGCGGCCCACTGATATCTGAGCGCTATGTGACACGCTCGATGGCACAGCTGCCTGTGACCAAAGTGACGAGAGGATAATGGAGATTTTGAATCTCTGCGTACACTTTTGGACACTGGACACTTGTGGATTGTGTGCGGCCCACTGATATCTGAGCGCTATGTGACACGCTCGATGGCACAGCTGCCTGTGACCAAAGTGACGAGAGGATAATGGAGATTTTGAATCTCTGCGTACACTTGTGGACAGCGGGCACTTGTGGATTGTGTGAGGCCCACTGATATCTGAGCGCTATGTGACACGCTCGATGGCACAGCTGCCTGTGACCAAAGTGACGAGAGGATAATGGAGATTTTGAATCTCTGCGTACACTTGTGGACAGTGGACACTTGTGGATTGTGTGAGGCCCACTGATATCTGAGCGCTATGTGACACGCTCGATGGCACAGCTGCCTGTGACCGAAGTGACGAGAGGATAATGGAGATTTTGAATCTCTGCGTACACTTTTGGACACTGGACACTTGTGGATTGTGTGCGGCCCACTGATATCTGAGCGCTGTGTGACACGCTCGATGGCACAGCTGCCTGTGACCAAAGTGACGAGAGGATAATGGAGATTTTGAATCTCTGCGTACACTTTTGGACACTGGACACTTGTGGATTGTGTGCGGCCCACTGATATCTGAGCGCTATGTGACACGCTCGATGGCACAGCTGCCTGTGACCAAAGTGACGAGAGGATAATGGAGATTTTGAATCTCTGCGTACACTTTTGGACACTGGACACTTGTGGATTGTGTGCGGCCCACTGATATCTGAGCGCTATGTGACACGCTCGATGGCACAGCTGCCTGTGACCAAAGTGACGAGAGGATAAGGGAGATTGGATTGCTTTTAAAAATGCAGTTTGCGGAGCAGTGGGTAAACAGCAATGCCAGCATGTCAGGAAGCCTTAAAAGGCAGCCCAACAACCAACACCACTGATACACCACAATATAGCCTCCCCTTGCACTGCACACACAGTGACTTGTGTGTTGTGCAGGCCAAATCGCTAGCAGCAGAAGCAGTTATTTTGTCTTCTTCCCTGCCTAACGCTCTCCCTACAGAATCAGCAGCAACCTCTCCCTATACTAAGATCGGCAGAAATAAGATGGCGGTCGGCGTGCACGCCCTTTTATACCCCCTGTGACGCCCACCAAAGCAAGCCAATCACTTGCATGCCCTTCTGAAAGATGGTGGTGACCCGTGCCTAGGTCATCACGTTGCCCACAGTGTCCGTGGATCCTGATTGGCTGAAAAAGAGCGCAAAACAAACTTTTGAAACGCGACTTTGGCGCGTAAGTCGCCGACCTCGTGGCCGACCTCATCCTAGGGTCGGGTTTCGTTTCATGAAACCCGACTTTGCCAAAAGTCGGCGACTTTTGAATTTTTTCGACCCGTTTCGCTCAACTCTAATTGTAAGACTTTATGCACTTTATTATACATACAGTATGTTGGACATTTGTTCATGTATACATTCTGATGTTTGAGCCCATATACTTCTGTGTATAGAAGTGAGAGTGATGGGTATACATGTATACAGTGACTGCTTTATCTCTATGGCTGATATAGCTGGGCACTGTGCAATATGAATCAGGGCTGCAGTGCAGGGTGTTATATCCACTGATGTTTTTAACTCCTATCTTTATCTGCTCATCTTGACTAATAAAAATTATATATTTTTTGCATTACATGGACTCTTGTGATTGCAACTTTTGTTGGTTTCCTTCCCTCCTTTGTATGATTATTGGCAATCTGTTCTTACCAGTCCTATGCATTGTTTGGGGATCTATGGCCAGTCATATTTATATGATTTTGTGAGATTTATATATAATATATACATTTGGATATTATCCATTCATATATTCCTTTTGGTCCATTGTTACCCCAGACATTCTAATGTCTTTCATATATTTCCTTATATCTAAGTACAGCAGCATATAGAAATAATGCCCCCATGCCTCCTTATAATAATTCTCCTTCACCCTTTATAGTAATGATATTGACCCCGTACCTTCTTACCCCCGTGATTGCTTATAATAATATGTCTCCTGTTCTCTCCCTGTAATGATACTGATTTTGCAGTCTGCCTCCTGATAGTAATGCCCCTGAGCAGGAGCATACGTAGAAATCACTGGAACGCCAAACCAAAAGTCTTATTATTATTATTTATTATTATTATTATTATTATTATTATAGCGACATTTAATCCATGGCGCTTTACATGTGAAGAGGGGTGTACATAATAAAAGACAAGTGCAGTAATCTTTTTTTAACTCCTTAGTGACTGAGCCAATTTGCAGCTTACTGACCAGGCCAATTTTTACAATTCTGACGACTGTCACTTTGAGGTTATAACTTTGGAACACTTTAACAGATCCCGACGATTCTGCCCTTAAATCAGAGAGATATGTTACACAAAATACTTAATAAATAACATTTCCCACATGCCTGCTTTACAGTAGCATAATTTTTTTTGTTAGGAAGTTATAAGGGTTAAAAGTTGACCAGCAATTTCACATTTTTACAACAAATTTGCAAAACCATTTTTTTTAATGACCACCTCCCATTTGAAGTCACTTTGAGAGGTCAATATGACAGAAAATACACAAAAGTGACACCATTCTAACAACTGCACCCCTCAAGGTGCTCAAAACCATTCAAGAAGTTTATTAACCCTTTACGTGCTTCACAGGAACTGAACAACGTGGAAGAAAAAATTTAACATTTAACTTTTTTTTACAAACATTTTATTTCAGAACCAATTTTTTTTATTTTCACAAGCGTAAAAAGAGAAAATAAAACACAAAATTTGTTGTGCAATTTTTCCTGAATACGGTGATACCCCATATGGGGGGTAAACCACTGTTTGGGCGCACGGCAGGGCTTGGAATGGAAGGAGCGCCGTTTGACTTTTTCAATGCAGAATTGGCTGGAATTGAAATCGGATGCCATGCCGCGTTTGTAGAGTCCCTGATGTGCCTAAACAGTGGAAACCCCCAACAATTGACACCATTTTGGAAACTAGACCAATTAAGGAACTTAACTAGATGTGTGGTGAGCACTTTGAACCTCCAAGTGCTTCACAGAAGTTTATAACGCAGAGCCGTGAAAATAAAAAATCATATTTTTTTCACGAAAATTATCTTTTTGTCCCCGAATTTTTATTTTCACAAGGGTAACAGGAGAAATTAGACCCCCAAAGTTGTGCAATTTGTCCTGAGTGCGCCGATACCCCTTATATGGTGGTAAACGACTGTTAGGGGGCACGGCAGAGCTCAGAAGTGAAGGAACGTCATTTGACTTTTTCAATGCAGAATTGGCTGGAATTGAGGTCAAATGCCATGTCGCGTTTGGAGACCCCTTGATGTGCCTAAACAGTAGAAACCCCCTACAAGTGACACCATTTTGGAAACTAGACCCCCCAAGGAGTTTATCTAGGTGTGTGGTGAGCACTTTGAACCCCTAAGTGCTTCACAAAAGTTTATAACGCAGAGTCGTGAAAATAAAAAATCATTTTTTTTCCACAAAAATGATTTTTTAGCCACCAATTTTTTAATTTTCCCAAGTGTAACTGTACAAAGTTGTTGTGCAATTTGTCTTGAGTACGCTGATTCCCCATATGTTGGGGTAAACCACTGTTTGGGCACACGTCGGGGCTTGGAAGGGAGGGAGCATCATTTGACTTTTTCAACTCAAAATTGGTTGGAATCAATGGTGGCACCATGTCGTGTTTGGAGACCCTGTGATGTGCCTAAGTAGTGGAAACCCCTCAATTCTAACAACAACCCTAACCCCAACACACCCGTAACCTTAATCCCAACCCTAATCATAACTCTAACCACAAACCTAACCCCAACACACCCCTAACTCTAATCCCAACCCTAACCATAACCCTAACCCCAACACAACCCTAACCCTAACCACAACCCTAACCACAAACCTAACATCAACACACCCCTAGCCCTAATTCTTAACCCTTGTCCCAACCCTAACCCTAATGCCAAAGCTAACCCTAATCCTAACGCCAATCCCAACCCTAACCCTAATTCCCACCCTAATACTAACCCTAACCCTAATGGAAAAATGAAAATAAAAATATTTTCTTTATTTCATTATTTTTCCCCACCTATGGGGTGATAAAGTGGGGGTTTATTTACTATTTTTTTATTTTGATCACTGTGATAGGGTCTATCACAGTGACCAAAATGAACCAATAGGAAAAATCTTCCTATTGTTGCCGGGTACCGGCCGGCAGATCTCGGCGGGCACACTGCACATGCGCTCACCATTTTCTTCCCAGAAGAAGATGGCGGCGCCCATGGAGGGTAAGCATGAGGGCCGAGGACCACCGGGAGGTACCGGGGGGGTTGGGGATCCTATTTCTCTCTCCTCTGATGCGCGATCACATCATAGGAGAGAGAAATTGAATGGCACATTGGACTTTTTTTTTCGGTCGCCGTTATACGGTTAATAACGGCGATGGCAAAAGCGGGGTCAGTAAAAATCAACCTGAATCATGTTCTTTGGAGTCTTGGCTACCTCCGGCAGCTGAGACCCCGGAGAAAATCTGACTCTGGGGGTTGCTATACACTTTCTCCACAGCGCTGTTAATTAAAGGCGATGTGGTTTAAGTACACTTAACTACCACAATTAAAAGGCGTATTGGTGGTCGTTAAGGGGTTAAACTGTTTATTTTTTAAATATTTTCTATTTTCTTGTACAGATAACATCATAAACACAAATATACTTGTAGCAAAATTATGCAAAACAATGCAAAACATTTTAGAAGTTTCTTCCAGTGGTACAGTACTCAGCACTTCTGCTCCTACTAACATTAGGTCAAACATCTAATACATCATCTAAGAGTAGGTATGGTACAGGGAAGACATAGGGAAAAAGTCAGGGAGGAGGGAAAAAAAGAAAGAAAAGAAGCACGTAACATCAATTGGTTAGCTTAGTTACATAGTCATCCCATGGATTCCATATGCGATTAACCCCTTCCCGACCTTTGACACAGCATATGCATCATGAAAGTAGGTGCCAATCCGACCTGTGACGCATATGCTGTCATGGAAGGATCGCGTTCCTGCGGGTCGGGTGACTGGGGTCATTGAAAGGTCACCTGACCCGAAGGCACAAGACCCTTTGTACTTCACCTCGGGGGGTGCGTTAGCCCCCCCGTGGCTACGATCGCTCTGATTGGCTGTTAAAAGTGAAACAGACAATCAGAGCAATTTGTAATATTTCATCAATGAAATTTGGTGAAATATTACAATCCAGCCATGGCTGATGCTGCAATAGCATCTGTCATGGCTGGAGACCGAGATCCGACCCCCCCACACCAAATGAGGGGGGCGATCACCCCCCGCCACTGACTAACGGCGTCGATCTGCCGCCGCCGTAACCATCTGCTCCCCTTCCCTCCACTTCCCCCGCCTTCTGATCCCCCCTCACCTGTCCCAGTACCTCCGATGTCCCTGTGTCCGTCCCGGTGTCCCTCCTGGATCCTTCATGGGCGCTGCCATCCTGCAAAATGGCGGGCGCATGCGCAGTGCGCCCGCCGGCCGGCAGATTCCATTCATTTATTTTGATCACTGTGATAAACTCTCACAGTGATCAAAATAAAAAAAAGTAAATAACCCCCCCCCCTTTTATCACCCCCATAGGTAGGGGCAAATAATAAAATAAAGAAAATATTTTTTATTTTTCCATTAGGGTTAGAATTAGGGTTAGGGTTGGAATTAGGGTTAGGGTTGAAATTAGGGTTAGGGATGGAATTAGGTTTAGGGTTGGAATTAGGGTTAGGGTTGGAATTAGGGTCAGGGTTAGAATTACGGTTAGGGTTGGAATTAGGGTTAGGGTTGGAATTAGGGTTGGGATTAGGGCTACGGTTGGAATTAGGGTTAAGATTAGGGTTAGGCTTGTGTTTAGGGTTAGAGTTGGGATTAGGGTTAGGGGTGTGTTGAGGTTAAGGTTGTGGTTATGGATAGGGTTGGGATTAGGGTTAGGAGTGTGTTGGGGTTTGGGTTGGAGTTAGAATGGGGGTTTCCACTATTTAGGCACATCAGGGGGTCTCCAAACGCGGCATGGTGCCACCATTGATTCCAGCCAATTTTGCGTTCAAAAAGTCAAACAGTGCTCCCTCCATTCTGAGCCCCGACGTGTGCCCAAACAGTGGTTTACCCAACATATGGGGTTTCAGCGTACTCAGGAAAAATTGCACAACATCTTTGGGGGTCTAATTTCTCCTGTAAGGCTGGTTTCACATTTGCGTTTTTTTGCGCTGGAAAAAAACGCATATGTGCGCATGCGTTTTTTCCCCTATATTTAACATGGGTGCGCATACCTGCGCGCTGGTAAGCGCACGTATGCGATTTTCATGCGCTGCGTTTTTTTGGGGTGTGCGTTTGTATTTTCCAGACACAGCATGTTGCATTTTTTGGCCCTGCAAAAAAGCGCATGCGCACGTATGCGCACGTTTTGCGCTAAAAATGGCCATTATAGCCTATGGATGCGCATACATGCGCACTGGCATGCTCATGTATGCGTTTTTTTGCACATGCGTTTTTTTTTGTTAACCATGGAATTTAGGGGTTTGGGTTAGAGTTAGGGTTAGTTAAGGGGGTTTAGGGTTAGGGTTAGGGTCAGGGTCAGGGTTAGGGTTGGGGTTAGGGTCAGGGTTAGGGTTAAGTATGGTTTGGTTAAGGGTTAGGGTCAGGGTTAGGGTTAGGGTCAGGGTTAGGGTTAAGTATGGTTTGGTTAAGGGTCAGGGTTAGGGTTAGGGTCAGGGTTAGGGTTAGGGTTAGGGTTAGGGTCAGGGTTAGGGTTAGGGTTAGGGTTAGTTAGGGTTTAGGGTTTGGGTTAGGGTTAAGTATGGTTTGATTAAGGGTTAGGGTCAGGGTTAGGGTTAGGGTCAGGGTTAGGGTTAAGTATGGTTTGGTTAAGGGTTAGGGTCAGGGTTAGGGTTAGGGTCAGGGTTAGGGTTAGGGTCAGGGTTAGGGTTAGGGTTAGGGTCAGGGTTAGGGTTAGGGTCAGGGTTAGGGTTAGGGTTAGGGTCAGGGTTAGGGTTAGGGTTAGGGTCAGGGTTAGGGTTAGGGTTAGGGTTAGGGTTAGGGTCAGGGCTAGGGTTAGGGTTAGGGTGAGGGTTAGGGTTAGGGTTAGGGTCAGGGTTAAGGTCAGGGTTAGGGTTAGTTAGGGTTTAGGGTTTGGGTTAGGGTTAAGTATGGTTTGGTTAAGGGTTAGGGTCAGGGTTAGGGTTAGGGTTAGGGTCAGGGTTAGGGTTAGGGTCAGGGTTAGGGTTAGTAAAGTCATGGTTTGGGTTAGTGTGAGGGGCCACCTAATGTTGGAAAAAAACGCAAACGCGGTAAAAACGCACTAAAAACGCATACAAACGCATAAAAACGCTGCGTTTTTTTCATGCATGCTCAAAAAAATGCTTGAAAAAAACGCAGCAGTTGTATGCTTTTGTATGCGTTTTTTCAATGCGTTTTTTTGCGGGAAAAACGCGCTGCAAAAAAAAGCAAGTGTGAAACTAGCCTTACCCTTGGGAAAATAAAAAATTGGGTACTAAAAAAATTATTATTTTATTCTCTGCGTTATAAACTTCTGTGAAGAACTTGGGGATTCAAAGTGCTCACCACACATCTAGATGAGTTCCTTGGGGGATCTAGTTTCCAAAATAGGGTCACTTGTGGGGGGTTCCTACTGTTTAGGCACATCATGGGCTCTGCAAACCTAACATGACGCCCGCAGACCATTCCATCAAGTTGGCATTTCAAAACTTCACTACTTCCCTTCCGAGCCCCGACGTGTGCCCAAACAGTGGTTCCCCCCCATATATGGGATACCAGCATACTCAAGACAAATTGCACAACAACTTTTGTGGTCCAATTTCTCCTGTTACCCTTGTCAAAATAAAAAATTGTGGGCTAAAATATCATTTTTGAGGAAAAAAAAAGATTTTTTATTTTCACCGCTCTGCGTTATAAACTTCTGTGAAGCACTTGGGGGGTTCAGAGTGCTCACATCACATCTAGATAAGTTCCTTAAAGGGTCTACTTTTCAAAATGGTGTCACTTGTGGTTTTTTACACTCTTTAGGCACACAGGGGCTCTCCAAGTGCGTCATGGTGTCCGCTAACGATTGAAGCTAATTTTTGTATTTGAAAAGTCAAATGGCACTCCTTTCCTTCTGGGCCCTGCCGTGCGCCCAAACAGTGGTTTATAACCACATTTGAGGTATCGATGTACTCAGGAGAAAGTGAACAGCAAATTTTAGGATCCACTTTATCCTGTTGTCCATGTGAAAATAAAAAACTGAGGCTAGAAGATAATTTTTGTGAAAAAATGTACTTTCTTTTTTTTACAGATCAATTTGTGAAGCACCTGGGGGTTCAAAGTGCTCACTATGCATCTAGATAAGTTCCTTGGGTGGTCTAGTTTCCAAAATGGAGTCACTTGTGGGGGAGCTCCAATGTTTAGGCACAGAGAGACTCTCCAAATGCGACATGGCAACAGCTAAATATTCTAGCATATTTTCCATTCAAAAAGTCAAATGGCACTCCTTCCCTTCTGAGCCCTGCCGTGCACTAAACAGTGGTTTATGACCACACATGAGGTATCGTTGTACTCAGGAGAAATTGCCCAACAAAGTTAGGATCCAATTTATCCTGTTACCCATGTGAAAATGAAAAAAATTGATGCTAAAATAAATTTTTTGTCAGAAAAATTAAAATGTCCATTTTTTCCTTCCATATTGCTTTAGTTCCTGTGAGGCACCTGAAGTGTTAATAATCTTCTTGAATGTAGTTTTGAGTAGCTTGAGGGGTGCAGTTTTTAGAATTATGTCACTTTTGGGTATTTTCTGCCATATAGACCCCTCAAAGTGACTTCAAATGTGAGGTGGCCCCTAAAAAAATGGTTTTGTATATTTTGTTGTAAAAATGAGAAATCGCTGGTCAACTTTTAACCCTTATAACTTCCTAACAAAACAAAATTTTGTTTCCAAAAAAATTGTGCTGATGTAAAGTAAACATGTGGGAAATGTTATTTATTAACTATTTCGTGTCACATAACTCTCTGGTTTAACAGAATAAAAATTCAAAATATGAAAATTGCGAAATTTTCAAAATTTTCACCAAATTTCCGTTTTTTCACAAATAAACGCAAAAATTATCAACCTAAATTTACCACTATCATGAAGCCCAATATGTCACAAAATACAATCTCAGAATCGCAAGGATCCGTTGAAGCGTTCCTGAGTTATTACCTCATAAAGGGACACTGGTCAGAATTGCAAAAAATGGCCTGGTCATTAAGGTCAAAATAGACTGGGTCATGAAGGGGTTGAACAAATCAAGTTCATTATTAA
Organism: Dendrobates tinctorius; assembly: GCF_039654945.1. Lineage (NCBI taxonomy): Eukaryota > Metazoa > Chordata > Amphibia > Anura > Dendrobatidae > Dendrobates > Dendrobates tinctorius. The sequence continues at coordinate 4,369,977 of NW_027361738.1, read as the reverse complement.
TGCAGGCCGTAAGAATCTCCATATGTCTTCATTTCTTTAATCTTCAAGCTGAGTTTTTTCATGGAAGGAGCTGATCTTTTCTTCCAGTATGAGGCTATTAGACACTTTGACGATGTTAGGATATGGAGGAGCAGCCTGGCTGGACCCTTGCTCATAGATACGGGTGGATCATTAAGTAAATAAGCCACAGGATCCAGAGGTATCTCTACAGCCAACACCTAAGAAATCAACCCCTGTACTCTCTTCCAGAAGGGGGGTATAGTCTGGCAATCCCAGAATATATGTGGCAATGAGCCCTCTGCCCCCAGGCATCTCCAGCATCTATCTGACATGGCAGGGTAAATATTATGTAAAACCTCCTGCGTATGATATCAATACATCAGTATCTTGTACTGATTTTCCTTCTGTATTGTGCATGGTGATGATTTAGCTGCCTTTGACCATATGACCTGCCATATAGGAAGCAGAAGTTCCCTCCCCAGGTATCTCTCCCACTTAATCATGTAAGTATGTTTAGGAGGGGGTCTAATGGCAGAGTGAGCAGTATATTATAAAAGTCTGTGATCAAACCCTTTGTAGAGGGGTTCCCTTTACAGAGTCGTTCAAAGGGAGTGGGGGTAGAGAACATTGTGTTTTTATATAAAGATAAGGCCAGGTGGCGAATTTGTAAGTATGAGAAGTAGGTCCTAAGTGGGAGATTAAACCGCTCTCTAAGAGTCTGGAAAGGAAGAATATTTATGTTAAAGGGGTCTAAAATATCTGCGTAATAAAATAATTGTGCTTGAAGCCATGGTTCTGTCATAGCTGCAGGAATACTATAAAGTATGGAGAGTGTAAAAAAGAAGGAGATAATATGGGGACCTGGGGGAGATCAATGGAAAGGCCCTGTTGCTTATCCTCCAAATTTTCATTGTAAATGCCATAGAGCCCAGCAGAGGAACTGAGGGGCATGTACTCCCATCTCTCCATAACAATGAATCGGGATGCGCTGGAGCCATCCAAAGTTTATCGATTTCTACCCATTTGCTATAAGCCCGCAAGGAGGCCCAAGCTGGTATCCTTCTAAGGTGCACGGCCAAGTTATATCTCCAGACGTCTGGAAAGGTAATACCCCCGTGCGTTTTTGGAGAGGTGAGGACTGATTAAGCTATTCGATGTAGCAGTACAGTAATCTTAAACAACACAGGTCACAACTGGTACAGGAGGAGAGAGGACCCTGCCCATGAGGGCTCACAATCTACAAGGGCTGGGTGAGGATACAATAGGTGAGGGCCGAGCTGGTCATGCAGTGGTTTGGTGGATCGGTGGTTACTGCAGGTTGTAGGCGTGTTGGAAGAGGTAGGTCTTCAGGTTCCTTTTGAAGGTTTCCACGGTAGGTGAGAGTCTGATATGTTGTGATAGAGTTCCAGAGTAGGGCGGATCCACCGGAGAAATCTTGTATGCGTTTGTGGGAAGAGGAGATAAGAGGGGAGTCGAGAAGATCTTGTGAGGATCGGATGTTGCGTACAAGTAAGTACCGGGAGACGAGGTCACAGATGTATGGAGGGCACAGGTTGTGGATGGCTTTGTATATCATGGTTAGGGTTTTGAGCTAGAGCCTTTGGGTAATACGGAGCCAGTGCAGGGATTGACAGAGGAGGGAGGCTGGGGAATAGCAGGGAGACAGGTGGATTAGTCAGGCAGCGGAGTTTAGAATAGATTGGAGGGGTGCGAGAGTGTTAGCGGGGAGGCCATAGAGCAGGAGGTTGCAGTAGTCAAGGTGGGAGATGAAGAGGGCATGGATTAGGGTTTTTGCAGATTCTTGGTTGAGGAATGTACGGATCCGAGAAATATTTTTGAGTAGAGATGAGCGACTTTGCCTTGTTTAGGGTCAAGTCGGGTTTCATGAAACCCGACTTTCTCAAAAGTCGAGTCGAACGAAATGGGCCGACTATCCGGAAAAGTCGGAGGTCCGACTGAAACACGAAACCCAATGCAAGTCAATGGGGAAGCAAAGTCGTCAGGGAGAGGAGGACAGTAAACACACCTACAGTGCCCATTTCAATGCCAACGACATCAATTCTTATTACTTAAGCTTGTCAAGCTTAATTTACTTTATAATAATAGTTACGCATTGAAAACTGGGGATTATTTGGCTAAAGTTGTGGGGGGGTAGGGCTGGCGCCAGGTTTTCGTGTGCCCCGGGTGAAAGAGTGTCAGTGGGCCCCTTTAACACATACCACAATTCATGATGCTCCGATACAGCAGAGAAATATTGGTATAGTGCAATGAGAAATACTTCACTTCTTACATTACATGACTGATATCTATTTTAAATTCTACAATAGCGCAAAAAGTATATTCCTCCATACAGTATTATGTCCACCACATAGTGCACCATACAGAATAATGAGCCCCATATAATGCTCCATACAGAATAATTACTCCCATATAATGTTCCATACAGTATATGATGAGCTCCACATAATGCTACAGTTTATGATGGTCCCCATATAATGTGCCATACAGTATAGGACGGTCCCCATAGAATAGAATGCGCCCCACATATTGCTCCATACAGTATAATGAGTCGCATATAAAGCTCCATACAGTATATGATGGGCCCCATATATTGCTCCATACAGAATGGGCTCCAGCCCCATAAATAATGAACCCCATATGATGCTCCAGTATATGATGGGCACCATGGATGATTCTCCATTGTATGATGGGCCTATATATTGCTCCATATATAATGGGCCCCATATGATGCTCTAGTATATGATGGGCCCCATGGATGATCCCCCATTGCATGATGGGCCTATATTATGCTCCATATATAATGGGCCCCATATGATGCTCCAGTATATGATGGGCCCCATGGATGATGCTCCATTGTATGATGGGCCTATATTATGCTCCATATATAATGGGCCCCATATGATGCTCTAGCATATGATGGGCCCCATATGATGCTCCAGTATATGAAGGGCCCCATGGATGATGCTCCAGTGTATGATGGGCCTATATACTGTGTGCAGAATTATAAGGCAAATGAGTATTTTGATCACATCATCCTTTTCATACATATTGTCCTACTCCAAGCTATATAGGCTTGAAAGCCAACTGTCAATTATGTAAATCAGGTGATTTGCATCTCTGTAATGAGGAGGGGTGTGGTCTAATGACATAAACACCCTATATAAGGTGTGCTTAATTATTAGGTAACTTCCTTTCCTTTGGCAAAATGGGTCAGAAGAGAGATTTGACGGACTCTGAAAAGTCAAAAATTGTGAGATGTCTCGCAGAGGGATGCAGCAGTCTTGAAATTGCCAAACTTTTGAAGCGTGATCACTGAACAATCAGGCATTTCATGGCAAATAGCCAACAGGGTCACAAAAAGCGTTTTTATTAAAAAAATGCTCAAAATAACTGTCCATGAATTGAGGAAAATCAAGCGTGAAGCTGCCAAGATGCCATTTGCCACCAGTTTTGCCATATTTCAGAACTGCAACGTTACTGGAGTATCAAAAAGCACAAGGTGTGCCATACTCTGGGACATGACCAAGGTAAGGAAGGCAGGAAAACGACCACCTTTGAACAAGAAACATAAAATGAAATGTGAAGACTGGGCCAAGAAATATGTTAAGACAGTTTTTTGTAAGGTTTTATGGACTGATGAAATGAGAGTGACTCTTGATGGGCCAGATGGATGGGCCCGAGGCTGGATCAGTAAATGCTGTAGAGCTCCACTCTGACTCAGACGCCAGCAAGGTGGAGGTGGGGTACTGGTATGGGCTGGTATCATCAAAGATAAACTTGTGGGACCTATTCGGGTTGAGGATGGAGTGAAGCTCAACTCCCAGACCTACTGCTAGTTTCTGGAAGACACCTTCTTCAACCAGTGGTACAGGAAGAAGTCAGCATTGTTCAAGAAAATCATGATTTTCATGCAGGCCAATGCTCCATCACATGCATCCAAATACTCCACAGCGTGGCTGCCCAGTAAAGGTCTAAAAGAAGAAAAAATAATGACATGGCCCCCTTGTTCACCTAATCTGAACCCCATAGAGAACCTGTGGTCCCTCATAAAATGTGAGATCTACAGGGAGTCAAAACATTACACCTCTGGGAACAGTGTCAGGGAGGCTGTGGTGGCTGCTGCACGCAATGTTGATCGTAAACAGATCAAGCAACTGACAGAATGTATGGATGGAAGGCTTTTGAGTGTCATCGTAAAGAAAGGTGGCTATGTTGGTCACTTTTTTTTTGTTTTGAATGTCAGAAATGTTTATTTCTACATTTTGTGTTGTTATATTGGTTTACCTGGTGAAAACAAACAAGTGAGATGGGTATATACTGCACAGTAATAGTTACCTGCACAAACAGATATCCTCCTGAGATAGCCAAATCTAAAAAAAACCCACTCCAACTTCCAAAAATATTAAGCTTTGATATTTATGAGTCTTTTCGGTTGATTGAGAACATAGTTGTTGTTCAATAATAAAAAGAATCCTCTCAAATACAACTTGCCTAGTAATAATTATGCAAACAAATATCAACCTAGGGCCTTGTCAGATCACTCCCCTGTTATGGCGACATTTAATTGGGAAAATGGTGGGAGAGGGGAACGGGCACCATGGTCGTTTAACGCATTCTGGTTACCTATTATTCAAGCAGATGCTAGGATCCCTGATTGCTAAAATAATTTTTTGCTATTAATGAGGGTACAGCCCCCAGGGAAATAATATGGGATGCGTCTAAAGCTTATCTGAGAGGACTGTTGATCTCGGAAGTGAATAGAGTTAGAACTAAGTCTAGAGAATATGAGGAACTTTTACAGAAGGAAGCTATCTCTGCAGAATTGCAATATTTGAAAACTCTGTCGGATATACATTTTAACGCATTAAAAGATGGGGAAAAACAATCAACCCAACATAAGCTTTCAAAAGCTGCAGATAAACGATACTTCCGGCGGCAGGTCTATTTCGGGGAGGGGGAGGGAACTGGACAGCTACTAGCTACCCTGATCAAGACTCAATCTGGCCCTGCAATGGTAGCGGAGATAAAAAAACAAAAATGGGGAACTAGAAAGATCTTCTGGGGCAATTCTAGCAACTTTTAGCGAGTTTTTGAGACATTATATAATTCGCAGGGCGGGTTCTCTGACGAGTTGCTCAGTAGCTTTTTGGGGACTGCTGGTCTGCCTACTCTGTCAGAATCGGAAGCTGTTGGGCTGGAGGCACCAATTACTCTGGAGGAATTAGAGGAGGCTCTAGATCAGTGATGGCTAACCTTGGCACTCCAGCTGTTGTAAAACTACAACTCCCAGCATGCCCTTGCAACCTGCAGCAGTTGAGGCAGCAGTTGAGGCATGCTGGGAGTTGTAGTTCTCCAACAGCTGGAGTGCCAAGGTTCACCATCACTGCTCTAGATTCTATGGCAGGGAATAAGACACCGGGGTCTGATGGGCTGCCTGTGGAGGTATATAAGCAGTACTCAAATATAATGCTTCCACAGCTGTTGAAGGTGTTTGAGGCAGCTAGGGAAGATGGGCACTTGCCCCGGTCCTTGAATGAAGCAATCATAGTGGTGATCCCCAAGGCTGATAAGGATCCTTGTCTTCCAGAGTCATACAGGCCTATCTCCCTTTTAAACATTGATGTCAATATTTTTGCAAAGATTCTGGCGATGCGGCTGTCTGGAGTAATATCTAGTATTATTCATCCAGATCAAACTGGTTTTATGCCAGAGAAATCAACTGCGATTAATATCAGGCGGTTGTATCTAAATTTACAGATCCCATCTAAGGGATAGGAACCTAGGGCTGTTGCATTTTTGGATGCTGCTAAAGCATTTGACTGCGTCGAATACCCATATCTCTGGGCTATATTAGCCAAGATGGGTTTCTGTAAAAATTTTATTGCCTGGATACAGCTGCTGAATTCGAGTCCAGAGGCCAAAATTAGAATTAATGGGGAGATCTCAAATACAATTAACTTATACATAGGGACCAGACAGGGGTGCCCCCTGTCTCCCCTACTGTTTGATCTGGCATTGAGCCCTTGGCAGTAGTAATTCGGGCGACACCTGAAATTAAGGGGTTTGGGTATGAGTCTTTGCAAGAAAAAATAGTGTTGTATGCTGATGACATGCTCTTGTTTTTGGAGAGTGGCCATCTTCTCTGAGGGTGGCAATGTAAGTCTTTGGATCCTTCGCAGTGATCTCTGGTTTATGTATTAACTGGGAGAAATCTTCAATTATGCCGGTGGGAGATGCTCCCGAGAACTCCTTGGAATTGGCCGGACGATTAAATGTAGTCAAAGAGTTTAAATAATTGGGAATTCATAGTAACATAGTAACATAGTTTTGAAGGCTGAAGGAAGACCTTATGTCCATCTAGTTAAGCCTATTTTTAGTGCAGCTGTTCTGCATTGTTGATCCAGGGGAAGGCAAAAAACCCACAGAGTAGAAGCAAATTTTCTCCATAGGGAAAAAAATTCCTTCCCCTAAGTTGGGTCAACCATCTACCTATAATATTATGTTATTCGTAAACTTCTATACTGTTAATCACAAGAAAAACATCCATTCCTTTCTTAAATTCATTCAGTGAGTTGGCCATCACCACTTCCTCAGGAAGAGAATTCCAGAGCCTCACTGCTCTTACCGTGAAGAACGCTCTTCTATGCTGGTGTAGAAATTGTCTTTCCTCCAAACGAAGAGAATGCCCCCTTGTTCTTGTCACAGTCCTTGGTACAAACAGTTCATTGGAGAGATCTCTGTATTGCCCTCTGATATACTTGCACATATATATTAGGTCTCCAGTAAGTCTTCTCTTTTCTAGAGTAAATAGGCCTAATTTTGATAACCTTTCTCGGTTTTGTAGTGAACCAACTCCATTTATCATTTTAGTAGCCCGCCTTTGAACCCTTTCAAGTTCAGTAATGTCTTTCTTGAGCACCGGCGTCCAAAATTACACACAATACTCCAAGGGTGGTCTGACGAGTGATTTGTACAGAGGGAGAATTATGTTTTCATCTCGTGTCCCCAGACCTCTTCTAATGCATCCCATGACCCTATTTGCTTTGGTGGCAGCTGCCTGACACTGGGCACTAGTGTTGAGCGACTTTTGGTTTTTTAGGGTCGAGTTTCGTTTCATGAAACCCAACTTTTCCAAAAGTCGGGTCGAGCAAAATCGGCCGACTTTAGGGAAAAGTCGGGGTCGTCCCGAAACACGAAACCCAATGTAAGTCAATGGAGAATTAAAGTCGACAGTGAGAGGAGGACAGGAAACACACCAACAGTGCCCATTTGAATGCCAAAAGCATAAATTCTTGTTACTGAAGCTTGTCAACCTTAATTAACTTCATAATACTAGTTATGCACTGAAAAATGGGGGTTATTTGGCTACAGTTGTGGGGGGGGAGGGCTGGCTCCAGGTTTTCGTGGGCCCAGGGCCAAAGAGCGCCCCTTTAACACATACCACAACTCATGATGCTCCGATACGGCAGAGAAATAGCAGTATAGTACAATGAAAAATACTTCACTTCTTACATCTCATGACTGATATCCATTTTAAATTCTCCAATACCTCCAAAAACGGACAGTATATAACTCCATACAGTATTATGGCCAGCGCTTAGTGCGCTATACAGAGTAATGAGGCCCATATATTTCTCCATACGGAATCATTATTCCCATATAATGTTTCAAACCATATATGATGAGCTCCACATAATGCTATAGTATATGTTGGTCCCAATGGATGAAGCTCCACTGTCTTATGGGCCCAAATAATGCTCCATATATAATGGGCCCCATTTCTATTGCTCTAGTGTATAATGGGCCCTGTAAATGCTGCTCCAGTGTCTGATGTCCACCTTTGGAATGCTCCAGTGTATGGTGGGCCCCATATATCATTCACCAGAGTATAGTGCTCTCCAAAAATTGCTGTCCCAACATTGAAAACAATGACATAAGTCTCCTTGCTAGGGAATCCCTGCACTACTCTGAACTCCTTGTCATCCCCATCTTCCATCTCACTGCACTTGGCTGTTTAGGCCCTCCCACCGGCAGAAACACTTTTGCGTACTATGCGGTGCCCTGTGCCAGTGCCATCGCCCATGAGTATGCCCCCCACCTGCTCAAGGAACCTGCACTTTCATCTGTACCTTCCTCTTTGTCACCGTGTAAGGTGGTATAGTATGCAGGAAGGGGAACCTGAGTTTCCTCTGGGTCAGATTCTGGCTGTGTAGAGTGCGAGGGGAATGTAGTGGTCTGGGTCAATGTACCAGCAGCATCATCCAGCAGTGGCTGGGCCTCAGTGCTCTTGTGGCGTCCCCAAGAGTACGGTCGCCACTGTGGCATTGCCTTCCTCCTAGGGAGTGTGTTGTCAAGCTTGGGAGCAACGAAGGATCTCTCTAGCAGTGAAACCAACACACAACACATTTCCCACTCCAGGCCAGCAGGGAAACCTCTGAACCTGACTGCTGAGGAGCTGCTCTCTGTTGTCGGGAGGAGGTAAGTTAGGGCACTCTGTGCAGGGAAGTGTGTGGACATGAGAAGGGGAGCTGGAGGATGAGCAGAGTTAAGGCTCACTCCTACCTGGAGCGCATGGTCCCGATTCCGGTCTCCGAGTTTGTAGGGACACTGACGTTCCTGCAGCAGAAACCGGGGGAAGTAGCAGCTATAAATGCTCTGTACCCAACTAAGGCTCGGAGGCCCCAGCATCGACGTGTGCGAGGAAGAAGGAAAAGGCTACAGCTGTCTGCCATACAAGTAAAGTCTGAGGAACATCTGTTAGACAGGAGGCGTTTCAGTGAACCACGGTCCTGTGAGTGCTTCCCCCACAAGCGCTAGAAAGGAGACGTTCAGGAAGGTACATGTTGGCGGAGTGTTGGAAGGGAGCTTTCCATTCTGGTCCCGGAGGTTGGCAGATGTCCTCACCCGGAGGACACAGCACGGAGGCAGGCATCTGTGTAAACTGCAGACTGTGAGTAAAGCTTTGGAACTGCACGCTCTGGTGTCCCACAGTTATTCCAGCACCGCTACATCTGGGTACCAGAACCTACACCGCCTGTGCCTTTCCCCCATCACTACATCTACACTTCCCTGGGACTCCAGCTCCACCTGTGGGGAGCTTCACCATCTTTGCTGCACAACAACATCAGTCCCAGAGGATCTGCATGCAGCGTCAGCCTAACATCTATGTTGCCGAACACCACAGGTGGCGTCAAACTATCTATATAAACTCTTTACCATTATACCACGCCATTTACATGGGTGCCCAGGGCCACCGTCCGGGTCACCGCTGCTGTGACACATCCCACTGACACCGGCCCAGTACCGAGTACCCTACAGCCCTGGGAGGGCGACCCATATGCCGACTGCTGATCGGGCGGCGTTATTCCCACGAACCTCCAAACAGCGTCCCTGAAGGCAAAGTTTTTGGTTTCCGGGGGCAGTATGATTGCAAAGCTGAACCTTAATGGAATGTCCAAAAGAGCACCACCAGGAGTGGAGCCTGTGGCTTAATTGGACTGCACCCGGGAAACCACTACCATACAAGCTACAGAAAAGATGGACAGATTGCAAGCTTTGTCGATTCTGTGTGTGGTGTGGTATGTCAGTTTGTAGTTGTCCTAGCGATTTCTCAGCTTTATTCCGTTAACGACCGAGACTCCGGCATGGCCCCGCGGTACACGTCAAGCTTACTAGAGGGATACGCGAGGCTGTGGCACGTGGGATCGAGCAATAACAGGTCTAGCATTCCAGTACATGTCCGGGGCTGCATGCACGCTACACTGAAAGGACCAGCTTTTGTCGCTTACAGGTGCAGATAACCTGCTGAACTCCGTTAGTGATGGGGATCTGGGATTCAGATTATTCCCCGCGAACGATGATTTCCCAGTAAGTTCAGGTCAACCGCAATTCCGGTGTTAGGCCTAACCGTCATTCCTGAAAAAATTACGTGTCCAAACCACAGGTGCTGTAGCTTGCTTAACAGCTCGGCAGCCGTTCTCAGGCCCAGTATGGATTCAACAACATTGTAGAAAGTTGATAAAGGGTACAGTTTCACCGAATAACACATATATATGTAGCCTAGTTTACACATTAAAAAAAAATGTCTATAGATCAGGAGGCAGACTCAGATGTTCTCAGGCCCAGTATGGATTTGACCAGATTGTACAAAGTTGAGAAAGGGTACTTTATCACTGGATAGCAGGTATATATAGCATAGTTTAAACATGTAAAATCTCCGTGTTCTCAGTATGGATTACACAGCAATCTAAAAAGTGGAAAAAGGAAATGCATTTGAGGCGTACACAACTATATACTTTTGGTGTTATTTTTAAATCTTCATATATATTTCTGTCTCAGTAATACAGTCCAGCCTCTCCGCAATAGGAAATGAGATGCATACAATTAATGACATAAAGGCTATTGATTGCAGAAATCTAGGAATTATTATTCACGGGAAAAACTTCCATCACAATTCTCATAGGCGATGCTGACCCTCAATTAATTTGTGTGTTGAGACAGTGAAAAACATTTTTTTGTGAATAAAGTCTTGCTGTATCGCACTTCCGTTGATTCCATCACTGTTACTCATCTCAATCCAATTTTTATCACAGGGAGCGATTTTTTATCACAGGGAGCGATGTAAACATGGTGCTCACTGGCTATCATGATCTGTCACGTAACTTTGGAGTGCAAAAGACAGAAGCCACAGGTCGTAGGCGATTCTATTTGATTGGCATGAGAGGGCACATTTTGAAATGTGCGCCGGAATGTCACACGTTTGTGAGTAGGAAAACTGTGAAAGCTGATGATAAATCACCACTGCATGTAATTGTGAGTCGACGTCCATAAGAAATGGAAGCCACTGATCATCTGGAGCTAGAGCCCGGCCAGCAGGACAGGGCATAGCTACATCTTAACCATCATCTTTTAGTTCAATCAATTTGTAGTGGCAGTCCCAGTGAAGGATTTGACAGCCCAGACTACACAGCGGAGGAGCAGGGAGAGGTAAACATTGCAAATGCTGGGGCCCTGCCCAAGCAAGGGGGGCCCACTCGTGGGCGTCGGTACTGGCACTGGGCCCCTCATAGTACGGCGGTGTGTCTGACGGCGGGTGTGCACCACTACTGTCAGAGACACTTGATTGCACTATGAGGGACCCTATGCCAGTGCCTGCGCCCAAGAGTCGGCCTACCCACCTGTCCAGAGCAACGGCACTCGCACAGTTTTGTGCTCTAGGTGGTGACCCCGGCCATGGCGGGGGGCGCCCACTTAGGGAGGTTTACAAAGTGGCATATGTAGATGTGGGTCATTCCGCTGCTGCAAAAGGCGAAATAGGTCAAGATCGCGGAATAGGTGGAGGACCAAAGCAAGCCATTTTTCTGGCAACCTATGTGTCATCAAGGGAAGGTGGGACAAAATCCTTGGAAACCCATGCATGGTTCATTTTAATGAAGGTTAGATCATCCACATTTTGGGTTGACAGACGGGTCCTTTTTTCTGTCAGGATTGATCCAGCTGCACTGAAGACTCTTTCCGATAGCACACTTGCATCTGGGCAAGCGAGCTCCTGTAAGGCATATTGTGCCAATTCAGGCCAGGTGTCCAGTTTAGCGGCCCAATAGTCAAAGGGGAATGACCTGTGCGGGAGAACATCAATATGGGAGGAAAAGTAGTTGTTAACCATAGTTGACAACTGCTGTCTCCTGTCACTTTCCATCGATGCAGTATTACCAGTTGTGTGAGCGGTCCGTGAAAAATCAGTCCACAACATTGTCATGAAACCCCTGTCTCCAACGCCACTTCTGCTGTGTGCACCACGAACACTTCTGCCAAGCTGCCCCCGGCCCGTACGGCTCGTGTGAGAACCATCACCGCTGCTGTGTGCTGGGAATGCCTCAACCAACCGGTTAACCAGAGTTGCTTTTTTAGTAGCCAATATTAGGTCAAGGTTCTCCTGTGGCATGATGTTTTGTAATTTGCCTTTATAGCATGGATCCAGGATGCTGGCCAACCAGTAGTCGTCATCATTCATCATTTTGGCAATGCGTGGGTCCCTTTTTAGGATCTGCAAGGCATAATCTGACATGTGGGCCAATGTTCCCGATGTCAATGATGCACTGCGAGTGCTGGGTGGAGGAGCACTTTCTGGCAAATCCACATCCCTCCAGTCACGCACAAACCCTGTAACAGACCTTGCCACGCCAAGCCAACATTTTCACTTGCCCCACGAGATGCATCCTCCTCCCCTAAGTAATCATCCCCATCATCATCCTCCTCCTCCGCTTCTTCCTCCACCTCGTCCAGGAGAGGTCCCTGAGCAGACAATGGCTGAATGTCATCAAGGATTCCCTCCACCTCTTCCTCCTCGTCAACATTGGCTGCAGACGCCTGCTCCTTAAGGTGCGTCAAAGTTTGCATGAGCAGATGCATAAGTGGGATGCTCATGCTTAGGATGGCGTCGTCTGCGCTTACCAGCCGTGTGCATTCCTCAAAACACTGAAGGACTTTACAGAGGTCTTTCAGCTTCGACCACTGCACACCTGTCAACTCCATGTCTGCTCTCAAAGTGCCTGGCCGTGTATCCTCCCACAAATGCATTATGGCCTGCCTCTGCTCGCACAGCCGCTCAACCATGTGCAGGGTGGAGTTCCACCTTGTTGCAATGATAATGAGGCGGTGGTTGGGAAGGTGGAGCAATCGCTGCAGCTTCTGCATACGAATGGAGTGTACAGGCAACCGGCGGATGTGCGCGCACAGTCTTCGCACCTTCTGGAGCAGGGCTGTTAGCTCCGGATAATTATTGAGGAAGCACTGCACCACCAGGTTCAAGGTGTGAGCCAAGCAAGGTATGTGGCTGAGTTTTGAAAGGGCTATGGCTGCCACAAAATTACAGCCGTTATCACTATCTACCTTGCCTGCCTCAAGATGTACACTGCCCAGCCATGACTCAGTTTGTCGCTGAAAGTACTCGGCCAGCACCTCGGCAGTGTGTCTGTCGCCCAAACACATCATCTGCAACACAGCCTGCTGACGCTTTCCACTAGCTGCTCGATAGGGGGACACCTCGTGTGCAACAGTGGCAGCTGCAGTTGGAGTGCTCGTACGACTGCGCTCTGTGGACGAGCTTTCGCTTCTGGAGGAGGGTCGAACACCTACAGCCAACTGTTTCCTATACCGTGGGCTAGGCAGCACTGTCCCACCACCGCTGTCCCCTGTGGACCCTGCATCCACCACATTAACCCAGTGCACAGTGATGGACACGTAACGGCCCTGGCCATGCCGACTGGACCATGCATCAGTTGTGAGGTGCACCTTTCCACTCACTGACTGCTTGAGTGCATGGACAATGCGGTCTTTCACATGATGGTGGAGGGCTGGGATGGCTTTGCGAGAGAAGAAGTGGCGACTAGGTAGGTCATAGCGTGGTACTGCATAGGCCATGAGTTCGCGGAAAGCTGCGCTTTCCACCAACCGATAGGGCATCATCTCTAACGAGATTAGTTTGGCAATGTGGGCGTTCAAACCCAGTGTATGCGGATGAGAGACTGAGTACTTTCTTGACCTACTCATAGGGTCTGGGAGGATGAGCTGGATTGAGAGCTGCATATGGTGGAAGTAGCGGTGGACAGGGTGGACTGAGAGAGGGTTGATGATGGTGATGTAGTTGGTGTTCTTTCTGATGACCTAGATTCAGTCTTTCGTTGATATAACAGTGGGATTCCCTGACTGCTGTGGCCTTGCAACGACACCTCAACATTTGCTGCTGTGCTAACTGGTGGGCTTACAGTGGGGGAAACAATGTAGCGCTGCTGACTACCTTCTTTGTGATCAGTTGCACATGTGGTACTTGAGGTTTGGTGTTGTGTCCACACTTGCAAGTGCATGCTGGTTAAATGTCTAAGCATGCAACTGGTATTCAAATTTTTCAGATTTTTCCCTCGGCTAAAGGTCTTTGCGCACTTCTTACAGATAACCTTGGCCTGATCATGAGGATTTTGTTCAAAAAAGTGCCACACTGCACTCTTCCTACTTTGGCAGACATTTTGCGGCCTAGCACGCTGTGATATTTTGACCCTCTGGACAAGCTGTCCAGCAACTCTTTTGATTTTTGGAACCTGTCTTTGGAGTGCTCCGGGCCTGCCAGATAACAGCTGTTGCAATGTCGATGTCTGCTGTGGATGCTCCTCCTCATCTGAGCTATTGGAAGCAGCACCCTCTTCCCCCAATGGATGCCAATCTGGGTCAACAACTGGGTCATCCATCACCTCCTCTTCAATGTCATGTGCACCTTCCTCTGTGTCACCGTGTATGGTGGTATAGAGTGCGGGAAGGGGCACCTGAGTCTCATCAGGGTCAGAATCTGGCTCTGTACACTGCTAGGACAATGTAGTGCTCTGACTGAATGTACCAGCAGAATCATTTATCAGTGGCTGTGCATCAGTGCACTCCATGTCAGATTCATCTTGGCCTGGGTAATTCACCATTTCACTTGATAATCCAGGCATGGTATGTGAAAACAGCTCCATGGAGTAATCAGTAGTATGGCCTGCGTCATCCTTCAATCTTGGTTGGGGTGAAGGACACAAGGAAAGGTGTGGTTCTTGAACATGAGCCTCCAATGACGACTCAGTGCTTTTATTTTTTACAACTTCAGAAGAGGAGGCGATAGAGCTGGAGGCTGAGTCAGCAATGTAAGACAAAACTTTTTCCTGAAGCTCTGGCTTTAAAAGCGGTTTGCCAACTCCTAGAAAACTAAGCCTTCGAGGCCTTGTGGAGCCAGACGATGACGCAGGCTCAACACTTCCTGCATTCGGTCCTATTTTGCTTTTTTGCCACTACCATCAGATCCACCACCAACACCATCATTACCAGCTGCCAACCCCCGTCCAATTCCACGGCCTCTTCCACCAGCCTTCCTCATTTTTGGTAGAAATGTAGAAAAAATCCAACAAACTATATAGTAATGTAAACCAAGGTACAAGGTGTCTATAGGACAGGGGAGATTTTGAATTTCTGCACACACTTGTGGACACTGGACACTTTTGGATTGTGTGAGGCCCACTGAATATCACAGTGCTATGTCACAGGCTCGATGTCGCAGGTGTGAAAAATGTCACTAGAGGATAACGGAGATTTTGAATTTCTGAACACACTTGTGGACACTGGACACTTTTGGATTGTGTGAGGCCCACTGAATATCACAGCGCTATGTCACAGGCTCAATGTCGCAGGTGTGAAAAATGTCACTAGAGGATAACGGAGATTTTGAATTTCTGCACACACTTGTGGACAATGGACACTTTTGGATTGTGTGAGGCCCACTGAATATCACAGCGCTATGTCACAGGCTCAATGTCGCAGGTGTGAAAAATGTCACTAGAGGATAACGGAGATTTTGAATTTCTGCACACACTTGTGGACAATGGACACTTTTGGATTGTGTGAGGCCTACTGAATATCACAGCGCTATGTCACATGTCACAGGCAGAAATTGGCTAGTGTATGACAAACTACAAGGTGTATATAGAATTGGGCAGAATAGGAATCTCCCTAGAGTGTAGGTCTGTAAGAACGGAACAAGTCCTCGACTTATCCTTACTGAGCAACACACAGATAGCTTCACTGTGGCCGTGATAACAGCCGTTACACGGTACTGAGAGAGGAGCGTGCACGTACACGGCTGTCCGGTGTACGTAAAATTGTCAAGCTCCATGTTTTTTAAGTATACGGACTGACACACGCTGTCTCTCTATAGTTTTGAATGTGATCAAACAGCAAATATATTTAACTGTTTGAAAGCTAGACAAAACTAGAAGGTGCAGGTCTGTAAGAACGGAACATGTCCTCGACTTATCCTTACAGAGCCACACACAGATAGCTTCACTGTGGCCGTGATAACAGCCGTTACACTGTACTGAGAGAGGAGCGTGCACGTAGACAGCTGTCCGGTGTACGTAAAATTGTCAAGCTCCATGTTTTTTAAGTATACGGACTGACACACGCTGTCTCTCTATAGTTTTGAATGTGATCAAACACCAAATATATTTAACTGTTTGAAAACTAGACAAAACTAGAAGGTGCAGGTCTGTAAGAACGGAACATGTCCTCGACTTATCCTTACAGAGCGACACACAGATAGCTTCACTGTGGCCGTGATAACAGCCGTTACATGGTACTGAGAGAGGAGCGTGCACGTACACGGCTGTCCGGTGTACGTAAAATTGTCAAGCTCCATGTTTTTTAAGTATACGGACTGACACATGCTGTCTCTCTATAGTTTTGAATGTGATCAAACAGCAAATATATTTAACTGTTTGAAAGCTAGACAAAACTAGAAGGTGCAGGTCTGTAAGAACGGAACATGTCCTCGACTTATCCTTACAGAGCGACACACAGATAGCTTCACTGTGGCCGTGATAACAGCCGTTACATGGTACTGAGAGAGGAGCGTGCACGTACACGGCTGTCCGGTGTACGTAAAATTGTCAAGCTCCGTGTTTTTTAAGTATACGGACTGACACATGCTGTCTCTCTATAGTTTTGAATGTGATCAAACAGCAAATATATTTAACTGTTTGAAAGCTAGACAAAACTAGAAGGTGCAGGTCTGTAAGAACGGAACATGTCCTCGACTTATCCTTACAGAGTGACACACAGATAGCTTCACTGTGGCTGTGATAACAGCTGTTACACGGTACTGTGTGAGGAGTGTCACCGCTGTATGGTGTGAAAAAATGCACGCTCAGTACCTCACCAGGACAAAAAAAAAATTGGGATGGCTTTTAAAAAAGCAGTTTGCAGAGCAGTGGGTAAACAGCAATGCAGCCGTCAGGAAGCCTTAGAAGGCAGCCTAACAACCAACACCGCTGATCCAGCAAAATATAGCCTCCACTTGCACTGCACACACAGTGACTGGTGTGTTGTACAGGCAAAATCGCTAGCAGCAGAAGCAGTTTTTGGTGTCTTCTTCCCTGCCTAACACTCTCCCTACAAAATCAGCAGCAGCAGCAGCTCTCCCTATTCTGAGATCAGAATGAGTAACATGGCGGTCGGTGTGCACGCCCTTTTATACCCCCTGTGACGCCCACCAAAGCAAGCCAATCACTTGCATGCCCTTCTGAAAGATGGTGGTGACCCCTGGCTATGTCATTACGTTGCCCACAGTGTCCGTGGATCCTGATTGGCTGAAAAAGAGCGCAAAACAAACTTTTGAAACGCGACTTTGGCACTTAAGTCGCCGACCTTGTGGCCGACCTCATCCTAGGGTCGGGTTTGGTTTCATGAAACCCGACTTTGCCAAAAGTCGGCGACTTTTGAAATTTTTCGACCCGTTTCACTCAACTCTACTGGGCACTCCAATTTAGCTTCTTATTGACTAAGATGTCTAAGGCCTCTTTCACACATCAGGTTTTCGCCGTCAGGCGCGATCCGGCGCTTTTGACAAAAACCGGATCCGGCGAAATGCAATGCCGGATCCGGTTTCCCCCCCATTGACTTGCATTAGAGCCGGATCGAGCCGGATGTCCATGCGTTTCATCCGATTTTCGCCGGATCCGGCAATGTGACGCGATCCGGCGTCTGGAAAAAACGACTACTGTAACGTTTTTTGTCTCCGGCGAAAAAGCCGGACACGCCGGATCCGGCGTGTCCGGCTTTTTCATACAATGAAAGCCTATGAGCGCCGCAATGCGCCTGATCCGGCGACAGCCGGATCCGGTGGCCGGATCCGTTTTTTTTGGTCTGAGCATGCTCAGTAGCTCTGCCCACAAGACATATATAAAAGCAAGACAGTGGGACCCTCAGCCACACCCAACATGACACCCAAGCCAAGAACCAGGAGCAGGAGAAGGCAGCAGACATCTGCAGCAGCACCATCAGCACCACCCCAAATGGAGCAGCATGCTGAACAACGGGAGGGGAGTCCAGCAGCAGATGAGAGACGGTAATTATCAAATCCCCCATTCCTCCAAACTAGGGCTATGGAATATCAAGATATTCATTGGCCCTTTGTTTCTCTTTATTCAACAGCCACCCAATAGATGCAGCAGCAGCAGCAATGGCGGCAGCAGCAGGAACACCACCCACAGCCATGGAGTCTGGCCATGAGGAAGACAGCACATCTTCTTCTGGGAGCCCTCCCTCGCATCGTCAGCGTTTGATGGTAAGTTTTTATTTCCAAAATCCATCATCTCTGTAATATATGTCTATTCATTGCCTTTTATTTCAAAACAGGAATCACAAGATGAAGAGGAGCTCCCAGAAGAAGAAGGAAGAGGTGGACAGACACTTGGAGTGGGCTCACAATTGGTAAGTTTTTTGCATCAAACGCAGAAACACAACATCACACTACACACAACACATAGAAAACAATGTTCTGCAGACCACACACAGCAAACAAATGCCTACATCCAAAGACATAACATTTTTTGTTTTCTTCTCTAGTCTTCCCAATCTGGTGCTCGGCTAAGAGGTCCTCGCAGTGCCTCCTGGGGTCGTCGGCGACAGCAACGCGGCGGTCACCAGCGTGTAAGTATAAATATTTTTGCTTTGTTTTTTTTGCACTTTTTATTTCATTTCTTTTGTGGAGGCTAATTATGTTATTTTTGTCTTTTTCTTTAACAGCCTTCACAGCGTGCTCCCGACTCTGACGGTGAGGATGGAGGGATTGATGTGAACCACCTCATCGATCTCGTCAGAGAAAGGGAGCCGCTCTGGAATATGGCTGACCGCCGCCACGCTGACCTTATCGTTACCCGACGACTCTGGGAGGAAATCTGTTCGCTCCTTGTGGACCGCTGGGAGGACCTCGAAGCTCGGGCCCAGATTAAAGAGCGTAAGTATATACAGTACCGGTTGCTTGATTTAAACCAGTGTTTCCCGAACTCCAGTCCTCGTGGTCCCCACGGATCATGTGTTCAGGATTTCTATTTACTTTGGAAATCCTGAAAACATGACCCCTGGGGACCATGAGGACTGGAGTTTGGGAAACACTGATGTTGTATACTAACCACTTTGTCCTTTCTCGTTTCAGGGGAGAGAATTGTGAAGCGGTGGCGGTCTGTGAGGGATCGTTTCAAGAAGGAGTTCAATAAAGAGATGCGGGCCCCGAGTGGATCTGGAGGACGCAGGAGCAAGTACAAGTACGCACGAGCCCTGTCGTTCCTCCGGGAGACAATGCTCACCAGAAGGTAAATATTACACACCACATGTGACAAAAAAATGTTTAGATGTAACTTTTTTTTTTCAGCCAGGGCCATACCATGTCACTATTTTAATTGTTTTTTTTTCTCTTTATTCCACAGCACGGTGAGCAGCACTCGGGAGCCTGCACGATTGGACCCTTCTGAGGCGATCCCTGAGGAGACCGGCACCGAGGGACACTTTGACCGCCCCGGTACATCTGCACCTTCCCAGCCTTCCCACACATTCGACCCATCTGTCCCATCCACCAGCACAGGAGCATCGTGGCCGCCTACATTACATGAAGCTGCTGGTGAGGAGATCGCTTTCCCTTTACCCCACCCTTCTGCCCCTGCCACCTCTAGTACACCTGCGGGTACTGGGCGGCAGTGGCAGAGGGGTCAGGAAAAGAGTTATGCGCCAGAGTTCTTGCATCTGAATGCATCTTTCCAGAACTGTCTAAAAGTCTTGTCAGAGCAAATCTCCGCAGGCTTTCAGCAGATCAACTCCAGCATTCTGGAGGTGAAGACACTTCTGCAAACCATGCATTCAGAAGCAAGATCTTCGCCAAACCACACCTTTTTCAGGTCTGTTGTGGAGCGCATGGCAACACTATCTCCTACCCAGCAGATGCATGTAATGCATTCGTGCCACGGTGCTCTACAGCAGGTTACCTCCCAACCTCCACCTCCCACCACTGTAGTTCCTCCACCTGCACCCCCTCCAGCCACTTTCCATCCTCCCCCTCCTATTACATCTGCACCCCCTCCAGCCACTTTCCATCCTCCCCCTCCTATTACATACCAGCAACCTGCCCAGTACCAGCAACCTCCCCAGTACCAGACATCTCCCCACTTCCAGCAACCTGCCCCGTACCAAACTCCTTCCCCGTACCAAACTCCTTCCCCGTACCAAACTCCTTCCCCATACAACTTTCCATCAACATCATCTGCTCCTAGAGTCCCTGCCCAACCCTCCACTCCACCGCCCACCACCTCTTCTGCCTCCCACATGTCCACCCATTCTGTAGCTTTTTCCACACCATCACCTCTAACTGTTCCTTCCCCACCACGATCCCAGTCCTCTCTCCACACTCCCATTGTCGAAGTGTTCCGCAGCCCCTCCAGCAGTATTTCCACCCCACACTACACAGATTTATGATGTGTTTTGTAATAAAAATGCCCAGTTGGTTTCAAACCTTTATTAAAAAAGTTTTTTTTAACTTTAAAAACAGTTTAAAAAAAAAAAATATTTTAAATAAAAGTTAAATTATTGTTTACACTGGTTGTCTGTCATTTCTTTCTGTTTAAAAAAAAAGGTTAAATACAGGGTATTTAAAAGGTAAAAAGGTATTCAAAACCAGGTATATAACTGTGGGTAAATTTTAGCTTTTTGCCACAGTTGTGTTCCTGGTTGTGTTTGAAGCAAAGTATTTCACCTAAAAAGTTGTGTTTATTGTTGGTGATTTCCTAACAATGTACACAACTTTTGTTAAAAGGTGAAATACTTTGCATAAAACACAACCAGGTGCACACCTGTGGCCTAAAGCTAAAAATAGAGACCATGACAAGATAGCCAACTTTGGTTGGCAAAGGTATATACTGTTGGTACAGAAGGTACACAAGTTTGGTTAGGGCACAAATCTTTCACACTCTGTCATCCTGCCAGTGTACTCTGCCTTGAGGTGACATAAAGTATAGTGCAAAATTGTCCCTCATTACTGAAACCGTCACAGAACTTCTAGTGGTAATGTCATGGTAATCTTGCAAGGTGGTTTCTTCAGAGGTGTCCTCAATGGAAATGGGTTCCTTGCAGATAACAAAATTGTGGAGTACCACGCAAGCTTTGATCACCTCGTCAACAGTTTCTGTCTTGAGGTTGATCGCAGTCAATAGGACCCGCCATTTGGCTGTCAGAATACCAAAGGTACATTCAACCATTCTTCTTGCTCTTGTGAGGCGGTAATTAAAAATGCGTTTTGGTCTTGTCAATCCCCTGCTAGAGTACAGTTTCAAAAGGTGTTCTGACAGCTGGAAGGCTTCATCCCCTACACAGACAAATGGCATAGGTGGACCAGATGTTTGCGGCAGCGGTCTAGGTGGTGGGAACTGGAAGGTGTTTCCAAACAGTTTACGCCCCATGGCAGACAGTTTGAAAACTTGAGAGTCATTGGAGCGGCCATAGGCCCCAATATCAACAGCAATAAATTTGTATTCCGCGTCAGTGATGGCCATGAGGACAATTGAAAAATATTTCTTGTAATTGAAATATTCCAATCCCGATCCGGCTGGCTTTACAATGCGGATATGTTTCCCGTCCACAGCGCCCAAGCAGTTGGGAAACTGACATATCTGTTGAAACTTGTCAGCAATTTCAATCCACCTCTCTGTTGTGGGCTCTGGTAAAAACTCTTCAGCTAAGGAGTCCCACAGTGCACGGCATGTGTACTTCACTATTCCAGATATGGTGGAAATCCCGAGTCTGTACTGGAAATGCAGTGACGAAAGGGATTCTCCAGTTGCAAGAAATCTGTGTGGAATTAAAAAACAATCAATTAGTTTTAAATCATAGCATTACATACCAAAACTCAGCTATAACACTTGGAGATACAAACTACCACCAACAATATTGCAGTGAAAGTGTGCTCTGATGCGATCACATCCAATAAATGTGGCTTACCTTAAAGTCACCATCAGACGCTCTGCGGGTGAAACAGAGAAGCGGCAATAGGTGTCCGCTTTTCTTATGAGGTGTGCAATGCGCTCCACCAAGTAATCAAAATTCTCCATTTTCATCCGAACATATCCAAAAAATTTATCCGGGTTTCGTCGAAGGTCCATGCAGAGTGTAGAATAGACCCCACGCGTCATTCTCTTGGCTGTGATGGGGTGGATCCACAAACGTCGTCTACGATGCCTGATGCGCTGCTGTCTCGCTCTCTCCTTCTCCAGAACAATCACCCTCAAACGATTCGCCTCCGCTATAAAATCCGCCAAATTCTTCAAAATATTTCCAATCACAACATCCATCTTCGCCAACTTGCTCTTCTCTCCAACCTGCACTTTCTCCTCTACAACCTGTCAAAGAAGGGCTGTAGGAACACGCTATATATAGTTTTCCAGTAGCCAATCCCGTTCGGAAGGCCTCAAGGGTCAATTTTAAAAACCGGATCCGGCGTAATCCGAAAAACGGATAGAAAAACGGATGAACCGGATGAGACGGATCCGGTTTTGTCTGTCAAGAACAAGACGGATCCGGCAGAATACTGGATCCGGCACATCAGGTTTTACAAAACATTTGCCGGATCCGGCGTTCCGGCACGACGCCGGATCGCGCCTGACGCCGAAAACCTGATGTGTGAAAGTAGCCTAAGTCTTTTTCCATGTCTGATTTCCCAAGCAGTTTCCCATTTAGTAAGTAATTGTAGCATCTGTTTCTCCTTCTCATGTGCATAACCTTACACTTATCCGTGTTAAACCTCATTTGCCATTTTTCAGCCCAATTCTCCAATATTCATATTGGATATAATATACAAGATTTTGAGCATTTAAATATTACCCCGCTACTTGCTAAATTTAAAAAAAAAATAAATGACTGGTGCAAGTTACCACTGAGTATGGTGGGAAGGGCAAACCTGGTAAAAATGGTTCTCATGCCACAAGCTTTGTATGCCCTCCACAATGCGCCCATTTGGATTCCTGGTCGAATCTTTTATCAGATAAACAGAATATTTAGAGAGCTTATCTGGAAGAGGAGTGTTCCTAGAATTCGGTTGGAGGTTTTGCGTACATCTAAAGAACTGGGGGGGTTAGCGGTTCCTGACCCGTTTCTGCATTATCTTGCAGCGCAGTTGCAACATTTCAGAGGATGGGGGGAGGAAAATTCCTTCATGTGAAGTTCCTCGTGATGTATGCTTACATGCGTAGTGGGAAGGGACTTACTGGTGCAGGCGCTAGACTCAGTGCAGTTCCGTCAGGTTCAAGCTATCAATACTCCGATAATGAAGTGCATGGATAAGGTATGGAACATGGCCAAAGAAATATTAGGTATACAGGGAGTCACGGCGCATTCCCTGATCTGGAGAAACTTGACATGTACAGAGCTAAATAAATTAGAGGGTTTGAGCTATGGGAGAGGAGAGGGCTTAAACTAGTATCACAGCTTTATTTGGAAGGGGAGTTTGGCTCTTTTGAGGATCTCAAACAGACATTTTCCATCCCTAATAAAAGATATTTTCAATATCTCCAGCTGAGACATGCTTGTGAAGCACAACAGTGACTCTCTCCACTAGGTAATCTAGCTAAAACTCCGCTGTTGGATAGAGTAGTGATGGGAGGAGGATCAAGAGGTATTATATCCATGATATATGCAACCATGTTGGAAAAGAGAGTGGCAAGTTTGGAGACACTGAAGAATAAGTGGCAAGTTGATGTAGGTGATTTAACAGATGATGAATGGGAGAATGCATTGCAAGAAGTCACGAAAGTCTCGGTTACCGAGGCGCAGAGTGTCGCATCTTTATTTGTTTCATCGAGTTTATCGAACCCCTGTATGGCTGTTGAAAATGGGCTATGCTAGAGAGGCAGATTGTTGGAAATGTGGAACGTCCAATGCGGATCTGATACACATGACCTGGAACTGGCCTCGGTTACGTAGGTTTTGGGGAGGTGTCTATTACTTATTACTGTCTATCAATGTCAAATGGTACTAGACCCCAAAATGGCTCTTCTGGGGCAGGTGGAGACTTTGCCGCTTTCGGAGGAGCACCAGCAGGCAGTCTCACGAATATTATATCAAGCTCGTAAAAGGGTGGTGGCTCACTGGAAGAGATCTTCCGTACCCACAATCATGGAAGTTACTGATGCAGTTAATAATAATATAGATATGGAAAAATATGTGTATCAAAAGAGAAGAACAATTAAGAAATGGGAAGATATGTGGGCACCTTGGTTGGACACACCCGGGTTGGCACCTCCTAGATTAACATGGATGAGAGCGTTGAGGAGGATATAACCCAAAAATTGTAGCTGTGAGAGATCAAATGCATCGGGAGAGACGAGAGGTGTTTTTTCGGGTGAGGGTGGGGGGTGAGTTGGGAGGGATTTTTGTGAGGTTCTATTGTGTTTATGTAATACACTATTTGGGAAATATCCTGTATATGACTACCTGTTTTTTCAATTTTTGAAAATGTTTAATAAAAAATTACCTGATATAAAAAAATAATTATGCAAACAGTGTATAATGCTCCATATATAATGGGCCCCATTTATAATGCGCAGGTGTATGATGGGCCCCATGGATGATGCTCCAGTGTATGATGGGCCCCATTTATAATGCTCCAGTGTATGATGGGCCCATATGATGCTCCAGTGTATAATGGACCCTATCTATGATGCTCAAGTGTATGATGGGCCCCATTTATAATGCTCCAGTGTATGATGGGCCCATATAATGCTCCATATATAATGGGCCCCATATGATGCTCCAGTGTATAATGGGCCATATATATGATGCTCAAGTGTATGATGGGCCCCATATATAATTCTCCAGTGTATAATGCTCTCCCCATATATTGCTCCAAACATTAAAAAAATGAAATACCTCTCATCGCTGGGCACTGCTCTACTCTAGACTCCTCAGCATCACTATCTTCCAGCTCTCTGCACTTGGACTGTTCAGGCAGAGGGCGTACAGACGTGAAGTCATCGCGCTCTCTGATCTGAATGTCACTGTCAGGAAACGGGGAAGAGGTCACAGCGGTGGAGCAGGGAGAGGTAAGTATTGCAAGTGCTGGTGCCCTGAGCAAGCAGGGGGGCCCACTCGTGGGCAACGGCAGTGGCACAGGGCCCCTCATAGTACGACGGTGTCTGTGACGGCGAGTGAGCCCCCACCCTCAAAGACTTTTGCGTACTGTGAGGGGCCCTAAGCCAGTGCCGTCGCCCACGAGTGGGCCCCCCCACCTGCTCAGGGCCCCGACACTTGCCCGGGTGCGCCAGGTACTGATGTCGGCCCTGGGGGGGTACAGGCCAGTTAGGGAGGTGGAAAAACTGGCATATGTTGAGGTGTAGGCTGGACGTTCAGCAGCTGCAAATGGAGGAATTGCAGAAGTCGAAGGAAGAGGAGTACAAAGTGAGCCATTTTGCTGGCAACCTATGTGTCATCAGGGGAAGGTGGTACAAAATGCTTTGAAACCCAGGCATGGTTCATTTTAATGAAGGTGAGATCACCAACATTTTGGGTCAACAGCCGGGTCCTTCTTTCTGTCAGGATTGATCCAGCAGCACTGAAGACTCTTTCTGATAGCACACTACCAGCAGGGCAAGCGAGCTCCTGTAAGGCATATTGTGCCAATTCAGGCCAGGTGTCCAGTTTAGAGGGCCAGTAGTCAAAGGGGAATGAACTGTGAGGGAGAACATCGATAGGGGAGGAGAGGTAATTTTGAACCATAGTTGACAACTGCTGTCTCCTGTCTGTTGCAATCGATTCAGTATTAACAGTCATGTGAGCGGTCCTCGAGAAATCAGTCCACAACATGGTCATGAAACACCTGTCTCCAACACCAGTTCGGCTGTGTGCACCACGAATACCTCTTCCATTTGGCCCAGTACGGCTCGAGGTAGAACCTGCACCGCTGCTGTGTGCTGGGAATGCCTCTTACAAATGGTTTACCAGAGTTGCTTGTTTGTTCGCCAATATTAGCTCTAGGTTCTCCTGTGGCATGATGTTCTGTAATTTGCCTTTATAGCATGGATCGAGGATGCTGGCCAACCAATAGTCGTCATCCTTCATAATTTTGACAATGCGGGGGTCCCTTTTTAGGATCCGCAAGAGATAATCACACATGTGGGCCAATGTTCCAGGTGTCAATGATGCACTGACAGTGGTGGGTGGAGAAGCACTTTCTGCCAAATCCACATCCCTCCAGTCACGCACAATCCCTGTACATGACCTGGGCAAGCCAACATTTTCACTTGCCCCCCGAGAAGCATCCTCCTCCCCAAAATAATCATGCCCCTCATCCTCCTCCTCTTCCTCTTCTTCCTCCACCTCGTCCAGGACAGTTCCCTGAGCAGACAATGGCTGTCTGTCATCAAGGCTTCCCTCCTCCTCCTCCTCCTGTTCCTCCTCCTCTGCAGACGCCTGATCCTTAATGTGCGTCAAAGTTTGCATGAGCAGATGCATAAGTGGTATGCTCATGCTTATGATGGCGTCGTCTGCGCTTACCAGCCGTGTGCATTCCACAAAACACTGAAGGACTTTACAGAGGTCTTTCAGCTTGGACCACTGCAAACCCGACAACTCCATGTCTGCCCTCAAACTGCCTGCCCGTGTATCCTCCCACAAATGCATTACAGCCTGCCTCTGTTCGCACAGCCTCTCAACCATGTGCATGGTGGAGTTCCACCTTGTTGCAACATCTGATTAGGCGGTGCTTGGGGAGGTGGAGCGATCACTGCAGCCTCTGCATACGACTGGAGTCTACGGGCGAGCGACGGATATGCGAGCACAGTCTTCGCATCTTATGGAGCAGGGATGAACTCTGGATAATTGTTTAGGAAGCACTGCACCACCAGGTTCAAGGTTTGAGCCAGCACAACACACAAGAACACACTGACCATAAGTCCTGAATGTAAATATATACATACTTTATTATTTTATAAATAAAGGTACTTGAGGTATTTTAAAAGTAGCAAAGCATCAGTGTTTTATAATATAAAAATATACATAAGAGGGCAGTACTATCCATTTCATAAGGACATATTATTGCAGTAAATGGTGCTAACAAATATATATATATCTTAACAGTGAAAAAACATTTTTTAAAAACCAAAATGATAATATATATTCATAAGTAAGGTGCAAACATATTGTTAAAAATTTTATATCAATTCCCTATAGGTGTACATCATAATTATACAAATAAGAAAAGGTATATAAAGTGCAAAAAATAGATAGGAATTAAAATGCAATATTAGTGCAAAAATAGTGAACACCATATGTGTCACTGCATAGATATACCATGTGAATAATGGGAATAATACCCAATAGCACCAATAGGTGTCAGTATATGCATAGTTTATGTCATGGACCAGGAAAATTTCTGAAAACAGCGTTAGACATCAAAGAGTATGGTAAGTATAAGGTATAACTTACAAGCTACACTGCACCTGATCTGGACAGCCGCCCTCCCCAACACGTGTTTTAACCCTTAGCCTTCTTCAGGGGGTGGCACCAATAGGAGACAGGTAAGTATATATACCCAAACTCAACCAATCGCACATCGGATATAGCAAAACTGGCCAATCAAAGCGGCAGGGTGTGTTTAACAATCACCATGATGAACCTCCCATCCTATTCTACCTCATACGTCATTTAATCAAAGTCATATCATTATAAGCTGTGAATCACTGCAATATGTGTGAAAACAGGAGACCAGGCCCTAATAGCGCGTGACTAACAAGAAGTAATCATCACCGCTCATAAATACAAAGCGTCCCTGGTAACATAATGACAGGCATACTGCGCATGACAGTTAAAACATGGCCACTGCTACTCGTAGGTATACAGCGCCCATAGTAACTAGTGTTGAGCGAAACCATCCGATATTCAGAAATATCAGATCGGATTGGATCGGCCCGATACACAAAAAGTATCGGGTATCGCCGATTCCGATACCGGAAGTCCCATTCAAGTCAATGGGACAGAAATATCGGAATTAAAAAAAACCCTTTCTTGCCTTGTACATCCTATTTGGGAGGGGGAAGAGTGTGGGCAGTGCGTGGGCGGACACTGTGCATGTCTGTGTGTGCGGGAGGGGCCTGTGCAGGCCTCTCTGGGGTCTGTGCTGACTGTCGGGGGCCTGTGCCAGCTGCCGGTGGTCTGTACGGGCCTCTCGGGGGTCTGTACAGGCCTGATGGGGGCCTGTGCCGGCTGCCGGTGGTCTGTACGGGCCTGTTGGGGGCCTGCGCCGGCTGTCGGTGGTCTGTGCTGGCTGCCGGGGGCCTGTGCCGGCTGCCGGTGGTCTGTACGGGCCTCTCGGGGGCCTGTGCCGACTGTCGGTGGTCTGTACGGGCCTCTCGGGGGCCTGTGCCGGCTGTCTGTGGTCTGTGCCGGTTGCCGGGGGCCTGTGCCGGCTGCCGGTGGTTTGTGCGGGCCTCTCGGGGGCCTGTGCCGGCTGTCGGTGGTCTGTGCGGGCCTGCCGGGGGTCTTGTGTGTGTGCATGCATCGTCCGATGGGACTACAAGTCCCATCGGGCGATGCCTGCTACAATGACAGTGATTGACACATTAGCCAATGATGGGACAGTAGTAGTTCCATCATCCGGCTAATGTATTGAATGTAAAAAAAAAAACATACTACATACATACTACATATATACTACATTCATACAGCATACATACTACATACATGCTACATATATACTACATTCATACAACATACATACATACTACATACATGCTACATATATACTACATTCATACAACATACATACATACTACATACATGCTACATATATACTTCATTCATACAGCATACATACATACTACATACATACTACATTCATACAGCATACATACTACATACATGCTACATATATACTACATTCATACAACATACATACATACTACATACTACATACATTCTACATATATACTACATTCATACAACATACATACATACTACATACTACAAACATGCTACATATATACTACATTCATACAACATACATACATACTACATACATTCTACATGTATACTACATTCATGCAACATACATACATACATACTACATACATGCTACATATATACTACATTCATACAACATACATACATACTACATATATGCTTCATATATACTACATTCATACAACATACATACATAGTACATACATACTACATACATACATACTACATGCAGCATACATATTACATACATACTGCATGCAATACATTCATACAATACATACATATAGACATACAGTACATATAACATAGAGTACATACTCACCATCACTTGTCACTTTGATCCCCGAAGCCAGTGTCATCTGTGGAAAAATATGAAAATAACAAACAAACAATATACTCCCTGATCCGCAGAAATCCCGCGTGTCCCACACCGATCTCCCGTGGAGAACAGCAGCATCAGCTGATGCGACTGCTCTCTACGGGGCTCCAGGAATCCAGTGATGGGAGGTAGGTATCCTTCCGCACTGTATTCCTCCGCCACTGTAAAAAAATAGTCCCTGGTCTCACTTTATGGCAAAAGGTGCATGGGAACTTTCTCACACAGCAATGCCAAAAGTGAGACTAGGGACTATTTTTTTACGGTGGCAGAGGAATACAGTGTGGAAGGATACCTACCTCCCGTCATTGGATTATTGAAGCCCCTAGAGAGCGGTCGCATCAGCTGATGCTGCTGTTCTCCACGGGAGATCTGCGTGTGACCCTCGTGGATTTCTGCGGATCAGGGAGTATATGGCTTGTTTGTTATTTTCATATTTTTTCATAGATGACACTGGCTTCGGGGATCAAAGTGACAAGTGATGGTGAGTATGTACTCTATGTTATATGTACTGTATGTCTATATGTATGTATTGTATGAATGTAGTATATATGTAGCATGTATGTAGTATGTATGTATGTTGTATGAATGTAGTATATATGTAGCATGTATGTAGTATGTATGTATGTTGTATGAATGTAGTATATATGTAGCATGTATGTAGTATGTAGTATATATGTATGTTGTATGAATGTAGTATATATGAAGTATGTATGTAGTATGTATGTATGTTGTATGAATGTAGTATATATGTAGTATGTATGTAGTATGTTGGGGTTTTTTTTTACATTCAACACATTAGCCGGATGATGGGACTACTACTGTCCCATCATTGGCTAATGTGTCAATCACTGTCATTGTAGCAGGCATCGCCCGATGGGACTTGTAGTCCCATCGGACGATGCCTGCACACATACAAGACCCCCGGCAGGCCCGCACAGACCACCGGCAGCCAGCACAGACCACCGACAGCCGGCACAGGCCCCTGAGAGGCCCGTACAGACCACCGGCAGCCGGCACAGGCCCCCGGCAGCCGGCACAGACCACCGACAGCCGGCACAGGCCCCCGAGAGGCCCGTACAGACCACCGGCAGCCGGCACTGGCCCCCGACAGGCCTGTACAGACCCCCGAGAAGCCCGTACAGACCACCGGCAGCCGGCACAGGCCCCCGAGAGGCCCGTACAGACCACCGACAGCCAGCGCAGGCCCCCAAGAGGCCCATAGAGACCACCGGCACAGGCCCCCGACAGGCCTGTACAGACCCCCGAGAGGCCCGTACAGACCACCGGCAGCCGACACAGACCCCCGACAGTCGGCACAGACCCCCCGCAGTCGGCACAGACCGCGCATCATGATGACATCATTTCAGCAGCCAATCACAGCCACAACAGTGGCTTATTACATTATGGGGACTTCCGATTCCGGTATCCGATATTGAAAAAATATCGGTACTCGGTATCGGAATTCCGATACAGCGAATATTGGCCGATACCCAATATTTGCAGTATCGGAATGCTCAACACTAATAGTACATAACGAATCACACTGCACATGACCGGAAGAAAATGGCCGCCGCTAATCATAGATACACAGTGTTCCTAGTAACAACAAGTCGTACTGCGCATGACAGGAAAAAGATGGCCGCCGCTACTCATGATTACAAAGCTTCCATGGTAACTTAGATACTTAAATTGCGCATGACAGGAAAAAATGACCGCCGCTAGTCCTAATTGCATAGCGTACGTTATTACTTGTAGATGATACAAAAGTGTCCATGTTGATATCAATATTCATACTGCCCCTAAGCAGAGAAAAAAAAAAATGACCGCCGCTGTAAATATATAGCATCCATTAGAAATCACTGCGCATAATATAAAATTGATAACCATTATTCTTAAATATCTAGCTCAGTAATATATGAAACAAACCACTGTGCATAGGCAGAAAAAGAAGAACATGGACGCCAATATCCAAGGAGTAACAATATCCATAATGACCAAATGTCACATATAATTAAGAGCCATCCTTTTATAATACCAGATGATCATGACAACCAAAATTAAGGCACCTAAAGGATGGTACATGATATCATTAGGCATATATAACATAATAGGCGCATAATAGATGGGACATGATATCATTAGGCATATGTTAATATCAATAATAGCTAAGGTAAGATGAAATAACATTGGCATAGACAAGAACACCACTCCTTACACTTTTACGAGGAGGAAGGTGTACTACTACAAGATACACAAGATATTCCGTCTGACATGTGTGGTGAGATATTAAATGGTTATCTGTAATCCTTTTAGATCTAGTGTATCTTGCAGTAGTACGCCTTTCTCCTCCTAAAAGTGTAAGGAGTGGTGTTCTTGTCTATGCCAATGTTATTTCATCTTACCTTAGCTATTATTGATATTAACATATGCCTAATGATATCATGTCCCATCTATTATGCACCTATTATATTATATATGCCTAATGTTATCATGTACCATCCTTTTTGCGCCTTAATTTTGGTTGTCATGATCGTCCGGTATTATACAAGGATGGCTCTTAATTCTATGTGACATTTGGTCATTATTGATAGTGTTTCTCCTTAGATGTTGGCATCCATGTTCTTGTTCTTTTTCTGCCTATGTACAGTGGTTTGTTTCATATATTACTGCGCTAGATATTTAAGAATAATGGTTACCATTTTTATGTTATGCGCAGAGTGATTTCTAATGGATGCTATAAATTTACAGCGGCGGTCATTTTTTTTTCCCCTGCTTAGGGGCAGTATGAATATTGATATCAACATGGACGCTTTTGTATCATCTACAAGTAATAACATACGCTACGCAATTAGGACAAGCGGCGGTCATTTTTTCCTGTCATGCGCAATTTAAGTATCTAAGTTACCATGGACGCTTTGTAATCATGAGTAGCGGCGGCCATCTTTTTCCTGTCATGCGCAGTACGACTTGTTGTTACTAGGAACGCTGTGTATCTATGAGTAGCGGGTGGCCATTTTCTTCCAGTCATGCGCAGTGTGATTCGTTATGTTACTATGGGCGCTGTATATCTACGAGTAGCGGCGGCCATGTTTTAACTGTCATGCGCAGTATGCGTGTCATTATGTTACCAGGGACGCTTTGTATTTATGAGCGGTGACGATTACTTCTTGATTGTCACGCGCTATTAGGGCCTGGTCTCCTGTTTTCACACATATTGCAGCGATTCACAGCTTATAATGATATGGTTTTGATTAACCCCTTCACCCCCAAGGGTGGTTTGCACGTTCATGACCGGGCCAATTTTTACAATTCTGACCACTGTCCCTTTATGAGGGAATAACTCTGAAACGCTTCCACGGATCCCGGTGATTCTGTCATTGTCTTCTCGTGACATATTGTACTTCATGTTAGTGGTAAAATTTCATTCAAATAACTTGCGTTTATTTGTGAAAAAAATGGAAATTTGGCAAAAAATTTTAAAATTTTGCAATTTTCCACCTTTGAATTTTTATGCCCTTAAATCACAGAGATACGGCACACAAAAAACTTAATAAATAACATTTCCCACATGTTTACTTTACATCAGCACAATTTTGGAACCAAAATTTTTTTTTGTTAGGAAGTTATAAGGGTTAAAAGTTGACCAGCGATTTCTCATTTTTACAACACCATTTTATTTTTACAGACCACATCACATTTGAAGCCACTTTGAGGGATCTATATGATAGAAAATACCCAAAAGTGACACCATTCTAAATACTTCACCCCTTAAGGTGCTCAAAACCACATTCAAGAAGTTTATTAACCCTTCAGGTGCGTCACAGGAATTTTTTTGAATATTTAAAAAAAAAATGAACATTTAACTTTTTTCACAAAAAAAATACTTCAGGTTCAATTTTTTTTATTTTACAAAGGGTAACAGGAGAAATTGGACTGCAAAAGTTATTCTGCAGTTTGTCCTGAGTACGCTGATACCTGATATGTGGGGGGAACCACTTTTTCGGCGCATGGCAAAGCTCAGAAGGGAAGAAGCGCCGTTTGACTTTTCCAATGCAAATTTGGCTGGAATTCAGATCGGACGCCATGTCACGTTTGGAGAGCCCCTTATGTACCTAAACAGTGGAAACCCCCAACAAGTGACCCCATTTTGGAAACTAGACCCCCCAAGGAACTTATCTAGATGTGTGATGAGAACTTTGAACCCACAAGGGCTTCACAGAAGTTTATAACGTACAGCGGTACAATTACAAAATCATATTTTTCCACAAAAATGATCTTTTCACCCCTAATTTTTATTTTCCCAAGGGTAACAGGACCCTAAAAGTTATTCTACAATTTGTCCTGAGTACGCTGATACCCCGTATGTGGGTGTAAATGACTATTTGGGCGCATGGCAGAGCTCAGAAGGGAAGCAGCGCCATTTGACTTTTTTGGCTGGAATTGAGATGGGACACCATGTCGCGATTGGAAAACCCCTGATGTACCAAAACAGTGAAACCCCCCACAAATGACACCATTTGGGAAACTAGACCCCCCAAGGAACTTATCTAGATGTGTGGTGGGAACTTTGAACCCCCAAGGGCTTCACAGAAGTTTATAACGTACAGCCGTACAATTAAAAAATCATATTTTTTCCACAAAAATGATCTTTTCACCCTCAATTCTTATTTTTCCAAGGGTAACAGGACCCTAAAAGTTATTGTGCGATTTGTCCTGAGTACGCTGATACCCCACATGTGGGGGTAAACCACTATTTGGGCGCATGGCAGAGCTCGGAAGGGAAGCAGCGCCATTTGACGTTTTTGGCTGGAATTGAGATTGGACACCATGTCGCATTTGGAAAACCCCTGATGTACCTAAACAGTGGAAACCCCCCACAAGTGACCCCATTTTGGAAACTAGACCCCCTAAGGAACTTATCTAGATGTCTGGTGGGCACTTTGAACCCCCAAGGGCTTCACAGAAGTTTATAACGACCGGGTGTGAAAATAAAAAAATCGTATTTTTTCAACAAACAAGATCATTTAGTCCCCAATTTTTTCATTTTCCCAAGGGTAACAGGAGAAATTGGACGCCAAAAGTTGTTATCCAAGTTGTCCTGAGTACGCTGATACCTCATATGTGGGAGAAAACGACTATATGGGCACACGTCGGGGCTCAGGAGGGAAGTAGTGACGTTTTGGAATGCAGACTTTGATGGAATGGTCTGCGGGTGTCATGTGCATTTGGAGAACCCCTGATGTACTTAAACTATTGAAACTCCCCACAAGTGACCCCATTTTGGAAACTAGACCCCCCAGAGAACTTATCTAGATGACTTATCTAGATGTGTGGTGAGCACTTTGAACCCCCAAGTGCTTCACAGAAGTTTATAACGCCCGGGCGTGAAAATAAAAAAATCATTTTTTTCCACAAAAATTATATTTTTGCCCCCATTTTTTTATTTTCCTAAGGGTAACAGGAGAAATTGGACCCCAAAAGTTGTTTTGCAATTTGTCCTGAGTAGGCTGATACCCCATATGTGGGGGTAAAACACTGGGCACATGGCAGAGCTTGGAACGGAAGGAGCACCATTTGACTTTTTCAACGCAGAATTGGCTGGAATTGAGATTAGACGCCATGCTGCATTTGGAGAGCACCTGATGTGCCCAAACAGTGGAAACCCCCAATTCTAACTCCAACCCGAACCCCAACACACCCCTAACCCTAATCTCAGCCCTAACTCTAGCCCTAGCCCTAACCCTAGCCCTAACACTAGCCCTAACCCTAACCCTAATGGGAAAATGGAAATAAATACATTTTCTTTTAATTTTATTATTTTTCCCTAACTAAGGGGGTGATAACGGGGGTTCATTTACTATTTATGGCGGTTTTTATGTTTGGCAGCTGTTGCACACTAAAAGACGCTTTTTACTGTAAAAATAGTTTTTGCATCACAACATATTGAGAGCTATAATTTTTGTATATTTTGACCCACCGAGTCATGTTAGGTCTTATTTTTTGCGGGACGAGTTGACGTTTTTATTGGTACCATTTTCGGGCACATGACATCTTTTGATCGCTTTTTATTCCGATTTTTGGGACACAGATTGAACAAAAATCAGCATTTCATGAATTTCTTTTGGGGGGTGCGTTTACACCGTTCCGCCTGCGGTAAAATTGATAAGGTGGTTTTATTCTTCGGGTCAGTACGGTTACAGCGATACCTCATTTAGGTCGTTTTTTTATGCTTTGTCGGTTTTATGCAATGAAAACAATTTTACATAAAACATAATTATTTTTGCATCGCTTTATTCTGCGAGCTATAACTTTTTTATTTTTTTGCTGATGATGCTGTATGTGGCTCGTTTTTTGCGGGACCAGATGACGTTTTCATCGGTACCATGGATATTTATATGCGTCTTTTTGATCGCGCGTTATTGCACTTTTTGTTCGGCAGTATGATAATAAATCATTATTTTTTGCTTCGTTTTTTATTTTTATTTTTTAAGGTGTTCGCTAAAGGGGTTAAGTAATGGGAAAGTTTTATAGGGCGGGTCGTTATGGACGCGGCGATACCAAATATGTGCACTTTTATTGTTTTTTTTTTATTTCCAAAAAATTTATTTATTTAGGAATATTTTTTTTTAATTATTTATTTAGCGATTTTTTTTAAATTATTTGTACACTTTTTTTTCAACTTTATTACATTGTCCCAGGTGGGACATCACTGTCCTGTGACAGATCGCTGATCTGTCACATCACAGATCACTGTGACAGATCAGCGATCTGTCACAGGCACTGCACAGGCTTTCCTCATGCCGCAGCTTTGCAGGCACTGAGGAAGCCAGCTCCCTGCAGGCCCCCGAAGATCCCCGTCGCCATCTTGGATTCGGGGGCCTGCAGGGAAAGAGCCCCCCACAGCAGCGCTGCACATTACGCTGCTGTGGGTGGCTCAGGGAAGCACAGAGGGAGCCCCCTCCCTGCCGACGCTTCCCTTTAACCCCGGTACACCGCGATCGTGTTTGATCGCGGTGTGCAAGGGGTTAACATGTCAGGGACGGTCCGTGACCGCCCCTGACACATTGTGCTGGGTGTCAGCTGTGATAGTCAGCTGACACCCGGCCGCGATCAGCGGCGCTCACCACGTGGGCGCCGCTGATCGCTATGACATAATATTCCGTCCATGGAAATTAGGTCCAGGGTCACATGGACAGAATATTTTGTCCATTGTAGGTAAGGGGTTAAATGATGTATGAGGTAGAATAGGATGGGAAGTTCATCATGGTGATTGTTAAACACACCCTTCCACTTTGATTGGCCAGTTTTGCCATATCCGATGTACGATTGGTTGAGTTTGGGTATATATACTTACCTGTCTCCTATAGGCGCCACCCCCTGACAAAGGATAAGGGCCGAAACACGTGTTGGGGAGGGCGGCTGTCGAGACCAGGTGCAGTGTAGCTTGTAAGTCATACCTTATACTTACCATACTCTTTGATGTCTAATGCTGTTTTCAGAAATTTTTCTGGTCCATGACATAAACTATGCATATACTGATACCTGCTGGTGCTATTGGGTATTATTCCCATTATTCATGTGGTATATCTATGCAGTGACACATATGGTGTTCACTATTTTTGCACTAATATTGCACTTTAATACCTATATATTTTTTGCACTTTATATACGTTTTCTTATTTGTATAATTATGATGTAAACCTATAAGGAATTGATATAAAATGTTTACTAATTTGTATGCACCTTACTTATGAATATATATTATCATTTTGGTTTAAAAAATTTTTTTTTTCCACTGTTGAGATATATATATTTGTTAGCACCATTTACTGCAATAATATGCCCTTATGAAATGGATAGTACTGCCCTCTTATGTATATTTTTATATTATAAAACACTGATGCTTTGCTACTTTTAAAATGCCTCAAGTACCTTTATTTATAAAATAATAAAGTATATATATTTTTACATTCAGGACTTATGGTCAGTGTGTTCTTGTGTGTTGTGCTGTGTTCAGTGATTTGACTGTCCTAACAATTATAATTATATAGTCTGTGGGGTTATCAGCTGTAGATACCACTGGGTCTGCATATATCACCGTGTGATTGCTGCTGCTGGTATTTCCCGTTTCCCTTTATGTGTGGTGATTAGTGTTGAGCGATACCACCCGATACTGAAAAATATCGTATCGGAATGGATCGGCCGATCTAAAAAAAGTATCGGGTATCGCCGATTCCAATCCCGGAAGTCCCATTCAAGTCAATGGAACAGAAATATCGGAATTAAAAAAAACCTTTCTTTCCCTGTTGGTTAATTCTACATGGAGAAAAACAACTAATAATAATGTAGAATGTATTGTGGGAGGTGTAGGAGACATTAAAGCCATAGAGCTTTAGCCCAATCAAATGGAATCGCAGTATTTTTTTTTTTTTAA
This sequence comes from Dendrobates tinctorius, assembly GCF_039654945.1. Lineage (NCBI taxonomy): Eukaryota > Metazoa > Chordata > Amphibia > Anura > Dendrobatidae > Dendrobates > Dendrobates tinctorius. The sequence goes on along the minus strand of NW_027361738.1, from coordinate 4,332,295 downwards.
AGACATTCGTAGTTACAAAGATATTGACTATGTTAAAGTCTTTAATTTTTTTGTCAGATATGTATGTTTCACTACTTCCATGCTCTTTCACCTTCTTTTTTACTTCTCCCACACTTTCTCCTTCATCATCTTCAGCAGCAGTATCTTCTTCTTTTATTCTTCTTCATATTCTACTTCTTCATCTTCTTCCTATTCTTCTTCATCATATTCTTATTTGTGTCAGGCATTCCTGTAGTTGTTATCTATAAAAGTTTGAAGATTACACCTTCCGTTCAGCCTGTCACAAAAGATTTACAACAGGATTTGTCCGCGTTCAGTTTGGCCTGCAGCAGCAGGCCTTTTCCAGGGGCACCACGAGGAGGAACGGACTCACCCCCATACACTTAGTCTTCTTCTGCTTATAAATTAAATAATATCATTTGCTCTGATTGTTAGTCTTATGCTTCATGTTCTTCTGCTTTTGGTTTTTATGCTTCTTGGTCTTCTGTCTCTTGTTGTTCTGCATCTTGCTGGTTGTCTTCCTGTTCTTTGTCCTCTTGGTCATCTTCTTCAGGGTCATCTTTTAAGTATTATTCTGTGTGGTCTTCAGGGTCGTCGTCTTCAGGGTCATTGTCAGGGAGATCCAGAGTGAGAACTAAAAACCATTTCCACAAGCTTGAACTTGGAAAAGTAGCAGAAGGTACAAGAAGGCTGAGGAACTGCCGAGAACCAGCTGACGGTACTGGAACCCGGAGGGCAGCAGAATGAACAAGAGCCAATGGCACAACCGTGGACCAGCTGACGTTGCTGGAACACGGTTACTAAGCAGGAGGTACCTGTGCTACAAAGCATTACCAAGGACCAGCAGACGTTGCTGGAACTCGGATACCAAGAAGGAGGCACCTAGGCCAAAGGCACTGCCGAGAACCAGCTGACGGTGCTGGAACCCGGATGGGTAGCATTAGCTACAAGAGTCAATGGAACTACCGAGAACCAGCTGACGGTGCTGGAACCTGGAGGGGTAGCAGAAGGAACAACAGCCAATGACACAACCGTGGACCAGCTGACGGTGCTGGAACATGGTTACTAAGCAGGAGGTACCTGTGCTCCAAAGCACTACCAAGGACCAGCAGACATTGCTGGAACTCGGATACCAAGAAGGAGGCACCTAGGCCAAAGGCTCTGCCGAGAACCAGCTGACGGTGCTGGAACCTGGATGGGTAGCAGAAGGTACCCAGGAAAAAAACAAAGCTGCAAGGCAGTGAGCCGGCCGCAGATACCGAAACCCACAGTTCTACAGGGGGTGCTTGTCCTATTGGCACTACGGAACCAGCCTTTATTACCAGAACCCGCAGCCCACATAGGAAGCACCGAAACTGCAGGCACCATAGACTCGGCTAACCCAACCGCAACACGACAGGACAACGTATCGGTGGCAAAGTGACGTTGACACTACCCAGAAACAGCAGGCGTGCTGGAACCAGGCTGGGCAGGAGGGAGAAGCTTACTACAGACATATGGAAGAAGAACTGAGCTTACTACATAGATATGGATATGGATCAGAACGGAGAATACTCCAGAGATATGGGAGCAGAATGGAGCTTACTACAGAGATATTGGCTCAGAAAAGAGCTTACTCCAGAGATATGGGAGCAGAACCGAGCTTACTACAGCGGTATGGGAGCAGAACCGAGCTTACTTGTCACAATCCATTTTTGGATCTGTGTCAGAGTCTGGACTCTCTTATATAAACCTTTTTCCTTTCAGGCCCTGGGGGTTAATATGGGTTTTTTTCCCGGTGGCTGCTGGTGTTACTACAACTGTAGTTGCTCTGCTGCTGGTTTTCTCCTGGTGGCCGCTGGTGTTACTACATGTTCAATTAGCCAGCATGTGGTGACCTCCCCCCTCCATCCTATAAAAGATCATCAGCTGCTGCAGCTCCCTGTTGGTAATACTAGTCATTTGCTAACGAACCTTGGTGAAGTGTGGACCTACCTGGTGGAGAAGGGGTTCAGCTTATCTGGAGCAGTGGAGTTGCTGCTGGATGCTGATTGGGTGCCTTTCTCTGCTGCTTGGAGCATTGGCAGCAGATAAAGCTAAGTTTGCGTTTATAGTTGCTTTAACCCCGTGGTATCTGTTTTATTTTCCCTTGTGTTATTTGGTGCAGTTTACTTTATTCCCTGTCTCACCTCTTGGGGAGGGGGTTGGGGTTGAGCTCATGGCTAAACAGGGGATAGGGACAGGTCAGAGAATTGGGCCTCACTACCATTAAGTGTACCCCCAAGTTAAGGAAAGTCAGGGCACCCCCTAAACCTGAGGGACAGTTCAGGGGCCCAGGTTCCATGTCTCCTGCCTTTTCCCTACTGTCCTGTGACATTATTACCAACAATCCCATTTTTTCTGGTGAGCCATGGCCATAATGCATACCTGTCTCCAATTGCTGCAGACCCTCACTGAGGAGCGTGGGGTGCTGCGTGGTGTGGTGGAGCAGCAGCTACAGCAGTTGGTGGGTACGGGGCTTCAGCTCAGATGCAGGCTCAACCAGAGCCCAAGTTATCTCTCCCAGACAGGTTTTCTGGAGGGAGAGAATTTTTTGTTTTTAAGGAGGCCTACAAGCTACACTTCAGGCTCCACAATCGCTCATTAGGGAGTGAGGAACAGCAGGTGGGATTCACTATAGCCCTCCTTGAGGGTGATCCCCAATCCTGGGCCTTCTCCTTGCCGGCCGATTCACCATCTCTACGGTCGGTAGACGAGTTTTTTGTGGCTTTGGTGAATATGCCCAATGTAGTCCTTGCTAGGGAGGAGGACACACTGGTGCAGGAAGACGAGCCCAGGCAGGTGGGAAGAGGTGGTTCTCCAGCGGTGTTTCCTCCAGTTCGTCGTGGTGTGGGGGCATGTTTTAGCTATGGGCAGACTGGTCATGTTTTCAGGGTCTGCCCAACGAACGCCAAATCTTCTGTACCATCTAAGAAGCCGCGTCCCCCTGGTCGTGTGGAGGGAGGCGATCAGGGAGTGTATATTTCCTCCATTTTGCCCTATATTTTTGGTCTGGTAGGGTACTACTCTGTACTACTCTGGAACTACAGGAGTTTATTGGTCGCCTGAATAGCAACAACCAAAATATACGTTAAACATTCACATGCGATGCTGATAAGATTGAGTTCCTCTCTGTCATTGTTTAAAAGGATACTGATGGTCTGGGGCAGACCGATATTTTTAGGAAGATGACTTCTACTAATATGTTGTTACACGCTTCGCTATGTCATCCTGATCACATGGTCAGGTCTGTTCCCATTGGTCAGTTCCTCCAACTTTGTCGGATTTGCTCTATTAATGAGGATTTTGAGAGAAGAGCAGAGGAGCTAAAAATGAGATTCTTGGAACATGGCTATAGTCGGCATCTACTCAAAAGAGCCTATAACAGGGCTATTTATTCTTCCCAAAATGGCCTACTGTACAATAGGGAATCAGCTAGGAAGATGGAGGGACCTGGAAGCTATGCTTCATTGCAAATTATCATTCCCATTCTAGGCAGGTCAGGCAGGCTTTGTCTAAAGCATGTCCTATATTGAAAATTGACCCAATAATTGGCAAATTTATTCTGGATATACCAGTCATTACATTTAGGCGTGCTAAGAATCTGTGCAATCACCTCACCCGTAGTCATTATACAAGTGAGAGAAAGGGTACATTTTTGGATAATTTCACACATAGGAGTGGGTGTGTTCCGTGTGGACATTGAGTTGCCTGTCCCAACATTGAAAAGTGTGATTCTTTTTCCGATTCAGGTGGCGTTAAAAATTTTAAGATCAATAAATACATTACTTGTGCTACGAGATATGTTATTTATTATGTCACCTGTCCATGTGGATTAATTTATGTCGGTTTAACAACTAGACAATTCAAGGTTCGCGTGTACGAGTATGTGTTGGATATTCAGGCGGCGGCTGGCCACATGGATTCATCCACTCTTAAAACGTTACCCTGTCACTTTAAAAACTTTCATGACTGTGACAGTACGGTGCTACAGGTGAGGGGTATCGATGCCTTAAATATTGGGATTCGTGGTGGCAATCTGTTTCAAAGATTGGGTAAACTTGAGACTCGCTGGATCTGGACGCTTAATACGGTATATCCACAAGGACTAAACGAGAATTTGAGTTTCGATCCGTTCCTGTGACCACCTTACTGTTCCAGGTGGACATTGGGTGGATCTAATCCTTGCTATTTTTTATTGTTTTTATTATATTTTTAATTGTGTATTTTTCATGTATTAGGTATTTTTATGATATTTTGTGGATCTATGAAGATTCCAGAGTCCAGGATAGTGGCGGTACCTTGTACAGATGGACTAATTTCTACTGTTTTCTATGTCCATCCTATACCTATGTTTGAAGAAGATCCTTTGACGAGGTTGAAGATGAGTCGGGGGGATGTCTTTTGGATATCTTTATTTTGTTTATTTTATTTTATTTATTTTTCTATTTTTTTCAATGATATATAATTAGGACTGTATGATAATGTCTCTTATATAATCATATCTTGGTAATGCTGTTCTATATATTTTGTGGGCAATAATTAAATATAATATTATTATATCTTTCTTTGTGATATGATTGTATATCAATTTTGATATTGCTTGAAAATTGTGAATATAATATGAATTCTTATCTATTTTTATATTATCTATCAAAAAATATATATGGCATTCCCCTTTAAATATTATGCAGTGAAGGGTATGTTTCTATTGCTATTATAAAAACTTGTGGGATACATATAGGATGTTTTTTGATTGTTGGCACTGCTGCATGTGCGGTGGTGCTGCTTCTTATGTATTTGTACTATTCTGTATTACTCTGCTTTCTATTGTATTATGTTGCCCTTCTGCATATCTTGTGTCGGCGATGCATCCCACGCCAGACCTCAGGGACACCATGGTTTGGGTGCGGGCTGCCATGCCTTGTAAATATACACTATTTCACCTCCCTGGCAGCGCGTCACTTGTTCCCGCTTCCCCTCCTCTGCACATGCGACGCCTTCTTGGTTCATCGCCTCGGTCCCCGGCACGTGGTGCCTCCGGCGTCTGGTCACATGATAATGTGTTTCCAGTGCTGGGAGTTCCTGTGTCGGATGCTGGCATCTTGGACACCATGGTGATGCACCACCTCTTCTCTTATTAGGTATTACATTATTTCCGGCCTCCTCCCTTTATAACATCACTTAGGTCAACCTTTACCACGCCCCCTGATAAAGGAGTAATCCGAAACGTGCGTAGGGGAGGGCGGGCTGGCCTCTTGTAGACGCTGCTGCCATCTATCACCACTTATCACCAACAGGTAATTATTGTAAGACTTTATGCACTTTATTATACATACAGTATGTTGGACATTTGTTCATGTATACATTCTGATGTTTGAGCCCATATACTTCTGTGTATAGAAGTGAGAGTGATGGGTATACATGTATGCAGTGACTTCTTTATCTCTATGGCTGATATAGCTGGGCACTGTGCAATATGAATCAGGGCTGCAGTGCAGGGTGTTATGTCCACTGATGTTTTTAACTCCTTCTATCTTTGTCTGCTCATTTTGACTAATAAAAATTATATATTTTTTGCATTACATGGACTCTTGTGATTGCAATTTTTGTTGGTTTCCTTCCCTCCTTTGTATGATTATTGGCAATCTGTTCTTACCAGTCCTATGCATTGTTTGGGGATCTATGGCCAGTCATATTTATATGATTTTGTGAGATTTATATATAATATATACATTTGGATATTATCCATTCATATATTCCTTTTGGTCCATTGTTGCCCCAGACATTCTAATGTCTTTCATATATTTCTTTATATCTAAGTACAGCAGCATATAGAAATAATGCCCCCATGCCTCCTTATAATAATTCTCCTTCACCCTTTATAGTAATAATATTGACCCCGTACCTTCTTACCCCCGTGATTGCTTATAATAATATGTCTCCTGTTCTCTCCCTGTAATGATACTGATTTTGCAGTCTGCCTCCTGATAGTAATGCCCCTGAGCAGGAGCATAAGTAGAAATCACTGGAACGCCAAACCAAAAGTCTTATTATTATGTATTATTATTATTATTATAGCGACATTTAATCCATGGCGCTTTACATGTGAGGAGGGGTGTACATAATAAAAGACAAGTACAGTAATCTTTTTTTAACTCCTTAGTGACTGAGCCAATTTGCAGCTTACTGACCAGGCCAATTTTTACAATTCTGACGACTGTCACTTTGAGGTTATAACTTTGGAACACTTTAACAGATCCCGCCGATTCTGAGACTGTTTTTCATGACATATTTTACTTCATGTTAGTGGTAAATGTTCTTCGAAATGACTTGTGTTTATTTATGAAAAAAACGGAAATATGGCAAAAAAATTTCAAATTTTGCAATTTTCAAATTTTGAATTTTTATGCCCTTAAATCAGAGAGATATGTTACACAAAATACTTAATAAATAACATTTCCCACATGCCTGCTTTACAGTAGCATAATTTTTGTTGTTAGGAAGTTATAAGGGTTAAAAGTTGACCAACGATTTCACATTTTTACAACAAAATTTGCAAAACCATTTTTTTAGGGACCACCTCACATTTGAAGTCACTTTGAGAGGTCAATATGACAGAAAATACACAAAAGTGACACCATTCTAACAACTGCACCCCTCAAGGTGCTCAAAACCACATTCAAGAAGATTATTAACCCTTTACGTGCTTCACAGGAACTGAACAACGTGGAAGAAAAAATTTAACATTTAACTTTTTTTTACAAACATTTTATTTCAGAACCAATTTTTTTATTTTCACAAGCGTAAAAAGAGAAAATAAAACACAAAATTTGCTGTGCAATTTTTCCTGAATACGGTGATACCCCATATGTGGGGGTAAACCACTGTTTGGGCGCACGGCAGGGCTTGGAATGGAAGGAGCGCCGTTTGACTTTTTCTATGCAGAATTGGCTGGAATTGAAATCGGATGCCATGCCGCGTTTGTAGAGTCCCTGATGTGCCTAAACAGTGGAAACCCCCAACAATTGACACCATTTTGGAAACTAGACCCCTTAAGGAACTTAACTAGATGTGTGGTGAGCACTTTGAACCTCCAAGTGCTTCACAGAAGTTTATAACGCAGAGCCGTGAAAATAAAAAATCATATTTTTTTTACAAAAATTATCTTTTTGTCCCTGAATTTTTATTTTCACAAGGGTAACAGGAGAAATTAGACCCCCAAAGTTGTGCAATTTGTCCTGAGTTCGTCGATACCCCTTATGTGGGGGTAAATGACTGTTAGGGGGCACGGTAGAGCTCAGAAGTGAAGGAACGTCATTTGACTTTTTCAATGCAGAATTGGCTGGAATTGAGGTCAAACGCCATGTCACGTTTGGAGACCCCTTGATGTGCCTAAACAGTGGAAACCCCCTACAAGTGACACCATTTTGGAAACTAGACCCCCCAATGAGTTTATCTAGGTGTGTGGTGAGCACTTTGAACCCCCTAGTGCTTCACAGAAGTTTATAACGCAGCCGTGAAAATAAAAAATAATTTTTTTTCCACAAAAATGATTTTTTAGCCACCAATTTTTTAATTTTCCCAAGGGTAACTGTAGAAATTAGACCCTCAAAGTTATTGTGCAATTTGTCTTGAGTACGCTGATTCCCCATATGTTGGGGTAAACCACTGTTTGGGCACACGTCGGGGCTTGGAAGGGAGGGAGCATCATTTGACTTTTTCAACGCAAAATTGGTTGGAATCAATGGTGGCACCATGTCGCGTTTAGAGACCCTGTGATGTGCCTAAGTAGTGGAAACCCCTCAATTCTAACAACAACCCTAACCCCAACACACCCGTAACCTTAATCCCAACCCTAATCATAACTCTAACCACAAACCTAACCCCAACACACCCCTAACTCTAATCCCAACCCTAACCATAACCCTAACCCCAACACAACCCTAACCCTAACCACAACCCTAAACACAAACCTAACACCAACACACCCCTAGCCCTAATTCTTAACCCTAGTCCCAACCCTAACCCTAATGCCAAACCTAACCCTAATCCTAACGCCAATCCCAACCCTAACCCTAATTCCCACCCTAATGCTAACACTAACCCTAATGGAAAAATGAAAATAAAAATATTTTCTTTATTTCATTATTTTTCCCACCTATGGGGTGATAAAGTGGGGGTTTATTTGCTATTTTTTTATTTTGATCACTGTGATAGGGTCTATCACAGTGACCAAAATGAACCAATAGGAAAAATCTTCCTATTGTTGCCGGGTACCGGCCAGCATATCTCGGCGGGCGCACTGCGCATGCGCCCACCATTTTCTTCCCAGAAGAAGATGGCGGCACCCATGGAGGGTAAGCACGAGGGCCGAGGACCACCGGGAGGTACCGGGGGGGTTGGGGATCCTATTTCTCTCTCCTCTCATGTGCGATCACATCATAGGAGAGAGAAATTGAATGGCACATTGGACTTTTTTTTTGGTCGCCGTTATACGGTTAATAACGGCGATGGCAAAAGCGGGGTCAGTAAAAATCAACCCGAATCATGTTCTTTGGAGTCTCGGCTACCTCCGGCAGCTAAGACCCCGGAGAAAATCCGACTCTGGGGGTTGCTATACACTTTCTCCACAGCGCTGTTAATTAACGGCGATGTGGTTTAGGTACCCTTAACTACCGCAATTAAAAGGCGTATTGGTGGTCGTTAAGGGGTTAAACTGTTTATTTTTTAAATATTTTCTATTTTCTTGTACAAATAACATCATAAACACAAGTAGACTTGTAGCAATATTATGCAAAACAATGCAAAACATTTTAGAAGTTTCATCCAGTGGTACAGTACTCAGAACTTCTGCTCCTACTAACATTAGGTCAAACATCTAATACATCATCTAAGAGTAGGTGTGGTACAGGGAAGACATAGGGAAAAAGTCAGGGAGGGGGGAAAAAAAAGAAAGAAAAGAAGCACGTAACATCAATTGGTTAGCTTAGTTACATAGTCATCCCATGGATTCCATATGCGATTAACCCCTTCCTGACCTTTGACACAGCGTATGCATCCTGAAAGTCAGTGCCAATCTGACCTGTGACGCATATGCTGTGTCATGGAAGGATCGCGTTCCTGCGGGTCAGGTGACTGGGGTCACTGAAAGGTCACCTCACCCGAAGGCACAAGACCCTTTGTACTTCACCTCGGGGGGTGCGTTAGCCCCCCCCCCGTGGCTACGATCGCTCTGATTGGCTGTTAAAAGTGAAACAGCCAATCAGAGCGATTTGTAATATTTCATCAATGAAATTTGGTGAAATATTACAATCCAGCCATGGCTGATGCTGCAATAGCATCTGTCATGGCTGGAAACCGAGATCCGACCCCCCCACACCAAATGATGGGGGCGATCAGCCCCCACCACTGACTAACGGCGTCGATCTGCCGCCGCCGTAACCATCTGCTCCTCTCCCCCTTCCCTCCACTTCCCCCGCCTTCTGATCCCCCCTCACCTGTCCTAGTATCTCCGATGTCCCTGTGTCCGTCCCGGTGTCCCTCCCAAATCCTTCATGGGCGCTGCCATCCTGCAAAATGGCGGGCACATGCGCAGTGCGCCCACCGGCTGGCAGATTCCGTTCATTTATTTTGATCACTGTGATAAACTCTCACAGTGATCAAAATAAAAAAAGTAAATAAACCCCCCCTTTATCACCCCCAAAGGGGGCGCCGGAGAGCTGTGCCTGTGTAGTTACGTCACGGTGGTGACGTGGGAGGAACGGGTCCATGTGTGTTCCTCCACACGGGGATATGAACACACACACAAAATGCGCCACACACTACCACGTGCTTCAACACATATACCACCATCAGCACACATTTCACCACACATACACCAACCTCGCCACCTAAAAGTCCAAACACAAAAGTCGCCACTCAAAACTCGCCACGCTGTCCCAGAGCTGTTTAAAAGATGAAAAATGAGCTGTGATTGGTTGCTATCAGCAACAGTTTTCTTTGTAAACAGTTGTGGTAACTGAGGCCTATTATTCTTATCATTTCTATGGTGTTATCATCCTTCTGTAAAGCTGGAAATAACACAATTTATTACCGTGCCAACACAGACCACCCTCTGACACAGACTGCAGGGGGAGCCCAGTATCACACAGGACAGAATTAGACACACGGCTCAGCAGACAGTATCACACAGGATAGGATTAAATACACAGCTCAGCCGTCAGTATCACACAGGATAGGATTAGATACACAGCTCAGCAGTCAGTATCACACAGGATAGGATTAGATACACAGCTCAGCAGTCAGTATCACACAGGATAGGATTAGATACACAGCTCAGCAGTCAGTATCACACAGGATAGGAATAGATACACGGCTCAGCAGACAGTATCACACAGGATAGGATTAGATACGCAGCTCAGCACACAGTATCACACAGAATAGTATTAGATACACTGCTCAGCAGACAGTATCACACAGAATAGGATTAGATACACGGCTCAGCAGTCAGTATCACACAGGATAGGATTAGATGCACGGTTTTATGTGCAATATAATCATTATAATTTGTTATAACTAACTACAGTTGGTTACTATGCCCAGGCAACGCCGGGCTCTTCAGCTAGTATAATATAAACGCCAGCAAATCTAATAAATGGATAATTAGATACTTGTGTCCATGGGATTAGCTCAGTATTGTAGCTTCATTGATGTAAAATGGGATAAGCTGCAATAAAAAGTGCCGTCCTATGAACAATGTCTCGGTTTCTTCACACCAATTGCTGTTTGTGCACATCGGCAGCAAATAAAATGTTCTTACCACCGACAATTGGTTTAAGTCCGGGATCACACATGCGAGAAACTTGGACGAGTCTCGCATGATAATACCCGGAACTGCCGCCTGCACTCGGGAGCGGAGCGTGCGGCTGCATAGCAATGTGTGATCCTGGCCTAATTTGAAAACTCCCACATCAGGTGTCTGACAGGTTCACTGCCAAGAGGGTTTCTGGGGATACAAATCAGCAATAATTTCTTTAATTGGAAAAACTAGTATGCATTTTTTTTTTTGCATTTCTGAATATTCCAATTTATTATCAACATTATGAAGGTTGCTTTGTTTTGTTTGTTTTTTTGTGAAATTGCTTTTTTCATATTTTACTTTATGCAAACAAATTTTGGTTTGAATTCTTGCTGCAAGATGGTTTGTATTCTCCTGTTACCTGGCATTAAAATTCAGGTAGTGTCTATTATAAAAATGAATCCCTATCGTATAGCTATCAATGTAGTGTTGGGAGTAAGCAATGCCACAGGAGATAGGAGTTGTGACAAGAGTTGAGAGAATTTTGCAAAATTTGGTTCGGATTACGATCGCCGGCGATTATTATATTTGCAGTATTCACCAAACGTCAATGGGTCTAGAGTTGAGCGAATATGTTCGGGACTGATCATCAAACATAAATTCTGCACGAATAGGGTACAAAAAAAGGCATGAATATGGCAAACTCGGATTTGGTGATGGTTTACGAACATATTCTCTCAACTCTAGTTGTAAAGCTACACGAGATGGAAAAAGCTAACCATACACATTGGGTAGCCGTGTGCTGAATGTTCGGTCAAAGACTATCACTCCCGTCTCCACATACTTGTGAGTGCTAGGGATTTTGGGATTATCTCCCTTGAGAACAAAAGTATCAGGCATTGCCACTCCACCTGCCCGGTCCTTCTCTCTTCTATGGGGGGAGAGCCAGGAGCTGCCCATACACATCAGATGGCCAAGCGATCCTCCCAAAATCTGTGGCTTTGACCGGCTTTCAACTAACGTGTATTGGGGCTGTTATTGTGACTGTCCCAAAAAAGGTAATGGTAAACTGTACCTCCCTTCTAATGGGATGGGGTCCCTTTACCTCTCTGTAGCCCACCTGTAATTGGCAAGTAACAGTTCAGTGCTCATATTCTGCTACATGTGTAAGCTATTAAAATGAGCCTTTATTAGATTTTAATAACTTCATTATTCACTATTTTGAAGCCTTTTGGGTCCTGATTTATTAAGCTGTTTTCAGCATAATTCTGGTGAAGTTGCACAAAAATCTTGCAACATTTGGAGTTTACTTTACAAGCCAGCTATGCCAATATGGACAGGGCATGGCTGCACCCACCTGCATAAAGAGTCTGACTGGGGTATATTGACGGCACCAGAATTGGGTGGATTGTACTCCAGCAATCCTCTTCTTAAAGTGGCCTGCACAGCACAGTTTTAATGAATCGTCCCTTCTATTTTATTATTAAAAAAAAAATTGTATATAATTTTTTTTTTCCCCCAAGCCAAATCTAACCACTATTATTTCACGTTGCCAATACTTGCAGCAGGTCTCTGAGACCAAAATCAACCAAGATATAAAAGTACATGCGAATAATTGCACTATGCTGGACTATGGATACACAAACACTATATTTTTCCAGTTAATGATCTTCACTTGTAGGCTTTCCGTGAATGCTTTATATGTGTATCAATTTTTTTTATTAAAGTTGTGGATAATTTGAATCTTCTCTTTTGTTTGTGCAATGTAGCAAAGCCCTGCAGCCCATTGTAGAGCACGGGAACATGGAATAACTATTATTGGCATAGTGTGTTTTTATTAACCTATTCGTTGTCTTAAGCATTCTGCGTTAAAAAATAACCTGAATAAAGGTTCGGCACTCATCACTAAGGAATTTGGCAGGAGATAGCAATAATTACATATACTACTACTTTTTGAAGCTATTTGACTATGGAGCCAGCCTGGTATGTATCTCGACCCATGCGCCAGCCCACAGACTATTTAAAAGGTATTTTTTAGGATCTCCATTTGGACTACAAGCAGTGAGCTGGATCCATTTTTTTTCTTTCTTCTTGATGGCTATAACTTATTAACTTGATCAGAAGCGTAGCTAGGGGTTCGGCTTAGGGTGGGGGCGAAAAAATCTGAGTGGGCTCCTAACCGGTAACCCTGATTACAACTCAGGTTGGCACACTCAAGTCGTGAGTATAGGAGAACCTCAGCAGATGACCGCGCTGTAACTGAAACAAATCTCTATACAAAAAACAATACTGATATTACCGCCATATGGTGATCTCATAGTGGTAGATACCAGTCCTGCAGCATATACAAGAGTTTACTATACAGTTACATATGATAACTTACAGGCCCCGTTCTTTCTGATAATCGTTCACTTTTACACTTTACTCAGACCGACATGTCTACTTCTCCAGCCAGGACTCATCTGCAGAGAATACAACAAAGACACATTTGACTTCTCACATTTCCAGCTTAGTACCCATCTATCTCCAACCTGCACAAACTACTCACCCAATACTGAGCCGTTGCTGCCGTATGTGTCCCTACTATTGTACCTGATACAGCAGCAGTGGCTCAGCATTGGGGTATGTGTCCCTACTATTGTACCTGATACCCCAATACTGAGCCGCTGCTGCCGTATGTGTCCCTATTACTGCACCTGATACCCCAATACTGAACCGCTGCTGCCATATGTGTCCCTATATTGTACCTGATACCCCAATACTGAGCCACTGCTGCCGTATGTGTCCCTATTACTGCACCTGATACCCCAATACTGACCGCTGCTGCCGTATGTGTCCCTACTATTGTACCTGATACCCCAATACTGAGCCGCTGCTGCCGTATGTGTCCCTACTATTGTACCTGATACCCCAATACTGAGCTGCTGCTGCTGCTGCCATATGTGTCCCTATTAATGCACCTGCTGTGTGGTACAAGCGCAGGAATCCTCTAACTGCCTCACATAATAATGCCACTATTGTGCCCTTTACATAGCAGAATGTCTCTTGTGCCCTCACAGTAGCTCTCACACTGTATATAGACCCCCATACTGTATGATGGCCCCCACAGTAGCTCCCACGCTGTATATAGACCCCCATACTGTATGATGGCCCCCACAGTAACTCCCACACTGTATATAGACCCCCATACTGTATGATGGCCCCCAAAGTAGCTCCCACACTGTATATAGACCTCCATACTGTATGATGGCCCCCACAGTAGCTCCCACACTGTATATAGACCCCCATATTGTATGATGGCCCCCACAGTAGCTCCCACACTGTATATAGACCCCCATACTGTATGATGGCCCTCACAGTAGCTCCCACACTGTATATAGGCCCATAGGCCCCCATACTGTATGACAGCCCCCACAGTAGCCTTTAAACTGTACTGTATAATGGCCCCCACATTAGCGCTCACGCTCTATACTGGCCCCACACTAGCTCCCATACTGTATAATGACCCCTGCATTAGCTCTCACGCTCTATACTGGCCCCACACCAGCTCCCATACTGTATACTGACTCCCGCATTAGCTCATCCGCTGGATTATGACCCTCGAATTAGCTCTAACACTGTATAATGGCCCCCGCTGTAGCTCCCATGCCTCTGATTCTGGTCTCTGTCAGTCCCTGTCTGTGAGCTACAACCTGCACAGTCCTGATATATATGACAAAGAACTAAATAGAAGAAAATATAAACAGCCAGTGGGTGCGTATAGAGTCCAGGATATGGGTATAGCTCCCTGAATGTACCCAGGTGACCCTAAAAGAAATATTCTTGGCTGAACAAGACCCCAAAGAGGGAGAAAGAAAGAGGGAATTAGAAGAGAGGGAGGTAAAATATTACTCATGTAAAGAAGAAAAGTGCACCCTGGTACGTCTTCTCTTTTATTCCCCTTTCTGCCTTTGGGGGGGTCTTGTCCAGACTGAGTATATGTTCAGGGGTCTATATGTGATCAGCTATACGCACCTGCTGGCTGTTTGTATTTTCTTCTATTTGGCTCTTTATCATATATATTCATCCTCAACTTTGTGGGGATTATTTTTTTTAGTAAAAAGTTATATACCGTAATTGGCTTTTCATGTTTGCCACCCTGGATTTACAATATGAGATGATATGACCCTCACCCCGGCTACAGGACCAAGTCACGGGGGGGGGGTGTATGTATACTGTATATATACATATATGTAGAGATATATGAAATATACGGCTGCCAAACATTTCAGGCATTTACCGATCTTCAATATAGCAGCAAAAATGAAAGTAGCACACCGCTTAGACAAAATGAAAAAAAACAGAGTTTTGATTCTCCTGGAAAAAGGTTCTCAGTAAACTGAAACATTGCTGAGCCCCAATGAGCTATTAAAACACTATTTCTTAATTTTGTCAATAGACTGCTGCCTTCAGTTTTTACTACTTTAGATTTTTACATTTATATACCATATATACCATATACCGTTTATACTCGAATATAAGCCGAGATTTTCAGCCCGTTTTTTGGGGCTGAAAGTCCCCCTCTCGGCTTATATTCGAGTCATATACACCGGGGGGTCAGAGGGGGAGGGGGGCGGGGGTGTCAGGTCATACTTACCCATCCTAACGCTGTCTCTTGAGCCCCCAGCTTCTCCCCGTGCTCTCTCTTCCTGCCTTCAGCGGTCACGTGGTGCCGCTCATTAAAACTCATGAATATGCGCATATTAATGAGCGGCACCATGTGACCGCTGAAGGCAGGAAGAGAGAGCGAGGAGAAGCTGGGGGCTCAAGAGACAGCGTCAGGACGGGTAAGTATAGCGATACTCACCTGTCCTGCGTCCATGGCTGCTTGCTGCTGTCTGTCATCGGTCAGTGACTTCAGACAGCAGAGGGCGCGGTGACGTGGTTAGTGCGCGCCGCGCCCCCTGCAGTCTGAACGTCACTGACTGATGACGTGGCAGATAGCGGTGAGCAGCCATGGACGCAGGACAGGTGAGAATCTGACACCCAGCGACGGAGAGGTGAGTATGTCATTTTTTTATTTTTACATGCAGCAGCAGCATGGGGGCAGCACATGGGGGAATAATCTTAAGGAGCTTCTAATGGGGGCAGCACATGGGGGAACAATATGGAGCTTCTAATGGGGGCAGCATATGGGGGAACAATATGGAGCTTCTAATGGGGGCAGCATATGGGGGAACAATATGGAGCTTCTAATGGGGGCAGCATATGGGGGAACAATATGGAGCTTCTAATGGGGGCAGTATATGGGGGAACAATATGGAGCTTCTAATGGGGGCAGTATATGGGGGAACAATATGGAGCTTCTAATGGGGGCAGCATATGGGGGAACAATATGGAGCTTCTAATGGGGGCAGCATATGGGGGAACAATATGGAGCTTCTTATGGGGGCAGCATATGGGGGAACAATATGGAGCTTCTAATGGGGGCAGTATATGGGGGAACAGTATGGAGCTTCTAATGGGGGCAGCATATGGGGAAACAATATGGAGCTTCTAATGGGGGCAGCATATGGGGGAACAATATGGAGCTTCTTATGGGGGCAGCATATGGGGGAACAATATGGAGCTTCTAATGGGGGCAGTATATGGGGGAACAATATGGAGCTTCTAATGGGGGCAGTATATGGGGGAACAATATGGAGCTTCTAATGGGGGCAGCATATGGGGGAACAATATGGAGCTTCTAATGGGGGCAGCATATGGGGGAACAATATGGAGCTTCTAATGGGGGCCGCATATGGGGGAACAATATGGAGCTTCTAATGGGGGCAGCATATGGGGGAACAATATGGAGCTTCTTATGGGGGCAGCATATGGGGGAACAATATGGAGCTTCTAATGGGGGCAGCATATGGGGGAACAATATGGAGCTTCTTATGGGGGCAGTATATGGGGGAACAATATGGAGCTTCTAATGGGGGTAGTATATGGGGGAATAATCTATGGAGCTTCTTATGGGGGCAGTATATGGGGGAATAATCTATGGAGCTTCTTATGGGGGCAGCATATGGGGAATAATCTATGGAGCATTTCCCACCCTAGGCTTATACTCAAGTCAATAAGTTTTCCCAGTTTTTTGTGGCAAAATTAGGGGGGTCGGCTTATACTCGGGTCGGCTTATACTCGAGTATATACGGTATATGATATCACTCATGTCAGTGGCTCTGAGGCACAGTGAGATTTATGGCAGCTGATTTGCACTGACAGAGACATCTTCTGAGCTGTATAAGAGTTCAAGCAGCCGCCATAAATCTACTGTGCCTCAGATACAAGAAAATAAACCATCCAGGATTTGTCAGGAGGTGAGCAGCGTCCTCCCCCCTCCTCACTGCACAGACCCCTCAGGGCCCCCCGAGTTCTTACTCACAGCACCGTCTTGTCCTGCTCCTGTCCAGGTGAAGAAGCTAGTGCTGTGTGGTGACCTCTCTCCTGCAGACACACAGGAGCAGTGTGGGCATGTCTGCAGTTCGCTGGAGGAAGCTTAAAGCTATAATCTCCCTGCAACTACAGTGCAGCTTAGCTACATCAGTGAGCTGCGCACGCTGACATGGTTAACAGTGGCAGAAGCTCTGGATGGGCCCCTCAGATCAAGAGGCCCGGGGCGACTGCACCCTGTGCCCCCCTGCTAGCTACGCTGCTGAACTTGATCTAAGTTCACATTGTGTCTTTGTCTATGGTTGGGGGCTTGCAGCTGAAGCCCTAGAAAAACGTTTTCCGATGTTTGTGTTAATGGAGCCATCTACTATATAATCGTCTAATTTTGTCTGTCTGTTTGCAATGGAAATCCCGCGTTGCTGATTGGTCGTGGCCGGCCGGACGCGACCGATCTGCTACAGGTGCAGTCCGGCCGCGAATTGGCACGGATTAAGCTGCGGCCACTGCCTTTCTACAGCATTCTAGAATGCTGTTGATAAGCCCCGAATGGCAGTGGCCGCAGCTTATAGCTGAAAAACGAGGTGACAGGTTCCCCTTAACAATATAAGCCTATGGAGCGTCCGAACAAGGCCCCATAGACTTGCATTATAGAAGAGACTTCTTGCTCACACCGAGAGCATAGAGTGAGCCGAAGAGTCTGAAGAGCGATGACAGGCGATTCCGACAGCTAAATAGGAAAGGGTTATTTACAGTTAGAGCAGTCACACTATGGAATGCCCAACTACAAGAACTACTAATAGCAGACACTACAACAGCTTTTAACCAGGGCTGGATGATTTCCTCAATACACATAACATTGTGGGTTATATTTAATTTAGTGACAAAATGGACAATTGGTGGAGAAAGGTTAAACTTGATGGACCTAGGTCTTTTTTCAACCTATGTATGTAGCTATGTATCTATGACATCACACAAAACAGGAGCCGGACAGAGCTTGATCTCAGAGAAGACGGCAGTTGGGAAGTATATTACCCCACCACACTACAGTACATACACGTTTAGTGAAAAAAGCAAAACATCATGAGGATTCTTCAAACATGTATGACGTACAGTATTGGTATGCCATATATTTCAGAAATATTCTATTACAAAGGAATATTAATTAATTCAGAATTTTTATTTAATTTTTTTAAATTGGGAATTCCCTATCAGTATGTCTTTGGAGTGTGGGAGGAAACCGGAGTACCCGGAGGAAACCCACGCAAACACGGGGAGAACATACAAACTCCTTGCAGATGTTTTCCTTAGTGACATTTAAACCCAGGATCCCAGTGCTGCAAAGCAACAGTGATAACCACTGAGCCACCGTGCTGCCCAAGTACAGCTTTGATGATGGACTTGCTGTACTAGATGTATATGGTGCCCTAAGGACAGATTGGACAAATGCATCTTCTGATGCTGCGAGCGGCCCTGGATATTCCACGCCGGCAGGATGATATAATCCGGCGGAAGATGGAACCTTTGAGAAGAGATATAAAACTAATGTAAGTAATGGGACTCCATATTAGAGGATACTGCTTTGGTGTCATTGTGGCAGGACGGTAGAGAAATCTTATCTGTGCAGAGGAACAGGATCATTGTCACTCATCATACATGTGACAATCCCACCACTGACAGATAACATCTTCTCCACATGAATTATTCTCACTGGCCAACATCAATCAACATAGGCCTTATTATCACACTTACGTCTTCTAGGTTCTCGCTCTTCTACTATTTTGGCATTTTGATCTTCTACCAGTTTTATTGCAGAGTTATTTTTCTTCTCAACTAGAAATTTATATAAAAAGTAAAAAATCAAGTCAATGATCATTGTCAGTCATCATACATGTGGCAATTGTATAACTGGGAGTTAACATCTCCTCCTCGTGACTATTTCTCAATCGCCGACATCAGACAGCATAGACCTTATTGTCACACTTACCTCTGCTAGGCTCTGTCTCTGGGACTATTTCTGGGTCTTGATCTTCTTCCAGTTTTAATGCAGATGTATTTTTTGTCTCATCTTGAAATTCATGTAAAAAAGTAAGAAAAACAAGTCAATGATCATTGTCAGTCATCATACATGTGGCAATCGTATAATTGGGAGTTAACATCTCCTCCTCGTGACTAATTCTCAATCGCCGACATCAGACAACATTGACCTTATTGTCACACTTACCTCTGCTAGGTTCTGTCTCTGGGACTATTTCTGGGTCTTGTTCTTCTTCCAGTTTTAATGCAGAGGTATTTTTTGTCTCATCTTGAAATTCATGTAAAAAAGTAAAAAAACAAGTCAATGATCATTGTCAGTCATAGATGTGAAAATCCCACCATTGATATATAATATATCCTCCTCGGGAATTATTCTCAGACGCCAACATCAGACAACATAGACCTTATTGTCACACTTACCTCTGCTAAGTTCTGTCTTTACTACTATTTCTGGTTTTTGCTCTTCCAGTTTTAGTGCAGATGTATTTTTCGTATCAACTGGAAATTCAGGTAAAAAAGTAAGAAAAACAAGTCATTGATCATTGTCAGTCATCAATGTGAAAATCCCACCATTGACATATAGTGATGGGTGAGTGTGCTTGTTAATGGAGCTTTCCGAGCATGCTCAGGTGTTCTCCAAGTATTTTGAGCATACTCGTGAATTAAGTTTTAGTCCTCGCAGCTGCATGATTTGCGGCTGCTGGAACGCCTGAATGCATGTGGGGATTTTTGCTAAAGAACGGGCAATCGCCACATGTATTCAGGCTGTCAGCCGCAAATCATGCAGCTGCGGGGACTGACTGTCTGATGTCGGTGACTGAGAATAATTCCCGAGAAGGATATATTATATGTAGTGATGAGCGATTGTGCTCGTTACTTGAGTTTTCCAAGCATGCTCAGGTGTTCTCCGGGTGCGCTCCGAGTGCTCTCCGAGTATTTTGGGCGTGCTCGGAAATTAAATTTTAGTCCCTGCAGCTGCATGGTTTGCAGCTGCTAGACAGTCTGAATACATGCGGGGATGATTGCATGTTTTTTTGGAAATCCCCACATGTATTCAGGCTCTCTAGCAGTCTCAAATCATGCAGCTGCGGGGACTAAAACTGGATTTCCGAGCACGCCCAAACTACTCAGAGAACACCCGAGCATGTTCGGAAAACTCGAGTAAAGAGCACACTCGCTTATCACTACATATAATATATCCTCCTCATGAATTATTCTCAGTTGCCGACATCAGACAGCATAGACCTTATTGTCACACTTACCTCTACTAGGTTCTGTCTCTGCTACTATTTCTGGGTCTTGATCTTCTCCCAGTTTTAATGCAGAGGTATTTTTCGCCTCAACTGGAAATTCATATAAAAAAGTAAGAAAAACAAGTCAATGATTATTGTCAGTCATAGAAGTGAAAATCCCACCATTGACATATAGTGATGAGCGAGTGTGTTCGTTACTCGAGTTTTCCGAGCATTTTGATCGTGCTCATGAATTAAGTTTTAGTCCCCGCAGCTGCATGATTTGCAGCTTCTAGACAGCCTGAATACATGTGCGTATTGCCAGTTTTTTCGGAAATCCTCACATGAATTCAGGCTCTCTAGCAGTCTCAAATCATGCAGCTGCAGGGACTAAAACTTGATTTCCGAGCACGCCGAAACTACTCAGGGAACACTCGAACATGTTCAGAAAACTCGAGTAAAGAGCACATTCGCTCATCACTACATATAATATATATAAAGTGCTCTCAGTGAGAGAAACAAAATAGGAATCTTGTGGGTATGATACCTTTTAATGGCTAACAAATAATAGTGAATGTTGTTACAAAGCAAGCTTTCGGGACTGCTTACGCCCCTTCATCAGGCTGATATGCATATCAGCAGCTTATCAGCTTGATGAAGGGACGTAAGGAGTCCCGAAAGCTTGCTTTGTAACAACATTCACTATTATTTGTTAGCCATTAAAAGGTATCATACCCACAAGATTCCTATTTTGTTTCTCTCACTGAGAGCACTTTATATATTTTTTTCTACTGGCTAACACGGTACCAAACCACTTTTTTCGTTTTACATATAATATATCCTCCTCGTGAATTATTCTGAATCGCCAACATCAGACCACATAGACCTTATTGTCACACTTACCTCTGCTAGGCTCTGTCTCTGCAAGTATTTCTGGGTCTTGCTCTTCTCCCAGTTTTAAAGCAGATGTATTTTTTGCCTCAACTGGAAAATTATATAAAAAAGTAAGAAAAACAAGTCAATAATCATTGTCAGTCATAGATGTGAAAATACCACATTGACATATAATATATCCTCCTCCTCAATTATTCTCAGTCTCCGACATCAGACCACATAGACCTAATTGTCACACCTCTGCTAGGTTCTGTCTCTGGGACTATTTCTGGGTCTTGATCTTCTCCCAGGTTTAATGCAGAGGTATTTTTTGTCTCATCTTGAAATTCATATAAAAAAGTAAGAAAAACAAGTCAATGATCATTGTCAGTCGTAGATGTGAAAATCCCTCCATTGACACATAATATATCCTGCTCGTGAATTATTCTGTCGCCGACATCAGACAACAAAGACCTTATTGTCACACTTACCTCTGCTCGGTTCTGTCTCTGGGACTATTTTTGGGTCTTGATCTTCTCCCAGGTTTAATGCAGATGTATTTATTGTCTCAACTGGAAATTCATGTAAAAAAGTAACATATAATATATCCTCCTTGTGAATTATTCTCAGTCGCTGACATCAGACCACATAGACCTTATTGTCACACTTACCTCTGCTAGGTTCTGTCTTTACTACTATTTCTGGTTTTTGCTCTTCCAGTTTTAGTGCAGATGTATTTTTCGTATCAACTGGAAAATCATACAAAAAATTAAGAAAAACAAGTCAATGAAAAACTCCTATAAGATTAGAGTCATATCTTTATGGTTGCTGATGCCGGATTGCTATGAGCGCAACCCTGTGGTCGGCGTTCATAGCACACCTATAATTCTGCTACATAGAGGGGATCTATGCATCTCCTCTATGTAGCAGAGGCGATTGATTTATGGCAGTTTCTAGCCTCCCATGGAGCAATGCAAAAATAAAAAAAATGTTTTTAAAAATATAAAAAAACAAAAGTTTAAATCCCCCCCTCTTTCGCCTCATTCAAAATTAAACAATAAAAAAAATCAAACCTACACATATTTGGTATTGCTGTGTACAGAATCACCCGATCTATCAATAAAAAAAAGGATTAACCCTATCGCCAAACGGCTGAGCGAGAAAACAAATCGAAACGCCATAATTAAGTTTTTTTGGTCGCCGCGATATTGCATTAGCATGAAATAACAGGCGATCAAAAGAACGTATCTGCATAAAAGTGTTATCATTAAAAACGTCAGCTCGGCGTGCAAAAAATAAATCCTCGCCCAACCAGAGATCCCAAAAAGTGGAGACGCTACGGGTCTCAGAAAAGGGAGCAATTTTTTTTTTTTGCAAAGTTTGGAATTTTTCTTCACCACTTAGATAAAAAAGAACCTAGACATGTTTGGTGTCTATGATCTCGTAATGACCTGGAGAATCAAAATAACAATTCAGTTTTAGCATTTAGTGAACCTAGCAAAAAAGCCAATCAAAAATTAAGTGTAGGATTGCATTTATTTTGCAATTTTACTGCACTTTGAATTTTTTTTCCTGTTTTCTGTTACACGACATGGTAAAACCAAAGGTATTGTTCAAGAGTACAACTCGTCCCACAAAAAATAAGCCCTCACACGGCAATATTGACCTAAAAATTAAAAAAACTTATGGCTCTGGAAAGAAGGGGAAAGAAAAACGAAAATGCAAAATCGGAAAAAAGCTTCGGGAGTTAAGTGGTTGAAACATCTGTGGCACATTAAGGGTATATATAGGGTTAGTTTGGGGCCTGACTGAACCATGGGCAGAGCATTCGTGATCAGTATCAGGCACCAGACTGTATGGCCCCTTATACCTTTTAATGCGCAGCACATAAGAGTGAGAATTTTATACAGTAAAGTGTTGGATAGAGTTGAGCGATACCGTCCGATACTTCAAAGTATCGTATCGGATGGTATCGGCCGATCTTTAAAAAAAGTATCGGTATCGCCGATTCCGATACCGGAAGACCCATTCAAGTCTATGGGACTTCCGGTATCGGAATAAGAAAAACCCTTTCCTGCCCTTGTACAGCCTCTCTGGGGTCTGTACGGGCCTTTCGGGGGGCTGTGCCAGCCTGCCAGGGGGTCTGTGCAGGCTCCGGTGGTCTGTGCCGGCCTGCCGGTGGTCTGTGCAGGCTCCGGGGGGCTGTGCCGGCCTGCCGGGGGGCTGTGCCGGCCTGCCGGGGGGCTGTGCAGGCTCCGGGGGGCTGTGCCGGCCTGCCGGGGGGCTGTGCCGGCCTGCCGGGGGGCTGTGCCGGCCTGCCGGTGGTCTGTGCAGGCTCCGGGGGTCTGTGCAGGCATCGTCCGATGGGACTACAAGTCCCATCGGGCGATGCCTGCTACCATGACAGTGATTGACACATTAGCCAATGATGGGACAGTAGTAGTCCCATCATCCGGCTAATGTGTTAAATGTAAAAAAAAAAAAAAAAAAAAAATTACATGCTACATACATACAACATGCATACTACATACATGCTACATTCATACTACATACTACATACATGCTACATTCATACTACATAAATACTACATGCAACATACATACTACATATATACTACATACATACTGCATGCTACATACATACCACATATATACTACATACATACTACATGCATGCTACATGCTACATACATAACACATATATACTACATGCATGCTACATACATACTACATACATACTACATGCTACATACTACATACAGTGCCTACAAGTAGTATTCAACCCCCTGCAGATTTAGCAGGTTTACACATTTGGAATTAACTTGGCATTGTGACATTTGGACTGTAGATCAGCCTGGAAGTGTGAAATGCACTGCAGCAAAAAAGAATGTTATTTCTTTGTTTAATTTTTTTTTAAATTGTGAAAAGTTTATTCAGAGGGTCATTTATTATTCAACCCCTCAAACCACCAGAATTCTGTTTGGTTCCCCTAAAGTATTAAGAAGTATTTCAGGCACAAAGAACAATGAGCTTCACATGTTTGGATTAATTATCTCTTTTTCCAGCCTTTTCTGACTATTTAAGACCCTCCCCAAACTTGTGAACAGCACTTATACATGGTCAACATGGGAAAGACAAAGGAGCATTCCAAGGCCATCAGAGACAAGATCGTGGAGGGTCACAAGGCTGGCAAGGGGTACAAAACCCTTTCCAAGGAGTTGGGCCTACCTGTCTCCACTGTTGGGAGCATCATCCGGAATTGGAAAGCTTATGGAACTACTGTTAGCCTTCCACGGCCTGGACAGCCTTTGAAAGTTTCCTCCCGTGCCGAGGCCAGGCTTGTCCGAAGAGTCAAGGCTAAGCCAAGGACAACAAGGAAGGAGCTCCGGGAAGATCTCATGGCAGTGGGGACATTGGTTTCAGTCAATACCATAAGTAACGTACTCCACCGCAATGGTCTCCGTTCCAGACGAGCCCGTAAGGTACCTTTACTTTCAAAGCGTCATGTCAAGGCTCGTCTACAGTTTGCTCATGATCACTTGGAGGACTCTGAGACAGACTGGTTCAAGGTTCTCTGGTCTGATGAGACCAAGATCGAGATCTTTGATGCCAACCACACACGTGACGTTTGGAGACTGGATGGCACTGCATACGACCCAAGAATACCATCCCTACAGTCAAGCATGGTGGTGGCAGCATCATGCTGTGGGGCTGTTTCTCAGCCAAGGGGCCTGGCCATCTGGTCCGCATCCATGGGAAGATGGATAGCACGGCCTACCTGGAGATTTTGGCCAAGAACCTCCGCTCCTCCATCAAGGATCTTAAGATGGGTCGTCAATTCATCTTCCAACAAGACAACGACCCAAAGCACACAGCCAAGAAAACCAAGGCCTGGTTCAAGAGGGAAAAAATCAAGGTGTTGGAGTGGCCTAGTCAGTCTCCTGACCTTAACCCAATTGAAAACTTGTGGAAGGAGCTCAAGATTAAAGTCCACATGAGACACCCAAAGAACCTAGATAACTTGGAGAAGATCTGCATGGAGGAGTGGGCCAAGATAACTCCAGAGACCTGTGCCGGCCTGATCAGGTCTTATAAAAGACGATTATTAGCTGTAATTGCAAACAAGGGTTATTCCACAAAATATTAAACCTAGGGGTTGAATAATAATTGACCCACACTTTTATGTTTAAAATTTATTAAAATTTAACTGAGCAACATAACTTTTTGGTTTGTAAGATTTATGCATCTGTTAATAAATCCTGCTCTTGTGTGAAGTTTGAAGGCTCTAACTTATTTACATCTTATCAAACCTGCTAAATCTGCAGGGGGTTGAATACTACTTGTAGGCACTTGTATATACTACATGCATGCTACATACTACATGCTACATACATACTACATATATACTACATGCATGCTACATACATACTGCATGCTACATGCATGCTACATACATACTACATACATACTACATGCTACATACATACTACATATATACTACATACATACTACATACATACTACATACATACTACATGCATGCTACATGCATGCTACATACATACCACATACATAACACATATATACTACATGCATGCTACATACATACTACATGCTACATACATACCATATACATACTACATGCATGCTACACACTACATGCATGTTACATACATACTACATGCTACATACATACTACATATATACTACATGCATGCTACATACATACTACATGCTACATACATACTACATATATACTACATGCATGCTACATACTACATGCTACATACATACTACATATATACTACATGCATGCTACATACATACTACATGCATGCTACATACATACTACATGCTACATACATACCACATACATACTACATATATACTACATGCATGCTACATACATACTACATGCTACATACATACTACATATATACTACATGCATGCTACATACATACTACATGCTACATACATACTACATATATACTACATGCATGCTACATACTACATGCTACATACATACTACATATATACTACATGCATGCTACATACATACTACATGCATGCTACATACATACTACATGCTACATACATACCACATACATACTACATATATACTACATGCATGCTACATACATACTGCATGCTACATGCATGCTACATACATACTACATACATACTACATGCTACATACATACCACATATATACTACATACATACAATACATTCATACAATACATACATAGACATACAGTACATATAACATAGAGTAACATACTTACCAATACTTGTCACATTGTTCCCCGAAGCCATTGTCTTTTCCGGAATAAATATTAACATAACAAACCACAAAAATACTCACCCACGATCCGAAGCAGTCCACGAGTGTGTCCCACGACGATCTTGGGTAGAGAACTGCAGCATCAGCTGTTGCTGCCGTTCTCTACGGGCTGCAGGAATCCAATGACGGAAGGTAGGTATCCTTCCGCACTGTATTCCTCCGCCACTTAAAAAAAAAAAAGTCCCTAGTCTCACTTTATGCCATTGCTGTGTGGGAAATTCCCACGCAGCAATGGCATAAAGTGAGACTAGGGACTTTTTTTTTTTTAAGTGGCGGAGGAATACAGTGCGGAAGGATACCTACCTTCCGTCATTGGATTCCTGCAGCCCGTAGAGAACGGCAGCATCATCTGATGCTGCAGTTCTCTACCCAAGATCGTCGTGGGACACACTCGTGGACTGCTTCGGATCGTGGGTGAGTATTTTTGTGGTTTGTTATGTTAATATTTATTCCGGAAAAGACAATGGCTTCGGGGAACAATGTGACAAGTATTGGTAAGTATGTTACTCTATGTTATATGTACTGTATGTCTATGTATGTATTGTATGAATGTATTGTATGTATGTAGCATATATGTGGTATGTATGTAGCATGTAGTATGTATGTAGTATGTATGTAGCATGCATGTAGCATGCAGTATGTATGTAGCATGCATGTAGTATATATGTAGTATGTATGTGGTATGTATGTAGCATGTAGTATGTATGTAGCATGCATGTAGTATGTATGTAGCATGCATGTAGTATATATGTAGTATGTATGTAGCATGTAGTATGTAGCATGCATGTAGTATATATGTAGTATGTATGTAGCATGTAGTATGTATGTAGCATGCATGTAGTATATATGTAGTATGTATGTAGCATGTAGTATGTATGTAGCATGCATGTAGTATGTATGTAGCATGTATGTAGTATGTATGTAGTATATATGTAGTATGTATGTAGCATGTAGTATGTATGTAGCATGCATGTAGTATGTATGTAGTATTTTTTTTTTTTTTTTTTTTAAACATTTAACACATTAGCCGGATGATGGGACTACTACTGTCCCATCATTGGCTAATGTGTCAATCACTGTCATGGTAGCAGGCATCGCCCGATGGGACTTGTAGTCCCATCGGACGATGCTTGCACAGACCCCCGGACATCAGCACAGCCCCCCGGCAGGCCGGCACAGCCCCCCGGCAGGCCGGTACAGACCCCCACAGGGTGCACAGACCACCGGCAGGCCGGCACAGCCCCCCGGCAGGCCGGTACAGACCCCCACAGGGTGCACAGACCACCGGCAGGCCGGCACAGCCCCCCGGCAGGCCGGTACAGACCCCGGGCAGTCCACACAGCCCCCCGGCAGGCCGGCACAGCCCCCCGGCAGGCCGGCAGAGACCCCCGGAAGGCCCGAAATGACGGCGCATCATGATGCGCACACACCGCGCATCATGATGACGTCAGTCTGTCAATCAACTTTGAACTTCCGATTCCGATGCCGAATTCCGATATTGAAAAAATATCGGAAGTCGGTATCGGAATTCCGATACAGCAAGTATCGGCCGATACCCGATACTTGCGGTATCGGAATGCTCAACACTAGTGTTGGATTGTTGATTATTTTAAAGGCACAAAAAAGCAGTGATTTTCTGAGCCCTCATGTAACATTTACATTACACCTTATGATCAGTGGCGACAACAAGATGTCCTATAGACCTGCACATACCTGGCAATATGGGAGAGGGTGACTTGTTGTTTTCAGTAGTGAAGCACTGATTATCACCATCATTTCCAGTTGGAGAAGATTCTTTCTGCCTGTTTAGTAGAAAAAAAATAAATTACAAGTGAAAGCAATGAAAAATAAAAAGACTCCTTTTTTATGGGCAATTAGGACACTTGACCAAAATGAAGGGTATACCTTGCACAGGACTGCCTTCTGTCAGCAAGAATGAAGAATAACTAGTAATAAAGGGCTTTAATGAAATTGAAATGAAATGCTGGTCATAATGATCAACTGTTATCACCAGCGTTATCACAAGCCAGACATTACAGTGATGATCAATCATGGGGGCGGTGAGTTCTGGATTTAGTATTGTGTCATATGCGTCTTGTATTTGGTATTCTGAAGATATGTCAGTCCTATACCCTGTAATAATCTACTCACACGTCTGAGTGTTTTGTGCTGGTCTCTAGAGAGCAATCTGGAGATGGCTCATGATCTTCATCTCTCATCATCATGGTATTGGGGTCATATAGCTAAAATACACAGAGTAAAATTAATTATATATATATAGTATTTTCATACTATTTTAGTTATAGTGTTGTGGATTTACTGATCATATACTTACCTTAGAAAGCCTTTGAGAAGATGATACATAGTTTAGACTTTCTGGCCAATCACTGACCTCCTCACTTGTGTCATCCTCATCTGAATCCATATGTTTGGGTCTCTTAATGCCAGCTACAAAGTACAAGTATTATCAAAGATTATTAATATAATCACAGACAGTCACCATGTTATTACTAATAATGATGCGAACATATTGTCACATAAAATAAAAGACAAGACAAATGGCAACTTTAACCAGATGACGTCTCATTCTACTTACTGGGAAAGTAGCGGGTGTCCTCCTCTGATGTAATATCTGGCCTTAACGTTGGCATATTTTGAAGGTTCTCAAAGTCTAACTCACTCAGGAATGGATGACTCTTGATTTCATTTGCTCCTCCTGGAAACGGAAGACAAGAAAAAAGTGATCCAGACAATGTTAGGAAGACTGTACATTTTAAGTTAATCTAAACTGAAGATATAGCAGATCCAAAATATACTGTAACTCATGGCATGAAGAATGGGGAATGGACAAGAAGATAACGCAGAGACCTCAGTGTTGATCCTCATGGAAATGATCTATTTGTCAGGTCACAGAGGAGCTATAAGTCATTATTAATACTACTATATATATTACCTGTCCCGAGTCTATGTGTTGGATCTTTTATGAGTAGCTGAGTAATGATGCTTTGAGCTTTGGGATGAAGAGCATGCTTTTTAAATTTCAAAGTGATGTTATCTGTTATGTAAAAAGTAAATATTACAGAAAAGAAAGTCTCTACATTTACTATCATTTAAAAAAACTCATCAAAAGCAACAAGTAACTAAACCAAAGAATGAACATAACAACTGAACCAAATTACTGTGGCATCACACAGCATTCAGAATATTTTACTTACCTGTGGTGATACTGTTAAAAATAATACTTTTGTATCTTCCTTTAAATGGCACATCGCCAGTAAGAAATTTATACATGATGATCCCTAGTGACCACCAGTCAATAGGCCTTCCGTAGCGCTCCCCTAAGATGACTTCTGGGGCTATATAATGCAAGGTGCCAATCTTCTGAAAACCAACAGAACAATAAGAAGATGATCAATGAAAATTACTGTGACAAATAATATCAGTGGAAAAGTTTTCTATGTGAGAAAATATTCGAGAAGCAGAAATAGATCAGATCTGTAAAGAATAAGTTTTTTATGTATAGCTAACCCCATCAGCAGGAAACTCTCTGGTGATGTCTTCAGTTTGAGCCTTGTAAATGTCTGATGTTGGTCTCATGAGTCCGAGTTTTGAAATCCCAAAATCGGTGACTTTGATATGTCCAGTTGATGATATCATGAGGCTGTAAAAGAAAAGATATTGTCAGCCCTAAGTAATAACCCATAGACTGTATACCAAACTATAACTGTCTCTCCCTTTATTATACTGCAGCGCTCACTTACTTTCCAGGCTTCAGGTCTCGGTGAACCACACCATAGCTGTGCAGATATTCCACAGCAACAACCGTTTCTGCAAGGTACCTGCGGGCCCAGGCGAGGGATAAATGACCATATAACTTTAAGAGACTGCCACAGTCTCCTCCTAGAGCAGAAAGCAAATATGACAGGTGAGGGTTTGTTATAATGTAAATTACACATGATGAGTGTGAATGAGAAATAAGCTGAGACATTGGGGCAGGGAGTCAATCATAGAGATACACTGTGTGATGTAGAGCGTATACTGTATACTGCAGAGTAATCCTATACAAAAAGAGAGCTGAGATCTGCCCCCTGCTGGTAAACTCTTACATTGCACTGTCAATCTCTGACAGCGGCATTTACAGCAGGTGACCTGGAGGTGAGCTGCTCTAAGCACTCATCGCCCCCATTCCATGTCAGTGTTTGCTATGGCTGCTGAGTGTCTGCGGAAGACTACTATCCTTGCCACTATGGTACTTCTGTGAAGGTCAGTGTGTAGCTTGGCTTCATAGTGGACCAAGATTTTCACCATATTCTGCAATGCCCATATTGCAGTACATAGTAATTACGATTATATAATCGCAAGTTCAGGTCCCTTATGGAGACTAAAAAATAAAATAACAAAAATATTTGGGGAAAGAAAATTTTATATAAACATCACTTTTTCTCCATTCAAAATAAATAATAAAAAAACAAATAAACTCAGATGGAATTGCAGTGTTTTTGTTGCCCCAACATCAGAAAAAAATGCAATTAGAAGCAATGAAAATTATTATCTGTCAGAAAGATGTAACCCTCCTAAACTGTTCTTATGAGCATGTAGAATAATGAAATATAAATACATTGGTAGCTTTATATGTTTAAGCAGATATGGGCTGGATAGAGATACAATGGATATGTCTTACCTGCTTCAAAGTCCATGACCATACACAGATGTCGTTTAGTTGGGAAGGAACAAAATGTGGAGACAACAAAGGGACAATCAGCGAATATTGCGATGTCCCTTTCCTGATAGGCCATTTTAAGATTCTCTGGATCCTCCAGGTTACTCCTTGCTTGTTTCTTCATGGCGAATACCTTGTTTGTGTCTTTATGACGCACTAAGTGGACGGCCCTGTAGAGGAGAAAAATCCATAATTTATACAGAATTCTTACTAACAGTCTGTCAATATGTCAAATGATCTTCTGTCCTAATAGTTAATAGTGATTAATAGTGATGAGCGAGTATGCTCGTTATTCGAGTTTTCTGAGCATGCTCGGGTGTTCTCTGAGTATTTTGGCATGCTCGGAGATTTAGTTTGTGTCACCGCAGCTGCATGATTTGCGACTGCTAGACAGTCTGAATACGCGTGAGGAGGAATGCCTGTTTGTTAGGAAATCCCCACATGTATTCAGGCTGTCTAGGAGCCGCAAATCATGCAGCTACGGCGACACAAACTAAATCTCCGAGCATGCCAAAATACTCAGAGAACACCCGAGCATGCTCAGAAATCACGAGTAACAAGTATACTCGCTCATCACTAATAGTTAATACTAGATGTATGGCCGTCACTAGAAACCAATGTCTGGAAATACACAAAATTACTCAGCATAAATGATCACTTAGGGCTCATACTCACTTACGAGAGACTCGCATGATTCTCGTGCTAGTCTCTCACATGAAAACCCGGCACTGCCACTGGCACTGGGAACAGAGCGTGCGGCTGCATAGAGATACATGTAGCCGCACACTCCAGTCCCAGTGCCGGCGGCTGTGCCAGGTTTCCATGTGACACTGGCACCAGAATAGTGCGAGTCTCTCGCAAGTGAGTATGAGTCCTTATGGGAGGTTTTCATACATATCACATCATAACTGAGCTGAATCGGGACAAATAGATGTGGAGTAGATGACTAGATGTAGATTAGATCTAGTGCAAAGTGGTACCGATAACAACAGCTCGACACACCAAAAACAAGTCCTTACAAAGCTCTATGGGATGAAAAAATAAAAATGTTACACATCTTGGAATACAGTAACATTTAGATGTGGACTCATATACAGGAATTTCCCTAAGGCAGGACATATAGACTGAGGCACCATCATAAGGAGTTTGGGAAAAATGTAGATTATACATAACGCTCACCCAAAACCTCCACTGCTGATCTCTTTGATCTGGGTATAGTCGCTCTTACTTGGTTTTCTCATAGGGGTCAATGATCTGATCACGGCCTAGAAGAATAAGAAATGACAATGAGACATAAAAGTTGCAGGAAGATAAAAGCTGCAGATGCAGGAACTTCTCTACATTATGTCCCCGCTGATTACACTGCAGCAGATGTAGAGGACATGATACCAGCAGGACGCTCCCCAGACACTATTATATTATAGGGATATCCTCCATACACATGTATCATTGTACTGGAGGGGATGGTAAGGGACATCACACAGAGGAGACAGGAATAATAATAATAGGTCCAATCTACATTAAGAATAGAGTTAACCCACTGTACTATGGGGTGTAACATGTGATGTGTAATTCATACCCCGTTATCTGATGATATACAGATGTTTTCTCTGATACTTACACTGGCAGATTCGGGGATCTCTGGTGTCTCAGATATTCCACCATCAGCAGTTGCCGGCTCAGTTGTCTCTAATATAATGATAAAATAATGAGACATCATGTATTAGACGATATCAGAACTTAATATATAACACATCGATATAAGGAAGGAAAGACAAATAAATGGTATAATACTAGTTATATGGATATTCTGCACATACTGTATATACTTATGGCACATCCATAGATAGATATACTCTGCCATAAATGTGTGATTGTTCGGGATCTGACAGTGACTTGGATGAGGACCCTGTGAGGTCCTCTGTGCATTTTGGGGCTGAGAAGATCCCAGAAGAGAGAACCGGAGGGGTTTTCAGAATTGCATGAGCCCTCTCTATTACAGTCTATAGGAGGTTCAGGAGCCGTCACCGGCCTCATACAGAGGATGAAGAGTAAATTTATATATTCTCTGGTGTCTCCATAATATTAATGTTTGTAGGAATGCGAGATGATCAGCTTACCTTCAATCAGATCACTTTTTAGCCCTGGCTCACTGGTATTGGGGTCAGCGATATTTCGGTGTTGCCCCTCTTTGGAGTCACCGGCCGGTGTTTCCTGATGGATATAATATGTGCAATTAATATAACAACTCACAAATACTAAATTACAGTACACAAAAGACAGAATGGACTAAACCTGGATTTACATAATTGCGGGGAATATACACGGCTGCTCCGCCCAGAAAATACACATTAATATATAAGGGACTTGTATATACAACAGTTCTCCAATAATATCGATTACCAGAACTGCAACATTTACAAGAAGGAAGATTGTGAAGATAAAACGACATGAGATATAGAAGATGACGGATTCTTACCAAATGCTTCAGTGGGCGGGCAATAAACTCTAGTACATACAGGAAATGTTGGGCCAATTGTTTAAAGAAGGCCAAATCTCCACATTGGGATCTTTCTTCAGCCTATAAAAATGGAAATAAACAAAAAAGGAAAATCATGAGAGAAAGTAGAGAATATAGGACGCTATTTATGTCACCATTTTACTAGTGCAATCTACAGCTACAATTAATACATATATGGATATTTCTTATAAGCTATAAATTATATTGCTCTTGGCCAAACTACATATTTCATGTAAATAAACTTGTATTTTATAAATATTATTCATTATTGTTTCATGTGCTGTGAATATCATTCATTATTATTGTTACATGCTTTGCCCAGATTGTCTGTTACCTGTTGTACTAATGTCCTGATGTTCATCTGTAAATGCTCAAGATATTCTGAGCTTATAAGACCTTGTTGGTGTTTGGTCAGGCAGTCTCTTACTAGCTTCACAACCAGCCGGTAAGTGAAGCTGAGGACGCCATCGGGTAGTGGTAGCACATGGGCAGGGGCATAGATGGCAAGAATCCCCTGGAGTAGTTCCAACTCCTCAAGTTTATCTGAAGAAATTCCAGACATTTAAAAAAAATCCAAGTGCAGTCAGTATATCACCAGCTTCATAGCCAATCACTGACAACAATGACACCTGGGCAGTAAGCACTTGGATAGGTAGTGGTGGTGCATTATGATGTCATAATGGAATCTTGTGGTGGAATGTTAACATGTCATCAGTGATGTCATCATGGAATCCCAGGATGGAATCTTACCCAGTTACAACTTTGAAAGTATAGTTACATCCATGGTTGTGTCCCTGTCTTTTTTAGGCAGCACCAGAGCCCGCATCTCTACCCGTACATGACAGCTGATGTGATCAGCTGTCATGTCCTGCAAATAGATGCAGATGGATTTTGGCTGTCAACCACTTATATGCTGCTGTCAATCACTGACAACTGCATATCAGACGTGCTGACCGAAACCATGTCACAAGTCTCGCTCATCAGCGCCCTTGTCACATGATTCTGGGGTTGCGATGGGTTATCATAAAAGCCAGGGGTCTGCAGAAGACCAGTGTGCCTGTCCATTGATCTTCTTTTAGGAACACCGACTCATGGCCGGCGTTCAGATGTTTTTCCCACCACTTAATTAAAAAAAGAACCTATACATGTTTGGTATCTGCATTCGCGTACTGTCTGTAGAATCATATTACCAGGTCAGTTTTAGCATTTAGTAAACATTTTAAATTAAAAAAATTTGTGGAATTGCACTGTTTTGCAATTTCACAGCACTTGAAATTTTTTCCCCGTTTTCAAGTACAATATATGTAATCTATGGTGTCATTTAAAACAACAACTCGGCCTGCAATAAACAAGACCTCATAAGCTATATTGATGGTAAAAAATGTTCTGGCTCTGAGAAGAAGGGGAGCAAAAAAATGAAAGCACATAAAATGGAAAATCATAAGGTGGTGAAGGGGTTAAAGGGGCATCTCACCATAAAGGGAAGTTGACTAGCAACATTCTAGTAACAATTAAAGTGGCAACATTATGGGTTGAGCATCAGAACCAGAATCAAGGAAAGAGGGAAAACCATGGCTTTGCTCTTCTTATGAGGCTTTTATATCCGTCTTTCCCCCAAAAAATTATTTTAACCAGGTTTTGGATGCTAAATATTCTTTACATGTGTAAACATTTACTTTTTCTTCATATTGTGACCAGGGTGGACTGGGAGTAAAATTCAGCCCTGGCATTGTAGAGCACGCAGGCTCACGCTATCACCGCCCCCCTCCCCAGCTTGTATTTTATGAATATTATCCATTGTTGTTTTATATGCTTTGCCCAGATTGTCTGTTACCTGTTGTACTGATGTCCTGATGTTCATCTGTAAATGCTCAAGATATTCTGAGCTTATACGACCTTGTTGGTGTTTGGTCAGGCAGTCTCTCACTAGCTTCATAACCAGCCGGTAAGTGAAGCTGAGGATGCCATCGGGTATTGGTAGCACATAGTCAGGGGCATAGGTGGTAAGAATCCCCTGGAGTAGTGCCAACTCCTTAATTTTATCTGAAGAAATGTCAGACATTTCAAACAAATCCAAGCGCAGTCAGTATATCACCAGCTTTGCAGCCAATCACTGACAATAATGACCCCTGGGCAGTAAGCACTTGGTTAAGTAGTGGCGGAGCATTATGATGTCATAATGGAATCTTGGGGTGGAATGTTAACTTGTCATCAGTGATGTCATAATGGAATCTGGTGATGGAATCTTAAAGGGACATCTCACTATAAAAGGAAGTTGCCTAGCAATAATTATTGTGGCAATACCATAGGCTGAGCATCAGTTTCAAACTCAGGCATGGAGCGAAGAACCAGATTTCATAATAATAATACAGGATACATTTTTCTTGTGATTACGCTGAGATTTATATGCAGATTTTATCTATAGAATTGCATTAGATGAGGAAAATACATAGGTAAAAAACGCAAAATGCATAAAATCCACACATGAATCTTTCAGTAAACCTTTGTTAAAGCCGAGTACCAGGAAGTATCAAAATTAAAGCAGATTTATTCAACACATAACATACTAAATTAACCAAAAATCACAGTCAAAAAGATACAAAAATAGGTGGAAAATGCAGCAGAAAATCTGCGACATCAAAAACTCACCAACTACACTTCACGGGAACTTAGCCTACCAAACAAATAGCACCAGAGCAGATCAAAATATTACCAGCATATACAGTAGTGATAATACCGCCATACGGATCATTAGCTAAAACCAATGTACTATTACTGATATCACCACCATACAGTGTCCATAAAATGGTACTATCAGTTTTACACAAGTGCACTGCAGACCATATATGTGTGTACTGTGCAGATTCTCACCAAAGACGTTCTCAATAATCGCAGTCATTCATTTTTCCTTTCATTTTCCATTTGGCCCAAAACAGCATGATCACTTTTTCAATCCATAACTCATCCCTGCACAATGTGGGTCGCCCTCCCAGGGCTGTGGGGTACTCGGTACCGGGTCGGTGTCAGTGGGATGTGTCACAGCGGCGGTGACCCGGTCCGTGGCCCTGGGCGCCCAAGTAATGGGGGAATTGAAATCGTGAAATGTAATTGATTGAATGAATAGTTCGTGACGCCACCTGTGGTGTTCGACAAGTGAGATGTTAAGCCGACGCTACATGCAGATCCTCTGGGGCTGGTGGTGTGTTGCAGCCAAAATGGTGAAGCTTCCCACAGGTGGAGCTGTAGTCCCAGGGCAGTGTGGATGTACGGGTAGAGGAGAGGCGCAGGCAGTGTAGAAGAGGGTACCCAGATGTAGCGGTACAGAGTGTGTTGGCTCGGTCACATTAAGAAAATCGGCAAAGAAACTCCTAGAAAGGGCGTCTGCCTTAACATTCTTAGTGCCCGGAAGAAAAGAGACCAGAAAATTAAAACGCGTGAAAAACAAGGCCCATCTAGCCTGTCTAGGATTCAAGCATTTGGCCGACTCTAGATAAATCAAATTTTTGTGTTCGGTGAGGACCACAACTTGATGTTTAGCTCACTCCAATCAATGTCTCCACTCCTCAAATGCCCATTTCATGACCAACAATTCCCGATTCCCCACATCATAGTTGCGTTCAGATGGGGAGAACTTTCGAGAAAAGAAGGCACAGGGATTCATCTTAGAAGTCACATGGTCTTTTTGGGACAAAACAGCTCCTGCACCAATCTCAGAAGCATCTACCTCCACCTGAAATGGAAGTGAGACATCAGGTTGCCGTAAAACTGAAGTTGAAGTAAATCTCCGCTTAAGCTCCTGAAATGCTGAGACAGCCTCAGGAGACCAATTCAGCACATCAGCACCCTTCTTGGTCAGATCAGTCAGTGGTTTAACAATACCAGAAAAATTACCAATAAATTTACGATAGAAATTGGCAAAACCCAAAAACTTCTGGGGGGCCTTCAAAGAAGTAGGCTGAACCCAATCATAAATGGCCTGTACCTTGGCCGGGTCCATTTCAATAGTCGATGGAGACAAGATAAATCCCAAAAATGAAATCCTCTGTACACCAAAGAGGCATTTCGATCCCTTAACAAACAGGGAATTCTCCCTCAAAATCCGGAACACAGTCCGTGTTCCACATGAGAATCCCAATCACTAGAAATGATCACAATATCATCCAGATAGATGATCAAAAACTTATCCACAAAGTCATGGAAAATATCATTCATAAAGGACTGGAAGACAGAAGGGGCATTAGTGAGCCCAAAAGGCATCACCAGGTACTCAAAATGTCCCTCCGGAGTATTAAACGCCGTCTTCCATTCATCCCCGTGCTTGATGCGAATGAGGTCAAGCTTAGTAAACCAGCAGGCACTCTTAACTCTGGAGAATAAATCAGACATCAGAGGTAACAGGTACTGATATTTAACCGTCATCTTGTTAAGGGAACGATAATCAATACACGGTCTTAATGAACCATCTTTCTTTGCCACAAAAAAAACAGCACCTAAAGGTGACGAGGATGGTCTAATATGACCCTTCTCCAACGACTCCTTAATATAGGACGGCATAGCATCATGCTCGGGTACTGATAAGTTGAATAGCCGACCCTTGGGAAATTTACACCTAAGCATCAACTCAATTGCACAGTCATAACTCCTATGAGGAGGCAAAGACGCAGACTTACTCTCACTAAATACATCAGAAAAATCGGCTAGATAATCAGGAATATCTTGAGACTGAGGAGAGGTGGAGAAAACAGGAGCATCCCTAAGAACACACTGACAACCCCAACTCACCACAGACCCAGACTTCCAATCCAAAACTGGATTATGAGTTTGCAACCAAAGAAAACCCAGAACAATAGTATCATGCAAATTATGCAGCACCAAAAATTTACAATTTTCTTGGTGGTCTGGGGCAACTCGCATTATCACCTGGGTCCAACACTGAGGTTTATTCTCCGCCAAAGGAGTAGCATCAATACCCCTCAAAGGAATAGGCATCTGCAGAGGCATCATGGAAAAACCACAACGTTTAGCAAAGTCCAAATCCATCAGATTCAACGCTGCTCTTGAATCCACGAAAGCCTTAGTAGAAAACGTGGATAAGGAGCAGATCAAAGTAATTGCCAAATGGAACTTAGGTTGTACACTGCCCACAGCAAATGTGTGTGCAAAACATTTCTCTCGTTTAGGGCAGACAGAAATAGTATGAGAGGCGTCTCCACAGAAATAACACAGCTTATTACGCCTTCTAAACTCCTGACATTGCGCCCTAGACAAAACCCCATCACAATGCATAGGTTCAGACGTTTGTTCAAAAGGTGGCATCGCCTCCCGCGTAGTCTTACGTTCATGTAAACGCTGATCAACTTGAATGGCTAATGACATAGAATCATCCAGACCAGAGGGAACAAGAAATCCCACCATAACATCTTTTACGGTCTCTGATAAACCCGTCCAAAAAAGAGCTGCCAATGCACTATCATTCCATGTAGTAAGGACCTCCCATTTTCGGAATTGTTGACAGTATAACTCTGCAGAATTCTGACCCTGGTTTAATGCCAACAGGGTTCTCTCAGCTAGATCAACAGCATTAGGTTCATAATACAACAATACCAAGGCCTGAAAAAATGCATCCACATTAGTCAAAACAGGATTTTCAGGTGTCCGAGAAAAAGCCCAATCCTGGGGATCACCGTGCAACAAGGAGATGACAATTTTAACCTGCTGCACAGAGCTCCCCGATGAGCTAGGCTTCAAGGCAAGAAATAATTTACAATTATTCTTAAAATTGAGAAATTTAGACCGATCCCCAGAAAACACATCTGGAGTAGAGATCTTAGGTTCAGCAGCATGTGACTGAGTGAGGTAGGAGGAAATTCCCTGTACTTCAGCAGCAAGTTGCTCCACACGATCAGACAATTGCTTAATCTCCATTAGGAAAAAAAAAATCCTCCTACGGCCCCAGAAAGAAAAAAAAAAAAGGAAAAAAAAAAATTCTGACACTTTTTTTCTTTTCAACAACTTTTTCCTGCTTTTGAGTACCCTAGAATCTGCGGTATTTCTGGTGACTCTGTTATGAATGGGTCACCGAGGAGAAAAAGACTAAACAAGCTAAGTCACAGAAAACCAGAGAGGTTGGTAACTATGCAGATTGCAGATCCCTGATCCTAACCACACAACTAGCAGCAGCCGTGGAGCGTACCTGCGATGGTCCTAGATGCTTCGTCACAGCCGGAGGACTAAATAAGCCTAAAGCAAGAAAAGGGATAAACTAACTGCCCCAGAGCAGACCCCAAAGGAAAGACAGCCCCCTCACATGTATTGACGGTGAAACAAGATGAAAGCACAAACACAGGCAGGAAAATAGGCTGAGCAAATGATGGGGCCCAAACTAACTAGAAAGGATTGGAAAGGAAAGACACTGTCTGCAATCTGCCAAAAACCCTACAAAAATAATGTCCAACACGTCTGATAGCAAAATTAACCCTGAAGTCACTAGACTTCTCCCACTATATCAACACTCGGAAATATTCTGAGACAGAGCAAAAAGAGGCCAATCTAATAAGGAACAAAAAGCAAATTTGCAAATACAGATAAATAAGAGTGGAAATTCAGCACAGCCCCAGCCGGGGCAGGCTGACCACACAAAAAAAACTGAATATACCAACAAAATCGAGTGTGAACATTAGCAGAAAAATTTAGCTTGAAATGACTGGAACAGAGCTGAAAACCAGGACCTGAAAAGCCAGAAGGAATCAACAGCACCAGAATAGGGCGTCGGCTGTCTTAAATCCCGCCTGAGATTCCTGAGGTCAAATCGTCATCCTCATTATCAGGTGGCAGATCTCTACTGATTAAATCAGCATCACTGCCTCCAGTTACCACCAGAGGGAGCCTGGAAGGAGAACTCACAACTGGTGGACCGGAAAATGAACTCACAACACCTTAGTATCCATACAACCTCGGGGACCAGGCCCCGTCCTTGCGCTTAGAACTTCTAGGCAGGGTTCTCTTCTAACCCACGTCCCCTTTTCCCTTTTACTCCTACGTTCCGTACTAGTCTTTCCTTCCCATGGAAGATCAGGTTTCTGTTCAATGTCTTTCTCTTTCTTTCCTTTCCCGTGCCAGCAGACCCAGGTCACTGAGATCTGCTGCAGCACCTCCTTCCTCCATCCCTCTCTCAGGATCCTCACTCCTGACTTACTCACTCTCTGACTGCCCGAAATCCTAAACCTTCCCACTCTTTTATGTATTCTAACTCCACCAGCCTCCCAGCACGTTTCGTGTTCCAAGCAGGGAGCCACTAAAGGTGCTCTGCTACACTCCAAGCAGGGAGCCGCAATGTGGCTTTGCCGAACTACCGAGTTGTGTGGGATGCAAGTGTTGGAGCATGGTCAGGAGCCTCCAACTTACCTGGATGGTGGGGTACCGCACCTCAGGAGGAGGTGCAGTACCTCTGTGGCAACTGAGCCCTCAGGGGCACCACAAATGTAACACAGACAGGGGCTGGCTGGCACTTTTCAGCCTGGGGAGCAATCACAAGGCAGTGGCCCTCGAGTTGCAGTGGCCCTCCTTTTCCCTCCTTATCTCTAACCATTGCATTAAAGCAGCAGAGATAACAGGCTTTAAAAATAGGCTGGTACGTAGATATGAGAACAGTAAG
Source organism: Dendrobates tinctorius (assembly GCF_039654945.1). Taxonomy (NCBI): domain Eukaryota; kingdom Metazoa; phylum Chordata; class Amphibia; order Anura; family Dendrobatidae; genus Dendrobates; species Dendrobates tinctorius. The sequence continues at coordinate 4,290,681 of NW_027361738.1, read as the reverse complement.
GAGCTTGCTGCATAGATATGTGAGCAGAATGGAGCTTACTCCAGAGATAGGGAGCAGAACAGAGCATACTACAGAGATATGGGAGCAGAGCTGAGCATACTCCAGAGATATGGGAGCAGAACCGAGCTTACTACAGACATATGGGAGAACTGAGCTTACTACACAGATATGGATCAGAACGGAGAATACTCCAGAGATTTGGGAGCAGAATGAAGCTTACGACAGAGATATTGGTGCAGAAAAGAGCTTACTCCAGATATATGGGAGCAGAACCGAGCTTACTGTAGCGGTACGGGAGCAGAACCGAGCTTACTTGTCACAATCCATTTTTGGATCTGTGTCAGAGTCTGGACTCTCTTTTATAAACCTTTTTCCTTTCAGGCCCTGGGGGTTAATATGGGTTTTTGCCCCCGGTAACTGCTGGTGTTACTACAACTGTAGTTGCTCTGCTGTTGGTTTTCTCCCGGTGGCCGCTGGTGTTACTACATGTTCAAATAGCCAGCAGGTGGTGACCTCCCCCTCCTTCCCATAAAAGGTCATCAGCTGCTGCAGCTCCCTGTTGGTAATACTGGTCATTTGCTAACGAACCTTGGTGAAGTCTGGACCTACCTGGTGGAGAAGGGGTTCAACTTATCTGGAGCAGTGGAGTTGCTTCTGGATGCTGATCGGGTGCCTTTCTCTGCTGCTTGGAGCATTGGCAGCAGATAAAGCTAAGTTTGGAATTTTAGTTGTTTTAACCCTGTGGTGTCTGTTTTATTTTCCCTTGTGTGTTATTTGGTGCAATTTACTTTATTCCCTGTCTCACCTCCTGGGGAGGGGGTTGGGGTTTAGCTCAGGGCTAAACAGGAGATAGGGACAGGTCGGAGAATTGGGCCTCACTACCATTAAGTGTACCCCCAAGTTAAGGAAAGTCAGGGCACCCCTTAGCCTGAGGGGCAGTTCAGGGGCCCAGGTTCCACGTCTCCTGCCTTTTCCCTACTGTCCTGTGACATTATTACCAACCGTCCCATTTTTTCTGGTGAGCCATGGCCCTAATGCAGACCTGTCTCCAATTGCTGCAGACCCTCACTGAGGAGCGTGGGGTGCTGCGTGGTGTGGTGGAGCAGCAGCTACAGCAGTTGTTGGGGTACGGGGCTTCAGCTCAGATGCAGGCTCAACCAGAGCCCAAGTTATCTCTCCCAGACAGGTTTTCTGGAGGGAGAGAGAATTTTTTGTTTTTTAAGGAGGCCTTCAAGCTACACTTCAGGCTCCACCCTCGTTCATTAGGGAGTGAGGAACAGCGGGTGGGATTCATTATAGCCCTCCTTGAGGGTGATCCCCAATCCTGGGCCTTCTCCCTGCTTGCCGATTCATCATCTCTATGGTCGGTGGACGAGTTTTTTGCGGCTTTGGCGAATATGCCCCATGTAGTCCTTGCTAGGGAGGAGGACACACTGGTGCAGGCAGACGAGCCCAGGCAGGTGGGAGGAGATGGTTCCCCAGTGGTGTTGCCTGCAGTTCATCGTGGTGTGGGGGCATGTTTTAGCTGTGGGCAGACTGGTCATGTTTTCAGGGTCTGCCCAGCACGCGCCAAATCTTCTGTACCATCTAAGAAGCCGCGTCCCCCTGGTCGTGTGGAGGGAGGCAATCAGGGAGTGTATATTTCCTCCATTTTGCCCTCTCTGTCTACATCCATGATATATTTTTGGTCTGGCATGGTACTACTCTGTACTACTCTGGAACTACAGGAGTTTATTGGTTGCCTGAATAGCAACGACCAAAATGTACGTTAAACATTCACATGCGATGCTGATAAGATTAAGCTCCTCTATATCATTGTTTAAAAGGATACTGATGGTCTGGGGCAGATCGATATTTTTAGGAAGATGACTTCTACTAATATGTTGTTACACGCTTCGCTATGTCATCCTGATCACATGGTCAGGTCTGTTCCCATTGGTCAGTTCCTCCAACTTTGTCGGATTTGCTCTATTAATGAGGATTTTGAGAGAAGAGCAGAGGAGCTAAAAATGAGATTCTTGGAACGTGGCTATAGTCGGCATCTACTCAAGAGAGCCTATAACAGGGCTAAATAGTCTTCCCAAAATGGCCTACTGTACAATAGGGAATCAGCTAGGAAGATTGAGGGACCTGGAAGTTATGCTTCATTGCAAATTATCATTCCCATTCTAGGCAGGTCAGGCAGCCTTTGTCTAAAGCATGTCCTATATTGAAAATTGACCCAATAATTGGCAAATTTATTCTGGGTATAACAGCCATTACATTTAGGCGTGCTAAGAATCTGCGCGATCACCTCACCTGTACTCACTATACAAGTGAGAGAATGTATACATTTTTGGATAATATCACACATAGGAGTGGGCGTGTTCCGTGTGGACATTGCATTGCCTGTCCCAGCATTGAAAAGTGTGATTCTTTTTCCGATTCAGGTGGCGTTAAAAATTTTAAGATCAATAAATACATTACTTGTGCTACGAGATATGCTATTTATTACACCACCTGTCCATGTGGATTAATTTATGTCGGTTTAACAACTAGACAATTCAAGGTTCGCGTGTGCGAGTATGTGTTGGATATTCAGGCGGCGGCTGGCCACACGGATGCATCCACTCTTAAAACATTACCCTGTCACTTTAAAAACTTTCATGACTGTGACAGTACGGTGCTACAGGTGAGGGGTATCGACGCCTTAAATATTGGTATCCGTGGTGGCAATCTGTTTCAAAGATTGGGTAAACTTGAGACTCGCTGGATCTGGACGCTTAATACGGTATATCCACATGGACTAAACGAGAATTTGAGTTTCGTTCCGTTCCTGTGACCACCTTACTGTTCCAGGTGTCCATTGGGTGGATCTAATCCTTGCTATTTTTTATTGTTTTTATTATATTTTTAATTGTATGTTTTTCATGTATTAGGTATTTTTATGATATTTTGTGGATCTATGAAGTTCTTTGGACGGAGTCCAGGATGGTGGCAGTACCTTGTACAGATGGACTAATTTCTACTGTTTTCTATGTCCATCCTATACCTACAGTAGGTTTGAAGAAGATCCTTTGACGAGGTTGAAGATGAGGCGGGTGGATGTCTTGTGGATATCTTTATTTTGTTTATTTTATTTAGTTTTCTATTTTTTCAATGATATATAATTAGGACTGTATTATAATGTCTCTTATATGACTATATTTTGGTAATGCTGTTCTATATATTTTGTGGGCAATAATTAAATATAATATTATTATATCTTTCTTTGTGATATGATTGTATATCAATTTTGATATTGCTTGAAAATTGTGAATTTAATATGAATTCTTATCTATTTTTATATTATCTATCAAAAAATATATATGGCATTCCCCTTTAAATATTATGCAGTGAAGGGTATGTGTCTATTTCTATTATAAAAACTTGTGGGATACATAGAGGGTGTTTTTTGATTGTTGGCGCTGCTGCATGTGCGGTGGTGCTGCTTCTTATGTATTTGTACTATTCTGTATTACTCTGTGTTCTATTGTATTATGTTGCCCTTCTGCGTCTTTTGTGTCGGCGGTGCATCCCACGCCAGACCTCAGGGACCCCGTGGTTCGGGTGCGGGCTGCCATGCATTGTACATATACAGTATTTCACCTCCCTGGTAGCGCGTCACTTGTTCCCGCTCCCCCTCCTCTGCGCATGCGACGCCTTCTTGGTTCATCGCGTCGGTCCCCGGCACATGGTGCCTCCGGCGTCTAGTCACATGATAATGTGTTTACGGCGGTGGGGGTTCCTATGTCGGATGCCGGCATCTTGGACACCATGGCGATGCACCGCCTCTTCCCTTATTAGGTATTACATTATTTCCGGCCTCCTCCCTTTATAACATCACTTAGGTCAACCTTTACCACGCCCCCTGATGAAGGAGTAATCCGAAACGTGCATAGGGTAGGGCGGGCTGGCCTCTTGTAGACGCTGCTGCCATCCATCACCACTTATCACCAACGGGTAATTATTGTAAGACTTTATGCACTTTATTATACATACAGTATGTTGGACATTTGTTCATGTATACATTCTGATGTTTGAGCCCATATACTTCTGTGTAAAGAAGTGAGAGTGATGGGTATACATGTATGCAGTGACTGCTTTATCTCTTTGGCTGATATAGCTGGGCACTGTGCAATATGAATCAGGGCTGCAGTGCAGAGTGTTATATCCACTGATGTTTTTAACTCCTTCTATCCTTGTCTGCTCATCTTGACTAATAAAAATTCTATATTTTGTGCATTACAAGGACTCTTGTGATTGCAATTTTTGTTGGTTTCCTTCCCTCCTTTGTATGATTATTGGCAATGTGTCCTTACCAGTCCTATACATTGTTTGGGGATCTATGGCCAGTCATATTTATATGATTTTGTGAGATTTATATATAATATATACATTTGGATATTATCCATTCATATATTCTTTTGGGCCATTGGTACCCCAGACATTCTAATGTCTTTCATATATTTCCTTATATCTAAGTACAGCAGCATATAGAAATAATGCCCCCATGCCTCCTTAGTCTCTTGTTCTTTCCCTGTAATGATACTGATTTTGCAGTCTGTCTCCTGATAGTAATGCCCCTGACCAGAAGCATACGTAGAAATCACTGGAACGCCAAACCAAAAGTCTTATTATTATTATTATTTATTATTATTATAGCGACTTTTATTCCATGGCGCTTTACATGTGAGGAGGGGTGTACATAATAAAAAAAATAAAGACAAGTACCGTAATCTTTTTTAACCCCTTAGTGACAGAACCCGCTGATTCTGAGACAGTTTTTTCGTGACATGTTTTACTTCATGTTAGTGGTAAACTTTCTTCTAAATGACTTGCATTTATTTATGAAAAAAGGGAAATATGGCAAAAAATTTTAAAATTTTGCAATTTTCAAGTTTTGTGCCCTTAAATAAGAGAGATGTTACACAAAATACTTAATAAGTAACATTTCCCACATGCCTGCTTTACAGTAGCATAATTTTGGAACCCAATTTTTTTTTTGTTAGGAAGTTATAAGGGTTAAAAGTTGACCAGCGATTTCACAGTTTTACAATAAAATTTGCAAAACCATTTTTTAGGGACCACCTCACATTTGAAGTCACTTTGAGAGGTCAATATGACAGAAAATACACAAAAGTGACACAATTCTAACAACTGCACCCCTCAAGGTGCTCAAAACCACATTCAAGAAGTTTATTAACTCTTTACGTGCTTCACAGGAACTGAACAATGTGGAAGAAAACATTTAACATTTAACTTTTTTTTTAACAAACATTTTATTTCAGAACCGATTTTTTTATTTTCACAAGTGTAAAAAGAGAAAATAAAACACAAAATTTGTTGTGCAATTTTTCCTGAATATGCTGATCCCCCATATATGGGGGTAAACCACTCTTTGGGCGCACGGCAGGGCTTGGAATGGAAGGAGCGCCGTTTGACTTTTTCAATGCAGAATTGGCTGGAATTGAAATCGGACGCCATGTCGCGTTTGTAGAGCCCCTGATGTGCCTAAACAGTGGAAACCCTCAACAATTGACACCATTTTGGAAACTAGACCCCTTACGGAACTTAACTAGATGTGTGGTGAGCACTTTGAACCTCCAAGTGCTTCACAGAAATTTATAACACAGATGCGTGAAAATAAAAAATCATATTTTCTTCACGAAAATTATCTTTTTGTCCCCAAATTTTTATTTTCACAAGGGTAACAGGAGAAATTGGACCACAAAAGTTGTTGTGCAATTTGTCCTGAGTACGCTGGTATCCCATATAGGGGGGGAACCACTGCTTGGGCACACGTCGGGGATCGGAAGGGAAGTAGTGACGTTTTGAAATGCCGACTTGATGGAATGGTCTGTGGGCGTCATGTTACGTTTGCAGAGCCCATGATGTGCCTAAATAGTAGAAACCCCCCACAAGTGACCCCATTTTGGAAACTAGATCCCCCAAGGAACTCATCTAGATGTGTGGTGAGCACTTTGAATTCCCAAATTCTTCACAGAAGTTTATAACGCAGAGCCTTGAAAATAAAAAATCTTTTTCCACAAAAATATTTTTTTAGTACCCAATTTGTTATTTCCCTAAGGGTAACAGGAGAAATTCGATCCCCATAGATGTTGTGCAATTTTTCCTGAGTATGCTGATAGCCCATATGTTGGGGTAAACCACTGTTTGGGCACATGTCGGGGCTCGGAATGGAGGGAGCACTGTTTGACTTTTTGAACGCAAAAACTTGTGGTTTTTTTCACTGTTTAGGCACACAGGGGCTCTCCAAATGCGTCATGGTGTCCGCTAACGATTGGAGCTAATTTTTGTATTTGAAAAGTCAAATGGCACCGTGCGCCCAAACAGTGGTTTATAACCACATATGAGGTATCGGTGTACTCAGGAGAAATTGACCAACAAATTTTAGGATCCACTTTATCCTGTTGTCCATGTGAAAATAAAAAACAGGCTAAGGCTATGTGACCACGTAGCGTTTTATTCCTGACACTAAAACCGGACTCCTTCCCAGAAATCGCGTGTTTTTTTCCACGCGATTTCACCGCGATTATGTTCGCGAATTTCACGTGCAATATTCAAGCACTTTCCAAGCGATTTGAAGCATCGCGTGGAAAGTGATTGCCAGGTTGGTCACACTCGTCAAACATAGTGTTTGACAAGTGTGAGCAGCTTTTTACTATTGAGGCCGCCTTACGCTGAGGCTGGGAATGCAGCGCGGGACGTCGGAAGGTAAATATACCCCGATTTTTTTATTTTTTATTCTTTTTTTACAGGGGTATGGTACCCAGGGCCTGGAGGACAGTCTCCTCTCCTCCACACCGTGGGTACCAACCGCACATGAGACGCTTAACTTTGCGCATGGTGGGCATAGCCACATGCGGGAAGTAAGCGATTCTCATGCATTCCTATGGGTGCGGAATCGCGGCAATTCTTTGCGATTCCACACAAAAGAATGAGCATGCTGCGATTTTTTTCCGCGATGCGATTCCGCTGCGGAAAAAAGCGCAGCATTAGCACAGCATGTGCGGAATGCCATAGAAATGCATGGGGTAAGTTCTGTACACAATTTTTAAACGTTTTTGCGCCAAAAATAGCGGCAAAAACGCTTAAAAATCACATCGTGGGCACACAGCCTAAAAGAACATTTTTGTGAAAAAAAGTACTTTCTTTTTTTATGGATCAATTTGGGAAGCACCTGGGGGTTCAAAATGATCACTATGCATCTAGATAATTTCCTTGGATGGTCTAGTTTCCAAAATGGGGTCACTTGTGGGGGAGCTCCAATGTTTAGGCACACAGAGACTCTTCAAATGCGACATGGTAACCGCTAAATATTTCAGCATATTTTCCATTCAAAAAGTCAAATGGCGCTCCTTACCTTCTGAGCCCTGCCATGCGCTCAAACAGTGGTTTATGACCACACTTGAGGTATCGGTGCACTCAGGAGAAATTGCCCAACAAATTTTAGGATCCAATTTATCCTGATACCCATGTGAAAATGAAAAAATTGATGCTAAAAGAAATTTTTTGTCAGAAAAATTAAAATGTCCATTTTTTCCTTCCATATTGCTTTAGTTCCCGTGAGGCACCTGAAGTGTTAATAATCTTCTTGAATGTAGTTTTGAGTAGCTTGAGGGGTGCAGTTTTTAGAATTATGTCACTTTTGGGTATTTTCTGCCATATAGACCCCTCAAAGTGACTTCAAATGTGAGGTGGTCCCTAAAAAAAATGGTTTTGTATATTTTGTTGTAAAAATGAGAAATCGCAGGTCAACTGTTAACCCTTATAACTTCCTAACAAAACAAAATTTTGTTTCCAAAAAAATTGTGCTGATGTAAAATAGACATGTGGGAAATGTTATTTATTATCTATTTTGTGTCATATAACTCTCTGGTTTAACAAAATAAAAATTCAAAATACGAAAATTGCGAAATTTTCAAAATTTTCGCCAAATTTCCGTTTTTTGCACAAATAAATGCAAAAATTATCAACCTAAATTTACCACTATCATGAAGCCCAATATGTCTCAAAATACAATCTCAGAATAGCAAGGATGCGTTGAAGCGTTCCTCATAAAGGGACACTGGTCAAAATTGCAAAAAATGGCCTGGTCATTAAGGTCAAAATAGGCTGGGTCATGAAGGGGTTAAAAAAATCAAGTTCATTATTAATACAGGCCGTAAGAATCTCCATACGTCTTCATTTCTTTAATCTTCAAGCTGAGTTTTTTCATGGAAGGAGCTGATCTTTTCTTCCAGTATGAGGCTATTAGACACTTTGACGATGTTAGGATATGGAGGAGCAGCCTGGCTGGACCCTTGCTCATAGATACGGGTGGAACATTAAGTAAATAAGCCACAGGATCCTGAGGTATCTCTACATCCAACACCTAAGAAATCAACCCCTGTACTCTCTTCCAGACAGGGGATATAGTCTGGCAATCCCAGAATATATATGGCAATGAGACCACAGCCCCAAGGCATCTCCAGCATGTATCCGACGTGGCAGGGTAAATATTATGTAAAACCTCCTGCGTATGATACCAATACCTCAGTATCTTGTACTGATTTTCCTTCTGTTTTGTGCATGGTGATGATTTAGCTGCCTTAGACCATATGACCTGCCAGATAGGAAGCGGAAGTTCCCTCCCAAGGGATCTCTCCCACTTAATCATGTAAGTATGTTTAGGAGGGGGTCTAATGGCAGAGTGAACAGTATATTATAAAAATCTGTGATCAAACCCTTTGTAGAGGGGTTCCCTTTACAGAGTCGTTCAAAGGTAGTGGGGGTAGAGAATGTTGTGTTTTTAGATAAAGATAAGGCCAGGTGGCGAATTTGTAAGTATGAGAAGTAGGTCCTAAGTGGGAGATTAAACCACTTTCTAAGAGTCTGGAAAGGAAGAATATTTATGTTAAAGGGGTCTACAATATCTGCGTAATAAAATAATTGTGCTTGAAGCCATGGTTCTGTCATAGCTGCAGGAATACTATAAAGTATGGAGAGTGTAAAAAAGAAGGAGATCATATGGGGACCTGGGGGAGATCAATGGAAAGGCCTTGTTGCTTATCCTCCAAATTTTCATTGTAAATGCCATAGAGCCCAGCAGAGGAACTGAGGGGCATGTACTCCCATCTCTCCATAACAATGAATTGGGATGCGCTGGAGCCTGCCCACGAGGGCTCACAATCTACAAGGGCTGGGAGAGGATACAATAGGTGAGGACCGAGCTGGTCATGCAGTGGTTTGGTGGATCGGTGGTTACTGCAGGTTGTAGGCTTGTAGGAAGAGGTAGGTCTTCAGGTTCCTTTTGAAGGTTTCTACGGTAGGTGAGAGTCTGATATGTTGTGATAGAGTTCCAGAGTAGGGCGGATGCACCAGAGAAATCTTGTATGCGTTTGTGGGAAGAGGAGATAAGTGGGGAGTCGAGAAGAAGATCTTGTGAGGATCGGATGTTGCGTGCAAGTAAGTACCGGGAGACGAGGTCACAGATGTATGGGGGGCACAGGTTGTGGATGGCTTTGTATATCATGGTTAGGGTTTTGAGCTGGAGTCTTTGGGTAATGGGGAGCCAGTGCAGGGATTGACAGAGGAGGGAGGCTGGGGAATAGCGGGGAGACAGGTGGATTAGTCAGGCAGCGGAGTTTAGAATAGATTGGAGGGGTGCGAGAGTGTTAGCAGGTAGGCCATAGAGCAGGAGGTTGCTGTAGTTAAGGCGGGAGATGAAGAGGGCATGGATAAGGGTTTTTGCAGATTCTTGGTTGAAGAATGTACGGATCCGAGAAATATTTTTGAGTAGAGATGAGCTACTTTGCCTTGTTTAGGGTCGAGTCAGGTTTCATGAAACCCGACTTTCTCAAAACTCGAGTCGAACAAAATCGGCCGACTATCGGGAAAAGTCGGAGGTCCGACTGAAACACGAAACCCAATGCAAGTCAATGGGAAAGCAAAGTCGTCAGGGAGTGGAGGACAGTAAACACACCTACAGTGCCCATTTCAATGCCAATGACATCAATTCTTATTACTTAAGCTTGTCAAGCTTAATTTACTTTATAATAATAGTTACACATTGAAAACTGGGGGTTATTTGGCTAAAGTTGTGGGGGGGGGTAGGGCTGGCTCCAGGTTTTCGTGTGCCCTGGGCGAAAGAGTGCCAGTGGGCCCCTTTAACACATACCACAATTCATGATGCTCCGATACAGCAGAGAAATATTGGTATAGTGCAATGAGAAATACTTCACTTCTTATATTACATGACTGATATCTATTTTATATTCTACAATAGCTCAAAAACCAGACAGCATATTCCTCCATACAGTATTATGTCCACCACATAGTGCGCCATACAGAATAATGAGCCCCATATATTGCTCCATACGGAATAATTGGTCCCATATAATGTTCCATACAGTATATGATGAGCTCCACATAATGCTACAGTATATGATGGTCCCCATATAATGTGCCATACAGTATAGGACGGTCCCTATAGAGTAGAATGAGCCCCACATATTGCTCCTTACAGTATAATGAGTCGCATATAAAGCTCCATACAGTATATGATGGGCCCCATATATTGCTCCATACAGAATGGGCTCCAGTCCCATAAATAATGAACCCCATATGATGCTGCAGTATATGATGGGCCCCATGGATACTGCTCCATTGTATAATGGGCCTATATTATGCTCCATATATAATGGGCCCCATATGATGCTCTAGCATATGATGGGCCCCATATGATGCTCCAGTATATGATGGGGCCCCATGGATGATGCTCCAGTGTATGATGGGCCTATACACTGTGCAGAATTATAAGGCAAATGAGTATTTTGATCACCTCATCCTTTTCATACATGTTGTCCTACTCCAAGCTGTATAGGCTTGAAAGCCAACTGCCAATTATGTAAACCAGGTGATTTGCATCTCTGTAATGAGGAGGGGTGTGGTCTAATGACATCAACACCCTATTTAAGGTGTGCGTAATTATCAGGTAACTTCATTTCCTTTGGCAAAATAGGTCAGAAGAGAGATTTGACGGACTCTGAAAAGTCAAAAATTGTGAGATGTCTTGCAGGGGGATGCAGCAGTCTTGAAATTGCCAAACTTTTGAAGTGGGATCACTGAACAATCAAGCGTTTCATGGCAAATAGCCAACAGGGTCACAAGAAGCGTGTTGATAAAAAAAGGCTCAAAATAACTGTCCATGATTTGAGGAAAATCAAGCGTGAAGCTGCCAAGATGCCATTTGCCACCAGTTTTGCCATATTTCAGAACTGCAATGTTACTGGAGTATCAAAAAGCACAAGGTGTGCCATACTCAGGGACATTGCCAAGGTAAGGAAGGCTGGAAAACGACCACCTTTGAACAAGAAACATAAGATAAAATTTCAAGACTTGGCCAAGAAATATGTTAAGACAGTTTTTTGTAAGGTTTTATGGACTGATGAAATGAGAGTGACTCTTGATGGGCTAGATGGATGGGCCCGAGGCTGGATCAGTAAAGGCGATAGAGCTTCACTCTGACTCAGATGCCAGCAAGGTGGAGGTGGGGTACTGGTAGGGGCTGGTATCATCAAAGATGAACTTGTGGGACCTATTCAGGTTGAGGATGGAGTGAAGCTCAACTCCCAGACCTATTGCCAGTTTCTGGAAGACACCTTCTTCAACTAGTGGTACAGGAAGAAGTCGGTATTCAAGAAAATCATGATTTTCATGCAGGCCAATGCTCCATCACATGCATCCAAATACTCCACAGCGTGGCTGCCCAGTAAAGGTCTAAAAGAAGAAAAAATAATGACATGGCCCCCTTGTTCACATGATCTGAACCCCATAGAGAACTTGTGGTCCCTCATAAAATGTGAGATCTACAGGTAGTCAAAACATTACACCTCTGGGAACAGTGTCAGGGAGGCCGTGGTGGCTGCTGCACTCAATGTTGATCGTAAACAGATCAAGCAACTGACAGAATGTATGGATGGAGGGTTTTTGAGTGTCATCGTAAAGAAAGGTGGCTATGTTGGTTCCCTTTTTTTTGTTTTGAATGTCAGAAATGTTTATTTCTACATATTGTGTTGTTATATTGGTTTACCTGGTGAAAATAAACAAGTGAGATGGGTATATATTTGGTTTTTATTGAGTTGCCTAATAATTCTGCACAGTAATAGTTACCTGCACAAACAGATATCCTCCTAAGGTAGCCAAATATAAAAAAAACCCACTCCAACTTCCAAAAATATTAAGCTTTGATATTTATGAGTCTTTTTGGTTGATTCAGAACATAGTTGTTGCTCAATAATTGTCACAATCCAATTCTTGGAGCCGTGTCAGCTTCTGATTAACGCATGTAAACCTTTTTTTTCCTTCAAGCCTTTGGCTTAATGTTAGTTTTGCCCCCCGGTGGCAAATGGGTGTCATTGCATCCTAATAGTTGCTTTGGTTACCTTTTGCCCCCGGTGGCCACAAGTGTCATTGCACTTGATGTTTTCTTTGCTTTGCGTTTTTCCCCCGGTGGTCACTGGGGTTATAGCAGCTTTTGGCCCCTGATCATTTGACCATTCCCTTTTCCTATATAGAGTCACATGGTCTATGAGCAGGTGTGGGTGATAGCGTCTTTTTGGGATTCCAACCACGGTGAAGGGAGCAGCAGGCTGCGGTGTGAAGCCACTGCGGAAACCTGGTGAAGTTAGCAGCTGGCTTGAAGGTTGGAGCCACTGCTGAAACTGGTGTGGAACTCTGTCTGCCCGGTGTCCGCAGCAGAGTGAGATGGTGAAGGTGGCAGCTGGCTCTGAGGTGTCGAGCCACTGCGAAAAGTTAATCCGGTGATGCACTCTGCTGCCTGGTGCTGCAGCAGAGCAAGATAAGTGTTTTTGGTGTTTCCCCTGTTTGTATTTTTCCCTGGTGGGGCCAGTGCCTGCACCACCCAGCTCCCTAGCAAGGGATAGGTGTAGGGTGTGCTATGGTGACAGGTATCCGGCTCGGCGACAGGTGAGGAGCCTGTATAGGGAACGTTAGAAGTGTGAGGGACATTGACTCAGGGGAGTGCAGGAGGTCTCCACGTCCCCATTCCCTATTGCAGGGCCCACACAGGACGGGTTCACGTGACAATAATAAAAAGAATCCTCTGAAATACAACTTGCCTAGTAATAATTATGCAATCAAGTATCAACCTAGGGCCTTGTCAGATCACTCCCCTGTTATGTCGACATTTAATTGGGAAAATGGCGGGAGAGGGGAATGGGCACCATGGTCGTTTAACGCATTCTGGTTACCTATTAGTCAAGCAAATGCTTGCTATTAATGAGGGTACAGCCCCCCAGGGAAATAATATGGGATGCGTCTAAAGCTTATCTGAGAGGACTGCCCATCTCGGAAGTGAATAGAGTTAGAACTAAGTCTAGAGAATATGAGGAACTTTTACAGAAGGAAGCTATCTTTGCAGAATTGCAAAATTTGAAAACTCCGTCGGATATACATTTTAACGCATTAAAAGATGCGGAAAAATGATCAACCCAACATAAGCTTTCAAAAGCTGCAGCTGAACGATACTTCCGGCGGCAGGTCTATTTTGGGGAGGGGGAGGGAACTGGACATCTACTAGCTACCCTGATCAAGACTCAATCTGGCCCTGCAATGGTAGCGGAGATAAAAAACCAAAAATCGTGAACTATAAAGATCTTCTGGGGCAATTCTAGCAACTTTTACCGAGTTTTTTGAGACATTATATAATTCGCAGGGCGGGTTCTCTGACGAGTTGCTCAGTAGCTTTTTGGGGACTGCTGGTCTGCCTACTCTGTCAGAATCGGAAGCTGTTGGGCTGGAAGCACCAATTAGAAACCTTCTCAATTACATATGAATAAACCAAAATAAAGTCACTCCTTGAGAAAGCCACGGTAGGCTAAACGTACGTTGGAGGGAGCTGGAGATACATTGAGCCACTGATCACGGGTATCTATGATCTTATTACATTTCCTATGCACTTTATTTGAGCTTTCAGACCCTGTGTCTGCTTACTATATGCACTTTAGATTGCTGATGGATTTTTTATGATCACTATATTTATCGGATCGGATTGGATCGGCCGATCTAAAAAAAATATCGGGTATTGCCGATTCCGATCCCGGAAGTCCCATTCAAGTCAATGGAACAGAAATATCGGAATTGAAAAAAACCCTTTCTTTCCTTGTAGGTTAATTCTACATGAAGAAAAACAACTAAGAATAATGTAGAATGTATTGTGGGAGGTGTATGAGACATTAAAGCCATAGAGCTTTAGCCCAATCAAATGGAATAGCAGTAATAATTTTTTTTATTTTAAAGACGATTGGAGTTACAAAGATATTGACTATGTTAACCTCTTTTATATTTTGTCAGATATGTATGTTTCACTACTTCCATGCTCTTCACCTTTTTTACTTCTCCCACACTTTCTCCTTCATCATCCTCAGCAGCAGCATCTATTTCATAAACTTCTTCTTCACCTTATTCATCTTCTTCTTCTTCTTCTTCTTCACCTTCTTCCTATTATTCTTTTTTTTACATTCTTCATATTCTTCTTATTCAACTATTATTCTTCTTCATATTCTACTTCATCTTCTTCCTATTCTTCTTCATCATATTCTTATTTGTGACAGGCATTCCTGTAGTTGTTATCTATAAAAGTTTGAAGATTACACCTTCCGTTCTGCCTGTCACAAAAGATTTACAACAGGATTTGTCCGCGTTCAGTTTGGCCTGAGGAGGAACGGACTCACCCCCATACACTGCTTAGTCTTCTTCTGCTTATAATTTAGATAATATCATTTGCTCTTATTTTTAGTCTTATGCTTAATGTTCTTCTGCTTTTGGTTTTTCTGCTTCTTGGTCTTCTGTCTCTTGTTGTTCTGCATCTTGGTGGTTGTCTTCATGTTCTTTGTCCTCTTGGTATTCTAAAGGGTCATCTATTTGGTCTTCTTCGATGTGGTCTTCAGGGTCGTCGTCTTCAGGGTCATCGTCAGGGATATCCAGAGTGAGAATCAAAATACAATTCCACAAGCTTGAACTTGGAAAAGTAGCAGACGGTACAAGAAGGCAGAGGAACTGCCGAGAACCAGCTGACGGTGCTGGAACCCGGAGGGGCAGCAGAAGGAAGAAGAGCCAATGGCACAACCGTGGACTAGCTGTGCTACAAAGCACTACCAAGGACCAGCAGACGTTGCTGGAACTCGGATACCAAGAAGGAGGCACCTAGGCCAAAGGCACTGCCGAGAACCAGCTGACAGTGCTGGAACCCGGATGGGTAGCAGAAGCTGCAAGAGCAAATGAAACTAGCGAGGACCACTGTGACGCCGCGCTCACCTGGGGCGGGACCTCGGGCCCGACGTCATCTCTTCCGGACCCGCGGTCACTCCGGGGGTCCCGCCGGGTGCGCACGCGCACCTCTCGTACCTAGGTCCTTGTCTCCTTCATGTTATGTCTGCGCTTGCGCGCTTTTCTCAGTCCGGTCTCCAGGTCAGTCCTCTCTATGGTACTGGAGGACATGACCCGGAAGCTCTCATGATCATGTGCTATATCAGGCTACCTCTTCCTAGGGGAGGTGCCTGATTATTGTTGTGCTTCCTGGCTTGGTCTGCCGTGTCCCTGCCTGGCTGTGCGCTGTATTCGGGTCCCCTGCCTTGCACTCTGTTGTGCCTCTTGGCACATGCTCTGAACCTGCACTCTCCCTTGTACTCGGTTGTGCCTCCTGGCACACGCTCTGACCCTGTGCTCTGTCTTGTACTTAGTTGTGCCTCCTGGCACACACTCTGATCCTGTGCTCTGTCTTATACTCAGTTGTGCCTCCTGGCACACACTCGGACCCTGTGCCTTTTCTCATACTCAGTTGTGCCTCCTGGCACATGCTCTGATCCTGTACTCTCTCTCTTACTCAGTTGCGCCTCCTGGCACACGTTCCAATCCTGTACTCTGTCTTATGCTCAGTTGTGCCCTCTGGCACACACCCTGCTCCTGTACTCTGTTACACCTCCTGGCACACCTGCTGCCTGACTCAGTGCTCTGACGTGCTCCTTGCACGCATCCTGCTTCACTCACACCCGGACATACAAAGTCTCTGTATGCCACGTGTTCCCGTGTCCACGCTTTACATGTTCCTGCAGACACACTCACCCACTCGTGTCTCCTGTGAGCCGGCCGCCTGGTGCCAGCAGTCGTGGTACCCCACCCCCTGGGGCTTGCCCCTGACACTCCCTGTATAGGGGGTGGTCTTCACTAGGTCAGCTCGCCCTGGGAGGGTTGGTGCCACGACCAAGAGGGTCCACTCCAGGAGTCGTCACAGTATAATCAGGCCATGGACCCCGCTGGTACCACCGCCTCCGTCCAAAAGGAACTGGTGTCCCTACGGGAGAGTCAAACTAGGATCGTGTCCTCTCTGAAATCCATGGAGTCCCGTTTGTCAGCCATGCAGTCATCTGACCCTGGGAATGCTTCCCAGCTGGCCAGCCTCCAGCAAGAAATCACACAGCAACGCGACACCCAGGTCCATATCCTCAACTATATGGCGTCGGTAGACAGTCAGCTTCTTTCCATACAAGTCGTTTCTGCCCAGTCCTCGGCCCCGCACCCACTGCCGTGCCTCGGCAAGCCACCCCGATATAGCGGGGACCCTAAGTTTTGTTGAGGATTTCTGAACCAATGCCGGTTACATTTTGAGCTTTTGCCGCAGCACTATCCCACTGAGCGCGCCCAAATTGCCTTTATTGTTTCACACTTAAAGGGGGAGGTGTTAGCATGGGTGAACCCCCTCTGGTAGCGCAATGACCCACTCGTCTCTCAGCTTTCCACCTTTTTGAACACCTTCTGCAAGGTGTTCGACGAGCCGGGTCGGCTGGCCTCTACCACCGAGTCTCTCTTTAACCTCCATCAGGGTACGCTACCGGTGGGACAGTATGCCATCTGTTTTCGTACCTTGTCCTCCAAACTTGGTTGGAACAACGAGGCTCTCGTAGGGATCTTTTGGCGTGGCCTGTCCGGTCGGATCACAGACGAACTGGCAGGTCGGGATACTCCCACCTCTTTAGAGGATCTGATCTCTCTGGCGACACGCATTGACCTGCGGTTTTAGGAACGTGCCCGTGAATCAGCCAGAGAGAGGAGCTCCTCTCACCTCCTTCGTTCCTGCCCCAAGAAGCCGGGAACCTTCTCCGCCTAGGGTTGGTAAGAGGTGGCTCCCTAGGTGTACGTGATCCCTCTCCTCCCCTGCTCGTGTCCGTGTTATTGAATCTCGGTGCTAAGCGTTATTCTGAGGAGGCTTTTCTGGATTCTGGCACGGAGGGGAGTTTTATCACACTCGAGGCGGTTAAAAAATACCAGATTCCTGTCAGATCCCTGGAGACTCCTCGGTCGATAGTTTTGGTCAATGGTACGTCCGTGCAGGAGACCGTTACCCAGGCCACCGAAGACATCGAGCTGCAGATCAGAGCCCTGCATCGGGAGAAGATCTCCTTCCTCGTCTTGTCTGCCATGTCTCACACGCTTCTTCTAGGTCTCCCTTGGCTACGGACTCATGAGCAAACCCTGGACTGGTGGTCGGGCGAGATACTCCGTTGGGGACCGTCCTGTCAGGAGAAGTGCCTGTTGCCCGTCCATCCGATGAACTCTGCCTGTCCATCCCCGGCACCTACAGGTCTGCCGTCGGCTTACTGGTCCTTTGCAGATGTCTTCGACAAGAAGGAGGCCGAGACTCTGCCCCTCCATCGGCCATATGACTGTCCGATTGACCTCATTCCTCATACCTCATACCGCCACCCAGGGGTAGAATATATCCGCTATCCCATGCTGAAACCCAAGCTATGTCTGAGTATAACCAGGAGAACCTGGCGAGAGGTTTTATCCGTAAGTCCTCCTCGCCCGCGGGAGCGGGATTTTTCTTTGTCAAAAAGAAGGACGGCTCCCTCCGTCCTTGCATAGACTACCGAGGCCTGAACGATATCACGGTCAAGAACAAGTACCCATTGCCATTGATCCCGGAACTCTTTGACCGGCTTAGAGGAGCTCGAATTTTCACCAAACTGGATCTTCGTGGGGCCTACAACTTGATCCGTATTTGTTCCGGTGATGAGTGGAAGACCGCCTTTAACACCAGAGATGGTCACTACGAGTACTTGGTCATGCCCTTCGGCCTCTGCAATGCCCCAGCGGTGTTCCAGGAGTTTGTGAATGACGTCTTCCAGGATATGCTGTACTCCTGCGTGGTAGTCTATCTGGATGACATCCTCGTTTTTTCTCCAGACCTCTCCGCCCACAGAAAGAACGTGCGTCAAGTCCTCCAGCGCCTGAGGGAGAACCGCCTTTATGCCAAGCTCGACAAATGTGCCTTCGAGCAAATGTCCCTGCCATTCTTGGTGTACATTATCTCAGAATCAGGTCTACGCATGGATCCGGCAAAGGTGTCCGCTGTCCTCGATTGGCCACAGCCCCATGGGGTGAAGGCAATCCAACGCTTCCTTGGTTTTGCGAACTACTACCGACAGTTCATTCCTCATTTCTCCTCGTTGGTTCGCCCCATCTCGTCCCTTATCTGCAAGGGAGCTAACCCAAAGGCTTGGCCCTCTGAGGCTGAAGAGGCCTTCCAGTCGTTGAAACAAGCCTTCGCCGCTGCTACGGCGCTTCACTGACCTGAGGTTAGTAGACCTTTCACTCTCGAGGTGGACGCATCCTCTACCGGGGCTGGTGCAGTCCTTCTGCAGAAATCCTCTTCTGGACGTTTTGTCACCTGTGGCTTCTTTTCTAAAGTATTTTCCTCCACTGAACAGAACTACTCCATTGGCGACAAAGAGCTATTGGCCATTAAATTGGCCTTGGAGGAGTGGATGTACTTACTGGAAGGCGTCATACATCCATTCAAGATCTTCATGGACCATAAGAACCTGGCGTACATCCAGTCCGCACAGAGGCTCAATCCTCGGCAAGCCAGGTGGTCCCTATTCTTCGCGCGCTTTGACTTTGAACTACATTTTCGGCCCGGCGATAAAAACGTTAGAGCGGATGCGTTGTCAAGATCATTCCTGTCATCTGATGCAGAGGAAGAACCCTCTCATATCATTGATCCATCAAAAGTAATTACCGTGGCTCCTGTCAAGTTAATCACGTTACCTCCGGGAAGAACCTTTGTGGCTGAGAATAACCGAAAAAGAGTGTTAAATTGGGGACATTCATCCAAGATTGCCGGCCACGTTGGTGTCCAAAAGACTTTGGACTTAATCTCTCGCTATTATTGGTGGCCTTCACTCTCCCAGGATGTTAAAGACTTTGTGGCATCTTGCCTGTCCTGTGCCCAGAACAAGATACCCAGACAACCACCCTCTGGTCTTCTGCTCCCGCTTCCCGTTCCGTCGGCTCCATGGCAGCACATAGCCATGGATTTCATTACTGATCTGCCTTGCTCTTCCGGTTGTACTGTGGTCTTGGTGGTTGTAGACCGATTTTCAAAGATGGCCTACTTCATTCCTCTTCCCGGACTACCCTCTGCTCCTGACTTGGCGAAGATCTTCATTTCCTATATCTTCAGGATTCACGGCTTCCCCCAGTGCATCGTGTCAGACAGAGGGGTCCAATTCACCTCTCGGTTCTGGAGAGCTCTATGCGGACTCATGAAAGTGTCATTGGATTTCTCTTCCGCCTATCACCCCCAAACCAATGGGCAGGTGGAACGTACCAACCAGATCCTTACATCCTACCTCCGGCATTTTTCTAATGCTCATCAGAATGACTGGGTCAGTATACTTCCTTGGGCTGAGTTCGCCTACAATAATCACTCCAGTGAATCGTCCACCAAGTCTCCTTTCTTCATCGTCTTTGGACAGCATCCCAATGTGCCTCTACCGGTACTTCCTGTCTCGGGGGTACCTGCTGCCGATTCTCTGTCTGTGGAGTTCTCCAGGGTATGGCAGGAGACCAAAACCGCTCTCGAGAAAGCACGGGACAGAATGAAATTACACGCTGACAAGAGGCGCCTGGACGTTCCTCCATTTCTCCCTGGTGACAAGGTGTGGCTCTCCACCAAATACGTTCGCCTTAAGGTACCATCTTACAAACTGGGTCCCCATTACATTGGTCCTTTTGAGGTCCTCAGGCGGATTAATGATATTGCTTACAAATTGAAGCTGCTTCCTTCACTCCGTATTCCCAATTCCTTCCTTCCACGTGTCTCTCCATAAACCTGTGGTTCTTAACCGGTTTCATCCTTCTCCAGGCCACACACCCCAGCCTGTTGGCTTGGGGGATGAGTTTGAGGTGAATGACATTTTGGCCATGAAGAAGGTAAGAGGGAGAACCATGTTCTTGATCGATTGGAAGGGTTTTGGCCCCGAGGAGAAGTCATGGGAGCCCAGGGAGAATATCCACGCACCCCAGATTTTGTCTAAGTTCCTCTCCAGTTTTAGAAAGAGGGGGCGTAAAGGGGGGGTACTGTCACGCCGCGCTCACCTGGGGGCGGGACCTCGGCCCCGACGTCATCTCTTCTGGACCCGCGGTCACTCCGGGGGTCCCGCTGGGTGCGCACGCGCACCTATCGTACCTAGGTCCCTGTCTCCTTCATGTTATGTCTGCGCTTGCTCGCTTTTCTCAGTTCGGGCTCCAGGTCAGTCCTCTCTATGGTACTGGAGGACTTGACCCGGAAGCTCTCATGATCATGTGCTATATCAGGCTACCTCTTCCTAGGGGAGGTGCCTGATTATTGTTTTGCTTCCTGGCTTGGTCTGCCGTGTCCCTGCCTGGCTGTGCACTGTATTCGGGTCCCCTGCCTTGCACTCTGTTGTGACTCTTGGCACATGCTCTGAACCTGCACTCTGCCTTGTACTCGGTTGTTCCTCCTGGCACACGCTCTGACCCTGTGCTCTGTCTTGTACTTAGTTGTGCCTCCTGGCACACACTCTGATCCTGTGCTCTGTCTTATACTCAGTTGTGCCTACTGGCACACACTCGGAACCTGTGCCTTTTCTCATACTCAGTTGTGCCTCCTGGCACATGCTCTGATCCTGTACTCTGTCTCTTACTCAGTTGTGCCTCCTAGCACACGTTCCAATCCTGCACTCTGTCTTATGCTCAGTTGTGCCCTCTGGCACACACCCTGCTCCTGTACTCTGTTACACCTCCTGGCACACCTGCTGCCTGACTCAGTGCTCTGATGTGCTCCTTGCACGCATCCTGCTTCACTCACACCCGGGCGTACGAAGTCTCTGTATACCACGTGTTCCCGTGTCCACGCTTTACACGTTCCTGCAGACACACTCACCCACTCGTGTCTCCTGTGAGCAGGCCGCCTGGTGCCAGCAGTCGTGGTACCTCACCCCCTGGGGCTTGCACCTGACACTCCCTGTATAGGGAGTGGTCTTCACTAGGTCAGCTCGCCCTGGGAGGGTTGGTGCCACGACCCAGAGGGTCCACTCCAGGAGTCGTCACAACCAGCTGATGGTGCTGGAACCCGGAGGGGCAGCAGAAGGAACAAGAGCCAATGGCACAACCGTGGACCAGCTGACGGTGCTGGAACATGGTTACTAAGCAGGAGGTACCTGTGCTTCAAAGAACTACCAAGGACAAGCAGACGTTGCTGGAACTCGGATACCGAGAAGGAGGCACCTAGGCCAAGGGCTCTGCCGAGAACCAGCTGATGGTGCTGGAACCCGGATGGGTAGCACAAGGTACCCATAATCAACAAAGTTGCAAGGCCGCGAGCAGGACGCAGTTACCAAAACCCACAGTCAAACAGGGGGTGCTTGTCCTATTGGCACTACGGAACCAGCCTTTATTACCAGAACCCGCAGCCCACATAGGAAGCACCGAAAATGCAGGCACCATAGACTCGGCTAACCTGACCGCAACACGACAGGACAACGTATTGGTGGCAAAGTGACGTTGACACTACCCAGAAATAGCAGGCGTGCTGGAACCAGGCTGGGCAGGAGGGAGTGCCTGTGCCAAAGAGACTTCCAAGAACCAGCTGACGGTGCTGGAACCCAGCATGGCAGCAGAAGGAACAACAGCCAATGGCACAACCGTGGACCAGCTGACAGTGCTGGAACACGGTTACCAAGCAGGAGGTACCTGTGCTAGAAAGCACTACCAAGGACCAGCAGATGTTGCTGGAACTCGGATACCAAGAAGGAGGCACCTAGGCCAAAGGCTCTGCCGAGAACAAGCTGACGGTGCTGGAACCCGGATGGGTAGCAGAAGCTGCAAGAGCAAATGAAACTAGCGAGGACCAGCTGATGGTGCTGGAACCCGGAGGGGCAGCAGAAGGAACAAGAGCCAATGCCACAACCGTGGACCAGCTGACGGTGCTGGAACATGGTTACTAAGCAGGAGGTACCTGTGCTACAAAGCATTACCAAGGACAAGCTGACGTTGCAGGAACTCGGATACCGAGAAGGAGGCACCTAGGCCAAAGGCTCTGCCGAGAACCAGCTGACGGTGCTGGAACCCGGATGGGTAGCACAAGGTACCCATAATCAACAAAGTTGCAAGGCCACGAGCAGGACGCAGTTACCGAAACCCACAGTCCAACAGGGGGTGCTTGTCCTATTGGCACTACGGAACCAGCCTTTATTACCAGAACCCGCAGCCCACATAGGAAGCACCGAAAATACAGGCACCATAGACTCGGCTAACCCGACCGCAACACGACACGACAATGTATTGGTGGCAAAGTGACGTTGACACTACCCGAAAACAGCAGGCGTGCTAGAACCAGGCAGGGCAGGAGGGGGTACTTGTTCCTGGGTTACAGGGGCTCTGTCACGTCAGTGGATCCCTTGATGTGTGTCCGGCAAGGTCTCCTGCTCTGTCCACATTCCCACTACTAGTAATGGGAATGTAGACAGAGCAGGAGACATTGCCGGACACACATCAGGGGATCCACTGACGTGACAGAGCCCCTGTAACCCAGGAACAAGTGTGGATTGTGCAGACACCACTTCAGAGCAGCAGCTGGCGGGGATGGAGGCTAGGGGAAATACTAGAGACAGTGGAGCCAGAGGCCTAAGTGGAGCATGGTTAAAAATCAGTAGTAGTGTGACTGTGTAGGCAGCAGGAGACTTTGTCATCCAAACAGCAGAGGAGCAGATGGCGTTACTGAACCCCACTGACACCGGAGCGAGTGTTTCTATCTGTGCGGATGGCATTTCCAAGCAACAACTGGCTGTGTTGAAGCCCAGGATAAATCATGGAGCTGGCTGAGGCCAACTGGGAGCAAGTAGAAAATAAGATGTCGTGTGATTTGGGAGGCAGCAGGAGACATTGCCGTCTACACAGCAGGGGAACAGCAGACATTACTGAACCCCACTAACACAGGAGCTTGTGTGTTTTTCTCAGTGAAGACGGCACTTCTGAACACCAACTGGCGTTGTTGGAGCCCAGGATGAAGCTTGGAGCAGGCTGAGGCCTGATATTTTAGGCATGTGGAGGCAGCAGGAGACATTGACGTCTACACAGCAGGGGAACAGCAGACATTACTGAACCCCACTAACACAGGAGCTAGTGTGTTTTTCTCTGTGAAGACGGCACTTCTGAACACCAACTGGCGTTGTTGGAGCCCTGGATGAAGCATGGAGCAGGCTGAGGCCTGATGTTTTTGGCATGTGGAGGCAGCAGGAGACATTTCCGTCTACACAGCAGGGGAATAGCAGACATTACTGAACCCCACTAACACAGGAGCTAGTGTGTTTTTCTCTGTGAAGACGGCACTTCTGAACACCAACTGGCGTTGTTGGAGCCCAGGATGAAGCATGGAGCAGGCTGAGGCCTGATGTTTTTGGCATGTGGAGGCAGCAGGAGACATTGACGTCTACACAGCAGGGGAACAGCAGACATTACTGAACCCCACTAACACAGGAGCTTGTGTACTTTTCTCTGTGAAGACGGCACTTCTGAACACCAACTGGCGTTGTTGGAGCCCAGGATAAAGCATGGAGCAGGCTGAGGCCTGATGTTTTTGGCATGTGGAGGCAACAGGA
Organism: Dendrobates tinctorius; assembly: GCF_039654945.1. NCBI lineage: Eukaryota > Metazoa > Chordata > Amphibia > Anura > Dendrobatidae > Dendrobates > Dendrobates tinctorius. The sequence continues at coordinate 4,266,673 of NW_027361738.1, read as the reverse complement.
GACATTGCCGTCTACACAGCAGGGGAACAGCAGACATTACTGAACTCCACTAACACAGGAGCTAGTGTGTTTTTCTCTGTGAAGACGGCACTTCTGAACACCAACTGGCATTGTTGGAGCCCAGGATAAAGCATGGAGCAGGCTGAGGCCTGATGTTTTTGGCATGTGGAGGCAGCAGGAGACATTGCCGTCTACACAGCAGGGGATCAGCAGACATTACTGAACCCCACTAACATAGGAGCTTGTGTGTTTTTCTCTGTGAAGATGGCACTTCTGAACACCAACTGGCGTTGTTGGAGCACAGGATCAATCATGCAGCAGGCGGAGGCGAACTTGCAGCAGGTTTTATATAGGTTGTAGACTACTACTGATTGTAACCGTGCTCCACTATGGCCTCTGGCTCCACTGTCTCTAGTATTTCTCCTGGCCTCCAATCCCACCAGTTACAGCTCTGAAGTGGCGTCTGCACAATCCACACTTGTTCCTGTGTAACTGGGGCTCAGTCACGTCAGTTGATCCCCTGATGTGTGTCCGGCAAGGTCTCCTGCTCTGTCCTCATTCACACTACTAGTAATGGGAATGTGGACAGAGCAGGAGACATTGCCGGACACATATCAGGGGATCAACTGACATGACTGAGCCCCAGTAACACAGGAACAAGTGTGGATTGTGCAGATGCCACTTCAGAGCAGCAACTGGCGGGGTTGGAGGGCAGGGGAAAAACTAGAGACAGTGGAGCCACAGGCCTAAGTGGAGCACGGTTAAAAATCAGTAGTAGTTTGAATGTGGATGGAGCAGGAGACTTTGCCGTCCGCACAGCAGGGAAGCAGCTGGCGTTAATGAACCCCACTAACACAGGAGCTAGTGTTTTTTTCTGTGCAGAAGACACTTCTGAGCGACAACTGGCTGTGTTGAAGCCCAGGGATTATAGTTCAGGTGGTAGAAACATGAACACAACAGGAGACCTGGATACTGTTGCCAACCAATTATTTATTCGGGAAGAGGACTGGCAAATTCTGGCGAGATCCAGGCCTTGTTCATTTTCAGAAAAGTAAGCCGGTCAACGTTATCGGAAGATAGTCGCGTGCGACGGTCTGTTAGTACACCACCTGTGGCACTAAAGACGCGTTCCGATAATGCACTGGCAGCAGGGCAAGCCAGCACCTCCAATGCATACTGGCTAAGCTCTGGCCATGTATCCAGCTTAGAGACCCAAAACTAGAAGTGGGAAGAGCTGTTATGATGAGTCACCGAAGGAGGAAAAAACAAAATACTAGCTGAGTCCAGAAAAACCAGAGAGGTTGGCAGCTATCGGATTGCAGACCCCTGAACCTATCCACAACAACTAGCAGTAGCCATGGGGGGTACCTACGGTGCCCTAGACCCCTCGATCACAGCCGGAGAACTACATAGCCTAAAGACAGAAAGGGGAAAAACTAAACTGCCCCAGAGCAGACCCCAAAGCAATAGGCAGCCCCCAACATATAATGACGGTGAAGCAAGATGAAAACACTAACACAGATAGAAAGATAGGTTGAGCAAATGATGGGGCCCAAGCTAACTAAGTAGGACAGAATAGGAAAACTGCTGTCTGCCATCCGCAAAAACCCTATCCAAAATGAGCCAACCGACTGATAGGAAAAACAGGCCCTGAAGTCGCTAGGCTTCAAAAGACTATATCAGCACTCAGGTATATTCTGAAGACAGAGCAAAAGATCAACAGATCAGAGACAAAAATGGAATTCAGCTCACCCCCAGCCAGGGATGGCAGAACTCCCAAAGAACAAGGCAAAACAAAAACAAAACTGAAGAGTACAAAGCAGAGAAGAAAAACTTAGCTTTGAGACGCAGGAATCAAACTGGTCTCCAAGAATCCAGCAGGATCACCAGCAAGGCAGAAGGGCGTCGGCTGCCTTATATCCAGTCCTCAATTCCAGCCACCCAGTCATCATCTAGCTGCCCAGGTGTTTGGTAATCAGCCTCACTACCTTCCTTCACCAGAGGAGGGAGTTCATCAGACCTCAGTGACGAAGGGGAAAATGAACTCACAACAGTACCTCCCCCTTGAGGAGGGGTCACCGAACCCTCATCCATGCCACCAGGGCGATCCGGGTGAGCCCGATGAAAGGCACGCACCAATCTTTCGGCATGAATATCAGAGGCAGAGACCCAGGAATTATCCTCCTGACCATAACCCTTCCACTTAACCAAATACTGGAGTCTCCGTCTAGCCAGACGGGAATCCAGTATCTTCTCTACCTCATATTCCATGTTACCTTCAACCAATATAGGGTCAGGAGGTGCCACCACAGGAACTACTGGTTCAACAAACCTCTTCAACAAGGACTTATGAAACACATTATGAATTTTAAATGTGACAGGAAGAGCCAACCGAAAAGAGACCGGATTAATAATCTCCAAAATCTTGTAAGGTCCAATAAATCTAGGCTTAAACTTAGGAGAAGCCACCTTCATAGCGATATTTTTTGATGACAACCAAACCATATCACCCACCTTAAACTGGGGACCAACGGTCCTACGCCGGTTGGAAAACCGCTGGGCCTTTTCCTGGGAGAGAGACAACTTATCCACTACTTGGTCCCAGATCTGGTGCATTCTCTCCACCACAGTGTCAACACCTGGGCAGGCAGAAGGCTCCACCTGCCCTGAAGAAAATCGAGGGTGAAACCCAAAGTTACATAAAAAAGGTGACATCAAAGTGGCAGAACTAGCTCTATTATTTAAAGCAAATTCGGCCAAGGGCAAAAATGAAACCCAATCATCCTGATCGGCAGAAATAAAATATCTCAAATACGACTCCAAAGTCTGGTTTGTTCTCTCCGTCTGCCCATTGGTCTGAGGGTGAAACGCAGAGGAGAAGGACAACTGAATTCCCAGCTTGGAACAGAAAGTCCTCCAAAATCTAGACACAAACTGAACTCCTCTGTCAGATACAATGTTCTCAGGAATCCCGTGCAAGCGAACCACCTGTTGCAAAAACAAGGACACCAACTCAGAGGAAGATGGCAACTTAGGGAGTGGTACAAGATGGACCATCTTAGAGAATCTATCACAAATCACCCAAATAACAGTCATTCTCTGAGAGACAGGCATATCAGAGATAAAATCCATTGAAATATGGGTCCATGGCCTCCTGGGCACCGGCAAAGGCATCAACAAGCCACTAGAGCGAGAACAAGGTTTAGACCGGGAGCAAGTCCCACAGGACTGCACAAAATTCCTGACATCATGAGACAAGGCGGGCCACCAAAAAGACCGACTCACCAGATCTCTAGTACCAAAAATACCTGGATGACCAGCCAATGCAGAGCAATGAACCTCAGACATCACTCTCTTCCTCCACTGGTCATGAACATACAACTTTCCACTGGGACAACGCTCAGGTTTGTCCTCCTGAAACTCTTCCAGAGCACGTCTCAAATCGGGCGAGATGGCAGAAATAACTACCCCCTCGCCTAAGATGGTAGCAGGCTTAGTCACAACAGGAGAATCAGCAAAGAAACTCCTAGAGAGGGCGTCTGCCTTGACATTCTTAGTGCCCGGAAGAAAAGAGACCATAAAATCAAAACGTGTGAAAAACAAGGCCCACCTAGCCTGTCTAGGATTCAAGCGCTTGGCCGACTCCAGGTAAATCAAATTCTTGTGGTCAGTAAGGACCACGACTTGGTGTTTGGCTCCCTCCAACCAATGTCTCCACTCCTCAAATGCCCATTTCATGGCCAACAGTTCCCGATTCCCCACATCATAGTTACGTTCGGATGGGGAGAACTTTCGGGAAAAGAAAGCACAAGCATTCATTTTAGATATCACAGGATCTTTTTGGGACAACACCGCTCCTGCACCAATCTCAAAAGCGTCCACCTTCACCTTAAACGGGAGTGAGACATCAGGTTGCCGCAAAACCGGAGCAGAAGTGAATCTTCGCTTCAGCTCCTGAAAGGAAGAAACAGCCTCCGGAGACCAATTCAGCACATCAGCACCCTTCCTAGTCAAATCCGTCAATGGCTTGGCAATACCAGAAAAATTAGCTATAAATTTCCGATAAAAATTAGCAAAACCCAAAAACTTCTGGAGAGCCTTCAAAGAAGTGGGTTGAACCCAATCATAAATGGCCTGTACCTTGGCCGGGTCCATTTCAATAGTTGACGGAGACAAAATAAATCCCAAAAATGAAATCCTCTGCACCCCAAAAAGGCATTTCGATCCCTTGACATACAGGGAATTCTCCCTCAAAATCCGGAACACAGTCCGAACATGTTCCACATGAGAGTCCCAATTCTTGGAGAAGATCAAAATATCATCGAGATAGATAATCAAAAATTTATCCACAAAGTCTCGGAATATATCGTTCATGAAGCACTGGAAGACAGAAGGGGCATTAGTGAGCCCAAAAGGCATCACCAAGTACTCAAAATGTCCCTCCGGAGTATTAAACGCCGTCTTCCATTCATCCCCACGCTTAATGCGAATAAGATTATACGCCCCCCTGAGGTCAAGCTTTGCAAACCAGCAAGCACCTTTAACTCTGGAGAATAGATCAGAAATCAGGGGTAACGGATACTGATATTTAACAGTAATTTTGTTGAGGGCACGATAGTCAATACAAGGCCTTAATGAACCATCCTTTTTAGCCACGAAAAAAAACCCAGCACCTAAGGGTGAAGAGGATGGTCTAATATGACCCTTCTCCAATGACTCCTTAATATACGATCGCATAGCCTCGTGCTCGGGTACAGATAAATTGAAAAGCCGACCCTTGGGGAATTTACACCCCGGGTTCAGCTCAATTGCACATAACTCCTATGAGGAGGCAAAGACGCAGACTCATTCTCACTAAATACATCATAAAAGTCAGCCAAATAGTCAGGAACATCATGCCACTGGGGAGAGGTGGAGAAAACAGGAGCATCACTAAGGGCACACCGACAACCCCAACTCACCACAGACAAAGATTTCCAATCCAGAACTGGATTATGGATTTGCAACCAGGGAAACCCCAGAACAATGGTATCATGCAAATTATGCAACACCAAAAATCTGCAATTTTCTTGATGGTCTGGGGCGACCCGCATTACCACCTGGGTCCAAAACTGAGGTTTATTCTTCGCCAAAGGAGTAGCATCAAGACCCCTCAAAGGGATAGGCGTCCGCAGAGGTGTCATAGGAAATCCACAACGTTTAGCAAAATCCAAGTCCATCAGGTTCAGAGCTGCTCCCGAATCCACAAAAGCCATGGCGGAAAATGTGGACAGGGAGCAGATCAGAGTAATTGCCAGAAGAAACTTAGGTTGAACACCACCCACAGAAAACGTGTGTGCACAACGTTTCTCTCGTTTAGGGCAGACAGAAATAATATGTGAGGCATCTCCAAAAAAAACACACCTTATTACGCCTTCTGAACTCCTGACGTTGTGCCCTAGACAAAACTCTATCACATTGCATAGGTTCAGACATTTGTTTGCTACCTTGGATCTAATCCTTATAAACAGGGAGGAAATGGTTGAGGAGGTAAAAGTGGCTGGGACCCTAGGAGGTAGCGACCATGCTATTTTAGAATTTTGGATAACTAGAGGCGGAAGACCTGTGAAGACTCAGACGTCAAGGTTAGATTTCAGAAAGGCAGATTTTAAGGGATTCAGAAAGAGAATTGGAGGGATCCAATGGCTGGATATCCTTAAAGACAAAAATGTCCAGGAAGGATGGGAAATCTTGAAAAATGAAATTCTCAAAGCACAGTTGTTAACAATTCCGAAAAGAGGGAAGAATAGGAAGCAGTTAAGGAAACCAGGATGGATGAACACAGAACTTAAGCACATGCTAAAAAGGAAGAAAAAAATGTTTATAAAATGGAAAGAGGGAGGCATATCTAAAGAAGAATATAATGCTGTCTGCAGAACCTGCAGGGCACAAATCAGATTAGCTAAAGCTGAAAATGAATTGAGGCTTGCAAGAGATGTCAAAAGCAATAATAAAGGATTTTGGGGATATGTCAAAAGTAAAAGAAAAGTCAAAGATGCTATAGGATTTTTACAGGATGAAAATGATGCAATGGTAAGACAGGATGTTGAGAAGGCTGAATTTTTAAATTCCTATTTTGCATCTGTTTTCTCTCAGAAAGGAAATGTAACATCAACTGTTATTCACTGTCCTATTAAGGGAATAGAAGAATCCAGGATATCTATAAACAGAAAGATAGTGAGGAAACACTTAGCTAGCCTAAATGAATTCAAGTCTCCAGGTCCAGATGAATTACACCCCAGAGTACTGAAGGAGATAGCAGAAGAAATTTTTGAACCCCTCTCTATAATCTTTGAAAATTCTTGGAGAACAGGAGAAGTGCCAGAAGACTGGAGAAGAGCAAATGTTGTTCCTATCTTCAAAAAGGGGAAGAAGGTGGACCCAGGTAACTATAGGCCGGTGAGTCTGACTTCTATACCAGGAAAGATCTTTGAACAAATTATTAAACAACATGTATGTCAATACCTGGATAAGAATTAAGTGATTAAACAGAGTCAGCATGGGTTTGTAACTAATAAGTCATGTCAGACTAACTTAATTTCCTTCTATGACGGTATCACTGATTGGGTGGATCAAGGAAATGCTGTAGATATAGTATATCTTGACTTCAGCAAAGCATTTGACAAAGTCTCTCATACAATCCTTATTGAAAAAATGATTAAGTATGGAATGGACAAGGCAACTGTTAGGTGGATTCATAACTGGCTTAGTGATCGGACCCAAAGAGTGGTCGTAAATGGCTGCACATCCAGTTGGAAGAATGTCTCAAGTGGGGTACCACAGGGCTCTGTCCTGGGCCCTGTATTGTTCAACATCTTTATCAATGATTTAGATGAAGGCATTGAGGGTAAACTGATTAAATTTGCTGATGACACAAAGCTAGGAGGGATAGCTAATACTAGAGAAGAGAGAGAGAGGATTCAAACAGATTTAAATAAACTGGAGAAGTGGGCAGCAACAAACAGAATGGTTTTTAACAGGGAGAAATGCAAAGTACTACATCTGGGCAATAAAAATGGAAAAAGCATATATAGAATGGGAGGAATAGGGCTAAGTGACAGCACATGTGAAAAAGACTTGGGTATACTAATAGATCACAGACTGAATATGAGTCAACAGTGTGATGCAGCAGCAAAAAAGGCAAATGCAATTCTAGGATGTATTAACAGAAGCATACAGTCTAGATCACGTGAAGTCATTATTTCCCTCTACTCCTCTTTGGTCAGACCTCATCTGGAATATTGTGTCCAGTTTTGGGCACCACATTTTAAAAAAGACATCAACAAACTGGAGCAAGTTCAGAAAAGAGCGACCAGAATGGTGACCGGTCTGCAAACCCTGTCTTATGAGGAAAGGTTGCAGGATTTGGGAATGTTTAGTTTGCAAAAGAGAAGACTGAGAGGAGACTTAATAGCTGTCTACAAATATCTAAAGGGCTGTCACATTGTAGAAGGATCAACTTTATTCTCATTTGCACAAGGAAAGACTAGAAGCAATGGGATGAAACTGAATGGGAGGAGACACAGATTAGATATTAGAAAAAACTTTTTGACAGTTAGAGTGATCAATGAGTGGAACAGGCTGCCACGAGAAGTGGTGAGTTCTCCTTCAATGGAAGTCTTCAAACAGAGGCTGGACAGACATCTGACTGGGATGATTTAGCGAATCCTGCTTTGAGCAGGGGGTTGGACCAGATGGCCCAGGAGGTCCCTTCCAACTCTACGATTCTATGATTCTATGATTCTATGATTCAACAGGTGGCAACATCTCTCGTGTAGTTTTGTGTTCACGTAAACGCCGATCAACCTGAATGGCTAATGACATAGAATCGTCAAGACCAGAGGAAACAGGAAATCCCACCATAGTATCTTTTACAGTTTCTGACAAACCCTTCCGAAAGAGGGCTGCCAAGGCACCATCATTTCAGGTAGTAAGGACCGCCCACTTTCGGAATTTTTCACAGTACAACTCTGCCGAATCCCGACCCTGGCTTAATGCCAACAGGGTCTTTTCAGCCTGATCAGTAGCATTAGGTTCATCATACAACAACCCCAAGGTTTGAAAAAATGCGTTCACATTATTCAGAATAGGATAATCAGGTTTCAAAGAAAATGCCCAATCCTGGGGCTCGCCGTGCAGCAAAGAGATGACAATCTTAACCTGCTGCACGGAGTTCCCCGACGAGTTAGGCTTCAAGGCAAAAAATAATTTACAATTATTCTTGAAATTCAAGAATTTAGACCTATCCCCAAAAAACACATCAGGAGAATCTTTGGTTCAGCAGCATGTGAATGAGCAAGATAGGCGGAAACTCCCCGCACTTCAGCAGCGAGCTGCTCCACACGATCAGACAATTGCTTCATCTCCATTGAGAGAAAAATTCCCCCTACGGCCTCAGAGATATAGAGGAAAAAATATGCACAAAAAAAAAAAAATTCTGACACACTTTTTTTTTTTTTTTTTTTTTTTTTACAATTCTCTCCTGCTATCGAGTACCCTAGGATCTGCGGTATGGCTGGTGATTCTGTTATGATGAGTCACCGAAGGAGGAAAAAACAAAATACTAGCTGAGTCCAGAAAAACCAGAGAGGTTGGCAGCTATCGGATTGCAGACCCCTGAACCTATCCACAACAACTAGCAGTAGCCATGGGGGGTTCCTACGATGCCCTAGACCCCTCGATCACAGCCGGAGAACTACATAGCCTAAAGACAGAAAGGGGAAAAACTAAACTGCCCCAGAGCAGACCCCAAAGCAATAGGCAGCCCCCAACATATAATGACGGTGAAGCAAGATGAAAACACTAACACAGATAGAAAGATAGGTTGAGCAAATGATGGGGCCCAAGCTAACTAAATAGGACAGGATAGGAAAGCTGCTGTCTGCCATCCGCAAAAACCCTATCCAAAATGAGCCAACCGACTGATAGGAAAAACAGGCCCTGAAGTCGCTAGGCTTCAAAAGACTATATCAGCACTCAGGTATATTCTGAAGACAGAGCAAAAGATCAACAGATCAGAGACAAAAATGGAATTCAGCTCACCCCCAGCCAGGGATGGCAGAACTCCCAAAGAACAAGGCAAAACAAAAACAAAATTGAAGAGTACAAAGCAGAGCAGAAAAACTTAGTTTTGAGACGCAGGAATCAGACTGGTCTCCAAGAATCCAGCAGGATCACCAGCAAGGCAGAAGGGCGTCGGCTGCCTTATATCCAGTCCTCAATTCCAGCCACCCAGTCATCATCTAGCTGCCCAGGTGTTTGGTAATCAGCCTCACTACCTTCCTTCACTAGAGGAGGGAGTTTATCAGACCTCAATGGTGAAGGGAAAAATGAACTCACAACAAAGAGCCATCTGGGAGTACACTGACAGGGCAAGACATGTAGTCTGTCAACATCTGACGGAAACGTTGCCTCCTGCTGACTGGAGCCGTCTGTGATGGTGTAGACAACTGTGGCGGACACAACAAAACTTTGCCACATTTGGGCCATAGTGGTCTTGCCTTGTGCTGAGGCGCTGCCTCTGCTCCCTCTTTGTGCAGAGTTTCCTCCACTGCCTCGACGCACAGGGCTGCTTTGTAAAGCACTAGCACCACTGCTGTCGGGTGGAATGGAAAACATGATGACTGCACCAGTGTGTCTTGGTACTCCCGCAGTTTACGCTCCCGGGTCAACGGTGGTATGAGGCTTTGTGAGTTGTCCCGGTAGCGAGGATCTAGGAGGGTGTACACCCAATAATCAGTCGTGTTGAGAATGTGGTCGATGCGGTGGTCGTTTCTCAGGCACTGCAGCATGAAATTAACCATGTGCTGCAGACTCCCAACTGCCAAAGAAACGCTGTCCCCTGCTTGTTGTGTCATCTTTGCCTGCTCTGCATCACCCCACCCTCGCTGTACATACTGACTAGAGGATTGTGTACCTCCCTCCTCTGGAGAGATGTCTTCCTCCTCCATCGACTCCTCCTCATCCTCCTCACAAAGTGTCCCCTGCCTAGGCCTTTGTGAGGAACCACGTAGCGCAGACTGTCCAGAAGCAGATGGCATTTGGGACTCCTCATCCTTCACCTCTTCCAAAACCTCCTCCCTTAGTGCTTGCAGTGTTTTTTGTAGCAGGCAGATAAGGGGGACAGTCATTCTGACTAGTGCATCATCTGCACTCGCTATCCGCGTGGAATCATCGAAGGCACGCAAAACGAGGCAGATGTCCTTCATAGAGGCCCACTCAGTGGTGCTGAAGTGTGACCGGCGCACAGTGCGACTTGTTTGCGCCTAATGCAGCTGGTACTCCATGACTGCTGCCTGCTGCTCACACAACCGCTCCAACATATGTAACGTTGAATTCCACCTTGTGGGTAGGTCACATATGATGCGATGTTCCGGAAGGCGTAATCGGCGCTGCAGAGCAGCAAGGCGCGATCTTGCCGTGCTGGAACAACACAAGTGAGCGCACTCTATGTGGACTTTGTGCAGCAGTGCATCAAGATCCGGATAGTCCCTCAGAAAGCTCTGCACGACCAAGTTCAGCACATGTGCCAGACATGGGATGAAAGTGAGGTTGCCTAGGCCAAGAGCTGCCACCAGATTTCGGCCATTGTCACACACTACCAAGCCTGGCTGGAGATTCGCTGGCAGAAACCACACATCGCTCTCCTGCTTGATGGCATTCCAGAGCTCCTGCGCTGTGTGGCTTCGATTCCCCAATGAAATTAATTTGAGTATGGCCTGTTGATGTTTGGCCATGGCTGTGCTCATATCGGTTGTAACAGGCTCCTGCTGCGCTGTTTCTGAGGAACTTGAGTAGGAGGAGGAGTCAATGTGTACAGACTGGATTCCTGCAATCCGTGGAATTGGCAGAACACGTACAGCGCCACTCTCCATATCTGTACCCGGTTCCACAACATTGACCCAATGGGCAGTGAGGGAAAGGTATCGTCCCTGTCCATGGTTACTGGTCCACGCATCGGTGGTCAGGTGGACCTTGCTACTGACGGCATTTAGTAGCGCATGTTGTATTTTTCCCTCCACATGTTTTTGCAGGGCAGGGACGGCTCGCCTGCTGAAATAAAAGCGGCTCGGTACAGTGTATTGAGGGACTGCCAATGCCATCACGTCCCGGAAGGTGTCAGTCTCCACCAGCCTGAATGAGAGCATTTCAAGTGCCAGTAGTTTGGCAATGCCAGCATTCAGAGCCTGTGCTCGAGGATGGTTTGCCGAGTATGGCCGCCTTTTATCCCATGCCTGTGCTACCGATGGCTGTAGAGTGGCCTGGGAGTGTGAGGAGGACTGGGAACGTGGTGCTGTGGGTGGAAGTTCACTGGATCTCCGGACAACATTGCCAGAGGTTCTTCCTTGGCGATCCTGTGAGGAAGCCGAACCAGCTGTGTGTGAGCTGGAGGAAGAGGCCCCAACATGAGCTGAAGAGGTGGTAGGTGGTGCTGTACGTTGGCCTACGTCTTCAGTGTGTCTGTGTAACTCCACCTCGTGCTTGGTCCGCACATGTTTCCACATATTTGTGGTATTGAGGTTGCTGACATATTTCCCTCTTTTGACTTTCTGATGACACAGCTTGCATTTGACAAAGCAAATGTCATCTGCAACTGTGTCAAACAAGGACCATGCACTGCAAGTCTTTGGAGCGCTCGTTTTGCCTTTTGAAAGAGGAATGCTCCTACTGGGTGCCGAAGTGGAGGCTACAGGCAACCAAGTCTGCTCCCTCCCTCTCCCTCCTGTTTTGGCCATTCGGGGAATCTCTTCCTCAGAGCTGCTCCCACCACCTTCCTGTTCCTCACGCCATGATGGGTCAAGGACCTCATCATCTACACTCCCCTCTTCAAACACCTACTTCTCCTGGGTTGTCTCGCCAGCACCGTACGCACCAGAAAGTGGTAACTAAGTCTCATCATCATCTGATGCGTACTGAGGTGTGAACACTGCTGCTAGGCAAAAGAAAGCTACAGTGGTGGTTTATGTAGCCTGGGTAAAGCACAATATTTTTTTGAGAATCGCTATTTCTAACTGTCCCTCACAGTCTTCAACAGCAGCCTGTCCCTAACTGAATTCACAGCAGAGTGAACAGACATGGCGGCAGCGGCTTTTATAGTGCATCAAGACATCATTTCAGCAGCCAATCACAGCCATGCCAATAGTTATCATGCCTACATGCCTAACAGGATGTGCCCACACTTCTGAGGATTCCCATTGGCTAAATCAAATGGAGCGGGCTCATAGCATTATGGGAACTTCCGATTCCGGTATTCGATATGAAAAAAGTATCGGAACTAAATATCGGAATTCCGATACAGCGAATATCGGCCAATACCCGATACTTGCGGTATCGGAATGCTCAACACTATTCATGGCCCATGTGTTTACTATGTAACTATCCCCTTATACTATGACATTTTATGGTATTTTATTATGTCCAACTTGTTTGGTTTTCCTTTTATTCCGTAATTAAATAAAAACTTTTTAAGTCTTTATCAATTTGGACTTTATTTTGGTTTATTCATATCTAATTGAGAAGGTTTCTATTGTCTTTTATGAATATTCATATATGCTATCTGTGTATATAGTGAGTGATTCTCACTGATTGTTGGCTTGGAAGCACCAATTAGTCTGGATGAATTAGAGGAGGCTCTAGATTCTATGGCAGGGAATAAGACACCGGGGTCTGATGGGCTGCCTGTGGAGGTATATAAACAGTACTCAAATATAATGCTTCCACAGCTGTTGAAGGTGTTTGAGGCGGCTAGGGAAGATGGGCACTTGCCCCGGTCCTTGAATGAAGCAATCATAGTGGTGATCCCCAAGGCTGATAAGGATCCATGTCTTCCAGAGTCATACAGGCCTATCCCCCTTTTAAACGTTGATGTCAAGATTTTTGCAAAGATTCTGGCGATGCGGCTGTCTAGAGTAATATCTAGTATTATTCATCCAGATCAAACTGGTTTTATGCCAGAGAAATCAACTGCAATTAATATCCGGCGGTTGTATCTAACTTTACAGATCCCATCTAAGGGAAAGGAACCCAGGGCTGTTGCATCTTTGGATGCTGCTAAAGCATTTGACAGCATCGAATGGCCACATCTGTGGGCTATATTAGCCAAGATGGGTTTCTATAAAAATTTTATTGCCTGGATACAGTTGCTGTATTCGTGTCCAGAGGCCAAAATTAGAATTAATGGGGAGATCTCAAATACAATTAACTTATACAGAGGGACCAGACAGGGGTGCCCTCTATCTCCCCTACTGTTTGCTCTGGCATTGAGCCCTTGGCAGTAGTAATTCGGGCGACACCTGAAATTAAGGGGTTTGCAAGAAAAAATAGCTTTGTATGCTGATGACATGCTCTTGTTTTTGGGAGAGTGGCTATCTTCTCTGAGGGTGGCAATGGAAGTCTTTGGATCCTTCGCAGTGATCTCTGGTTTATGTATTAACTGGGAGAAATCTTCAATTATGCCGGTGAGAGATGCTCCCGAGAACTCCTTGGAATTGGCAGGACAATTAAATGTAATCAAAGAGTTTAAATAATTGGGAATTCATATTGGATATAATATACAAAATTTTGAGCGTTTAAATATTACCCCGCTACTTGCTAAATTTCATCAAAAAATAAAGGACTGGTGCAAGTTACCACTGAGTATGGTGGGAAGGGCAAACCTGGTAAAAATGGTTCTCATGCCACAAGCTTTGTATGCCCTCCACAATGCGCCCATTTGGATTCCTCGTCAAATCTTTTATCAGGTAAACAGAATATTTAAAGAGCTTATCTGGAAGAGGAGTGTTCCTAGAATTCGGTTGGAGGTTTTGCATACATCTAAAGAACTGGGGGGATTAGCGATTCCTTACCCGTTTCTGTATTATCTTGCAGCGCAGTTGCAGCATTTCAGAGGATGGAGGAGGAGGATTCCTTCATGTGAAGTTCCTCGGGATGTATGCTTACATGCGTATTGGGAAGGGACTTACTGGTGCAGGCGCTAGACTCAATGCGGTTCCGTCAGGGTCAAGCTATCAATAGTCCGATAATGAAGTGCATGGATAAGGTATGGAACACGGCCAAAGAAATATTGGGTATACAGGGAGTCACAGCGCATTCCCTGATCTGGAGAAACTTGACATGTACAGAGCTAAAGAAATTAGAGGGTTTGAGCTATGGGAGAGGAGAGGGCTTAAACTAGTATCACAGCTTTATTCGGAAGGGGAGTTTCGATCTTTTGAGGATCTCAAACAGACATTTTCCATCCTTAATAAAAGATTTTTTCAATGTCTCCAGCTGAGACATGCTTGTGAAGCACAACAGCGACTCGCTCCACTAGGTAATCCAGCTAAAACTCCGCTGTTGGATAGAGTAGTGATGGGAGGAGGATCAAGAGGTATTATATCCATGATATATGCAACCATGTTGGAAAAGAGAGTGGCAAGTTTGGAGATGCTGAAGAATAAGTGGCAAGTTGATGTAGGTGATTTAACAGATGATGAATGGGAGGATGCATTGCAAGAAGTCACGAAAGTCTCAGTTAGCGAGGCACAGAGAGTGTTGCATCTTTATTTGCTTCATCGAGTTTATCGAACCCCTGTATGGCTGTTGAAAATCGGCTATGCTAGGGAGGCAGATTGTTGGAAATGTGGAACGCCCAATGCGGATCTGATACACATGACCTGGAACTGTCCTCGGTTACGTAGGTTTTGGGGAGGTGTGAATGATTTACTTAATACTGTCTATCTATCAGGATCCTGACAGTGCCGGCGTACAGCCTCCGCTGAGCAGGGACTCACCCGCACTGTAGGGACCCCTGGGGACCAGGATAGCCAGAAAGTATAGGTGTACAGGACCTGAGTGATGAAGTTTAGCAAGCCGGCACGGGACCTACGGTCATGTGACTGCAAGGGGGAGGGGCTTAGCGTCCTGCTTTCAGAGAAGACAGAAAACTCAGAGTCGGGCAAAATGGAGGTCATTCACAGTACGGACAGCGAGGTACAGGAGGGTAAACAGACGGGAGGTCAGACAAAGCCAAAGGTCATACACAAGAGGGTGACGCGGTACCAAGGGGACGAGCAGAGAGAAGTCGGGTCACAAGCAGAAAGTCATACACGAGAGGTAGCGCAGTACAAGAAGGACAGGCAGAACTCGTAACAGGGACAGAACCGGATCAAAACCAAACAAGCAAGCAAGATATCAGGCACAAGGCACACGTACGCACAAGGTCAACTAACTCAGCCGAGGGCAGGAGTATAACTGACACCGGACCTAGGTCCAGTGAGCATTAAATAGCCGCCCTCTGCCAGGGAGAGGCGGAACAATTAACCCCCAGTCAGACCAGGACGGGCCAAAGCTAAACCCAGTACTGGATCATCATGACAGTACCCTCCTCTCAATGGGGGGCCACTGGACCCTCAGGTCTCTCAGGGTACTTGGCGTGAAAGGCCCGGACCAACCGATCCGCATGAACCGATCGAGCAGGAACCCACAAGCGTTCTTCAGAACCGTAGCCTTTCCAATGTACTAGATATTGAAGGGGACGATGGACCAACCTTGAGTCGACAATTCGTTCCACCTCGTACTCCGACTGCCCGGCTACCAAAACCGGTGTTGGGGAAGCTGATGATCCCTCCCCAGCGGACCTCACAGGTTTCAAAAGGGCCTTATGAAAAACATTTGGGATCCGCAGATATGGTGGGAGACGCAACCGAAAAGCCACCGGGTAGAGTTGAGCGAAACGGGTCGAAAAAATTCAAAAGTCGACGACTTTCGCCAAAGTAGGGTTTCATGAAATGAAACCCGACCTCAGCATGAGGTCGGCCACGAGGTCGGCGACTTTAGCGCCAAAGTCGCATTTCAAAACATGCTTCAGCGCCCTTTTTCAGCCAATGAGGAAGAACGGACACTGTGGGCAACGTGATGACATAGGCAGCGGTCCCCACCATCTTTGAGAAGGGCATGCAAGTGATTGGCTTGCTTTGGGGGGCGTCACAGGGGGTATAAAAGGGCGTGCACGCCGACCGCCATCTTACTTCTGCTGATCTCAGTATAGGGAGAGATGCTGCTGCTGCAGATTCTGTAGGGAGAGCGTTAGGCAGGGAAGAAGAAAAAAAATCAGCTGCTGCTGCTAGCGATTTTGCCTGCACAACACACCAGTGCAGTGCAAGGGGAGGCTATATTTTGGTGGATCAGCTGCATTGCTGGTTTCACACTGCTTTGCAAACTGCTTTTTTAAAAGCAATCCTTTTTTTTTTGTCCTGGTGAGATACTGAGCGTGCATTTTTTCACACCGTACAGCGGTGTACGCTGCTCTCTCAGTACCGTGTAACGGCTGTTATCACGGCCACAGTGAAGCTAAGGGTGTGACTCTGTAAGGATAAGTCAAGGAGTTGTTCCGTTCTTACAGACCTACACTCTAGGGAGATTCCAATCCTGCCCTGTCCTATATAACATTTTTCACACCTGTCAAATTCATCCTGTCATACAGCGGTGTGATATACACTGGGCCTGACACAATACATCAGTGTCCAGAAGTATGTAAGTACATTCCATTTCTCCCATCCTATATAACATTTTTCACACCTGCCAAATTCATCCTGTCATACAGCGGTGTGATATACATTGGGCCTCACACAATACATCAGTGTCCAGAAGTGTGTAAGGACAATCCATTTCTGCCGTCCTATGTCACATTTTTCACACCAGCCTAATTCAGTCTGTCATACAGCGGTGTGATATACACTGGCCTGACACAATACATCAGTGTCCAGAAGTGTGTAAGGACATTCCATTTCTCCCGTCATATGTCACATTTTACACACCAGCCAAATTCAGCCTGTCATACAGCGGTGTGATGTACACTGGCCTGACACAATACATCAGTGTCCAGAAGTGTGTAATGACATTCCATTTCTCCCGTCATATATCACATTTTACACACCAGCCAAATTCAGCCTGTCATACAGCGGTGTGATATACACTGGCCTGACACAATATATCAGTGTCCAGAAATGTGTAAGGACATTTCATTTCTCCCGTCACATATCACATTTTACACAACAGCCAAATTCAGCCTGTCATACAGCGGTGTGATATACATTGTGCCTCACACAATACATCAGTGTCCAGAAGAGTGTAAGGACAATCCATTTCTGCCGTCCTATGTCACATTTTTCACACCAGCCTAATTCAGTCTGTCATACAGAGGTGTGATATACATTGGGCCTCACACAATACATCAGTGTCCAGAAGTGTGTAAGGACATTCCATTTCTCCCGTCATATATCACATTTTACACACCAGCCAAATTCAGCCTGTCATACAGCGGTGTGATATATACTGGCCTGACACAATACATCAGTGTCCAGAAGTGTGTAAGGACATTCCATTTCTCCCGTCATATATCACATTTTACACACCAGCCAAATTCAGCCTGTCATACAGCGGTGTGACATACACTGGCCTGACACAATACATCAGTGTCCAAAAGTGGTAGGAGAATTAAATTCTCCCCTGTCCTATATACACCTTGTACCTTGTTTTACAGTTCCATATCGTTGGTGGAATTGTGGGTACATTTTTCAAAAAAATGAGGAAGTGTGGTGTAAGAGGCCGTGTTAGTGGGCGGGGGTTGCCAGCTGTTAATGATGGTGTTGGTGTTGGATCTGCTGGTAGTGGCAAAAGCAAAATAACACCTAATGCAGGAGGTGTTAAGCCTGCGTCATCGTCTGGCTCCACAAGGCCTCGAAGGCTCCCTTTTCTGGGAGTAGGTAAACCGCTTTTAAAGCCGGAGCTTCAGGAACAAGTTTTGGCCTA
This sequence comes from Dendrobates tinctorius, assembly GCF_039654945.1. Taxonomy (NCBI): domain Eukaryota; kingdom Metazoa; phylum Chordata; class Amphibia; order Anura; family Dendrobatidae; genus Dendrobates; species Dendrobates tinctorius. The sequence continues at coordinate 4,248,844 of NW_027361738.1, read as the reverse complement.
CATTGCTGACTCGGCCTCCAGCTCTATCGCCTCCTCTTCTGAACTTGTAAAAAATAAAAGCACTGAGTCGTCTTTGGAGGCTCATGGTCATGATCCACACCTTTCTTTGTGTCCTTCACCCCAAACAAATTTGAAGGATGCGGCAGGCCACACAACAGATTACTCCATGGAGCTGTTTTCACATACCATGCCTGGGTTATCAAGTGAAATGGTGAATTACCCAGGCCAAGATGAATCTGACATGGAGTGCACTGATGCACAGCCACTGATAGATGATTCTGCTGGTACATTCACTCAGAGCACCACATGTTCCTCGCAGTGTACTGAACCAGATTCTGACCCTGATGAAGCTCAGGTGCCCCTTCCCGCATACTATACCACCATACACGGTGACACAGAGGAAGGTGCACACGACATTGAAGAGGAGGTGATGGATGACCCAGTTGTTGACCCAGATTGGCATCCATTGGGGGAAGAGGGTGCCGCTGCCAATAGCTCCGAAGAGGAGGAGGAGCATCCGCAGCAGGCATCAACATCGCAACAGCTGTTATCTGGCAGGCACGGAGCAGTCCAAAAACGGGTTACAAAAAGCCAAAAAGTTGCTGGACTGCTTGGCCAGACGGTCAAAATAGCACAGCGTGCAAGGACGCAAAATGTCTTCCATAGTAGGAAGAGTGCAGTGTGGCATTTTTTTGAACAAAATCCTAATGATCAGGCCAAGGTTATCTGTAAGAAGTGCGCAAAGACCTTTAGCCGAGGGAAAAATCTGAAAAATTTAAATACCAGTTGCATGCTTAGACATTTAACCACCATGCACTTGCAAGCGTGGACGGAACACCAAACCTCAAGTACCACATGTGCAAATGCTCCCAAAGAAGGTAGTCAGCAACGCTACATTGTTTCCCCCACTGTAAGCCCACCGGTTAGCACAGCAGCAAATGTTGAGGTGTCGTTGCAAGGCCAAAGCTGTCAGGGAATCACAATGTTATATCAACGAAAGACTGAATCTAGGCCATCAGAAAGAACACCAACTCCATCACCATCATCAACCCTCTCACAGTCCGCCCTGTCCACCGCTAGTTCCACCATAGGCATCTCTCAAGTCCAGCTCACCCTGCCAGAGACTATGAGTAGGACAAGAAAGTACTCATGCTCTCATCCGCGTACACTGGGTTTCAACGCCCACATTGTCAAACTAATCTCTCGAGATGATGCCCTATCGGTTGGTGGAAAGCGCAGCTTTCCTCGAACTCATGGCCTACGCAGTACCACGCTATGAACTACCCAGTCGCCACTTCTTTTCTCGCAAAGCCATCCCAGCCCTCCACCTTCATGTGAAGGACCGCATTGTCCATGCACTCAAGCAATCAGTGAGTGGAAAGGTGCATCTCACAACTGATGCATGGTCCAGTAGGCATGGCCAGAGCCGTTACGTGTCCATCACTGCGCACTGGGTTAATGTGGTGGATTCAGGGTCCACAGAGGACAGCGGTGGTGGGACTGTGCTGCCTAGCCCACGGTATAGGAAACAGTTGGCTGTAGGCGTTCGACCCTCCTCCTCCTACTCCTCTAGAAGCGAAAGCTCGTCCCCAGAGTGCAGTCGCAGCAGCACTCCATCCGCAGCTGCCAGTGTTGCACACGAGGTGTCCCCCTATCGATCAGCTAGTGGAAAGCATCAGCAGGCTGTGTTGAAGATGATGTGTTTGGGCGACAGACACACCGCGGAGGTACTGGCCGACTACTTTCAGCAACAAACTGAGTCATGGCTGGGCAGTCTACATCTTGAGGCAGGCAAGGTAGTCAGCGATAACGGCCGTAATTTTGTGGCTGCCATAGCCCTTTCAAAACTCAGACACATACCTTGCTTGGCTCACACCTTGAACCTGGTGGTGCAGTGCTCCCTCAATAATTATCCAGAGTTAACAGGCCTGCTCCAGAAGGTTCGAAAACTGTGCTCGCACATCCGCCGGTCGCCCGTACACTCCAGTCGTATGCAGAAGCTGCAGTGATTGCTACACCTTCCCAAGCACCGGCTAATTATCGACGTTGCAACAAGGTGGAACTCCACCCTGCACATGGTTGAGCGGCTGTGCGAACAGAGGCAGGCTGTAATGCATTTGTGGGAGGATACCCGGACAGGCACTTTGAGGGCAGACATGGAGTTGACAGGTGTGCAGTGGTCAAAGCTGAAAGACTTCTGTAAAGTCCTTCAGTGTTTTGAGGAATGCACACGCTGGTAAGCGCAGACGACGCCATCATAAGCATGAGCATCCCACTTATGCGTCTGCTCTTGCAAACTTTGACGCACATTAAGGAGCAGGCGTCTGCAGCCGAGGTTGAGGAGGAGGAAATCCTTGATGACAGTCAGCCATTGTCTGCTCCGGGACCTCTCCTGGACGAGGTGGAGGAAGAAGAGGAAGAGGAGGAGGAGGGTGATGATGGGGATGATTATTTAGGGGAGGAGGATGCTTCTCGTGTGTCCAGAGAAAATGTTGGCGTGGCAAGGTCTGGTACAGGGTTTGTGCGTGACTGGAGGGATGTGGATTTGCCAGAAAGTGCTCCTCCACCAAGCAGTCGCACTGCATCATTGACACCGGGAACATTGGCCCACATGTCAGATTATGCCTTGCAGATCCTAAAAAGGGACCCCCGCATTGCCAAAATGATGAACGATGACGACTACTGGTTGGCCAGCATCCTGGATCCACGCTATAAAGGCAAATTCCAAAATATCTTGCCACAGGAGAACCTTGACCTAATATTGGCTAACAAACAAGCTACTCTGGTAAACCGGTTGGTTGAGGCATTCCCAGCACACAGCAGCGGAGATGGTTCTCACACGAGCCGTAGGGGCCAGGGGCAGCTTGGAAGAAGTGTTCGTGGTGCACACATCAGAAGTGGCGTTGGAGACAGGGGTTTCATGACCATGTTGTGGACTGATTCTTCAAGTCCCGCTCACACGACTGGTAATACTGCATCGATGGAAAGTGACAAAAGACAGCACTTGTCAACTATGGTTACAAACTACTTTTCCTCCCATGTCGATGTTCTCCCTCACAGGTCATTCCCCTTTGACTATTGGGCCGCTAAACTGGACACCTGGCCTGAATTGGCACAAAAAGCGCTACAGGAGCTCGCTTGACAAGCTGCAAGTGTGCTATCGGAAAGAGTCTTCAGTGCTGCTGGATCAATCCTGACAGAAAAAAGGACCCATCTGTCGACCCAAAATGTGGATGATCTAACCTTCATTAAAATGAACCATGCATGGGCTTCCAAGGATTTTGTCCCACCTTCCCCTGATGACACATAGGTTGACAGAAAAATGGCTTGCTTTGGTGCTCCTCTTCCTGGGACTTGAACAATTTCTCCTTTTGCATCAGCTCAATGTCCAACATCAACATATGCCACTTTCTAAAACTCCCTAACTGTGCTGCCTCCCCCCCATGGCCGGGGTCACCACCTAGCGCATGAGACCGTGCGAGTGCCGTTGCCCTGGACAGGTGGGTAGGCCGACTCTTGGGCGCGGGCACTGGCACAGGGTCCCTCATAGTGCAATCAAGTGTCTCTGACGGTGGTGGTGCACACCCGCCGTCAGACACACCGCTGTACTATGAGGGGCCAAGTGCCAGTACCGACGCCCACGAGTGGGCCCCCCTTGCTTGGGCAGGGCCCCAGCATTTGCAATCTTTACCTCTCCCTGCTCCTCCGCTGTGTAGTCTGGGCCGTCAAATCCATACTGGGCCTGACACCGTCTGAGCCTGCCTCCTGATCTATAGACATATATTTTGAATGTGTACACTATGCTATCCATACATGTTATCCGGTGATACGGTACCCTTTCTCACCTTTGTGCAATCACGTGTAATCCATACTGGGCCTGACACCGTCTGAGCCTGCCTCCTGATCTATAGACATATATTTTGAATGTGTACACTATGCTATCCATACATGTTATCCGGTGATACGGTACCCTTTCTCACCTTTGTGCAATCACGTGTAATCTATACTGGGCCTGACACTGTCTGAGCCTGCCTCCTGATCTATAGACATATATTTTGAATGTGTACACTATGCTATCCATACATGTTATCCGGTGATACAGTACCCTTTCTCACCTTTGTGCAATCACGTGTAATCCATACAGGGCCTGAGAGCGGCTGGCGAGCTGTTAAGCAAGCTACAGCACCTGTGGTTTGGACACGTAAGTTTTTCATTTTCTCAGGAATGATGGTTAGGCCTAATTCCAGAACTGCGGTTATTGGGAAATCATCGTTCGCTGGTAATAATTGTAATCCCAGATCCCCATCACTAACGGTGTTCAGCGGGTTATCTGCACCTGTAAGCGACAAACGCTGGCCCTTTCAGTGTAGCGCACATGCAGCCACGGACATGTAAGGGCATGACACACCAGTTATTGGCCAATCTCACGTGCCAGAGCCTCGCGTGTCCCTCTAGTAAGCCGGACTCAGACCGTGGGACATGACGGAGTCTCCTTCGTTAACGGAATTAAGCTTGCAATGTGTGCATCTTTTTTGTTGCTGGATGGTTGAGGTTGCCCGTGTTGAGTCAAATTACGCCGCAGGCTCCACTCCTGGTGGTGCCCTTCTGGACATTCCTTTAAGGTTCAGCTTTGCAACCATACTGCCCACGTAAATCAAACACTTTGCCTTCATGAACGCTGTTTGGAGGGTCGTGACTCATGGGAATAACGCCGTCCAATCAGTTAACCTGCTAGAGAGATCCTTCGTTGCTCCCAAGCATGACATCACACTCCCTAGGAGGACGGTAATGCCACTGTGGCGACCGTACTCCATGGGGCGACACAAGTGCCCTGATGCCCAGCCACTGCTCGATGAATCTGCTGGTACATTGACCCAGACCACTACATTCCCCTCGCACTCTACACAGCCTGAATCTGACCCTGATGAAACTCAGGTTACCCTTCCCATATACTGTTCCATCTTACACGGTGACAAAGAGGAAGCTGCAGATGAAAGTGCAGGTTCGGCCCACCCGCCGTCAGACACACCACCGTACTATCAGGGGCCCTGTGCCAGTGCTGTCGCCAACGAGTGGGGCCCCCCTGCTTGCTCAGGATCACAGCACTTGCAAGGTTGAAATACTGTGCAGTGAGATGGAAGATGGGGACGACGAGAAGTCCAGACTAGTACAGGGATTCCCTAGCGAGGAGACTTATTTCATTGTTTTCAATGTTGGGACAGCAAGTTTTGGGGAGCACTATACTCTGGAGAATGATAGATGGGGCCCACCATACACTGGAACATTCCAAAGGTGGACATCAGACACTGGATTTACAGGGCCCATTATACACTAGAGCATTAGAAATGGGGCCCATTATGTATGGAGCATTATTTGGGCCCATAAGACAGTGGAGCTTCATCCATTGGGACCAACATATACTGTAGCATTATTTGGAGCTCATCATATACTGTTTCAAACATTATATGGGACCAATGATTCTGTATGGAGAAATAGATGGGCCTCGTCATGAGATGTAAAAAGTGAAGTATTTTCCTTTGTAGTATACCACTATTTCTCTGCCGTATCGGAGCAGCATGAGTTGTGGTATGTGTTAAAGGGGCGCTCTTAAGCCCAGGGCACATGAAAACCTGGAGCCAGCCCTACCCCCCCACAACTTTAGCCAAATAACCCCCATTTTTCAGTGCGTAACTAGTATTATGAAGTAAATAAAGGGTGACAAGCTTCAGTAATAAGAATTTATGCTTTTGGCATTCAAATGGACACTGTTGGTGTGTTTCCTGTCCTCCTCTCACTCCCGACTTTTCTTCCCCATTGACTTACATGCATTCTATGTGTCTATATCTATTTCATATCTGTTATAAACCCTGTCATAGGGCTCCATTATATGTCCATTTTGCAAGGCGGCAAGAAAATCTCGCCATACGAATGTCATACGGATTACATACGGATGCAGACATGCGCAAAATACGCAACCACACCTTGCTTAGGCTGGTTTCACATTTGCGTTTTTTTGCGCTGGAAAAAAACGCTTACGTGCGCATGCGTTTTTTCCCCTATATTTAACATGGGTGCGCATACCTGCTCGCTGGCATGCGCACGTATGCGATTTTCATGCGCTGCGTTTTTTTGGGGTGTGCGTTTGTATTTTCCAGACGCAGCATGTTGCATTTTTTGGCCCTGCAAAAAAGCGCATGTGCACGTATGCGCACGTTTTGCGCTAAAAATGGCCATTATAGCCTATGGATGCGCATACGTGCGCACTGGCATGCGCATGTAAGCGTTTTTTTAGCGCTGCGTTTTTTTGGTGGTGTCCACTTGTTGTACTAGTTATAATCTTCTAAAGTCAAAAAAAAAAAGTCTATATAAAGGAGGTGCCTGCCAAAACTCTGCCACTACTACACTGACAGATTGGAGAGCAGACAGTCAACAAGGAACCCATCTTCTATCAGCGAAGAATGTGAGTATATTACATTATATGCCTGTCCTTTTAAATTATGTATGTACTAATGATTTTTATTATTTTTACATGCAGTATGTCTTCAGAATCCGAGTATTCCCCATCGCGGCAGGAATTGGCGCAAGCAGACCGTGAGGTGATTATTTTCGTGCATCTGGTAAGTATATCTGCAGCTTCTCCAAATCTCTTACGTTTTTTTCAACTTTTTTAAGACATCGTCATCATCATCTTCTGCGGACGGGACTAGTGAGGGCGAAGAGCAGGAGCAGCGAAGCCAAGTCCCGGTGGTGATACGGAATGTATGTATCAAATGATTTGTAATGTTCTTTATTTTTTATCTTCTATTTTTACTCTTTTTTATGTTTCTTTTTTTGTAACTTTTTATTCAATTTAAATTTGATTATTCTAATGAATGTGTTTTGTCTAGGTTCCACAACGGGATGAAGACGTCTACCTGGATAATGAGCAACTCATCAGCCTGGTCCAGGAGCGTTCGCCGTTGTGGGACAGCCGTGACCGGCTGCACAAGGACATTGTGGTGACCCGGCGGCTATGGAATGAGGTGGCCGCAGCGTTGATGGATGGCTGGGACAGCGCCACAGCATCCTCCAAAAAGGCGTTTAGTGAGTATTTCCCTGCTCTGTATTGTGCCGCAGTGACTGTTGTCCTTGACGGCACTGTTGGGTTTCGTGCTAGGCATATTCTAGCAGGAAACCCAACAGTGTCATCGGGGTCTACAGTGACTGCTTTGAGTATTGTATTGCTACATTGTGCCGCAGTGACTGTTGTCCTTGACGGCACTGTTGGGTTTCGTGCTAGGTATATTCTAGCAGGAAACCCAACAGTGTCATCGGGGTCTACAGTGACTGCTTTGAGTATTGTATTGCTACATTGTGCCGCAGTGACTGTTGTCCTTGACGGCACTGTTGGGTTTCGTGCTAGGTGTATTCTAGCAGGAAACCCAACAGTGTCATCGGGGTCTACAGTGACTGCTTTGAGTATTGTATTGCTACATTGTGCCGCAGTGACTGTTGTCCTTGACGGCACTGTTGGGTTTCGTGCTAGGTGTATTCTAGCAGGAAACCCAACAGTGTCATCGGGGTCTACAGTGACTGCTTTGAGTATTGTATTGCTACATTGTGCCGCATTGACTGTTGTCCTTGACGGCACTGTTTTTTTTTTAACAACAGTGGACAAAGTCCGAACACGTTGGCGTTCGATCAAGGACCGCTTCAACAGTGATGTTCGTGCTGAGGGCCAGGTTCGCAGTGGATCTGCGTCAAGGACCAGAACTAGATACCGTCACTATCACGCGTTGCAGTTCCTAAGACCGGTCCTTGCCACGAGATCGTAAGTATTATAAATTTTGGGTTTTTATTTTTATTAATCTGTGTTTTTCTAATCCACAGCTGATGCTTCTTGTAAAGGCATGGTAGTAATGATTTTCCTTTCTTCCACAGCACCTGGAGCAGCACCCTGCAACCTGGCCCTGGAGCGGTCCTTCCTCGGACGTCCTCTGACCCGTCCCAGCCATCCGACAGCCAGGAAGCACCTTGCAGGTCAACCACACACACAGCTGGTGACCAGGAAGCTGGGCCATCAGGTGTTCCCCTGTCCCAGGTCTCTGCCACTGGTTATGCGGGCACTACCCGCCAGCGGCAGAGGGCCTTGGACCGGAATGTCTTGCCCGAGTTTATGCATTTGAGCGAGGCCTTTAATTCCAGCCTCCAGTCACTGTCCGACAGAGTTGAAAGCGGTTTTGCACTCATGGAACGTGGTTTTAACCACTTTGAACACCGCTTCAATTCTGTAGAACAGCGCCTTGACTGTCTGGAGGCCGACCTCAACAGACCAGCACACCATTTTTTTAGTAAGATTGAAAAGGGCATGGCGGAACACCTTAGTCCTGAGCAACAGCTGAATGTGCTGCAGGCCTGCAACAATGCTTTCTTGCAGGCTATGCAGCATAATCGGTACGGTCAGCAGTCAGTGGTGTCATTTCCACCTGTGCCACCATTGACTCGCTTCACCTCACTACCGACTTGTGCTGCATACCACTGCACGGACACCTCTATTCAAAGCCAGGACACCCACCGTTACACCACCACAAGTCTGAGTGCAGCTGGTCACTTCACCGACACCACCATGGCAAGCGCTGCTCCTGTCTGGAGCACCACCGCCACTCCCATGCATGCGTGGAGCTCAGCCACCACTAGGCAAACATGGAACAGCCCTGCCGCTACAACAACATGTAGTAGCCCTGCCACCACCACTCTGCAAACCTGGACCATCACTGCCGCCACCAGTCCTCCTGCAAGGACGAGCACTGCCAACGAAGAACAGCAGCAGCAGCCACCTCAGCAGCAGCAGCCACCTCAGCAGCAGCCACCTCAGCAGCAGCAGCAGCCACCTCAGCAGCAGCAGCAGCCACCTCAGCAGCAGCAGCAACCACCTCAGCAGCAGCAGCAGCCACCTCAGCAGCAGCAGCAGCCACCTCAGCAGCAGCCGCCACCTCAGCAGCAGCAGCAGCCACCTCAGCAGCAGCAGCAGCCACACCAGCAGACGGGGGACCTACATTCAATATTTGCCCCTAGTTCAAGGCGAAATCTATCAAGGCGGGCATTGGGCCAAAGTCGGTCCAGGCACACAAGCCTACGGCGACATGCCATTACAACTAATGTACCTGAACAGATTTCCTCTCCTCCAAGTGTTCCTAGTTTAATTCCCTTAACTGGACTACCTTCCCCCACAAGTTTTGTTGCCCCTTCCCCTCAAACACCGTCTTCAACTGCAAGTGTTGCATATTCCCTGCACACCCCCAAATTGAAACCATCTGCCCCCAAACGCCGGAAAAAATAATTTTTTGGTTTATTTTTGTGATTAAAAATAAATTTACATTTGTGGTTCACCATTACAAAGTTTCATTAATGTTGTTTGCGCCGCTCACACACACTGATGGGTAAATACATGTTAAAAACCAACCCAAGGCCTAGTATAGTCATATGTGAAATAACACGGACTAGTATAGTAATACCAAGGCCTAGTGTAATAACTCGAGTTTTACCAACTTGGATCTGGTTTCATGAAAAACAAACTGTTGAAACTTGTCTTAAAAATAAGTTTCTTTCTAGTTTCACCAGTTTGTTTTTTGTGAAACAAGATGCTAGTTGTTAAAAATCGAGTTATTACAGTAGGCCTTGGTATGACTATACTAGGCCGTGGTATTTCACATATTACTATACTACTAGCCCCAAGGCCTACTATACTCATATTTGAAATACCACGGCCTAGTGTAGTCATTACAAGGCCTAGTGTAATAACTCTAGTTTTACCAACTAGAATCTGGTTTCATGAAAAACAAACTGTTGAAACTTGTCAAGTTTCACCAGTTTGTTTTTCGTGAAACAAGATCCTAGTTGGTAAAAATCAAGTAGGCCTTGGTATTACTATACTAGGCCGTGGTATTTCACATATTACTATACTACTAGCCCCAAGGCCTACTATACTCATATTTGAAATACCACGGCCTAGTGTAGTCATTCCAAGGCCTAGTGTAATAACTCTAGTTTTACCAACTAGAATCTGGTTTCATGAAAAACAAACTGTTGAAACTTGTCTAAAAAATAAGTTTCTTTCTAGTTTCACCAGTTTGTTTTTTGTGAAACAAGATGCTAGTTGTTAAAAATCGAGTTATTACAGTAGGCCTTGGTATGACTATACTAGGCCGTGGTATTTCACATATTACTATACTACTAGCCCCAAGGCCTACTATACTCATATTTGAAATACCACGGCCTAGTGTAGTCATTACAAGGCCTAGTGTAATACTCGAGTTTTACCAACTAGAATCTGGTTTCATGAAAAACAAACTGTTGAAACTTGTCAAGTTTCACCAGTTTGTTTTTCGTGAAACAAGATCCTAGTTGGCAAAAATCGAGTAGGCCTTGGTATGACTATACTAGGCCGTGGTATTTCACATATGACTATACTAGTAGGCCCAAGGCCTACTATACTCATATTTGAAATACCACGGCCTAGTATAGTCATTCCAAGGCCTAGTGTAATAACTTGTAAGTTGGAATGGAGCAGATTACATTCATCCACTCAATGCTGACTTGTATTCCCCATGGACTTTCATTGGGGTTGGGTTTTGAGGGTTGTGTTTTGAGAAAATCACATACTTTTTTTTCAACTAGTTGCACAATTTTCTCTTGAAAAAAATTGGTTTCCCGATTCATGGCCTGCAGCTTTGCTCGTTCCAATATATTTTTATTTAATTGGAGTTTAAAAAATATAGTGCACTCAGTAATGGTATCAAATAAGGTTTTTTATTACCATAAACAAACAAAAACATTACACCATTTCATCTTGCCAGTGCACCCGTCCTACATCAGAAATAAAGTAGGCCGCAAATTGGTCCCTCATTTGGCCAACTTCAACGGATGACCTGAGAGTGTGCTGAGTGAATTCAGGCAATGGGTTAGGAGCATCATCGTCCAGTTCAAAGGTCGGGTGCTCTTTAGCCATCACAAAGTTATGTAGAACCACACAGGCCTTCACCACCTCATCGACTGTTTCAAGTTTAAGATTAATGGCCATGCCCAGAATTCGCCATATGGAGACAAGAATCCCAAAAGCACACTCGACAGTTCTTCTGGCCCTGGTCAGCCTGTAATTAAATATTTTTTTGGTGTGGTCCAAGTCCCGGCTGGAGTAGGGTTTCAGTAAGTTTCCGCACATTTGAAAAGCCTCATCGCCAACCATTACAAAGGGCAGTGGCGGAGCTTCGGTGTGAGGAAGAGGCCGTGGCATAGGGAAATTAAATTGGTTGCCATACAACCTCCGGCCCATGTCTGAGTTTTTAAAAGCCTGTGAGTCATTACCACGGCCAAATGCTCCAATGTCCACTGCTACAAACATACATCCGGCATCCGCAATCGCCATGAGTACTATTGAAAAGTACTTTTTGTAATTATAGTACTCAGATCCTGTTCTTTGGGGATTGATGATCCGTATGTGTTTACCATCAACAGCTCCCAAACAGTTGGGAAAATTGCATACTGTCCAGAATTTGTCAGCAATTTCCATCCACTTTTCAGCGGTGGGCAGGGGCATAAATTCTGGACAAAGAACATTCCAGAGAGCCCGGCAGGTGTCAGCAACAATTCCAGACAAGGTAGAGATTCCAATACGGTACTGGAAGTGTAGTGAAGATAGGGTTTCTCCAGTCGCCAGGAATCTGTGAACAGACAAAGAAGTAAAATTAATATTTATGTATATTATTTTAAAAAACTATAAAATAAAATATTAGTACATTCACGAAAACTAATTACCCAAGGTTTTGAATACTAAATTTAAAAAAAAACCATCAGACCGCACCCCTTGGTTTTTAAAACATACCGTAATGTCACCAGTAGCCGTTCCTCAGGAGGAATCGCACGACGGAGCTGTGTGTCCTGTCTCCGGATGGATTGTTGGACACGAGCAAGCAAATCCATGAAACTTTCGTGGGACATCCGGATATAATCTGTAAATTTCTCCGGGTTTGACTGGAGCTCGCTGTAGAGGGTGTGGTATGCCCCACGGCTCTCCCGGAGTTCAACAATCGGATGTATCCACATACGCCGCCGTCTTCGCTGCCTCTCTCTCTTCCTTTGTTCATGGCAAGCAACTGCATACGCCTGAGCCATCGCGATGTCCAAATCCAAGTTGAAGTGAAAACTCTTCCAGCGCAGATCCATGGTCACGAGAAGAATCAAGCAAATGTGAAGAATACTGTAGACAGGGTCTATATATTAACATACCACACCCACAATGAAGTCCCATTGGTCTTGTGTGTTGTTGAATGGTTGTTTTTTCTTTTTTTTGGGGTTTTTCCAAAGTCTGTAAAAAAACGCAAACGCACAAAAAACGCATACAAACGCACAAAAACGCTGCGTTTTTTTCCTGCATGCGCATAAAAATGCTTGAAAAAAACGCAGCGTTTGTATGCATTTGTATGCGTTTTTTTATGAGTTTTTTTGCGGGAAAAACGCGCAGCAAAAAAAAGCAAGTGTGAAACTAGCCTTACGGATGACATACCGAGCACTATTTAGGGGTCATTCATCCGTATTATGCATGTAAACTACTGACCGTATTTTGCGTCGGTTAGTGTGACCCCGGCCTTATGAAGAATCCAGAAGAGACTTTGATTTCTTTAAGAATTCTTGATGAATGCATACAAACAGCAGCAGGTAAAAAAGACTTTCTTCAGACAGGCTGAAAACACATGTGCTTCTAATGAAGCCAAGATGGAGAATGAGACACAGGGAGAAGAAGAAGGAAGTGACATCACACCAGAAGAGGGAGACAGGGAGACAGAAGGCCCCCAAGACTTAGGTGGGAATAAAGTGGTGACAGCTTCTTTTCCTCCAGGTTCTGCTGCAAGAACATCAGTATCCATACAACCTCGGAGACCGGACTCCGGACCATGCGCTTTAACTTAAGGAAGGGCTCTGCTCTCACCCTTATCCTCAGTTCTCTTCTCCCCATGTTCCATACTAATCTATCTTCCTTCTGGAGAATCAGGCTTTCTCTTGCTCTTTCCCGTGCTGTGGCGCCCCCAGGAGTATGGGCGCCACAGTGGCATTACCTTCCTCCTAGGGAGTGTGATGTCATGCTTTTGGAAGCAATAAAGGGTCTCTCTGTCAGGTAAATGCAACACACAGCACAGTTCCCACTCCAGGCCAGCAGAGGGAGCTCTGAACCAAAACTGGGGAAAGAGCTGCTCTCTGGAGGCCAGGAAGGGGAAGTTTAGTTAGTTCGTGTGAGGAGGGCGTAGTGTGTGGATGAGAGGAGAAGAGCTGGAGGATTGAGCAGAGTTCAGGCTCACTTCTAGCGTGGCGCATGGTTCCGGGGTCCGGTCCCGAGAAGTTTGAGAAACTGATGTTCCTGCAGCAGAAACCGGAGGAATAGGAAGCTGTAAATGCTCTGTTCACACATAAGACTAGGAGGCACAACAGCAACGTGTGAGCCAGAAGAAGGAGGATACAGCTGTCTGCCATACGAGGGGGTTCTAAAAGAGAGCAAGCAAGAGGATCTTCAGTGTAACTCAGTACTGCATGTACCTCAGATAAGCGCTAGAAAAGAGACTACACAACTCATCTGCATAGAGAGATTCCTGAGTTGCTTCCAGGCTAGCCAACTCCTGTTCCATCTGCAATCTGGATCCTGGACTTTGCAAAGCAAAGTAAAGGTAAAGGAAACTGCACCCTGTTGTGTCATTGCCTTCTTCCTGCAACCCCCTCAGTTCTGCTACATCTCTGTGCCTAACACTGCACCCTCTTCCTCAACACCTATTCTCACTGCCCTGGGACTACAGCTCTACCTGTGGGGAGCTATTACATCTTGCTGCCTTATACCATCTGTCCCAGAGAATCTGCCTGCAGCGTCGGATTAACCCCTTCATTGCCGAGCACCACAGGTGGCATCGCGTATCATCCACTTATAGACTTTAACCAGCCACGCTTAACCCCTTTTACATGGACGCCCAGGGCCACGGACCGGGTCACCGCTACTGTGACACTTCCCTCTGAGATACCGGCCCAGTACCACACTGCCCTGGCGGGCGATCCACGTGCCAACAGCTCCGACTCACAACAGTTTGCTGCAGCACTTGCTTCCACTCCATCCCTCTCGGGATCTTCTCTCTCTCACTGACCCTTTCCTAACATTCTCCCGCTCTCTTGTGCAGTCTAAGCTCCACCCACTTCTCCAGCACCCTTCATGAACCAAAGCAGCTGGCTTACAGGGTGCTCTGCTATTCTAAAGTGTCTGTGCTGGGTGCAGGTGTTGGAGTGTGGTCAGGTGTCTCCACCTTACCTGGATAGTGGGGTACCACACCTCAGAAGGAGGTGCAGTACCTCTGTGGCGACTGAACCCTCAGGGGCACCACATATGTACCAGGGTATCCGCCTTGTAGGTATAGGTTTGCCTTTTTTAACATGATAGATTCCCTTTAAATTATACAAAATGTATAAATGTAATTAGGAATTGTATACTGGTGGCCCTCTGGGGCCGTGTAACTGCAGCATTACTGCAACCTACTAAACTGTTGTAGACGTGTAACTACGTGAACCTGTCACTCATGTGGGAGCTGTAGACCTAAAGCTGGCCATAAACTTATGATGGCAAATGGACCACTGCTCATTCTGCCGTCAGTGATCTCTCCCTTTACCACCTACACACTCCTCTGATACAAGTCGGGTCCTTTAAATTTCAAGCCTTTTTCTCTTCCCTGACATCACATTTCGTCAGGATCAAACAAAAGTAATCAATTGCGTATTTAGGCCTTAAAGGGGTATTCCCATTTCCAAGATTCTATCCCAATAAACAGGGTGGGCCATTTATATGGATACACCTAAATTAAATGGGAAGAGGGTCATGTGACAAACTTATTGAGAATTTCACAGGAAAAACAATGGTGTATCCATATAAATGGCCCACCCATGTTTATCCATATAAATGGCCCACCCTGTATTATCAAATGCCCCTATTAGAAATGTAGCATAGTTCTTATTTGCCATGTCTCTTTCCTCATGTGCAGGGCATTGCTGTAGCCTAGGTTTCCATGGTTACGACCACTAGCAACTAGATAAGTGCCACTATATGAGTGGCCGTAACCATGGATGCCTAAGGAAAGGGACATAGCATCTCAGGAGAACTATACTACCTTTCTAATTGGAGGTATTTGATATTATTATTATTAAACCTACTACATATTGGGGTAGGATCTTGGCGATGGGAATACCCTTTTTTTTAAGGCTTTCCTCACGTGCCCCCATCCCCCTAAATAAATGCCTGTCGCATACAATATAGTTGCACTAAAAAGCTGAATCTGGCCCGATTTTTTGGCTAGTAGTCCGCAGTCTTTTATGCCAAGGGCTCATTCACATTTGCTTATTTTAGATTCGTTTTCTTTTTTTTAAATTTGGCAGTAGATGTTCATGATTTAATTTACATGTCACTTGCAAAAAGAGAAGAAAAAGTGACCTGTAAATATATATTTTACTTTTTCTTTTTTTTTTTTTCTAAAAGGCCCAGCATGTGGCAACAGCTCGGTATTGGTACCATTTTTACCACATAGACGTTTATTTAAGAAAAAAACAAAAAAAAGATTTTTAATTAGTTTAAGCATGCATTTTTTTTTGGTTTTTTTTCATTTGCTTTTCTGCAAAATTGGTTAATGCTTTAACCAAAAACGAATCTACTACATGAAAAATGGTCAACGCTGAGCAAAAGGGTTACAATATGGAGAGAAATGTGGGGGAAAAAATACTGCATTCGACAACACATGCCTGATCCATATTGTCAAGTGTGAGAGTAAAGCCTCAAGACATAGACAGTAGTCCCTGTTGGAACGTCCTACTTAGCCATTGTGCCGCCATATGGTGCTCTATAAATGGTATCCAAAAAAAAAATATGGATGCCATGAAAAAATCCTCCATATGAGACCTAGAGGTGCAGAACTGGCTCTCTAGTTTGGCTATGATTATACAACGCTTTGCTTTTATGGAGCCATAATACAGTTGTGTACACAACACCGTACTATATAATATATGAAGCTCAATGTGGGAGTGTATGTACTGTATGTGTGTATGTCCGGGATTGGCATCCGCACCGTCGCAGCTACAGCCATAAAATTTGGCACATTCAAGCAAAAAAGGAAGCACACTGTAGCGCCAAACCATGCAAACATGAAAAATGAATAATGAATTGCATTACTGCATTAGAAATATGAAAAATTGAGAAAGTTTAGTGCATAAAATGGCCAAGTTTATGCGCTAAACTTTCTCAATTTTAACCCCGCGCGTTCCAATTCACCAAACAATTTTACCCCTATCTACAAAATGGGGAAAAAGTGTATGTATGTATTGGCATCTGCACCATCGTAGCTACAGCCATAAAATTTAGCACAGTCACACACCTGGGCACAGAGAGCGTCATAGGCTATGTTGTGAGGCGAAATTTTAACTCCGCGCGTTCCAATTCACCAAACAATTTTGCCCCTATCTACATAATGGGGAAATAGTGAAAGGAAAAGTGTTGGAGGCAAATTGAGAGCTGCCAGATGTGAACAAGGGGGACTTAAAGAATGAGAGCGATGGCGCCAAACAGTATATACCGTACAGTTGCTAAGGTGGGGCCCTGACATGGGATACTCACTACACACGGGGATATGAACACACACACAAAATGCACCACACACTACCACGTGCTTCAACACATATACCACCCTCAGCACACATTTCACCACACATACACCAACCTCGCCACATAAAAGTCCAAACACAAAAGTGGCCACTCAAAACTCGCCACGCTGTCCCAAAGCTGTTTAAAAGATGAAAAATGAGCTGTGATTGGTTGCTATCAGCAACAGTTTTCTTTGTAGGCAGTTGTGGTAACTGAGGCCTATTATTCTTATCATTTCTATGGTGTTATCGTCCGTCTGTAAAGCTGGAAATAACACAATTTATTACCGTGCCAACACAGACCACCCTCTGACACAGACTGCAGGGGGAGCCCAGTATCACACAGGATAGGATTAGATACACAGCTCAGCAGTCAGTATCACACAGGATAGGATTAGATACACAGCTCAGCAGTCAGTATCACACAGGAGAGGATTGGACACATGGCTCAGCAGTCAGTATCACACAGCATAGGATTAGATACACGGCTCAGCAGTCAGTATCACACAGCAGAGAATTAGACACACGGCTCCACAGTCACTATCACACAGGATAGGATTAGATACACAGCTCAGCAATTAGTATCACACAGTATAGGATTAGATACACGGCTCAGCAAGCAGTATTACACAGGATAGGATTAGATACACAGCTCAGCAGTCAGTATCACACAGGATAGGATTAGATACACAGCTCAGCAGTCAGTATCACACAGGCTAGGAATAGATACATGGCTCAGCAGGCAGTATCACACAGGATAGGATTAGATACGCAGCTCAGCACACAGTATCACACAGAATAGTATTAGATACACAGCTCAGTAGACAGTATCACACAGAATAGGATTAGATACACGACTCAGCAGTCAGTATCACACAGGATAGGATTAGATACACAGCTCAGCAGTCAGTATCACACAGGAGAGGATTAGACACATGGCTCAACAGGCAGTATCACACAGGATAGGATTAGATACACAGCTCAGCAGTCAGTATCACACAGGATAGGATTAGATACACAGCTCAGCAGTCAGTATCACACAGGATAGGAATAGATACACGGCTCAGCAGACAGAATCACACAGGATAGGATTAGATACGCAGCTCAGCACACAGTATCACACAGAATAGTATTAGATACACGGCTCAGCAGACAGTATCACACAGAATAGGATTAGATATGTGGCGCCCCTGAGGCTCGGTTGCCACAGAGGTACTGCACCTCCTCCTGAGGTGTGGTGCCCCACCATCCAGGTAAGGTGGGAAGCTCCTAACCACACTCCAACACCTGCACCCCACACCACAAAGTAGTGTAGCAAAGCACCTTCAGCGGCTCCCTGCTTGGAGTATAGCAAAGCACCCATTGGTGGCTCCCTGCTTGGAACACGAAACGTGCTGGGAGGTGGGTGGAGTTGAGTTTACATTAAAAGAGCGAGAAGAGTTTAGGATTCAGCAGTTAGTTAGTAGTCAGTCATTCAGTCATAGGCATTCAGTCATTCAGCCAGTCACTGAGAGTGAGTGAGGATGCAGAAGGACAGAGAGTGAGACAGAGAAGATCCCCGGGAGATGGATGGATGAAGGAAGTGCTGCAGCAGGCCACAGTGACCTGGGTCTGCTGGCACAAGAAATAGACATAGAACGAAAACCTGATTGTTCCATAGAAAGAAAGGATTAGTACAGAATGTGAGGAGTAAAAGACAGAACAGAGGACGTGGGTTAGAGAAGAACCCTGCCTAGGAGTTCTAAGTGCAAGGCCGGGGCCCGGTCCCCGAGGTTGTATGGATACTAATGATCCTGCAGCAGACACCGGAGGAAAAGAAGTTAGCAATACTTTATTCCCACATCAGACTTGGTGGCACAACAGCAACATTGATAGTGAGCTGGGACTAGGAAGCAAGAAGTCCCCGAAGCAGGCTACAGCTGTCTGCCGTACAAGGAAAGTTCATAAGAACATCGGACAGGAGAAACTCCAGTGTAACTCAGTACTGGGAGTACTTCATTTATAGGCGC
Source organism: Dendrobates tinctorius (assembly GCF_039654945.1). Lineage (NCBI taxonomy): Eukaryota > Metazoa > Chordata > Amphibia > Anura > Dendrobatidae > Dendrobates > Dendrobates tinctorius. The sequence goes on along the minus strand of NW_027361738.1, from coordinate 4,230,146 downwards.
TATAAGAGGAGACGTTCAGAAAGGCACATGTTGGCGGAGTGTTGGAAAGGAGTATTCCACCTGGCCTGGAGGTTGACTGAGTCCCTGACCTGGAGGACACAGCACAGAGGCAGGCACCTGTTTGCACAACAGACTGTGAGTAAAGCTTTGGAACTACATGCCCTGGTGTCCTCCACTTATTCCTGCGCCAACACACCCGGCACTGCTACATCTTGGTGCCCAACACCGCCTGACCTACATCTCCCCTTGGCCTCCACATCTACACTGCCCTGGGACTACAGCTTCACCTGTGGGGAGCTTTTACATCTTTGCTGCATCATACCATCAGTCCCAGAGGATCTGCATGCAGCGTCGGCTTAACACCTCCTTGCCAAACACCACAGGTGGCGTCACGAACTATTCATTTAATCAACTACAATCCACCATTCAATCTCCCTTTTACTTGGGTGCCCAGGGCCACGGACCGGGTCACCGCTGCTGTGACACCTTTCCCCTTGAGTGACCGGCCCGGTACCGATTACCCCACAGCCCTGGGAGGGCGACCCAGATACACGGCTCAGCAGTCAGTATCACACAGGATAGGATTAGATGCACGGTTTTTATGTGCAATATAATCATTATAATTTGTTATAACTAACCACAGTTGGTTACTATGCCCAGGCAACACCGGGCTCTTCAGCTAGTATAATATAAACGCCAGCAAATCTAATAAATGGATAATTAGATACTCGTGTCCATGGGGTTAGCTCAGTATTGTAACTTCATTGATGTAAAATGGGATAAGCTGCAATAAAAAGTGCCGTCCTATGAACAGTGTCTCGGTTTCTTCACACCAATTGCTGTTTTGCACATCGGCAGCAAATAAAATGTTCTTACCACTGACAATTGGTTTAAGTCCGGGATCACACATGCGAGAAACTCGGACGAATCTCGCATGTTAATACCAGGCATTGCCGCCTGCACTTGGGAGCGGAGCGTGCGGCTGCATAGCAATTTGTGATCCTGGCCTAATTTGAAAACTCCCACATCAGGTGTCTGACAGGTTCACTGCCAAGAGGGTTTCTGGGGATTCAAATCAGAAATAATTTCTTTAATGGGAAAAATAGGTATGCATTTATTTTTTGTATTTCTGAATACTCCATTTATTATCAACATTGTGAAGGTTTCTTTGTTTTTTTTTTTTTGTTTTTTTGTGAAGTTGCCTTTTTCATATTTTACTTTATGCAAATAAATTTTGGTTTGAATTCTTGCTGCAAGATGGTTTGTATTCTTGTGTTACCTGGCATTAAAATTCTGGTAATGTCTATTATAAAAATGAATCCCTATCGTATAGCTATCAATGTAGTGTTGGGAGTAAGCAATGCCACAGGAGATAGGGGTTGTGACAAGAGTTGAGCCAATTTTGCAAAATTTGGTTCGGATTACGATCGCCGGCGAATATTGTATTTGCAGTATTCACCAAACGTCAGTGGGTTTAGAGTTGAGCGAATATGTTCGGGACTGATCGTCAAACATAAATTCTGCACGAATAGAGTACAAAAAAGCCATGAATATGGCAAATTCGGATTTGAGGATGGTTTCATATTCTCCAGTTGTAATGCTACACGAGATGGAAAAAGCTGACTATACACATTGGGTAGCCGTGTGCTGAATGTTCGGCCAAAGGCTATCACTCCCGACTCCACATACTTGTGAGTGCTGGGGATTTTGAGATTATCTCCTGTTATGAATGAGTCACCGGAGGAGGAGAAAACAAAAATACAAGCTAAGTCCAGAAAACCGGAGAGGTTGGTAGCTATCGGATTGCAGACCCCTGATCCTATACACCACAACTAACAGTAGCCGTGGGGGGTTCCTATGGTGCCCTAGACCCCTCGTCACAGCCGGAGAACTACATAAGCCTAAAGTAGGAAAGGGGAAATCTAAACTGCCCCAGAGCAGACCCCAAAGCAATAGACAGCCCCCAACATGTATTGTCGGTGAAAAACAGATGAAAACACAAACACAGACAGAAATGCAGACTGAGCAAACGATGGGGCCCAACTAATTAGATAGGACAGGACAGAAAAGATGCTGGCTGCAATCCGCAAAAAACCCTTCCAAAAATGTCCCAACCATCTGATAGGGAAAAAGGCCCTGAAGTCACTAGACAAAAATCACTATATCAGCACTCAGGTATATTCTGAAAACAGAGCAAAGAGATCAACTGATCAGAGACAAAAATGGAATTCAGCCAGTCCCAACCAGGACTGGCTGAATACAAACACTAAGGAAACCAGACAAAATCTCATGGAATATTAGCAGGGCAAAAACTTAGCTTTTAGTAGACAAGAACAAAACTGGATGCAAGAGCTCAGAGCAGAAAGGATCACCAGCAGCCCTGCAGGGCGTCGGCTGCCTTATATCCACTCAGAAATTCCAGATGTCCAATCACACTCCGCCTGTTCAGATGACAGGTTCTTCCCATCCCAATCAATTTCACTACCTCTCTTCACCAGCAGAGGGAGTTCATCAGACATCAAAGGTGAAGGAGAGAATGAACTCACAACAATCTCCCCTGAGAACAAAAGTATCAGGCATTGCCACTCCACCTGCCCGGTCCTTCTCTCTCCTATCGGGGAAGAGGCGGGAGGTGCCCCTACACAGCAGATGGCCGAGCGATCCTCCCAAAATCTGTGGCTTTGACCGGCTTTCAACTAACGTGTATTGGGGCTGTTATTATTACTGTCTCAAAAAAGGTAATGGTAAACTGTACCTCCCTTCTAATGGGATGGGGTCCCTTTACCTCTATGTAGCCCACCTGTAATTGGAAAGTAACAGTTCAGTGCTCATATTCTGCTACATGTGTAAGCTATTAAAATGAGCCTTTATTAGATTTTAATAACTTCATTATTCACTATTTTGAAGTCTTTTGGGTCCTGATTTATTAAACTGATTTCAGCAGAATTCTGGTGAAGTTGCGCAAAAATATTGCAACATTTGGAGTTTACTTTACAAGCCAGCTATGCCAATATGGACAGGGCATGGCTGCACCCACCTGCATAAAGAGTCTGACTGGGGTACATTGACGGCACCTGAATTGGGTGCATTGTACTCCAGCAATCCTCTTCTTAAACTGGCCTGCACAGCACAGTCTTAATGACTCGTGCCTTCTATTTCATTATTAAAAAAAAAAAATTGTATATAATTTTTTTTTTTCACCAAGCCAAATCTAACCACTATTATTTCAGTTGCCAATACTTGCAGCAGGTCTTTGAAACCAAAATTGGCCAAGATATAAAAGTACATGCGAATAATTGCACTATGCTGGACTTTGGATACACAAACACTGTATTTTTCCAGTTAATGATCTTCACTTGTAGGCTTTCCGTGAATGCTTTATATGTGTATCAATTTTTTTTATTAAAGTTGTGGATCATTTGAATCTTCTCTTTTGTTTGTAGCAATGTAGCAACAAAACTGTTTGGGTATGACACTTGCACACCGCAAATACTGCAGCCATAGGAGACTAGAGACGCACAGACCACAATCTCCTATATTGTGTCTGCCTCAGCTGTGGACTGTGTATTCCCCATGGGGTGTCCAGTTCAACACTGCGGGGGAGTCAGGTGCCATTTTATTGTAGTCCAGAACTGTGCTCTTGGCTACAATTTACACCCCCATATCAACAGCTCACGTAGCTGTCGGTGACAGGAGGTCTGCGCAGTGGTTGTGAGATGTGGTGAGCACAGATCAGGAGCCTGACGCTGTACTAATATCAGGCTATTGAGCAGCTCGGTAGCCTGGGATTAGTCGTACAATGTCAGGCTGCCGACCTATATTCACTTCAGTATTCAGAGCTCATCATCACGTTGCTGTGCTCTGAACACTGACTCATCTCTGCTCAGTCAGTGTAAAGTCTCATTCAGTTGTCCCTACATTATACATCTGAGTGAGGCTTTACACTGAGCACAGCCATGTATCTAGTCCCATCATGTGTGACGGTCTGCTGAGCCATGTATCTCATGCGGTCACTGAAACGGTGAGCAGCGCAGCTTCAACTAACAGAATCGGTGCTAACGACCGACCTCTGTGTCACTGTCCACTTGTCAATATCACTTTGCCGCCACTAACAAAATGGCTCCTATGCTTCATCCTGCCTTATCCTTTGGCAAACTTCTAGAAGGCGAGGAGTGACGTCTCACAAATGGAGCAGATCCCACCAATGTGTACTGCAGTTGCACTATTTCACATTACATTCAATTTTTATGGCAAATATCAGCAGTTGCCCCCCACTCCCTCCAGTTTTTCAAGTTGAAAATATGAACAAAAATTGCTATTTTATACCATTAAAAAATATACGTTTTTGCATTTTTTTTTCCAATTGTTGAGAAAAAATGGGCACATCTAATATATAAAGCTCAAAGTATGTATGTATGTACAGTATGTATGTATGTATGTATGTATGTGTGTATGTATGTGTGTATGTCCGGGATAGGCATCCGCACCGTCGCAGCTACAGCCACAAAATTTGGCACAGTCACACATCTGGACCCCGAGAGCGTCCTAAGCTATGTTGTGAGGTGAAATTTTAACCCCGTGCATTTCAATTCACCAAACAATTTTGCCCCTATCTACATACTGAGGGAAAAAGTGTGTGCGCGTCAAGCCCCGCCCCTCATTATGATGTCATAATGCCCCTATTTGCATACTGGGGAAACAGTGTGTGCGTATCAAGCCCTGCCCCTCATTATGATGTCACAATAGTTGCCATGGTGACGCTGATGTCATCATAGGTTGCAAACCCTGCCGCTGCTCATTATGATGTCATAATGGTTGACTATGGGATGGAGGATGTGTGATGGGTATATGGGCACTGGACTATAGGATGGAGGATATGTATGACGGGTATATGGGCACGGGCCTATGGGATGGTGGATATGTATGACGGGTATATGGGCACGGGACTATGAGATTGAGGATGTGTGATGGGTATATGGGCACGGGACTATGGGATGGAGGATGTGTGACGGGTATATGGGCACGGGACTATGGGATGGACGATATGTATGACGGGTATATGGGCATGGGCCTATGGAATGGAGGATATGTATGATAGGTATATGGGCACGGGACTATGGGATTGAGGATATGTATGATGGGTATATGGGCACGGGACTATGGGATGGAGGATGTGTGACGGGTATATGGGCACGGGACTATGGGATGGACGATATGTATGACGGGTATATGGGCACGGGACTATGGGATGGAGGATGTGTGATGGGTATATGGGCACTGGACTATGGGATGGAGGATATGTACGACGGGTATAGGGGCACAAGACTATGGGATGGCGAATATGTATGATGGGTATATGGGCACTCGACTATGGGATGGCGAATATGTATGATGGGTATATGGGCATGGGACTATGGGATGGACGATGTGTATGATGGGTATATGGGCATGGGACTATGAGATGAAGGATGTGTGATGGGTATATGGGCACTCGACTATGGGATGGCGAATATGTATGATGGGTATATGGGCATGGGACTATGGGATGGAGGATGTGTGATGGGTGTATGGGCATGGGACTATGGGATGGAGGATGTGTGATGGGTATATGGGCACTGGACTATGAGATGAAGGATGTGTGATGGGTATATGGGCATGGGACTATAGGATGGAGGATATGTATGGTGGGTATATGGGCACGGGCCTATGGCATGGAGGATGTGTGATGGGTATATGGGCACGGGCCTATGGGATGGAGGATATGTATGATGGGTATATGGGCACAGGACTATGGGATGGAGGATATGTATGATGGGTATATGGGCATTGGACTATGAGATGAAGGAAGTGTGATGGGTATATGGGCACTCGACTATGGGATGGCGAATATGTATGATGGGTATATGGGCATGGGACTATGGGATGGAGAATATGTATGATGGGTATATGGGCATGGGACTATGGGATGGAGGATGTGTGATGGGTATATGGGCACTCGACTATGGGATGGAGGATATGTATGATGGGTATATGGGCACGGGCCTATGGGATGGAGGATAATTATTTGTTATAACTAACCACAGTTAGTTACTATGCCCGGGCAGTGCCGGGCTCTTCAGCTAGTTCCCTTTAAATCTGCCAGATCCATTTATCATCTACTGTAGATTATAAAGGGAATGTTGCTGATTAAATGTAGCCATTAAAATGAACTGTTATGCTCTGACTGGAACTAATTGTTTTTTGTTCTGGCTCTGACCGCCGTGAAGCCTAAATGCCTGTAGGTCCACTCTGATTGTCCCTCGGGATCAGGAAAAAACTTTATTTTTTTAATAAAGCCAATCGGTTCATGTTTTGTACTCCGTTAAGTGAATAAGGTAAAGCAAAGTTCTATGTTCAACCTCCGACCCTTCCTTCTGATGTCTGCTCCTTCTGACATGGATATATTCTCAAGGTCCATACAAGAACATGTCATAACTATTATAGGCATAGTGTGTTTTTTTAACCTATGCATTGTCTTAAGCGTTCTGGGTTGACAAATAACCTGAATAAATGTTCGGCACTCCTCACTAAGGAATTTGGCAGGAGATAGCAGTAATTACATATACTACTACTACTACTTTTTGAAGCTATTTGACTATGGAGCCAGCCTGGTATGTATCTCGACCCATGCGCCAGACCACAGACTATTTAAAAGTTATTTTTTAGCATCTCCATTTGGAATACAAGCAGTGAGCTGAATCCATTTTTTTTCTTTCTTTTTGATGGCTATAACTTAATTACTTAATCAAAGTTCACATTGTGTCATTGTCTACGGTTGGGGGCTTGCAGCTGAAGCCCTAGAAAAACGTTTTCCGATGTTTGTGTTAATGGAGCCATCTACTATATAATAATTCTATCTGTCTGTCTGTTTGCAATGGAAATCCCGCATCGCTGATTGGTCGCGCCCGGCCGGCCGCGACCAATCAGCGACAGGCAGAGTCCGGCCGCAAATTGGTGCGGAGTTCGAACGGCGCACGCCACTGCTACCATCGGGAGATCTGCGGCGTTAGCCTCTTATCTCGCGACGGTTGCCTCGGGTCATCTCCTGCCACACGGATTTGCCGCATTCAGCGATATTGGCGTGGAATTTAAAGGGGATCTGTCACCCCATTTTTGGCCTATCAGCTGCAGCCACTGCCATCAGGGGCTTATTTACAGCATTCTGTAATGCTGTGGATAAGCCCCCCGATGAAACCTGAAAGATAAGAAAAAAGAGTTAGCTTATACTCACCCCGGCGTTCGGTCCGGTCTGATGGGTGTTGCTGTCCCATCCGACACCTCCCATCTTCATATGATGACGCCCTCCTCCTTGCTTCTCCCTCAGTTCCTGCGCACGCGTACTTTATTGGCCCTGTTGAGGGCAGAGCAGAGTACTGCAGTGCGCAGGCGCCTGACCTCTCTGATCTTTCCCGGCGCCTGCGCACTGCAGTACTTTACTCTGCCCTCAACAGAGCAGATAAAGTACATGTGCACAGGAGCCAAGGGGAAGCAAGGAGGAGGACATAATTGTATGAAGATGGGAGGCGCCGGACAGCGACGAACCACCGCCCCCGCCTCCGGTGAGTATAATCTAACGTGTTTTTCTTATTTTTCAGGTTTCATCGGGGGCTTATCTACAGCATTACAGAATGCTGTAGATAAGCCCCTGATTGCGGTGGCCCCTGCTTATGGGGCAAAAATGGGGTGACTTATTCCCTTTAAATAAACTACATGCATATTCTAGAATACCAGATGTGTTAGAATCGGGCCACCATCTTGTTGATTATAATGAAGTAGATGGAGTCATTGTGTGCTCTATAGGTCATAATTTTTGTCCTCGTATGCCTTTTTGAGGCAGACACCAAGATGGCGTCTTGGTGCCTGCCTCAAATAGGCATATAATAATGCTAATATAGAACACTGACTCTGCCTGCATCATTATATTCAATGTTCCTGTTGGTGCGAACATCTGAATCCCATTCTATGGGGCTTCAGACACAAATACCGACAGGGCCACTGATCATAGTCCAATGTGAACAGTCTGAGAGGCACGGCACCGTATAGGGAATGTGTGTCTGACTGCAGAGTCCCCATAGATAGGTTAAGCTATAAAGGAACTTTGGGCAGTGCTTCCCCCCTCCCACTACTTCTCAGGTGATGCCATATATTAGGACGCCCACTGACCAATGGGAAAAAGGGGAAGGGGCGTCCGGCCACACCCTCAGGGGTTAAATTCTTGTGCTGGGCCGGAGAATTCCTCTTCCTCCCCTGGCTGACCAGTCAAAGTTTTGTCACCACCCTCCCTCCCTTATAAATTCGCAATTGTGCTGTGCGGCTATTGTATATAATGTTTATTTAAAAAAAAAAAAAAAATTTTGGACAATGTTTTCATTACTTGCATGATTTTGTTGTATTCAATGTCACAGCGGTAGTATGGGGGGCAAAGGTTCGTAACCTCTCATCAGCTTCCTTGCCCACCGTCAGTTACGGGGGGCTTTCGGCTCTGAGTCCGTTGAGAATTTGTATTTGCCTCTCTCGGTTTAGAATTCAGTAAACTGTGACCGACCTGTTCAACCCATCCAGGCCTTTTTGTTGTTTCGTTATTATGGGATTGGTGGGAGGCGGGGAGGCACCGTTTACGTCATACGGGTCTCTGCAGTCTAAGCAGGACTGTCTTAGGATGCCCAAGTCCTACTAGTTAATGAATGTCTCTAGAACCTTTTATAAGGGAATAATTGTCACGGCTAGATGATGACCAGGTCACAACATCTCCCACATCGGCAAGTATGTAGTCGACTAGTAAAGGGAAACCTGTCACCTCGTTTTTCAGCTATAAGCTGCGGCCACTGCCTTTCTACAGCATTCTAGAATGCTGTCGATAAGCCCTGAAAGGCAGTGGCCGCAGCTTATAGCTGAAAAGCGAGGTGACAGGTTGCCTTTATCAATGTAAGCCTATGGAGCGTCAGAACAAGGCCCCATAGGCTAGCATTATAGAAGAGACTTCTCGCTCTCACCGAGAGCATAGAGTGAGCCGAAGAGTCTGGAGAGCAATGAAAGGCGATTCCGACAGCTAAATAGGAAAGGGTTATTTACAGTTAGAGCAGTCACACTGTGGAATGCCGACCACAAGAAATAGTAATAGCAGACACTACAACAGCTCTTAAAAAGGGCTGGATGATTTCCTCAATACACATAACATTGTGGGTTATATTTAATTTAGTGACAAAATGGACAATTGGTGGAGAAAGGTTAAACTTGATGGACCCAAGTCTTTTTTCAACCTATGTATGTAACTATGTATCTATGACATCACATAAAAGTGGAGCCGGACAGAGCTTGATCTCAGAGAAGATGGCAGTTGGGAAGTATATTACCCCACCACACTACAGTACATACACGTTTAGTGAAAAAAGCAAAACTTCATGAGGATTCTTCAAATATGTACGATGTACAGTATTGGTATGCCATATATTTCAGAAATATTCTATTACAAAGGAATATTAATTAATTCAGAATTTTTATTTAATTTTTTTAAATTAGGAATTCCCTATCAGTATGTCTTTGGAGTGTGGGAGGAAACCGGAGTACCCGGAGGAAACCCACGCAAACACGGGGAGAACATACAAACTCCTTGCAGATGTTTTCCTTAGTGACATTTAAATCCAGGATCCCAGTGTTGCAAAGCAACAGTGATAACCACTGAGCCACCGTGCTGCCCAAGTACAGCTTTGATGATGGACTTGCTGTACTAGATGTATATGGTGCCCTAATCATAGATTGGGCAAATGCATCTACTGATGCTGCGAGCGGCCCTGGATAATCCACGCCGACAGGATGATATAATCCGGCGGAAGATGGACCCTAGGAGAAGAGATATAAAACTAATGTAAGTAATGGTACTCCATATTAGAGGATACTGCTTTGGTGTCATTGTGGCAGGACAGTAGAGAAATCTTATCCGTGCAGAGGAACAGGATCATTGTCACTCATCATACATGTGACAATCCCACCACTGACAGATAACATCTTCTCCACATGAAATATTCTCACTGGCCAACATCAAACAACATAGGCCTTATTATCACACTTACGTCTTCTAGGTTCTCGCTCTTCTACTATTTTGGCATTTTGCTCTTCTGCCAGTTTTATTGCAGAGTTATTTTTCTTCTCAACTAGAAATTCATATAAAAAGTGAAAAAACAAGTCAATGATCATTGTCAGTCATCATACATGTGACAATCGTACCCACTGGGAGTTAACATCTCCTCCTCGTGACTAATTCTCAATCGCCGACATCAGACCTTATTGTCACACTTACCTCTGCTAGGTTCTGTCTCTGGGACTATTTCTGGGTCTTGCTCTTCTCCCAGTCTTAGTGCAGATGTATTTATTGTCTCAACTGGAAATTCATCTAAAAAAGTAAGAAAAAAAAGTCAATGATCATTGTTAGTCATAAATGTGAAAATCCTACCATTGACATATAGCGATGAGCGAGTGTGCTCGTTACTGGAGTTTTCCGAGCATGCTTGGGTGTTCTCCACATGTATTCAGGTTCTCTAGCAGTCTCAAATCATGCAGCTGCGAGGACTAAAACTTGATTTCCGAGCACACCCAAACTACTCAGAGAACACCCGAGCATGTTCGGAAAACTCGAGTAAAGAGCACACTCACTTATCACTACATATAATATCTCCTCCTCATGAATTATTCTCAGTTGCCGACATCAGACAACATAGACCTTATAGTCACACTTACCTCTGCTAGGCTCTGTCTCTGCAACTATTTCTGGGTCTTGTTCTTCTCCCAGTTTTAATGCAGATGTATTTTTGGCCTCAACTGGAAATTCATATAAAAAAGTAAGAAAAACAAGTCAATGATTATTGTCAGTCATAGATGTGAAAATCCCACCATTGACATATAGTGATGAGCGAGTGTGTTCATTACTCGAGTTTTCCGAGCATTTTGAGGGTGCTCATGAATTAAGTTTTAGTCCCCGCAGCTGCATGATTTGCAGCTTTTAGACAGCCTGAATACATGTGGGGATTGCCCGTTATTTCGGAAATCCTCACATGAATTCAGGCTGTCTAGCAGTCTCAAATCATGCAGCTGTGGGGACTAAAGCTTGATTTCCGAGCACGCCGAAACTACTCAGAGAACACCCAAGCATGTTCAGAAAACTCGAGTAAAGAGCACATTCACTTATCACTACATATAATATATCCTCCTTGTGAATTATTCTCAATCGCCGACATCAGACCACATAGACCTTATTGTCACACTTACCTCTGCTAGGCTCTGTCTCTGCAACTATTTCTGGGTTTTGTTCTCCCAGTTTTAATGCAGATGTATTTTTTGCCTCAACTGGAAAATTATACAAAAAAGTAAGAAAAACAAGTCAATGATCATTGTCAGTCATAGATGTGAAAATCCCACATTGACATATAATATATCCTCCTCAATTATTCTCAGTCTCCGACATTAGACAACATAGACCTTATTGTCACACTTACCTCTGCTAGGCTCTGTCTCTGCGACTATTTCTGGGTCTTGATCTTCTCCCAGTTTTAATGCAGAGGTATTTTTTGTCTCATCTTGAAATTCATACAAAAAAAGTAAGAAAAACAAGTCAGTGATCATTGTCAGTCATAGATGTGAAAATCTCACCATTGACATATAATATTTCCTGCTCGTGAATTATTCTGTCGCCGACATCAGACAACAAAGACCTTATTGTCACACTTACCTCTGCTCGGTTCTGTCTCTGGGACTATTTTTGGGTCTTGATCTTCTCCCATTTTTAATGCAGATGTATTTATTGTCTCAACTGGAAATTCATGTAAAAAAGTAACATATAATATATCCTCCTTGTGAATTATTCTCAGTCGCTGACATCAGACCACATAGACCTTATTGTCACACTTACCTCTGCTAGGTTCTGTCTTTACTACTATTTCTGTTCTTTGCTCTTCCAGTTTTAGTGCAGATGTATTTTTCGTATCAACTGGAAAATCATACAAAATATTAAGAAAAACAAGTCAATGATAACCTCCTATAAGATTAGAGTCATATCTTTATGATTGCTGATGCCGGATTGCTATCAGCACAACCCTGTGGTCGGGTTCATAGCACACCTATAATTCTGCTACATAGAGGGGATCTATTCATCTCCTCTATGTAGCAGAGGCGATCGATTTATGGCAGTTTCTAGCCTCCTATGGAGCAATGCAAAAATAAAAAAAATGTTTTTAAAAATATTAAAAAATGTAAAAAAACAAAAGTTTAAATCACCCCTCTTTCGCCCCATTCAAAATTAAACAATAAAAAAATTCAAACCTACACATATTTGGTATTGCTGTGTTCAGAATCGCCCAATCTATCAATAAACAAAAAGATTAACCCTATCGCTAAACGGCTGAGCGAGAAAACAAATCGAAACGCCATAATTAAGTTTTTTTGGTCGCCGCGATATTGCATTAACATGAAATAACAGGCGATCAAAAGAACGTATCTGCCTAAAAGTGTTATCATTAAAAACGTCAGCTCAGCGTGCAAAAACTAAATTCTCGCCCAACCAGAGATCCCAAAAAGTGGAGACGCTACGGGTCTCAGAAAAGGGCGCAATTTATTTTTTTATTTGCAAAGTTTGGAATATTTTTTCACCACTTAGATAAAAAGAACCTGTTTGGTGTCTATGAACTCGTAATGACTTGTAGAATCCAAGTCACAGGTCAGTTTTAGCATTTAGTGAACCTAGCAAAAAAGTCAATCAAAAATTAAGTATGGGATTGCATTTATTTTGCAATTTTACTGTACTTGGAATTTTTTTCCTGTTTTCTGTTACACGACATGGTAAAAACAAAGGTATTGTTCAAAAGTACAACTCGTTCCACAAAAAATAAGCCCTCACATGGCCATATTGACCTAAAAATAAAAAACTTATGGCTCTGGAAAGAAGTGGAAAGAAAAACAAAAGCGCCAAAACGCAAAATCTAAACAAAGGTTCGGGGGTTAAGGGGTTTAAACATCTGTGGCACATTAAGGGTATATATAAGGTTAGTTTGGGGCCTGATTGAGCCATGGGCAGAGTATTCGTGATCAGTATCAGGCACCAGACTGTATGGCCCCTTATACCTTTTAATGCGCAGCACATAAGAGTGAGAATTTTATACATTAACGTGTTGGATTGTTGTTTATTTTAAAGGCACAAAAAAGCAGTGATTTTCTGAGTCCTCATGTGACATTTACATTACACCTTATGATCAGTGGCGACAACAAGATGTCCTATAGACCTGCACATACCTGGCAATATGGGAGAGGGTGACTTGTTGTTTTCAGTAGTGAAGCACTGATTATCACCATCATTTCCAGTTGGAGAAGATTCTTTCTGCCTGTTTAGTAGAAGAAAAATAAATAAATTACAAGTGAAAGCAATGAAAATTAAAAAGACTCCGTTTTTATGGGCAATTAGGACACTTGGCCAAAATGAAGGGTATACCTTGCACAGGACTGCCTTCTGTCAGCATGAATGAATAATAACTAGTAATAAAGGGCTTTAATGAAATGGAAATGAAAGGCTGGTCATAATGATAAACTGTTATCACCAGCGTTATCACAAGCCAGACCCAACAGTGATGATCAATCATGGGATGGTGGATTCTGTATTTAGTATTGTGTCATATGCGTATTGTATTTGGTATTCTGAAGATATGTCAGTACTATACCCTATAATAATTTACTCACATATCTGAGTGTTTTGTGCTGGTCTCTAGAGAGCAATCTGGAGATGGCTCATGATCTTCATCTCTCATCATCCTGGTATTGGGGTCATATAGCTAAAATACACAGAGTAAAATTAAATATATATATATATATATATATACAGTATATATAGTATTATAATACTATTTTAGTTATAGTTTTGTGGATTTACTGATCATATACTTACCTTAGAAAGTCTTTGAGAAGATGATACATAGTTTAGACTTTCTGGCCAATCACTGACCTCCTCATCTGAATCCATATATTTGGGTCTCTCAATGCCAGCTACAAAGTACAAGTATTATCAGAGATTATTAATATAATCACAGACAGTCACCATGTTATTACTAATAATGATGGGAACATATTGTCACATAAAATGAAAGACAAGACAAACTGCAACTTTAACCAGATGACGTCTCATTCTACTTACTGGGAAAGTAGCGGGTGTCCTCCTCTGACGTAATATCTGGCCTTAACGTTGGCATATTTTGAAGGTTCTCAAAGTCTAACTCACTCAGGAATGGATGACTCTTGATTTCATTTGCTCCTCCTGGAAATGGAAGACAAGAAAAAAGTGATCCAGACAATGTTAGGAAGACTGTACATTTTAAGTTAATCTAAACTGAAGATATAGCAGATCCAAAATATACTGTAAGTCATGGAATGAAGAATGGGGAATGGACAAGAAGATAATGCAGAGACCTCAGTGTTTATCCTCATGGAAATGATCTATTTGTCAGGTCACAGAGGAGCTATAAGTCATTATTAATACTACTATATATATTACCTGTCCCAAGTCTATGTGTTGGATCTTTTATGAGTAGCTGAGTAATGATGCTTTGAGCTTTGGGATGAAGAGCACACTCTTGAAATTTCAAAGTGATGTCATCTGTTATATAAAAAGTAAATATTACAGAAAAGAAGGTCTCTACATTTACTATCATTTAAAAAACTCATCAAAAGCAACAAGTAACTAAATCAAAGAATGAACATAACAACTGAACCAAATTACTGTGGCATCACACAGCATTCAGAATATTTTACTTACCCGTGGTGATACTGTTGAAAATATCACTTTTGTATCTTCCTTTAAATGGCACATCGCCGGTAAGAAATTCATACATGATGATCCCTATTGACCACCAGTCAATAGGCCTTCCGTAGCCCTCCCCTAAGATGACTTCTGGGGCTATATAATGCAAGGTGCCAGTCATCTGAAAACCAACAGAACAATGAGAAGATGATCAATGAAAATAACTGTGACAAATAATATCAGTGGAAAAGTTTTCTATGTGAGAAAATATCCGAGAAGCAGTAATAGATCAGATCTGTAAAGAATAAGTTTTTTATGTATAGCTAACCCCATCAGCAGGAAACTCTCTGGTGATGTCGATAGTTTGAGCCTTGTAAATGTCTGATGTTGGTCTCATGAGTCCGAGTTTTGAAATTCCAAAATCGGTGACTTTGATATGTCCAGTTGATGATATCATGAGGCTGTAAAAGAAAAGATATTGTCAGCCCTAAGTAATAACCCATAGACTATAACTATAACTGTGTCCCTTTATTATCCTGCAGCGCTCACTTACTTTTCAGGCTTCAGGTCTCGATGAACCACACCATAGCTGTGCAGATATTCCACAGCAACAACCGTTTCTGCAAGGTACCTGCGGGCCAAGGTGAGGGGTAAATGACCATATAACTCTAAGAGACTGCCACAGTCTCCTCCTAGAGCAGAAAGCAAATATGACAGGTGAGGGTTTGTTACAATGTAAATTACACATGATGAGTGTGAATGAGAAATAAGCTGAGACATTGGGGCAGGGAGTCAATCATAGAGATACACTGTGTGATGTAGAGCGTATACTGTATACTGCAGAGTAATCCTATACAAAAAGAGAGCTGAGCTCTGCCCCCTGCTGGTAAACTCTTACATTGCACTGTCAATCTCTGACAGCGGCATTTACAGCAGGTGACCTGGAGGCGAGCTGCTCTAAGCACTCATCGCTCCCATTCCATGTCAGTGGTTTGCTATGGCTGCTGAGTGTCTGCGGAAGACTACTATCCTTGCCACTATGGTACTTCTGTGAAGGTCAGTGTGTAGCTTGGCTTCATAGTGGACCAAGATTTTCACCATATTCTGCAATGCCCATACTGCAGTACATAGTAATTACGATTATATAATCACAAGTTCAGGTCCCTTATGGAGACTAAAAAATAAAATAACAAAAATATTTGGGGAAAGAAAATTTTATATAAAAATCACTTTTTCTCCATTCAAAATAAATAATAAAAAAAAAATAAACTCAGATGGAATTGCAGTGTTTTTGTTGCCCCAACATCAGAAAAAAATGCAATAAGAAGCAATGAAAATTATTATCTGTCAGAAAGATGTAACCCTCCTAATCTGTTCTTATGAGCATGTAGAATAATGAAATATAAATACATTGGTAGCTTTATATTGTTTAAGCAGAAATGGGCTGATTATAGATACAATGGATATGTCTTACCTGCTTCAAAGTCCATGACCATACACAGATGTTGTTTACCTGGGAAGGAACAAAGCGTGGAGACAACAAAGGGGCAATCAGCGAATATTGCGATGTCCCTTTCCAGATAGGCCATTTCAAGATACTCTGGATCCTCCAGGATACCCCTTGCTTGTTTCTTCATGGCGAATACCTTGTTTGTGTCTTTATGACGCACTAAGTGGACGGCCCTGTAGAGGAGAAAAATCCATAATTTATACAGAATTCTTACTAACAGTCTGTCTATACTGTATGTCAAATGATCTTCTGTCCTAATAGTTAATAGTGATTAATAGTGATGAGCGAGTATGCTCGTTACTTGAGTTTTCCGAGCATGCTCGGGTGTTCTCTGAGTATTTTGGCGTGCTCGGAGATTTAGTTTGTGTCACCGCAGTTGCATGATTTGCGACTGCTAGACAGTCTGAATACTCGTGAGGAGGAATGCCTGTTTGTTAGGAAATCCCCACATGTATTCAGGCTGTCTAGGAGCCGCAAATCATGCAGCTATCGCTATGGCGACACAAACTAAATCTCCGAGCATGCCAAAATACTCAGAGAACACCCGAGCATGCTCGGAAATCACGAGTAACAAGTACACTCACTCATCACTAATAGTTAATACTAGATGTATGGCCGCCACTAGAAACCAATGTCTGGAAATACACAAAATTACTCAGCATAAATGATCACTTAGGGCTCATACTCACTTACGAGAGACTCGCACGATTCTCGTGTTAGTCTCTCGCATGAAAACTCGGCACTGCCGCCGGCACTGGGACTGGAGCGTGCGGCTGCATAGAGATACATGTAGCCGCACGCTCCGGTCCCAGTGCGAGTATCGAGAATCGTGTGAGTCTCTCGCAAGTGAGTATGAGCCCTTATGGGAGGTTTTCATACATATCACATCATAACTGAGCTGAATCATGACAAATAGATGTGGAGTAGATGACTAGATGTAGATTAGATCTAGTGCAAAGTGGTACCGATAACAACAGCTCAACACACCAAAAACAAGTCCTTACAAAGCTCTATGGGATGAAAAAATAAAAATGTTACACATCTTGGAATACAGTAAAATTTAGATGTGGACTCATATACAGGAATTTCCAAAAGGCAGGACATATAGACTGAGGCACCATCATAAGGAGTTTTGGAAAAATGAAGATTATACATAACGCTCACCCTAAAGATCCTCTGCCAATCTCTTTGATCTGGGTATAGTCGCTCATACTTGGTTTTCTCATAGGGGTCAATGATCTGATCACGGCCTAGAAGAATAAGAAATGACAATAAGACATATAAGTTGCAGGAAGATAAAAGCTGCAGATGCAGGAACTTCTCTACATTATGTCCCCGCTGATTACACTTCAGCAGATGTAGAGGACATGATACCAGCAGGACGCTCCCCAGACACTATTATATTATAGGGATATCCTCCATACACATGTATCATTGTACTGGAGGGGATGGTAAGGGACATCACACAGAGGAGACAGGAATAATAATAATAGGTCCAATCTACATTAAGAATAGAGTTAACCCACTGTACTCTGGGGTGTAACATGTGATGTGTAATTCATACCCCGTTATCTGATGATATACAGATGTTTTCTCTGATACTTACACTGGCAGATTCAGGGATCTCTGGTGTCTCAGATATTCCACCGTCAGCAGTTGCCGGCTCAGTTGTCTCTAATATAATGATAAAATAATGAGACATCATGTATTAGACGATATCAGAACTTAATATATAACACATCGATATAAGGAAGGAAAGACAAGTAAATGGTATAATACTAGTTATATGGATATTCTGCACATACTGTATATACTTATGGCACATCCATAGATAGATATACTCTGCCATAAATGTGTGATTGTTTGGGATCTGACAGTGACTTGGATGAGGACCCTGTGAGGTCCTCTGTGCATTTTGGGGCTGAGAAGATCCCAGAAGAGAGAACCGGAGGGGTTTTCAGAATTGCATGAGCCCTCTCCATTACAGTCTACAGGAGGTTCAGGAGCCGTCACCGGCCTCATACAGAGGATGAAGAGTAAATTTATATATTCTCTGGTGTCTCCATAATATTAATGTTTGTAGGAATGCGAGATGATCAGCTTACCTTCAATCAGATCACTTTTTAGCCCTGGCTCACTGGTATTGGGGTCAGCGATATTTCGGTGTTGCCCCTCTTTGGAGTCACCGGCCGGTGTTTCCTGATGGATATAATATGTGCAATTAATATAACAACTCACAAATACTAAATTACAGTACACAAAAGACAGAATGGACTAAACCTGGATTTACATAATTGCGGGGAATATACACGGCCGCTCTGCCCAGTAAATCCACATTAATATATAAGGAACTTGTATATACAACAGTTCTCCAATAACATCTATTACCAGAACTGCAGCATTTACAAGAAGGAAGATTGTGAAGATAAAGCGAGACCGATGTGATATGAAAGGTCCGCACCACTGAGCACAGTACAGACTGTCACCACAGAGGATGGAGCAGAGACAGGCTGCCATAAAAGATCCTGTATCTGCCTGGAGCGGACAGGGGGCTTCTATGATGAGAAATATGACAATCTGCTATATGACTAGTAATCTGGAGAAGATCAGACAAGAAAGACATGAGATATAGAAGATGACGGATTCTTACCAAATGCTTCAGTGGGCGGGCAATAAACTCTAGTACATACAGGAAATGTTGGGCCAATTGTTTAAAAAAGGCCAGATCTCCACATTGGGATCTTTCTTCAGCCTATAAAAATGGAAATAAACAAAAAAGGAAAATCATGAGAGAAAGTAGAGAATATAGGACGCTATTTATGTCACCATTTTACTCCTGCAATCTACAGCTACAATTAATACATATATGGATATTTCTTATAAGCTATAAATTATATTGCTCTTGGCCAAACTATATATTTCATGTAAAGAAACTTGTATTTTATAAATATTATTCATTATTGTTTCATGTGCTGTGAATATTATTCATTATTATTGTTACATGCTTTGCCCAGATTGTCTGTTACCTGTTGTACTAATGTCCTGAGGTTCATCTGTAAATGCTCAAGATATTCTGAGCTAATACGACCTTGTTGGTGTTTGGTCAGGCAGTCTCTCACTAGCTTCACAACCAGCCGGTAAGTGAAGCTGAGGACGCCATCGGGTAGTGGTAGCACATGGGCAGGGGCATAGATGGCAAGAATCCCCTGGAGTGTGCCAACACCTCAAGTTTATCTGAAGAAATTCCAGACATTTCAAAAAAATCCAAGTGCAGTCAGTATATCACCAGCTTCATAGCCAATCACTGACAACAATGACACCTGGGCAGTAAGCAATTGGGTAGGTAGTGGTGGTGCATTATGATGTCATAATGGAATCTTGTGGTGGAATGTTAACATGCCATCAGTGATGTCATCATGGAATTGGGGATGGAATCTTAACCCAGTTACAACTTTGAAAGTATAGTTACATCCAAGGTTGTGTCCCTGTCTTTTTTAGGCAGCACCAGAGCCCGCATCTCTACCCGCACATGACAGTTGATGGTGTGATCAGCTGTCATGTCCTGCAAATAGATGCAGATGGATTTTGGCTGTCAACCACTTAAATGCTACTGTCAATCACTGACAACTGCATATCAGACATGCTGACCGAAACCGTGTCACAAGTCTCGCTCATCAGCGCCCTTGTCACATGATTCTGGGGTTGCGATGGGTTATCATAAAAGCCGGGGGTCTGCAGAAGACCAGTGTGCCTGTCCATTGATCTTCTTTTATGAACACCGACTCATGGCCGGCGTTCAGATGTTTTTCCTACCACTTAATTAAAAAAAGAACCTATACATGTTTGGTATCTGCATTCTCGTACTGTCCTGTAGAATCATATTACCAGGTCAGTTTTAGCATTTAGTAAACATTTTAAATTAAAAAAATTTGTGGAATTGCACTGTTTTGCAATTTCACAGCACTAGAAATTTTTTCCCCGTTTTCAAGTACAATATATGTAATCTATGGTGTCATTTAAAACTGCAACTCAGCCTGCAATAAACAAGACCTCATAGGCTATATTGATGGTAAAAAAAATGTTCTGACTCTGAGAAGAAGGGGAGCAAAAAAATGAAAGCACATAAAATGGAAAATCGTAAGGTGGTGAAGGGGTTAAAGGGGCATCTCACCATAAATGGAAGTTGCCTAGCAACATTCTAGTAACAATTAACGTGGCAAGATTATGGGTTGGGCATCAGAACCAGAATCAGGGAAAGAGGGAAAACCATGGCATTGCTCTTCTGATCAGGCTTTTATATCCGTCTTTCCCCAAAAATATTATTTTAACCAGGTTTTGGATGCTAAATATTCTTTACATGTGTAAACATTTACTTTTTCTTCATATTGTGACCAGGGTGGACAGGGAGTAAAATTCAGCCCTGGCATTGTAGAGCACGCAGGCCCACGCTATCACCGCCCCCCTCCCCAGCTTGTATTTTATGAATATTATCCATTGTTGTTTTATATGCTTTGCCCAGATTGTCTGTTACCTGTTGTACTGATGTCCTGATGTTCATCTGTAAATGCTCAAGATATTCTGAGCTTATACGACCTTGTTGGTGTTTGGTCAGGCAGTCTCTCACTAGCTTCATAACCAGCCGGTAAGTGAAGCTGAGGACGCCATCGGGTATTGGTAGCACATTGTCAGGGGCATAGATGGTAAGAATCCCCTGGAGTAGTGCCAACTCCTCAAGTTTATCTGAAGAAATGTCAGACATTTCAAGCAAATCCAAGCGCAGTCAGTATATCACCAGCTTCGCAGCCAATCACTGACAATAATGACACCTGGGCAGTAAGCACTTGGTTAAGTAGTGGCGGTGCATTATGATGTCATAATGGAATCTTGGGGTGGAATGTTAACTTGACATCAGTGATGTCATAATGGAATCTGGTGATGGAATCTTAAAGGGACATCTCACCATAAAAGGAAGTTGCCTAGCAATAATTATTGTGGCAACACCATAGGCTTAGCATCAGTTTCAAACTCAGGCATGGAGGGAAGAACCAGATTTCATAATAATAATATTGCAATATATAGCTAAGTTCTCACATTGAATATTTTCACTGCATAGAAAACGCATTTTCTTACAGTCCCCACAAAGTGGATGGGATTTATAGAAATCTCATGCCCACTATGATTTTTACGCTGAGATTTATATGCAGATTTTATCCATAGAATTGCATTAGATGAGGAAAATACGCAGGTAAAAAACACAAAATGCATAAAATCCACACATGACTCTATCAATAAAGCTTTGTTAAAGCCGAGTACCAGGAAGTATCAAAATTAAAACAGATTTATTCAACACATAACATAGCAAAGAAACAAATAAACGCAGTCAAAAAGATACAAAAATAGGTGGAAAAATGCAGCAGAAAATCTGCGACATCAAGAACTCACCAACTACTCTAACACAGACAGGGGCTGGATGGCACTTTTCAGCCTGGGGAGCAATCACAAGGCAGTGGCCCTCGAGTTGCAGTGGCCCTCCTTTTCCCTCCCTATCTCTGGCCATTGTATTAAAGCAGCAGAGATAACAGGCTTTAAAAATAGGCTGGTATGTAGATATGGGAACAGTAAGTAGCTTGCTGCATAGATATGGTAGCAGAACCAAGCGTACTCCAGAGATATGGAAGCAGAACCAAGCTTACTCCAGAGATATGGGAGCAGAATGGAGCTTACTCCAGAGATATGGGAGCAGAATAGGGATGGGCGAATCCTGAAATACTCGGAATCGCTAGACTCTAACGAGTCTGACTCGGAAACTCGCTATTCGTTGCAAGTCTAGCGAGTCCAATGTTAATGAATGGGGATGCGAGTATTGCAGCGATTCCTCTGCTGCCATTTTTTTTACTCTTTACTCTCGCAAGTGGCCCCTAGCTTAGCGATTTAGAATTCATCCCTAAAGCACAGAAAATCGTTTCTACATCACACTAGAAGCTAAACAGGAAGTCGCCTGTGCTAACCGATTTACTGCACAGGCTGATCTGATATTCTGCACACACAGGGCGATCTGTTCTGCACACACAGGGCGATCAGATCTGCACACAAAGGCCCACCAAAGATGTGTAGCAGACGTGATACAGAGAGGCTGATCGGCCTGGTTGAAGAGTGGCCCCAGCTGTGGCAGCCCACCCACCCTGGCTATGGTGATGAAAGACAGCGAAATATGGCTTGGAGGTCCATCGCCAGAAGTATGTTCCCGTCATTTGATCACGCTGGAGAAGATGGGCAGGCAAACATGGGTAAGAGTTATGTGATGTCATTTCTTCTATTTTCTTTTACTGTACCCTTTTTTGGATTAGGAGAGAGTGAGATTTCTTGTGTCACCATTGGCGTCGGTGACGCACTGAAACCGTGGTACCCAGCACCGGGCCGAGGTCTGCTTCACTGGGGGATGTGATGTGACCCGTGCTGTAGTCTCAGGGGATGCACAGTGCAAAGGGGATAACTACAGGGGACTGTAATAGGAGGACAATCAAGGCTAGTGATGCGTATTGGCACAGCAGGAAGGTAACGTGCGTGCTATTAGCTGGTAGCAGAGAAGCCCTGCACTCTCCCTGAAAAAATTGTTTAGTGCGCAAAGGCAGTCACCTAGGTGGACTGTGGTGCTGTCTGCGTCACCGCTCTGGGGTGAAGTGCGTGCTGTAACTTAGCAGAGAAGCAACGCACTCTCCCTGAAAAAATTGTTTAGTGCACACAAGCAGGCAGCGTGCGTGCTATTAGCTAGTGGGATAGATAGCAGCAACGCACTGGTCTGCCACAGAAACAATAACGCTGCAGGGGTAAATATGACCCCAATAATATCTGGTGGAAAAAAAAAAGAAAATTTGCTCAGCTATGCTTCTGATTTCAGCTCTGATGGAAGCTGAGTGAGTAAGCTAAGCTCTGAGGATGGTGCTGTATGCACTGTAAGGCTGCTCCTGCCTTTCTCCCTGCCTACAGTCCTCTACAGAACTCCTCCGTCCTGGTAGTTCTGAAAATAACTTTTGTGTTATATGTGTGGAATCTTGAGGTCTTACACTGACTAACAGTCCCTAGATCTGCTCTATGTCTCCAACTCGCCCTGCACTAGCTCAGATCGTCACAGGAATGTGCCCAAAATGGCGGGGGCAGGGTTTATATACAGCCTTGCCTGTGATACATGACATAGGCATCACGATGGACAGCAGCCAATCATAGTAGTGCTCTTCACAGTTTTCTCACCTAACAAACTAGGCTGTCTCTGAAAATTAACATATTCTGTATTCTGCGAGTCGCGAATACAGTATATAGGAGTCCTAGACTCGCTAAGACTCGCTGCTGACAGCGGGACACAAAATCGCTAAGAAACTAGGATTGCTTGTATTAAACTCTGAAAAAACTAGGATTGCCATTGATTTGCATTGGACTTGTTACTGTGCGAGTAATCTCTTGGAAACTCGCAGAGTACCGACTCCTGCGAGTCCCCTACTACTCGCAGAGTAACGAGTCCTAACTAGAGTTGAGCGAAACGGGTCGAAAAAATTCAAAAGTCGCCGACTTTTGGCAAAGTCGGGTTTCATAAAAAGAAACCCGACCCTAGGATGAGGTCGGCCACGAGGTCGGCGACTTACGCGCCAAAGTCGCATTTCAAAAGTTTGTTTTGCGCTCTTCTTCAGCCAATCAGGATCCACGGACACTGTGGGCAACGTGATGACATAGGCACGGGTCACCACCATCTTTCAGAAGGGCATGCAAGTGATTGGCTTGCTTTGGTGGGCGTCACAGGGGATATAAAAGGGCGTGCACGCCGACCGCCATCTTACTTCTGCCGATCTTAGTATAGGGAGAGGTTGCTGCTGATTCTGTAGGGAGAGCTTTAGGCAGGGAAGAAGACAAAAAAACTGCTTCTGCTGCTAGCGATTTGGCCTGCACAACACACCAGTCACTGTGTGTGCAGTGCAAGGGGAGGCTATATAGTGGTGTATCAGTGGTGTTGGTTGTTGGGCTGCCTTCTAAGGCTTCCTGACATTCCTGCATTGCTGTTTACCCACTGCTCCGCAAACTGCTTTTTTAAAAGCAATCCCAATTTTTTTTTTTTTGTCCTGCTGAAAAGAAAAAAAAACTGCTTCTGCTGCTAGCAATTTGGCCTGCACAACATACCAGTCACTGTGTGTGCAGTGCAAGGGGAGGCTATATAGTGGTGTATCAGTGGTGTTGGTTGTTGGGCTGCCTTCTAAGGCTTCCTGACATTCCTGCATTGCTGTTTACCCACTGCTCCGCAAACTGCTTTTTTAAAAGCAATCCAATCTCCCTTATCCTCTAGTCACTTTTGTCACAGCTGTGCCATCGAGCCTGTCACATAGCGCTCAGATATTCATTGGGCCTCACACAATCCAAAAGTGTCCAGTGTCCAAAAGTGTGTGCAGAGATTCAAAATCTCCCTTATCCTCTAGTCACTTTGGTCACAGCTGTGCCATCGAGCCTGTCACATAGCGCTCAGATATCAGTGGGCCTCACACAATCCAAAAGTGTCCATCCAGTGTCCAAAAGTGTGTGCAGAGATTCAAAATCTCCCTTATCCTCTAGTCACTTTGGTCACAGCTGTGCCATCAAGCCTGTCACATAGCGCTCAGATATTCATTGGGCCTCACACAATCCAAAAGTGTCCAGTGTCCAAAAGTGTGTGCAGAGATTCAAAATCTCCCTTATCCTCTAGTCACTTTGGTCACAGCTGTGCCATCGAGCCTGTCACATAGCGCTCAGATATCAGTGGGCCTCACACAATTCAAAAGTGTCCATCCAGTGTCCAAAAGTGTGTGCAGAGATTCAAAATCTCCCTTATCCACTAGTCACTTTGGTCACAGCTGTGCCATCGAGCCTGTCACATAGCGCTCAGATATTCATTGGGCCTCACACAATCCAAAAGTGTCCAGTGTCCAAAAGTGTGTGCAGAGATTCAAAATCTCCCTTATCCTCTAGTCACTTTGGTCACAGCTGTGCCATCGAGCCTGTCACATAGCGCTCAGATATCAGTGGGCCTCACACAATCCAAAAGTGTCCATCCAGTGTCCAAAAGTGTGTGCAGAGATTCAAAATCTCCCTTATCCTCTAGTCACTTTGGTCACAGCTGTGCCATCGAGCCTGTCACATAGCGCTCAGATATTCATTGGGCCTCACACAATCCAAAAGTGTCCATCCAGTGTCCAAAAGTGTGTGCAGAGATTCAAAATCTCCCTTATCCTCTAGTCACTTTGGTCACAGCTGTGCCATCGAGCCTGTCACATAGCGCTCAGATATCAGTGGGCCTCACACAATCCAAAAGTGTCCAGTGTCCAAAAGTGTGTGCAGAGATTCAAAATCTCCCTTATCCTCTAGTCACTTTGGTCACAGCTGTGCCATCGAGCGTGTCACATAGCGCTCAGATATTCATTGGGCCTCACACAATCCAAAAGTGTCCAGTGTCCAAAAGTGTGTGCAGAGATTCAAAATCTCCCTTATCCTCTAGTCACTTTGGTCACAGCTGTGCCATCGAGCCTGTCACATAGCGCTCAGATATCAGTGGGCCTCACACAATCCAAAAGTGTCCATCCAGTGTCCAAAAGTGTGTGCAGAGATTCAAAATCTCCCTTATCCTCTAGTCACTTTGGTCACAGCTGTGCCATCGAGCCTGTCACATAGCGCTCAGATATCAGTGGGCCTCACACAATCCAAAAGTGTCCATCCAGTGTCCAAAAGTGTGTGCAGAGATTCAAAATCTCCCTTATCCTCTAGTCACTTTGGTCACAGCTGTGCCATCGAGCCTGTCACATAGCGCTCAGATATTCATTGGGCCTCACACAATCCAAAAGTGTCCAGTGTCCAAAAGTGTGTGCAGAGATTCAAAATCTCCCTTATCCTCTAGTCACTTTGGTCACAGCTGTGCCATCGAGCCTGTCACATAGCGCTCAGATATCAGTGGGCCTCACACAATCCAAAAGTGTCCAGTGTCCAAAAGTGTCTGCAGAAATTCAAAATCTCCCCTGTCCTATCGACACCTTGTACCTTGTTTTACATTACTATATAGTTTGCTGGATTTTGTCTACATTTCTACCAAAAATGAGGAAGGCTGGTGGAAGAGGCCGTGGAATTGGGCGGGGGTTGGCAGCTGGTAATGATGGTGTTGGTGGTGGATCTGATGGTAGTGGCAAGAGCAAAATAGGACCGAATGCAGGAGGTGCTGACCCTGCGTCATCGTCTGGCTACATAAGGCCTCGAACGCTTAGTTTTCTAGGAGTTGGCAAACCGTTTTTAAAGCCAGAGCATCAGGAAAAAGTTTTGTCTTACATTGCTGACTCAGCCTCCAGCTCTATCGCCTCCTCTTCTTCAGTTGTGAAAAGTAAAAGCACTGAGTCGTCATTGGAGGCTCATGTTCATGAACCACACCTTTCCTTGTGTCCTTCACCCCAACCAAGATTGAAGGATGACGCAGGCCATACTACTGATTACTCCATGGAGCTGTTTTCACATACCATGCCTGGATTATCAAGTGAAATGGTGAATTACCCAGGCCAAGATGAATCTGACATGGAGTGCACTGATGCACAGCCGCTGATGGATGATTCTGCTGGTACATTCACTCAGAGCACTACATTGTCCTCGCAGTGTACAGAGCCAGATTCTGACCCTGATGAGACTCAGGTGCCCCTTCCCGCACACTATACCACCATACATGGTGACACAGAGGAAGGTGCACATGACATAGAAAAGGAGGTGATGGATGACCCAGTTGTTGACCCAGATTGGCATCCATTGGGGGAAGAGGGTGCTGCTTCCAATAGCTCAGATGAGGAGCATCCACAGCAGACATCGACATCGCAACAGCTGTTATCTGGCAGGCCCGGAGCACTCCAAAGACAGGTTCCAAACATCAAAAGAGTTGCTGGACAGCTTGTCCAGAGGGTCAAAAGATCACAGCGTGCTAGGCCGCAAAATGTCTGCCAAAGTAGGAAGAGTGCAGTGTGGCACTTTTTTGACCAAAATCCTCATGATCAGGCCAAGGTTATCTGTAAGAAGTGCGCAAAGACCTTTGGCCGAGGGAAAAATCTGAAAAATTTGAATACCAGTTGCATGCTTAGACATTTAACCAGCATGCACTTGCAAGCGTGGACACAACACCAAACCTCAAGTGCCACATGTGCAACTGATCACAATGAAGGTAGTCAGCAACGCTACATTGTTTCCCCCACTGTAAGCCCACCGGTTAGCACAGCAGCAAATGTTGAGGTGTCGTTGCAAGACCACAGCAGTCAGGGAATCCCACTGTTATATCAACGAAAGACTGATTCTAGGCCATCAGAAAGAACACCAACTCCATCACCATCATCAACCCTCTCTCAGTCCGCCCTGTCCACCGCTACTTCCACCATATGCAGCTCTCAAGTCCAGCTCACCCTCCCAGACACTATGAGTAGGTCAAGAAAGTACTCAGTCTCTCATCCGCGTACACTGGGTTTGAACGCCCACATTGCCAAACTAATCTCGTTTGAGATGATGCCCTTTCGGTTGGTGGAAAGCACAGCTTTCCGCGAACTCATGGCCTATGCAGTACCACGCTATGACCTACCCAGTCTCCACTTCTCTCGCAAAGCCATCCCAGCCCTCCACCATCATGTGAAAGACCGCATTGTCCATGCATTCAAGCAGTCAGTGAGCGGAAAGGTGCACCTCACAACTGATGCATGGTCCAGTCGGCATGGCCAGGGCCGTTACGTGTCCATCACTGCGCACTGGGTTAATGTGGTGGATGCAGGGTCCACAGGGGACAGCGGTGGTGGGACAGTGCTGCCTAGCCCACGGTATAGGAAACAGTTGGCTGTAGGCGTTCGACCCTCCTCCTCCTCCAGAAGCGAAAGCTCGTCCACAGAGCGCAGTCGTACGAGCACTCCATCTGCAGCTGCCACTGTTGTACACGATGTGTCCCCCTATCGAGCAGCTAGTGGAAAGCGTCAGCAGGCTGTGTTGCAGATGATGTGTTTGGGCGACAGACACACCGCCGAGGTGCTGGCCGAGTACTTGAAGCGACAAACTGAGTCATGGCTGGGCAGTGTACATCTTGAGGCAGTCAAGGTAGTTAGTGATAACGGACGTAATTTTGTGGCAGCCATAGCCCTTTCAAAACTCAGCCACATACCTTGCTTGGCTCACACCTTGAACCTGGTGGTGCAGTGCTTCCTCAAAAATTATCCGGAGTTAACAGCCCTGCTCCATAAGGTGCGAAGACTGTGCGCGCACATCCGCCGGTCGCCTGTACACTCCGTTCGTATGCAGAAGCTGCAGCGATTGCTCCACCTTCCCAACCACCGCCTCATTATCGACATTGCAACAAGGTGGAACTCCACCCTGCACATGGTGGAGCGGCTGTGCGAGCAGAGGCAGGCCATAATGCATTTGTGGGAGGATACATGGCCAGGCACTTTGAGAGCAGACATGGAGTTGACAGGCGTGCAGTGGTCGAAGCTGAAAGACCTTTGTAAAGTCCTTCAGTGTTTTGAGGAATGCACACGGCTGGTAAGCGCAGATGACGCCATCCTAAGCATGAGCATCCCACTTATGCGTCTGCTCATGCAAACTTTGACGCACCTTAAGGAGCAGGCGTCTGCAGCCAATGTTGATGAGGAGGAAGAGGAGGAGGGAATCCTTGATGACATTCAGCCATTGTCTGCTCAGGGACCTCTCCTGGACGAGGTGGAGGAAGAAGAGGAGGAGGAGGAGGAGGATGATGGGGATGATTACTTAGGGGAGGAGGATGCATCTCGTGGGGCAAGTGAAAATGTTGGCGTGCCAAGGTCTGGTACAGGGTTTGTGCGTGACTGGAGGGATGTGGATTTGCCAGAAAGTGCTCCTCCACCCAGCACTCGCAGTGCATCATTGACACCGGGAACATTGGCCCACATGTCAGATTATGCCTTGCGGATCCTAAAAAGGGACCCCCGCATTGCCAAAATGATGAACGATGACGACTACTGGTTGGCCAGCATCCTGGATCCACGCTATAAAGGCAAATTACAAAACATCATGCCACAGGAGAACCTTGACCTAATATTGGCTAATAAACAAGCAACTCTGGTAAATCGGTTGGTTGAGGCATTCCCAGCACACAGCAGCGGTGATGGTTCTCACACGAGCCGTACGGGCCGGGGGCAGCTTGGCAGAGGTGTTCGTGGTGCACACAGCAGAAGTGGCGTTGGAGACAGGGGTTTCATGACAATGTTGTGGACTGATTTTTCAAATACCGCTCACACAACTGGTAATACTGCATCGATGGAAAGTGACAGGAGACAGCAGTTGTCAACTATGGTTACAAACTACTTTTCCTCCCATATCGATGTTCTCCAAAACAGGTCATTCCCCTTTGACTATTGGGCCGCTAAACTGGACACCTGGCCTGAATTGGCCCAATATGCCTTACAGGAGCTCGCTTGCCCAGCTGCAAGTGTGCTATCGGAAAGAGTCTTCAGTGCAGCTGGATCAATCCTGACAGAAAAAAGGACCCGTCTGTCAACCCAAAATGTGGATGATCTAACCTTCATTAAAATGAACCACGCATTGGTTTCCAAGGATTTTGTCCCACCTTCCCCTGATGACACATAGGGTGACAGAAAAATGGCTTGCTTTGGTCCACCTCTTCCTGGTACTTCACCTATTTCGCCTTTTGCATCAGCTGAATGTCCAACATCAACATATGCCACTTTCTAAAACTCCCTAACTGTGCTGCCCCCCCCCATGGCCGGGGTCACCACCTACCGCACGACACCGTGCGAGTGCCGTTGCCCTGGACAGGTGGGTAGGCCGACTCTTGGGCGCGGGCACTGGCACAGGGTCCCTCATAGTGCAATCAAGTGTCTCTGACGGTGGTGGTGCACACCCGCCGTCAGACACACCGCCGTACTATGAGGGGCCCAGTGCCAGTACCGACGCCCACGAGTGGGCCCCCCTTGCTTGGCCAGGGCCCCAGCATTTGCAATCTTTACCTCTCCCTGCTCCTCCGCTGTGTAATCTGGGCCGTCAAATCCATACTGTGCCTGACACCGTCTGAGCCTGCCTCCTGAGACATATATTTTGAATGTGTACGCTATCCATACATGTTATCCGGGGATACGGTACCCTTTCTAACCTTTGTGCAATCACGTGCAATCCATACTGGGCCTAACACCGTCTGAGCCTGCCTCCTGAGACATATATTTTGAATGTGTACGCTATCCATACATGTTATCTGGGGATACGGTACCCTTTCTAACATTTGTGCAATCACGTGCAATTCATACTGGGCCTAACACCGTGTGAGCCTGCCTCCTGAGACATATATTTTGAATGTGTACGCTATCCATACATGTTATCCGGGGATACGGTACCCTTTCTAACCTTTGTGCAATCACGTGCAATCCATACTGGGCCTGACACCGTCTGAGCCTGCCTCCTGAGACATATATTTTGAATGTGTACGCTATCCATACATGTTATCCGGGGATACGGTACCCTTTCTAACCTTTGTGCAATCACGTGTAATCCATACTGGGCGTGAGAACGGCTGGCGAGCTGTTAAGCAAGCTACAGCACCTGTGGTTTGCACACGTAAGTTTTTCATTTTTTCAGGAATGACGGTTAGGGCTAATTCCGGAACTGCGGTTGACCTGCACTTACTGGGAAATCATTGTTCGCGGGTAATAATTGTAATCAGTGATCCCCATCACTAACGTTGTTCAGCGGGTTATCTGCACCTGTAAGCGACAAACGCTGGCCTTTTCAGTGTAGCGCACATGCAGCCACGGACATGTAAGGGCATGACACACCAGTTATTGGCCAATCTCATGTGCCAGAGCCTCACGTGTCCCTCTAGTAAGCCGGACTCGGACCGCGGGGCATGACGGAGTCTCGTTCGTTAACGGAATTAAGCTTGCAATGTGTGCATCTGTTCTGTAGCTGGCATGGTTGAGGTTTCCCAGGTGGAGTCGAATTTAACCGTAGGCTCCACTCCTGGTGGTGCCCTTCTGGACATTCCTTTAAGGTTCAGCTTTGCAACCATACTGCCCACGTAAAACAAACACTTTGCCTTCATGAACGCTGTTTGGAGGGTCATGACTCGTGGGAATAACGCCGCCCAATCAGTTAACCTGCTAGAGAGATCCTTCGTTGCTCCCAAGCATGACATCACACTCCCTAGGAAGAAGGTAATGCCACTGTGGCGACCGTACTCCTGGGGGCGACACAAGTGCACTGATGCCCAGCCACTGCTCGATGAATCTGCTGGTACATTGACCCAGACCACTACATTCCCCTCGCACGCTACACGACCTGAATCTGACCCTGATGAAACTCAGGTTACCCTTCCCATATACAGTTCCATCTTACACGGTGACAAAGAGGAAGCTGCAGATGAAAGTGCAGGTTCGGCCCACCCGCCATCAGACACACCACCGTACTATCAGGGGCCCTGTGCCAGTGCCGTCGCCAACGAGTGGGCCCCCCCTGCTTGCCCAGGATCACAGCACTTCCAAAGTTGAAATACTGTGCAGTGAGATGGAAGATGGGGACGACGAGGAGTCCAGACAAGTACAGGGATTCCCTAGCGAGGAGACTTATTTGATTGTTTTCAATGTTGGGACAGCAATTTTTGGGGAGCACTATACTCTGGAGAATGATAGATGGGGCCCACCATACACTGGAACATTCCAAAGGTGGACATCAGACACTGGAGCAGCATTTACAGGGCCCATTATACACTAGAGCATTAGAAATGGGGCCCATTATGTTTGGAGCATTATTTGGGCCCATAAGACAGTGGAGCTTCATCCATGGGGACCAACATATACTGTAGCATTATGTGGAGCTCATCATATACTGTTTCAAACATTATATGGGACCAATGATTCTGTATGGAGAAATAGATGGGCCTCGTCATGAGATGTAAAAAGTGAGGTATTTTTCATTGTACTATACCGCTATTTCTCTGCCGTATCGGAGCATGATGAGTTGTGGTATGTGTTAAAGGGGCGCTCTTTCGCCCAGGGCACATGAAAACCTGGAGCCAGCCCTCCCCCCCCACAGTCTGTAGCCAAATAACCCCCATTTTTCAGTGCGTAACTTGTATTATGAAGATAATTAAGGTTGACAAGCTTAAGTAAGAAGAATTGATGCTTTTGGCATTCAAATGGGCACTGTTGGTGTGTTTCCTGTCCTCCTCTCACTGCCGACTTTTATTCCCCATTGTCTCTGAAAATTAACATATTCTGTATTCTGCGAGTCCCGAATACAGTATATAGGAGTCCTAGACTCGCTAAGACTCGCTGCTGACAGCGGGACACAAAATCGCTAAGAAACTTGGATTGCTTGTATTAAACTCTGAAAAAACTAGGATTGCCATTGATTTGCATTGGACTCGTTACTGTGCGAGTAATCTCTTGGAAACTCGCAGAGTACCGACTCCTGCGAGTCCCCTACTACTCGCAGAGTAACGAGTCCTAACGAGTAGATTCGCCCATCCCTAGAGCAGAACAGAGCTTACTACAGAAATATGGAAGCAGAGCAGCACTTACTCCAGATATATGGGAGCAGAATCAAGCTTACTACAGAGATATGGGAGCAGAACTGAGCATACTCCAGAGATATGGGAGCAGAACAGAGCTTACTACAGAAATATGGAAGCAGAGCAGCGCTTACTCCAGATATATGGGAGCAGAATCAAGCTTACTACAGAGATATGGGAGCAGAACTGAGCATACTCCAGAGATATGGGAGCAGAACCGAGCTTACTACAGACATATGGGAGCAGAACAGAGCTTACTACAGAAATATGGAAGCAGAGCAGCGCTTACTCCAGATATATGGGTACAGAATCAAGCTTACTACAGAGATATGGGAGCAGAACCGAGCTTACTACAGACATATGGGAGAAGAACTGAGCTTACTACACAGATATGGATATGGATCAGAACGGAGAATACTCCAGAGATATGGGAGCAGAATGGAGCTTACTACAGAGATATTGGCTTAGAAAAGAGCTTACTCCAGAGATATGGGAGCAGATCCGAGCTTACTACAGCGGTATGGGAGCAGAACCGAGCTTACTTGTCACAATCCATTTTTGGATCTGTGTCAGAGTCTGGACTCTCTTATATAAACCTTTTTCCTTTCAGGCCCTGGGGGTTATATGGGTTTTTTCCCCGGTGGCTGCTGGTGTTACTACAACTGTAGTTGCTCTGCTGCTGGTTTTCTCCCGGTGGCCGCTGGTGTTACTACATGTTCAATTAGCCTGCAGGTGGTGACCTCCCCCCTCCTTCCTATAAAAGATCATCAGCTGCTGCAGCTCCCTGTTGGTAATACTGGTCATTTGCTAACGAACCTTGGTGAAGTCTGGATCTACCTGGTGGAGAAGGGGTTCAGCTTATCTGGAGCAGTGGAGTTGCTGCTAGATGCTGATCGGGTGCCTTTCTCTGCTGCTTGGAGCATTGGCAGCAGATAAAGCTAAGTTTGGGTTTATAGTTGCTTTAACCCCGTGGTGTCTGTTTTATTTTCCCTTGTGTTATTTGGTGCAATTTACTTTATTCCCTGTCTCACCTCCTGGGGAGGGGGTTGGGGTTGAGCTCATGACTAAACAGGGGATAGGGACACGTCAGAGAATTGGGCCTCACTACCATTAAGTGTACCCCCAAGTTAAGGAAAGTCAGGGCACCCCCTAAGCCTGAGGGACAGTTCAGGGGCCCAGGTTCCATGTCTCCTGCCTTTTCCCTACTGTCCTGTGACATTATTACCAACAGTCCCATTTTTTCTGGTGAGCCATGGCCCTAATGCAGACCTGTTTCCAATTGCTGCAGACCCTCACTGAGGAGCGTGGGGTGCTGCGTGGTGTGGTGGAGCAGCAGCTACAGCAGTTGGTGGGGTACGGGGCTTCAGCTCAGATGCAGGCTCAACCACAGCCCAAGTTACCTCTCCCAGACAGGTTTTCTGGAGGGAGAGAGAATTTTTTGTTTTTTAAGGAGGCCTACAAGCTACACTTCAGGCTCCACAATCGCTCATGAGGGAGTGAGGAACAGCAGGTGGGATTCACTATAGCCCTCCTTGAGGGTGATCCCCAATCCTGGGCCTTCTCCTTGCCGGCCGATTCACCATCTCTACGGTCGGTAGACGAGTTTTTTGTGGCTTTGGCGAATATGCCCAATGTAGTCCTTGCTAGGGAGGAGGACACACTGGTGCAGGAAGACGAGCCCAGGCAGGTGGGAAGAGGTGGTTCTCCAGCGGTGTTTCCTCTAGTTCGTCGTGGTGTGGGGGCATGTTTTAGCTATGGGCAGACTGGTCATGTTTTCAGGGTCTGCCCAGCGCGCGCCAAATCTTCTGTACCATCTAAGAAGCCGCGTCTCCCTGGTCGTGTGGAGGGAGGCGATCAGGGAGTGTATATTTCCTCCATTTTGCCCTATATTTTTGGTCTGGTAGGGTACTACGCTGTATTACTCTGGAACTACAGGAGTTTATTGGTCGCCTGAATAGCAACGACCAAAATATACGTTAAACATTCACATGCGATGCTGATAAGATTGAGTTCCTCTATGTCATTGTTTAACAGGATACTGATGGTCTGTGGCAGACAGATATTTTTAGGAAGATGACTTCTACTAATCTGTTGTTACACGCTTCGCTATGTCATCCTGATCACATGGTAAGGTCTGTTCCCATTGGTCAGTTCCTCCAACTTTGTCAGATTTGCTCTATTAATGAGGATTTTGAGAGAAGAGCAGAGGAGCTAAAAATGAGATTCTTGCAACGTGGCTATAGTCGGCATCTACTCAAAAGAGCCTATAACAGGGCTAATTATTCTTCCCAAAATGGCGTACTGTACAATAGGGAATCAGCTAGGAAGATGGAGGGACCTGGAAGTTACGCTTCATTGCAAATTATCATTCCCATTCTAGGCAGGTCAGGCAGGCTTTGTCTAAAGCATGTCCTATATTGAAAATTGACCCAATAATTGGCAAATTTATTCTGGACACACCAGTCATTACATTTTGGCGTCCTAAGAATCTGCGCAATCACCTCACCCATAGTCATTATACAAGTGAGAGAAAGGGTACATTTTTGGATAATTTCACACATAGGAGTGGGTGTGTTCCGTGTGGACATTGAGTTGCCTGTCCCAACATTGAAAAGTGTGATTCTTTTTCCGATTCAGGTGGCGTTAAAAATTTTAAGATCAATAAATACATTACTTGTGCTACGAGATATGTTATTTATTACGCCACCTGTCCATGTGGATTAATTTATGTCGGTTTAACAACTAGACAATTCAAGGTTCGCGTGCGCGAGTATGTGTTGGATATTCAGGCGGCGGCTGGCCACATGGATGCATTCACTCTTAAAACGTTACCCCGACACTTTAAAAACTTTCAAGACTGTGACAGTACGGTGCTACAGGTGAGGGGTATCGATGCCTTAAATATTGGGATTCGTGGTGGCAATCTGTTTCAAAGATTGGGTAAACTTCAGACTCGCTGGATCTGGACGCTTAATACGGTATATCCACAAGGACTAAACGAGAATTTGAGTTTCGATCCGTTCCTGTGACCACCTTACTGTTCCAGGTGGACATTGGGTGGATCTAATCCTTGCTATTTTTTATTGTTTTTATTATATTTTTAATTGTGTTTTTCATGTATTAGGTATTTTTATGATATTTTGTGGATCTATGAAGATCATTGGACGGAGTCCAGGATAGTGGCGGTACCTTGTACAGATGGACTAATTTCTACTGTTTTCTATGTCCATCCTATACCTATGTTTGAAAAAGATCCTTTGATCCTTTGACGAGGTTGAAGATGAGTCGGGGGGATGTTTTGTGAATATCTTTATTTTGTTTATTTTATTTATTTTTCTATTTTTTTCAATGATATATAATTAGGACTGTATAATAATGTCTCTTATATAATCATATCTTGGTAATGCTGTTCTATATATTTTGTGGGCAATAATTAAATATAATATTATTATATCTTTCTTTGTGATATGATTGTATATCAATTTTGATATTGCTTGAAAATTGTGAATATAATATGAATTCTTATCTATTTTTATATTATCTATCAAAAAATATATATGGCATTCCCCTTTAAATATTATGCAGTGAAGGGTATGTTTCTATTTCTATTATAAAAACTTGTGGGATACATATAGGGTGTTTTTTGATTGTTGGCACTGCTGCATGTGCGGTGGTACTGCTTATTATGTATTTGTACTATTCTGTATTACTCTGCTTTTTATTGTATTATGTTGCCCTACTGCATATCTTGTGTCGGCGATGCATCCCACGCCAGACCTCAGGGACACCGTGGTTTGGGTGCAGGCTGCCATGCCTTGTACATATACACTATTTCACCTCCCTGGTAGCGTGTCACTTGTTCCCGCTCCCCCTCCTCTGCACATGCAACGCCTTCTTGGTTCATCGCGTCGGTCCCCGGCACGTGGTGCCTCCGGCGTCTGGTCACATGATAATGTGTTTCCGGCGCTGGGGGTTCCTGTGTCGGATGCTGGCATCTTGGACACCATGGTGATGCACCACCTCTTCCCTTATTAGGTATTACATTATTTCCGGCCTCCTCCCTTTATAACATCACTTAGGTCAACATTTACCACGCCCCCTGATAAAGGAGTAATCCGAAACGTGCGTAGGGGAGGGCGGGCTGGCCTGTTGTAGACGCTGCTGCCATCCATCACCACTTATCACCAACAGGTAATTATTGTAAGACTTTATGCACTTTATTATACATACAGTATGTTGGACATTTGTTCATGTATACATTCTGATGTTTGAGCCCATATACTTCTGTGTATAGAAGTGAGAGTGATGGGTATACATGTATACAGTGACTGCTTTATCTCTATGGCTGATATAGCTGGGCACTGTGCAATATGAATCAGGGCTGCAGTGCAGGGTGTTATATCCACTGATGTTTTTAACTCCTTCTATCTTTGTCTGCTCATCTTGACTAATAAAAATTATATATTTTTTGCATTACATGGACTCTTGTGATTGCAACTTTTGTTGGTTTCCTTCCCTCCTTTGTATGATTATTGGCAATCTGTTCTTACCAGTCCTATGCATTGTTTGGGGATCTATGGCCAGTCATATTTATATGATTTTGTGAGATTTATATATAATATATACATTTGGATATTATCCATTCATATATTCCTTTTGGTCCATTGTTACCCCAGACATTCTAATGTCTTTCATATATTTCCTTATATCTAAGTACAGCAGCATATAGAAATAATGCCCCCATGCCTCCTTATAATAATTCTCCTTAACCCTTTATAGTAATGATATTGACCCTGTACCTTCTTACCCACGTGATTGCTTATAATAATATGTCTCCTGTTCTCTCCCTGTAATGATACTGATTTTGCAGTCTGCCTCCTGATAGTAATGCCCCTGAGCAGGAGCATACGTAGAAATCACTGGAACGCCAAACCAAAAGTCTTATTATTATATTATTATTATTATTATTATTATTATTATTGCGACATTTAATCCATGGCGCTTTACATGTGAGGAGGGGTGTGCATAATAAAAGACAAGTGCAGTAATCTTTTTTTAACTCCTTAGTGACTGAGCCAATTTGCAGCTTACTGACCAGGCCAATTTTTACAATTCTGACGACTGTCACTTTGAGGTTATAACTTTGGAACACTTTAACAGATCCCGACGATTCTGCCCTTAAATCAGAGATATATGTTACACAAAATACTTAATAAATAACATTTCCCACATGCCTGCTTTACAGTAGCATAATTTTTTTTGTTAGGAAGTTATAAGGGTTAAAAGTTGACCAGCGATTTCACATTTTTACAACAAATTTGCAAAACCATTTTTTTTAATGACCACCTCACATTTGAAGTCACTTTGAGAGGTCAATATGACAGAAAATACACAAAAGTGACACCATTCTAACAACTGAACCCCTCAAGGTGCTCAAAACCATTCAAGAAGTTTATTAACCCTTTACGTGCTTCACAGGAACTGAACAACGTGGAAGAAAAAATTTAACATTTAACTTTTTTTTTACAAACATTTTATTTCAGAACCAATTTTTTTATTTTCACAAGCGTAAAAAGAGAAAATAAAACACAAAATTTGTTGTGCAATTTTTTCTGAATACGGTGATACCCCATATGTGGGGGTAAACTACTGTTTGGGCGCACGGCAGGGCTTGGAATGGAAGGAGCGCCGTTTGACTTTTTCAATGCAGAATTGGCTGGAATTGAAATCGAATGCCATGTCGCGTTTGTAGAGTCCCTGATGTGCCTAAACAGTGGAAACCCCCAACAATTGACACCATTTTGGAAACTAGACCAATTAAGGAACTTAACTAGATGTGTGGTGAGCACTTTGAACCTCCAAGTGCTTCACAGAAGTTTATAACGCAGAGCCGTGAAAATAAAAAATCATATTTTTTTCACGAAAATTATCTTTTTGTCCCCGAATTTTTATTTTCACAAGGGTAACAGGAGAAATTAGACCCCCAAAGTTGTGCAATTTGTCCTGAGTGCGCCGATACCCCTTATATGGTGGTAAACAACTGTTAGGGGGCACGGCAGAGCTCAGAAGTGAAGGAACGTCATTTGACTTTTTCAATGCAGAATTGGCTGGAATTGAGGTCAAATGCCATGTCGCGTTTGGAGACCCCTTGATGTGCCTAAACAGTAGAAACCCCCTACAAGTGACACCATTTTGGAAACTAGACCCCCCAAGGAGTTTATCTAGGTGTGTGGTGAGCACTTTGAACCCCTAAGTGCTTCACAAAAGTTTATAACGCAGAGTCGTGAAAATAAAAAATCATTTTTTTTCCACAAAAATGATTTTTTAGCCACCAATTTTTTAATTTTCCCAAGGGTAACTGTAGAAATTAGATCCCCAAAGTTGTTGTGCAATTTGTCTTGAGTACGCTGATTCCCCATATGTTGGGGTAAACCACTGTTTGGGCACACGTCGGGGCTTGGAAGGGAGGGAGCATCATTTGACTTTTTCAACTCAAAATTGGTTGGAATCAATGGTGGCACCATGTCGCGTTTGGAGACCCTGTGATGTGCCTAAGTAGTGGAAACCCCTCAATTTTAACAACAACCCTAACCCCAACACACCCGTAACCTTAATCCCAACCCTAATCATAACTCTAACCACAAACCTAACCCCAACACACCCCTAACTCTAATCCCAACCCTAACCATAACCCTAACCCCAACACAACCCTAACCCTAACCACAACCCTAACCACAAACCTAACATCAACACACCCCTAGCCCTAATTCTTAACCCTAGTCCCAACCCTAACCCTAATGCCAAAGCTAACCCTAATCCTAACGCCAATCCCAACCCTAACCCTAATTCCCACCCTAATACTAACCCTAATGGAAAAATGAAAATAAAAATATTTTCTTTATTTCATTATTTTTCCCCACCTATGGGGTGATAAAGTGGGGGTTTATTTACTATTTTTTTATTTTGATCACTGTGATAGGGTCTATCACAGTGACCAAAATGAACCAATAGGAAAAATCTTCCTATTGTTGCCGGGTACCGGCCGGCAGATCTCGGCGGGCACACTGCACATGCGCCCACCATTTTCTTCCCAGAAGAAGATGGCGGCGCCCATGGAGGGTAAGCATGAGGTTCGAGGACCACCGGGAGGTACCGGGGGGGGTTGGGGATCCTATTTCTCTCTCCTCTGATGCGCGATCACATCATAGGAGAGAGAAATTGAATGGCACATTGGACTTTTTTTTTCGGTCGCCATTATACGGTTAATAACGGCGATGGCAAAAGCGGGGTCAGTAAAAATCAACCTGAATCATGTTCTTTGGAGTCTTGGCTACCTCCGGCAGCTGAGACCCCAGAGAAAATCTGACTCTGGGGGTTGCTATACACTTTCTCCACAGCGCTGTTAATTAAAGGCGATGTGGTTTAAGTACACTTAACTACCGCAATTAAAAGGCGTATTGGTGGTCGTTAAGGGGTTAATCTATTTATTTTTTAAATATTTTCTATTTTCTTGTACAGATAACATCATAAACACAAATATACTTGTAGCAAAATTATGCAAAACAATGCAAAACATTTTAGAAGTTTCTTCCAGTGGTACAGTACTCAGCACTTCTGCTCCTACTAACATTAGGTCAAACATCTAATACATCATCTAAGAGTAGGTATGGTACAGGGAAGACATAGGGAAAAAGTCAGGGAGGAGGGAAAGAAAGAAAAGAAGCACGTAACATCAATTGGTTAGCTTAGTTACATAGTCATCCCATGGATTCCATATGCGATTAACCCCTTCCCGACCTTTGACACAGCATATGCATCATGAAAGTAGGTGCCAATCCGACCTGTGACGCATATGCTGTGTCATGGAAGGATTGCGTTCCTGCGGGTCGGGTGACTGGGGTCATTGAAAGGTCACCTGACCCGAAGGCACAAGACCCTTTGTACTTCACCTCGGGGGGTGCGTTAGCCCCCCCGTGGCTACGATCGCTCTGATTGGCTGTTAAAAGTGAAACAGACAATCAGAGCGATTTGTAATATTTCATCAATGAAATTTGGTGAAATATTACAATCCAGCCATGGCTGATGCTGCAATAGCATCTGTCATGGCTGGAGACCGAGATCCGACCCCCCCACACCAAATGAGGGGGGCGATCACCCCCCGCCACTGACTAACGGCGTCGATCTGCCGCTGCTGTAACCATCTGCTCCCCTTCCCTCCACTTCCCCCGCCTTCTGATCCCCCCTCACCTGTCCCAGTACCTCCGATGTCCCTGTGTCCGTCCCGGTGTCCCTCCCGGATCCTTCATGGGCGCTGCCATCCTGCAAAATGGCGAGCGCATGCGCAGTGCACCCGCCGGCCGGCAGATTCCATTCATTTATTTTGATCACTGTGATAAACTCTCACAGTGATCAAAATAAAAAAAGTAAATAAACCCCCCCTTTTATCACCCCCATAGGTAGGGGCAAATAATAAAATAAAGAAAATATTTTTTATTTTTCCATTAGGGTTAGAATTAGGGTTAGGGTTGGAATTAGGGTTAGGGTTGAAATTAGGGTTAGGGATGGAATTAGGTTTAGGGTTGGAATTAGGGTTAGGGTTGGAATTAGGGTCAGGGTTAGAATTACAGTTAGGGTTGGAATTAGGGTTAGGGTTGGAATTAGGGTTGGGATTAGGGCTACGGTTGGAATTAGTGTTAAGATTAGGGTTAGGCTTGTGTTTAGGGTTAGAGTTGGGATTAGGGTTAGGGGTGTGTTGAGGTTAAGGTTGTGGTTATGGATAGGGTTGGGATTAGGGTTAGGAGTGTGTTGGGGTTTGGGTTGGAGTTAGAATGGGGGTTTCCACTATTTAGGCACATCAGGGGGTCTCCAAACGCGGCATGGTGCCACCATTGATTCCAGCCAATTTTGCGTTCAAAAAGTCAAACAGTGCTCCCTCCATTCTGAGCCCCGACGTGTGCCCAAACAGTGGTTTACCCAACATATGGGGTTTCAGCGTACTCAGGAAAAATTGCACAACATCTTTGGGGGTCTAATTTCTCCTGTTACCCTTGGGAAAATAAAAAATTGGGTACTAAAAAAATTATTATTTTATTCTCTGCGTTATAAACTTCTGTGAAGAACTTGGGGATTCAAAGTGCTCACCACACATCTAGATGAGTTCCTTGGGGGATCTAGTTTCCAAAATAGGGTCACTTGTGGGGGGTTCCTACTGTTTAGGCACATCATGGGCTCTGCAAACCTAACATGACGCCCGCAGACCATTCCATCAAGTTGGCATTTCAAAACTTCACTACTTCCCTTCCGAGCCCCGACGTGTGCCCAAACAGTGGTTCCCCCCCATATATGGGATACCAGCATACTCAAGACAAATTGCACAACAACTTTTGTGGTCCAATTTCTCCTGTTACCCTTGTCAAAATAAAAAATTGTGGGCTAAAATATCATTTTTGAGGAAAAAAAAAGATTTTTTATTTTCACCGCTCTGCGTTATAAACTTCTGTGAAGCAATTGGGGGGTTCAGAGTGCTCACATCACATCTAGATAAGTTCCTTAAAGGGTCTACTTTTCAAAATGGTGTCACTTGTGGTTTTTTACACTGTTTAGGCACACAGGGGCTCTCCAAGTGCGTCATGGTGTCCGCTAACGATTGAAGCTAATTTTTGTATTTGAAAAGTCAAATGGCACTCCTTTCCTTCTGGGCCCTGCCGTGCGCCCAAACAGTGGTTTATAACCACATTTGAGGTATCGATGTACTCAGGAGAAAGTGAACAGCAAATTTTAGGATCCACTTTATCCTGTTGTCCATGTGAAAATAAAAAACTGAGGCTAGAAGATAATTTTTGTGGAAAAATGTACTTTCTTTTTTTTACAGATCAATTTGTGAAGCACCTGGGGGTTCAAAGTGC
The DNA here is from genome assembly GCF_039654945.1 of Dendrobates tinctorius. NCBI lineage: Eukaryota > Metazoa > Chordata > Amphibia > Anura > Dendrobatidae > Dendrobates > Dendrobates tinctorius. The sequence goes on along the minus strand of NW_027361738.1, from coordinate 4,187,352 downwards.
TCACTATGCATCTAGATAAGTTCCTTGGGTGATCTAGTTTCCAAAATGGGGTCACTTGTGGGGGAGCTCCAATGTTTAGGCACAGAGAGACTCTCCAAATGCGACATGGCAACCGCTAAATATTCTAGCATATTTTCCATTCAAAAAGTCAAATGGCACTCCTTCCCTTCTGAGCCCTGCCGTGCACTCAAACAGTGGTTTATGACCACACATGAGGTATCGTTGTACTCAGGAGAAATTGCCCAACAAATTTAGGATCGAATTTATCCTGTTACCCATGTGAAAATGAAAAAATTGATGCTAAAATAAATTTTTTGTCAGAAAAATTAAAATGTCCATTTTTTCCTTCCATATTGCTTTAGTTCCTGTGAGGCACCTGAAGTGTTAATAATCTTCTTGAAAGTAGTTTTGAGTAGCTTGAGGGGTGCAGTTTTTAGAATTATGTCACTTTTGGGTATTTTCTGCCATATAGACCCCTCAAAGTGACTTCAAATGTGAGGTGGCCCCTAAAAAAATGGTTTTGCATATTTTGTTGTAAAAATGAGAAATCGCTGGTCAACTTTTAACCCTTATAACTTCCTAACAAAACAAAATTTTGTTTCCAAAAAAATTGTGCTGATGTAAAGTAAACATGTGGAAAATGTTATTTATTAACTATTTCGTGTCACATAACTCTCTGGTTTAACAGAATAAAAATTCAAAATATGAAAACTGCGAAATTTTCAAAATTTTCACCAAATTTCCGTTTTTTCACAAATAAACGCAAAAATTATCAACCTAAATTTACCACTATCATGAAGCCCAATATGTCACAAAATACAATCTCAGAATCGCAAGGATCCGTTGAAGCGTTCCTGAGTTATTACCTCATAAAGGGACACTGGTCAGAATTGCAAAAAATGGCCTGGTCATTAAGGTCAAAATAGACTGGGTCATGAAGGGGTTGAACAAATCAAGTTCATTATTAATGCAGGCCGTAAGAATCTCCATATGTCTTCATTTCTTTAATCTTCAAGCTGAGTTTTTTCATGGAAGGAGCTGATCTTTTCTTCCAGTATGAGGCTATTAGACACTTTGACGATGTTAGGATATGGAGGAGCAGCCTGGCTGGACCCTTGCTCATAGATACGGGTGGATCATTAAGTAAATAAGCCACAGGATCCAGAGGTATCTCTACATCCAACACCTAAGAAATCAACCCCTGTACTCTCTTCCAGAAGGGGGGTATAGTCTGGCAATCCCAGAATATATGTGGCAATGAGCCCTCTGCCCCCAGGCATCTCCAGCATCTATCTGACATGGCAGGGTAAATATTATGTAAAACCTCCTGCGTATGATATCAATACATCAGTATCTTGTACTGATTTTCCTTCTGTATTGTGCATGGTGATGATTTAGCTGCCTTTGACCATATGACCTGCCATATAGGAAGCAGAAGTTCCCTCCCCAGGTATCTCTACCACTTAATCATGTAAGTATGTTTAGGAGGGGGTCTAATGGCAGAGTGAGCAGTATATTATAAAAGTCTGTGATCAAACCCTTTGTAGAGGGGTTCCCTTTACAGAGTCGTTCCAAGGGAGTGGGGGTAGAGAACATTGTGTTTTTATATAAAGATAAGGCCATGTGGCGAATTTGTAAGTATGAGAAGTAGGTCTTAAGTGGGAGATTAAACCGTTCTCTAAGAGTCTGGAAAGGAAGAATATTTATGTTAAAGGGGTCTAAAATATCTGCGTAATAAAATAATTGTGCTTGAAGCCATGGTTCTGTCATAGCTGCAGGAATACTATAAAGTATGGAGAGTGTAAAAAAGAAGGAGATAATATGGGGACCTGGGGGAGATCAATGGAAAGGCCCTGTTGCTTATCCTCCAAATTTTCATTGTAAATGCCATAGAGCCCAGCAGAGGAACTGAGGGGCATGTACTCCCATCTCTCCATAACAATGAATTGGGATGCGCTGGAGCCATCCAAAGTTTATCGATTTCTACCCATTTGCTATAAGCCCGCAAGGAGGCCCAAGCTGGTATCCTTCTAAGGTGCACGGCCAAGTTATATCTCCAGACGTCTGGAAAGGTAATACCCCACTGCGTTTTTGGAGAGGTGAGGACTGATTAAGCTATTCGATGTAGCAGTACAGTAATCTTAAACAACACAGGTCACAACTGGTACAGGAGGAGAGAGGACCCTGCCCATGAGGGCTCACAATCTACAAGGGCTGGGTGAGGATACAATAGGTGAGGGCCGAGCTGGTCATGCAGTGGTTTGGTGGATCGGTGGTTACTGCAGGTTGTAGGCGTGTTGGAAGAGGTAGGTCTTCAGGTTCCTTTTGAAGGTTTCCACGGTAGGTGAGAGTCTGATATGTCGTGATAGAGTTCCAGAGTAGGGCGGATCCACCGGAGAAATCTTGTATGCGTTTGTGGGAAGAGGAGATAAGAGGGGAGTCGAGAAGATCTTGTGAGGATCGGATGTTGCGTGCAAGTAAGTACCGGGAGACGAGGTCACAGATGTATGGAGGGCACAGGTTGTGGATGGCTTTGTATATCATGGTTAGTGTTTTGAGCTGGAGCCTTTGGGTAATACGGAGCCAGTGCAGGGATTGACAGAGGAGGGAGGCTGGGGAATAGCAGGGAGACAGGTGAATTAGTCAGGCAGCGGAGTTTAGAATAGATTGGAGGGGTGCGAGAGTGTTAGCGGGGAGGCCATAGAGCAGGAGGTTGCAGTAGTCAAGGTGGGAGATGAAGAGGGCATGGATTAGGGTTTTTGCAGATTCTTGGTTGAGGAATGTACGGATCCGAGAAATATTTTTAAGTAGAGATGAGCGACTTTGCCTTGTTTAGGGTCAAGTTGGGTTTCATGAAACCCGACTTTCTCAAAAGTCGAGTCGAACGAAATGGGCCGACTATCCGGAAAAGTCGGAGGTCCGACTGAAACACGAAACCCAATGCAAGTCAATGGGGAAGCAAAGTCGTCAGGGAGAGGAGGACAGTAAACACACCTACAGTGCCCATTTCAATGCCAACGACATCAATTCTTATTACTTAAGCTTGTCAAGCTTAATTTACTTTATAATAATAGTTACGCATTGAAAACTGGGGGTTATTTGGCTAAAGTTGTGGGGGGGTAGGGCTGGCGCCAGGTTTTCGTGTGCCCCGGGTGAAAGAGTGTCAGTGGGCCCCTTTGACACATACCACAATTCATGATGCTCCGATACAGCAGAGAAATATTGGTATAGTGCAATGAGAAATACTTCACTTCTTACATTACATGACTGATATCTATTTTAAATTCTACAATAGTGCAAAAAGTATATTCCTCCATACAGTATTATGTCCACCACATAGTGCACCATACAGAATAATGAGCCCCATATATTGCTCCATACAGAATAATTGGTCCCATATAATGTTCCATACAGTATATGATGAGCTCCACATAATGCTACAGTTTATGATGGTCCCCATATAATGTGCCATACAGTATAGGACGGTCCCCATAGAATAGAATGCGCCCCACATATTGCTCCATACAGTATAATGAGTCGCATATAAAGCTCCATACAGTATATGATGGGCCCCATATATTGCTCCATACAGAATGGGCTCCAGCCCCATAAATAATGAACCCCATATGATGCTCCAGTATATGATGGGCACCATGGATGATTCTCCATTGTATGATGGGCCTATATATTGCTCCATATATAATGGGCCCCATATGATGCTCTAGTATATGATGGGCCCCATGGATGATCCCCCATTGCATGATGGGCCTATATTATGCTCCATATATAATGGGCCCCATATGATGCTCTAGCATATGATGGGCCCCATATGATGCTCCAGTATATGAAGGGCCCCATGGATGATGCTCCAGTGTATGATGGGCCTATATACTGTGTGCAGAATTATAAGGCAAATGAGTATTTTGATCACATCATCCTTTTCATACATATTGTCCTACTCCAAGCTATATAGGCTTGAAAGCCAATTGTCAGTTATGTAAATCAGGTGATTTGCATCTCTGTAATGAGGAGGGGTGTAGTCTAATGACATAAACACCCTATATAAGGTGTGCTTAATTATTAGGTAACTTCCTTTCCTTTGGCAAAATGGGTCAGAAGAGAGATTTGACGGACTCTGAAAAGTCAAAAATTGTGAGATGTCTTGCAGAGGGATGCAGCAGTCTTGAAATTGCCAAACTTTTGAAGCGTGATCACTGAACAATCAGGCATTTCATGGCAAATAGCCAACAGGGTCACAAGAAGCGTGTTGATAAAAAAAGGCTCAAAATAACTGTCCATGAATTGAGGAAAATCAAGCGTGAAGCTGCCAAGATGCCATTTGCCACCAGTTTTGCCATATTTCAGAACTGCAACGTTACTGGAGTATCAAAAAGCACAAGGTGTGCCATACTCTGGGACATGACCAAGGTAAGGAAGGCAGGAAAACGACCACCTTTGAACAAGAAACATAAGATGAAATGTGAAGACTGGGCCAAGAAATATGTTAAGACAGTTTTTTGTAAGGTTTTATGGACTGATGAAATGAGAGTGACTCTTGATGGGCCAGATGGATGGGCCCGAGGCTGGATCAGTAAATGCTGTAGAGCTCCACTCTGACTCAGACGCCAGCAAGGTGGAGGTGGGGTACTGGTATGGGCTGGTATCATCAAAGATAAACTTGTGGGACCTATTCGGGTTGAGGATGGAGTGAAGCTCAACTCCCAGACCTACTGCTAGTTTCTGGAAGACACCTTCTTCAACCAGTGGTACAGGAAGAAGTCAGTATTGTTCAAGAAAATCATGATTTTCATGCAGGCCAATGCTCCATCACATGCATCCAAATACTCCACAGCGTGGCTGCCCAGTAAAGGTCTAAAAGAAGAAAAAATAATGACATGGCCCCCTTGTTCACCTAATCAGAACCCCATAGAGAACCTGTGGTCCCTCATAAAATGTGAAATCTACAGGGAGTCAAAACATTACACCTCTGGGAACAGTGTCAGGGAGGCTGTGGTGGCTGCTGCACGCAATGTTGATCGTAAACAGATCAAGCAACTGACAGAATGTATGGATGGAAGGCTTTTGAGTGTCATTGTAAAGAAAGGTGGCTATGTTGGTCCCTTTTTTTTGTTTTGAATGTCAGAAATGTTTATTTCTACATTTTGTGTTGTTATATTGGTTTACCTGGTGAAAATAAACAAGTGAGATGGGTATATACTGCACAGTAATAGTTACCTGCACAAACAGATATCCTCCTGAGATAGCCAAATCTAAAAAAAACCCATTCCAACTTCCAAAAATATTAAGCTTTGATATTTATGAGTCTTTTCGGTTGATTGAGAACATAGTTGTTGTTCAATAATAAAAAGAATCCTCTCAAATACAACTTGCCCAGTAATAATTATGCAAACAAATATCAACCTAGGGCCTTGTCAGATCACTCCCCTGTTATCGCGACATTTAATTGGGAAAATGGTGGGAGAGGGGAACGGGCACCATGGTCGTTTAACGCATTCTGGTTACCTATTATTCAAGCAGATGCTAGGATCCCTGATTGCTAAAATAATTTTTTGCTATTAATGAGGGTACAGCCCCCAGGGAAATAATATGGGATGCGTCTAAAGCTCATCTGAGAGCACTGTTGATCTCGGAAGTGAATAGAGTTAGAACTAAGTCTAGAGAATATGAGGAACTTTTACAGAAGGAAGCTATCTCTGCAGAATTGCAATATTTGAAAACTCCATCGGATATACATTTTAACGCATTAAAAGATGGGGAAAAAACAATCAACCCAACATAAGCTTTCAAAAGCTGCAGATAAACGATACTTCCGGCGGCAGGTCTATTTCGGGGAGGGGGAGAGAACTGGACATCTACTAGCTACCCTGATCAAGACTCAATCTGGCCCTGCAATGGTAGCGGAGATAAAAAACAAAAATGGGGAACTAGAAAGATCTTCTGGGGCAATTCTAGCAACTTTTAGCGAGTTTTTGAGACATTATATAATTCGCAGGGCGGGTTCTCTGACGAGTTGCTCAGTAGCTTTTTGGGGACTGCTGGTCTGCCTACTCTGTCAGAATCGGAAGCTGTTGGGCTGGAGGCACCAATTAGTCTGGAGGAATTAGAGGAGGCTCTAGATCAGTGATGGCTAACCTTGGCACTCCAGCTGTTGTAAAACTACAACTCCCAGCATGCCCTTGCAACCTGCAGCAGTTGAGGCAGCAGTTGAGGCATGCTGGGAGTTGTAGTTCTCCAACAGCTGGAGTGCCAAGGTTCACCATCACTGCTCTAGATTCTATGGCAGGGAATAAGACACCGGGGTCTGATGGGCTGCCTGTGGAGATATATAAGCAGTACTCAAATATAATGCTTCCACAGCTGTTGAAGGTGTTTGAGGCAGCTAGGGAAGATGGGCACTTGCCCCGGTCCTTGAATGAAGCAATCATAGTGGTGATCCCCAAGGCTGATAAGGATCCTTGTCTTCCAGAGTCATACAGGCCTATCTCCCTTTTAAACATTGATGTCAAGATTTTTGCAAAGATTCTGGCGATGCGGCTGTCTGGAGTAATATCTAGTATTATTCATCCAGATCAAACTGGTTTTATGCTAGAGAAATCAACTGCGATTAATATCAGGCGGTTGTATCTAAATTTACAGATCCCATCTAAGGGATAGGAACCTAGGGCTGTTGCATTTTTGGATGCTGCTAAAGCATTTGACTGCGTCGAATACCCATATCTCTGGGCTATATTAGCCAAGATGGGTTTCTGTAAAAATTTTATTGCCTGCATACAGCTGCTGAATTCGAGTCCAGAGGCCAAAATTAGAATTAATGGGGAGATCTCAAATACAATTAACTTATACATAGGGACCAGACAGGGGTGCCCCCTGTCTCCCCTACTGTTTGATCTGGCATTGAGCCCTTGGCAGTAGTAATTTGGGCGACACCTGAAATTAAGGGGTTTGGGTATGAGTCTTTGCAAGAAAAAATAGTGTTGTATGCTGATGACATGCTCTTGTTTTTGGGAGAGTGGCCATCTTCTCTGAGGGTGGCAATGTAAGTCTTTGGATCCTTCGCAGTGATCTCTGGTTTATGTATTAACTGGGAGAAATCTTCAATTATGCCGGTGGGAGATGCTCCCGAGAACTCCTTGGAATTGGCTGGACGATTAAATGTAGTCAAAGAGTTTAAATAATTGGGAATTCATAGTAACATAGTAACATAGTTTTGAAGGCTGAAGGAAGACCTTATGTCCATCTAGTTAAGCCTATTTTTAGTGCAGCTGTTCTGCATTGTTGATCCAGGGGAAGGCAAAAAACCCACAGAGTAGAAGCAAATTTTCTCCATAGGGAAAAAAATTCCTTCCCCTAAGTTGGGTCAACCATCTACCTATAATATTATGTTATTCGTAATCTTCTATACTGTTAATCACAAGAAAAACATCCATTCCTTTCTTAAATTCATTCAGTGAGTTGGCCATCACCACTTCCTCAGGAAGAGAATTCCAGAGCCTCACTGCTCTTACCGTGAAGAACGCTCTTCTATGCTGGTGTAGAAATTGTCTTTCCTCCAAACGAAGAGAATGCCCCCTTGTTCTTGTCACAGTCCTTGGTACAAACAGTTCATTGGAGAGATCTCTGTATTGCCCTCTGATATACTTGCACATATATATTAGGTCTCCAGTAAGTCTTCTCTTTTCTAGAGTAAATAGGCCTAATTTTGATAACCTTTCTCGGTTTTGTAGTGAACCAACTCCATTTATCATTTTAGTAGCCCGCCTTTGAACCCTTTCAAGTTCAGTAATGTCTTTCTTGAGCACCGGCGTCCAAAATTACACACAATACTCCAAGGGTGGTCTGACGAGTGATTTGTACAGAGGGAGAATTATGTTTTCATCTCGTGTCCCCAGACCTCTTCTAATGCATCCCATGACCCTATTTGCTTTGGTGGCAGCTGCCTGACACTGGGCACTAGTGTTGAGCGACTTTTGTTTTTTTAGGGTCGAGTTTCGTTTCATGAAACCCAACTTTTCCAAAAGTCGGGTCGAGCAAAATCGGCCGACTTTAGGGAAAAGTCGGGGTCGTCCCGAAACATGAAACCCAATGTAAGTCAATGGAGAATTAAAGTCGACAGTGAGAGGACGACAGGAAACACACCAACAGTGCCCATTTGAATGCCAAAAGCATAAATTCTTGTTGCTGAAGCTTGTCAACCTTAATTAACTTCATAATACTAGTTATGCTCTGAAAAATGGGGGTTATTTGGCTACAGTTGTGGGGGGGGAGGGCTGGCTCCAGGTTTTCGTGGGCCCAGGGCCAAAGAGCGCCCCTTTAACACATACCACAACTCATGATGCTCCGATACGGCAGAGAAAAAGCAGTATAGTACAATGAAAAATTCTCCAATACCTCCAAAAACGGACAGTATATAACTCCATACAGTATTATGGCCAGCGCTTAGTGCGCTATACAGAGTAATGAGGCCCAAATATTTCTCCATACGGAATCATTATTCCCATATAATGTTTCAAACCGTATATGATGAGCTCCACATAATGCTATAGTATATGTTGGTCCCAATGGATGAAGCTCCACTGTCTTATGGGCCCAAATAATGCTCCATATATAATGGGCCCCATTTCTATTGCTCTAGTGTATAATGGGCCCTGTAAATGCTGCTCCAGTGTCTGATGTCCACCTTTGGAATGCTCCAGTGTATGGTGGGCCCCATATATCATTCACCAGAGTATAGTGCTCTCCAAAAATTGCTGTCCCAACATTGAAAACAATGACATAAGTCTCCTTGCTAGGGAATCCCTGCACTACTCTGAACTCCTTGTCGTCCCCATCTTCCATCTCACTGCACTTGGCTGTTTAGGCCCTCCCACCGACAGAGACACTTTTGCGTACTATGCGGTGCCCTGTGCCAGTGCCATCGCCCATGAGTATGCCCCCCCACCTGCTCAAGGAACCTGCACTTTCATCTGCACCTTCCTCTTTGTCACCGTGTAAGGTGGTATAGTATGCAGGAAGGGGAACCTGAGTTTCCTCTGGGTCAGATTCTGGCTGTGTAGAGTGCGAGGGGAATGTAGTGGTCTGGGTCAATGTACCAGCAGCATCATCCAGCAGTGGCTGGGCCTCAGTGCTCTTGTGGCGTCCCCAAGAGTACGGTCGCCACTGTGGCATTGCCTTCCTCCTAGGGAGTGTGTTGTCAAGCTTGGGAGCAACGAAGGATCTCTCTAGCAGTGAAACCAACACACAACACATTTCCCACTCCAGGCCAGCAGGGAGACCTCTGAACCTGACTGCTGAGGAGCTGCTCTCTGTGGTCGGGAGGAGGTAAGTTAGGGCACTCTGTGCAGGGAAGTGTGTGGACGTGAGAAGGGGAGCTGGAGGATGAGCAGAGTTAAGGCTCACTCCTAGCTGGAGCGCATAGTCCCGATTCCGGTCTCCGAGTTTGTAGGGACACTGACGTTCCTGCAGCAGAAACCGGGGGAAGTAGCAGCTATAAATGCTCTGTACCCAACTAAGGCTCGGAGGCCCCAGCATCGACGTGTGCGAGGAAGAAGGAAAAGGCTACAGCTGTCTGCCATACAAGTAAAGTCTGAGGAACATCTGTTAGACAGGAGGCGTTTCAGTGAACCACGGTCCTGTGAGTGCTTCCCCCACAAGCGCTAGAAAGGAGACGTTCAGGAAGGTACATGTTGGCAGAGTGTTGGAAGGGAGCTTTCCATTCTGGTCCCGGAGGTTGGCAGAGGTCCTGACCCGGAGGACACAGCACGGAGGCAGGCATCTGTGTAAACTGCAGACTGTGAGTAAAGCTTTGGAACTGCACGCTCTGGTGTCCTACAGTTATTCCAGCACCGCTACATCTGGGTACCAGCACCTACACCGCCTGTGCCTTTCCCCCATCACTACATCTACACTTCCCTGGGACTCCAGCTCCACCTGTGGGGAGCTTCACCATCTTTGCTGCACAACACCATCAGTCCCAGAGGATCTGCATGCAGCGTCGGCCTAACATCTATGTTGCCGAACATCACAGGTGGCGTCAAACTATCTATATAAACTCTTTACCATTATACCACGCCATTTACATGGGTGCCCAGGGCCACCGTCCGGGTCACCGCTGCTGTGACACATCCCACTGACACCGGCCCGGTACCGAGTACCCCACAGCCCTGGGAGGGCGACCCATATGCCGACTGCTGATCGGGCGGCGTTATTCCCACGAACCTCCAAACAGCGTCCCTGAAGGCAAAGTTTTTGGTTTCCGGGGGCAGTATGATTGCAAAGCTGAACCTTAATGGAATGTCCAAAAGAGCACCACCAGGAGTGGAGCCTGTGGCTTAATTGGACTGCACCTGGGAAACCACTACCATACAAGCTACAGAAAAGATGGACAGATTGCAAGCTTTGTCAATTCTGTGTGTGGTGTGGTATGTCAGTTTGTAGTTGTGCTAGCGATTTCTCAGCTTTATTCCGTTAACGACCGAGACTCCGGCATGGCCCCGCGGTACACGTCAAGCTTACTAGAGGGATACGCTAGGCTGTGGCAGGTGAGATCGAGCAATAACAGGTCTAGCATTCCAGTACATATCCGGGGCTGCATGCACGCTACACTGAAAGGACCAGCTTTTGTCACTTACAGGTGCAGATAACCTACTGAACTCCGTTAGTGATGGGGATCTGGGATTCAGATTATTCCCCGCGAACGATGATTTCCCATTAAGTTCAGGTCAACCGCAATTCCAGTGTTAGGCCTAACCGTCATTCCTGAAAAAATTACGTGTCCAAACCACAGGTGCTGTAGCTTGCTTAACAGCTCGGCAGCCGTTCTCAGGCCCAGAATGGATTCAACAACATTGTAGAAAGTTGATAAAGGGTACAGTTTCACCGAATAACACGTATATATGTAGCCTAGTTTACACATTAAAAAAAAATGTCTATAGATCAGGAGACAGACTCAGATGTTCTCAGGCCCAGTATGGATTTGACCAGATTGTACAAAGTTGAGAAAGGGTACTTTATCACTGGATAGCAGGTATATATAGCATAGTTTAAACATGTAAAATCTCCGTGTTCTCAGTATGGATTACACAGCAATCTAAAAAGTGGAAAAAAGGAAATGCATTTGAGGCGTACACAACTATATACTTTTGGTGTTATTTTTAAATCTTCATATATATTTCTGTCTCAGTAATACAGTCCAGCCTCTCCGCAATAGGAAATGAGATGCATACAATTAGTGACATAAAGGCTATTGATTGCAGAAATCTAGGAATTATTATTCACGGGAAAAACTTCCATCACAATTCTCATAGGCGATGCTGACCCTCAATTAATTTGTGTGTTGAGACAGTGAAAACATTTTTTTGTGAATAAAGTCTTGCTGTATCGCACTTCCGTTGATTCCATCACTGTTACTCATCTCAATCCAATTTTTATCACAGGGAGCGATGTAAACATGGTGCTCACTGGCTATCATGATCTGTCACGTAACTTTGGAGTGCAAAAGACAGAAGCCACAGGTCGTAGGCGATTCTATTTGATTGGCATGAGAGGGCACATTTTGAAATGTGCACCGGAATGTCACACGTTTGTGAGTAGGAAAACTGTGAAAGCTGATGATAAATCACCACTGCATGTAATTGTGAGTCGACGTCCATAAGAAATGGAAGCCACTGATCATCTGGAGCTAGAGCCCGGCCAGCAGGACAGGGCATAGCTACATCTTAACCATCATCTTTTAGTTCAATCAATTTGTAGTGGCAGTCCCAGTGAAGGATTTGACAGCCCAGACTACACAGCGGAGGAGCAGGGAGAGGTAAACATTGCAAATGCTGGGGCCGTGCCCATGCAAGGGGGGCACCCTCGTGGGCGTCGGTACTGGCACTGGGCCCCTCATAGTACGGCGGTGTGTCTGACGGCGGGTGTGCAGCACCACTGTCAGAGACACTTGATTGCACTATGAGGGACCCTATGCCAGTGCCTGCGCCAAAGAGTCGGCCTACCCACCTGTCCAGGGCAACGGCACTCGCACAGTTTTGTGCTCTAGGTGGTGACCCCGGCCATGGCGGGGGGCGCCCACTTAGGGAGGTTTACAAAGTGGCATATGTAGATGTGGGTCATTCCGCTGCTGCAAAAGGCGAAATAGGTCAAGTTCGCGGAATAGGAGGAGGACCAAAGCAAGCCATTTTTCTGGCAACCTATGTGTCATCAAGGGAAGGTGGGACAAAATCCTTGGAAACCCATGCATGGTTCATTTTAATGAAGGTTAGATCATCCACATTTTGGGTTGACAGACGGGTCCTTTTTTCTGTCAGGATTGATCCAGCTGCACTGAAGACTCTTTCCGATAGCACACTTGCATCTGGGCAAGCGAGCTCCTGTAGGGCATATTGTGCCAATTCAGGCCAGGTGTCCAGTTTAGCGGCCCAATAGTCAAAGGGGAATGACCTGTGCGGGAGAACATCGATATGGGAGGAAAAGAAGTTGTTAACCATAGTTGACAACTGCTGTCTCCTGTCACTTTCCATCGATGCAGTATTACCAGTTGTGTGAGCGGTCCGTGAAAAATCAGTCCACAACATTGTCATGAAACCCCTGTCTCCATCGCCACTTCTGCTGTGTGCACCACGAACACTTCTGCCAAGCTGCCCCCGGCCCGTACGGCTCGTGTGAGAACCATCACCGCTGCTGTGTGCTGGGAATGCCTCAACCAACCGGTTAACCAGAGTTGCTTGTTTAGTAGCCAATATTAGGTCAAGGTTCTCCTGTGGCATGATGTTTTGTAATTTGCCTTTATAGCGTGGATCCAGGATGCTGGCCAACCAGTAGTCGTCATCGTTCATCATTTTGGCAATGTGTGGGTCCCTTTTTAGGATCTGCAAGGCATAATCTGACATGTGGGCCAATGTTCCCGGTGTCAATGATGCACTGCGAGTGCTGGGTGGAGGAGCACTTTCTGGCAAATCCACATCCCTCCAGTCACGCACAAACCCTGTAACAGACCTTGCCACGCCAAGCCAACATTTTCACTTGCCCCACGAGATGCATCCTCCTCCCCTAAGTAATCATCCCCATCATCATCCTCCTCCTCCGCTTCTTCCTCCACCTCGTCCAGGAGAGGTCCCTGAGCAGACAATGGCTGAATGTCATCAAGGATTCCCTCCACCTCTTCCTCCTCGTCAACATTGGCTGCAGACGCCTGCTCCTTAAGGTGCGTCAAAGTTTGCATGAGCAGATGCATAAGTGGGATGCTCATGCTTAGGATGGCGTCGTCTGCGCTTACCAGCCGTGTGCATTCCTCAAAACACTGAAGGACTTTACAGAGGTCTTTCAGCTTCGACCACTGCACACCTGTCAACTCCATGTCTGCTCTCAAAGTGCCTGGCCGTGTATCCTCCCACAAATGCATTATGGCCTGCCTCTGCTCGCACAGCTGCTCAACCATGTGCAGGGTGGAGTTCCACCTTGTTGCAATGATAATGAGGCGGTGGTTGGGAAGGTGGAGTAATCGCTGCAGCTTCTGCATACGAATGGAGTGTACAGGCAACCGGCGGATGTGCGCGCACAGTCTTCGCACCTTCTGGAGCAGGGCTGTTAGCTCCGGATAATTATTGAGGAAGCACTGCACCACCAGGTTCAAGGTGTGAGCCAGGCAAGGTATGTGGCTGAGTTTTGAAAGGGCTATGGCTGCCACAAAATTACGGCCGTTATCACTATCTACCTTGCCTGCCTCAAGATGTACACTGCCCAGCCATGACTCAGTTTGTCGCTGAAAGTACTCAGCCAGCACCTCGGCAGTGTGTCTGTCGCCCAAACACATAATCTGCAACACAGCCTGCTGACGCTTTCCACTAGCTGCTCGATAGGGGGACGCCTCGTGTGCAACAGTGGCAGCTGCAGATGGAGTGCTCGTACGACTGCGCTCTGTGGACGAGCTTTCGCTTCTGGAGGAGGGTCGAACACCTACAGCCAACTGTTTCCTATACCGTGGGCTAGGCAGCACTGTCCCACCACCGCTGTCCCCTGTGGACCCTGCATCCACCACATTAACCCAGTGCACAGTGATGGACACGTAACGGCCCTGGCCATGCCGACTAGACCATGCATCAGTTGTGAGGTGCACCTTTCCACTCACTGACTGCTTGAGTGCATGGACAATGCGGTCTTTCACATGATGGTGGAGGGCTGGGATGGCTTTGCGAGAGAAGATGTGGCGACTAGGTAGGTCATAGCGTGGTACTGCATAGGCCATGAGTTCGCGGAAAGCTGCGCTTTCCACCAACCGATAGGGCATCATCTCTAACAAGATTAGTTTGGCAATGTGGGCGTTCAAACCCAGTGTACGCGGATATGAGACTGAGTACTTTCTTGACCTACTCATAGGGTCTGGGAGGATGAGCTGGACTTGAGAGCTGCATATGGTGGAAGTAGCGGTGGACAGGGTGGACTGAGAGAGGGTTGATGATGGTGATGGAGTTGGTGTTCTTTCTGATGGCCTAGATTCAGTCTTTCGTTGATATAACAGTGGGATTCCCTGACTGCTGTGGCCTTGCAACGACACCTCAACATTTGCTGCTGTGCTAACTGGTGGGCTTACAGTGGGGGAAACAATGTAGCGCTGCTGACTACCTTCTTTGTGATCAGTTGCACATGTGGTACTTGAGGTTTGGTGTTGTGTCCACGCTTGCAAGTGCATGCTGGTTAAATGTCTAAGCATGCAACTGGTATTCAAATTTTTCAGATTTTTCCCTCGGCTAAAGGTCTTTGCGCACTTCTTACAGATAACCTTGGCCTGATCATGAGGATTTTGTTCAAAAAAGTGCCACACTGCACTCTTCCTACTTTGGCAGACATTTTGCGGCCTAGCACGCTGTGATATTTTGACCCTGTGGACAAGCTGTCCAGCAACTCTTTTGATTTTTGGAACCTGTCTTTGGAGTGCTCCGGGCCTGCCAGATAACAGCTGTTGCAATGTCGATGTCTGCTGTGGATGCTCCTCCTCATCTGAGCTATTGGAAGCAGCACCCTCTTCCCCCAATGGATGCCAATCTGGGTCAACAACTGGGTCATCCATCACCTCCTCTTCAATGTCATGTGCACCTTCCTCTGTGTCACCGTGTATGGTGGTATAGTGTGCGGGAAGGGGCACCTGAGTCTCATCAGAGTCAGAATCTGGCTCTGTACACTGCGAGGACAATGTAGTGCTCTGACTGAATGTACCAGCAGAATCATTTATCAGTGGCTGTGCATCAGTGCACTCCATGTCAGATTCATCTTGGCCTGGGTAATTCACCATTTCACTTGATAATCCAGGCATGGTATGTGAAAACAGCTCCATGGAGTAATCAGTAGTATGGCCTGCGTCATCCTTCAATCTTGGTTGGGGTGAAGGACACAAGGAAAGGTGTGGTTCATGAACATGAGCCTCCAATGACGACTCAGTGCTTTTATTTTTTAAAACTTCAGAAGAGGAGGCGATAGAGCTGGAGGCTGAGTCAGCAATGTAAGACAAAACTTTTTCCTGAAGCTCTGGCTTTAAAAGCGGTTTGCCAACTCCTAGAAAACTAAGCCTTCGAGGCCTTGTGGAGCCAGACGATGACGCAGGCTCAACACTTCCTGCATTCGGTCCTATTTTGCTTTTTTGCCACTACCATCAGATCCACCACCAACACCATCATTACCAGCTGCCAACCCCCGTCCAATTCCACGGCCTCTTCCACCAGCCTTCCTCATTTTTGGTAGAAATGTAGAAAAAATCCAACAAACTACATAGTAATGTAAACCAAGGTACAAGGTGTCTATAGGACAGGGGAGATTTTGAATTTCTGCACACACTTGTGGACACTGGACACTTTTGGATTGTGTGAGGCCCACTGAATATCACAGCGCTATGTCACAGGCTCGATGTCGCAGGTGTGAAAAATGTCACTAGAGGATAACGGAGATTTTGAATTTCTGCACACACTTGTGGACAATGGACACTTTTGGATTGTGTGAGGCCCACTGAATATCACAGCGCTATGTCACAGGCTTGATGTCACAGGTGTGAAAAATGTCACTAGAAGATAACGGAGATTTTGAATTTCAGCACACACTTGTGGACACTGGACACTTTTGGATTGTGTGAGGCCCACTGATTATCACAGCGCTATGTCACAGGCAGAAATTGGCTAGTGTATGACAAACTACAAGGTGTATATAGAATTAGGCAGAATAGGAATCTCCCTAGAGTGTAGGTCTGTAAGAACGGAACAAGTCCTCGACTTATCCTTACTGAGCGACACACAGATAGCTTCACTGTGGCCGTGATAACAGCCGTTACACTGTACTGAGAGAGGAGCGTGCATGTACACGGCTGTCCGGTGTACGTAAAATTGTCAAGCTCCATGTTTTTTAAGTATACGGACTGACACACGCTGTCTCTCTATAGTTTTGAATGTGATCAAACAGCAAATATATTTAACTGTTTGAAAACTAGACAAAACTAGAAGGTGCAGGTCTGTAAGAACGGAACATGTCCTCGACTTATCCTTACAGAGCGACACACAGATAGCTTCACTGTGGCCGTGATAACAGCCGTTACACTGTACTGAG
This sequence comes from Dendrobates tinctorius, assembly GCF_039654945.1. Taxonomy (NCBI): domain Eukaryota; kingdom Metazoa; phylum Chordata; class Amphibia; order Anura; family Dendrobatidae; genus Dendrobates; species Dendrobates tinctorius. The sequence continues at coordinate 4,170,747 of NW_027361738.1, read as the reverse complement.
AGAGGAGCGTGCACGTAGACGGCTGTCCGGTGTACATAAAATTGTCAAGCTCCATGTTTTTTAAGTATACGGACTGACACACGCTGTCTCTCTATAGTTTTGAATGTGATCAAACACCAAATATATTTAACTGTTTGAAAACTAGACAAAACTAGAAGGTGCAGGTCTGTATGAACGGAACATGTCCTCGACTTATCCATACAGAGCGACACACAGCTTCACTGTGGCTGTGATAACAGCCGTTACACGGTACTGAGAGAGGAGCGTGCACGTACACGGCTGTCCGGTGTACGTAAAATTGTCAAGCTCCATGTTTTTTAAGTATACGGACTGACACATGCTGTCTCTCTATAGTTTTGAATGTGATCAAACAGCAAATATATTTAACTGTTTGAAAGCTAGACAAAACTAGAAGGTGCAGGTCTGTAAGAACGGAACATGTTCTCGACTTATCCTTACAGAGCGACACACAGATAGCTTCACTGTGGCCGTGATAACAGCCGTTACATGGTACTGAGAGAGGAGCGTGCACGTACATGGCTGTCCGGTGTACGTAAAATTGTCAAGCTCCGTGTTTTTTAAGTATACGGACTGACACATGCTGTCTCTCTATAGTTTTGAATGTGATCAAACAGCAAATATATTTAACTGTTTGAAAGCTAGACAAAACTAGAAGGTGCAGGTCTGTAAGAACGGAACATGTCCTCGACTTATCCTTACAGAGTGACACACAGATAGCTTCACTGTGGCTGTGATAACAGCCGTTACACGGTACTGTGTGAGGAGTGTGCACCGCTGTATGGTGTGAAAAAATGCACGCTCAGTACCTCACCAGGACAAAAAAAAAAATTGGGATGGCTTTTAAAAAAGCAGTTTGCAGAGCAGTGGGTAAACAGCAATGCAGCCGTCAGGAAGCCTTAGAAGGCAGCCTAACAACCAACACCGCTGATCCAGCAAAATATAGCCTCCACTTGCACTGCACACACAGTGACTGGTGTGTTGTACAGGCAAAATCGCTAGCAGCAGAAGCAGTTTTTGGTGTCTTCTTCCCTGCCTAACACTCTCCCTACAAAATCATCATCAGCAGCAGCTCTCTTTATTCTGAGATCAGAATGAGTAACATGGCGGTCGGTGTGCACGCCCTTTTATCCCCCTGTGACGCCCACCAAAGCAAGCCAATCACTTGCATGCCCTTCTGAAAGATGGTGGTGACCCCTGGCTATGTCATCACGTTGCCCACAGTGTCCGTGGATCCTGATTGGCTGAAAAAGAGCGCAAAACAAACTTTTGAAACGCGACTTTGGCGCTTAAGTCGCCGACCTCGTGGCCGACCTCATCCTAGGGTCGGGTTTCGTTTCATGAAACCCGACTTTGCCAAAAGTCGGCGACTTTTGAAATTTTTCAACCCGTTTCACTCAACTCTACTGGGCACTCCAATTTAGCTTCTTATTGACTAAGATGCCTAAGTCTTTTTCCATGTCTGATTTCCCAAGCAGTTTCCCATTTAGTAAGTAATTGTAGCATCTGTTTCTCCTTCTCATGTGCATAACCTTACACTTATCCGTGTTAAACCTCATTTGCCATTTTTCAGCCCAATTCTCCAATATTCATATTGGATATAATATACAAGATTTTGAGCATTTAAATATTACCCCGCTACTTGCTAAATTTAAAAAAAAAATAAATGACTGGTGCAAGTTACCACTGAGTATGGTGGGAAGGGCAAACCTGGTAAAAATGGTTCTCATGCCACAAGCTTTGTATGCCCTCCACAATGCGCCCATTTGGATTCCTGGTCGAATCTTTTATCAGATAAACAGAATATTTAGAGAGCTTATCTGGAAGAGGAGAGTTCCTAGAATTCGGTTGGAGGTTTTGCGTACATCTAAAGAACTGGGGGGGTTAGCGGTTCCTGACCCGTTTCTGCATTATCTTGCAGCTCAGTTGCAACATTTCAGAGGATGGGGGGAGGAAAATTCCTTCATGTGAAGTTCCTCGTGATGTATGCTTACATGCGTAGTGGGAAGGGACTTACTGGTGCAGGCGCTAGACTCAGTGCAGTTCCGTCAGGTTCAAGCTATCAATACTCCGATAATGAAGTGCATGGATAAGGTATGGAACATGGCCAAAGAAATATTAGGTATACAGGGAGTCACGGCGCATTCCCTGATCTGGAGAAACTTGACATGTACAGAGCTAAATAAATTAGAGGGTTTGAGCTATGGGAGAGGAGAGGGCTTAAACTAGTATCACAGCTTTATTTGGAAGGGGAGTTTGGCTCTTTTGAGGATCTCAAACAGACATTTTCCATCCCTAATAAAAGATTTTTTCAATATCTCCAGCTGAGACATGCTTGTGAAGCACAACAGTGACTCGCTCCACTAGGTAATCTAGCTAAAACTCCGCTGTTGGATAGAGTAGTGATGGGAGGAGGATCAAGAGGTATTATATCCATGATATATGCAACCATGTTGGAAAAGAGAGTGGCAAGTTTGGAGACACTGAAGAATAAGTGTCATGTTGATGTAGGTGATTTAACAGATGATGAATGGGAGAATGCATTGCAAGAAGTCACGAAAGTCTCGGTTACTGAGGCGCAGAGTGTCGCATCTTTATTTGTTTCATCGAGTTTATCGAACCCCTGTATGGCTGTTGAAAATGGGCTATGCTAGAGAGGCAGATTGTTGGAAATGTGGAACGCCCAATGCGGATCTGATACACATGACCTGGAACTGGCCTCGGTTACGTAGGTTTTGGGGAGGTGTCTATTACTTATTACTGTCTATCAATGTCAAATGGTACTAGACCCCAAAATGGCTCTTCTGGGGCAGGTGGAGACTTTGCCGCTTTCGGAGGAGCACCAGCAGGCAGTCTCACGAATATTATATCAAGCTCGTAAAAGGGTGGTGGCTCACTGGAAGAGATCTTCCGTACCCACAATCATGGAAGTTACTGATGCAGTTAATAATAATATAGATATGGAAAAATATGTGTATCAAAAGAGAAGAACAACTAAGAAATGGGAAGATATGTGGGCTCCTTGGTTGGACACACCCGGGGTGGCACCTCCTAGATTAACATGGATGAGAGCGTTGAGGAGAATATAACCCAAAAATTGTAGCTGTGAGAGATCAAATGCATCGGGAGAGACGAGAGGTGTTTTTTCGGGTGAGGGTGGGGGGTGAGTTGGGAGTGATTTTTGTGAGGTTCTATTGTGTTTATGTAATACACTATTTGGGAAATATCCTGTATATGACTACCTGTTTTTTCAATTTTTGAAAATGTTTAATAAAAAATTACCTGATATAAAAAAAATAATTATGCAAACAGTGTATAATGCTCCATATATAATGGGCCCCATTTATAATGCGCAGGTGTATGATGGGCCCCATGGATGATGCTCCAGTGTATGATGGGCCCCATTTATAATGCTCCATATATAATGGGCCCCATATGATGCTCCAGTGTATAATGGGCCATATATATGATGCTCAAGTGTATGATGGTCCCCATATATAATTCTCCAGTGTATAATGCTCTCCCCATATATTGCTCCAAACATTAAAAAAATGAAATACCTCTCATCGCTGGGCACTGCTCTACTCTAGACTCCTCAGCATCACTATCTTCCAGCTCTCTGCACTTGGACTGTTCAGGCAGAGGGCGTACAGACGTGAAGTCATCGCGCTCTCTGATCTGAATGTCACTGTCAGGAAACGCGGAAGAGGTCACAGCGGTGGAGCAGGGAGAGGTAAGTATTTCAAGTGCTGGTGCCCTGAGCAGGCAGGGGGGCCCACTCGTGGGCAACGGCAGTGGCACAGGGCCCCTCATAGTACAACGGTGTCTGTGACGGCGAGGGAGCCCCCACCCTCAAAGACTTTTGCGTACTGTGAGGGGCCCTAAGCCAGTGCCATCGCCCACGAGTGGGCCCCCCCACCTGCTCAGGGCCCCGGCACTTGCCCGGGTGCGCCAGGTACTGATGTCGGCCCTGGGGGGGTACAGGCCAGTTAGGGAGGTGGAAAAACTGGCATATGTTGAGGTGTAGGCTGGACGTTCAGCAGCTGCAAATGGAGGAATTGCAGAAGTCGAAGGAAGAGGAGTACAAAGTGAGCCATTTTGCTGGCAACCTATGTGTCATCAGGGGAAGGTGGTACAAAATGCTTTGAAACCCAGGCATGGTTCATTTTAATGAAGGTGAGATCACCAACATTTTGGGTCAACAGCCGGGTCCTTCTTTCTGTCAGGATTGATCCAGCAGCACTGAAGACTCTTTCTGATAGCACACTACCAGCAGGGCAAGCGAGCTCCTGTAAGGCATATTGTGCCAATTCAGGCCAGGTGTCCAGTTTAGAGGGCCAGTAGTCAAAGGGGAATGAACTGTGAGGGAGAACATCGATAGGGGAGGAGAGGTAATTTTGAACCATAGTTGACAACTGCTGTCTCCTGTCTGTTGCAATCGATTCAGTATTAACAGTCATGTGAGCGGTCCTCGAGAAATCAGTCCACAACATGGTCATGAAACACCTGTCTCCAACACCAGTTCGGCTGTGTGCACCACGAATACCTCTTCCATTTGGCCCAGTACGGCTCGTGGTAGAACCTGCACCGCTGCTGTGTGCTGGGAATGCCTCTTACAAATGGTTTACCAGAGTTGCTTGTTTGTTCGCCAATATTAGCTCTAGGTTCTCCTGTGGCATGATGTTCTGTAATTTGCCTTTATAGCATGGATCGAGGATGCTGGCCAACCAATAGTCGTCATCCTTCATAATTTTTTTAAGGACATATTATTGCAGTAAATGGTGCTAACAAATATATATATATATATATATATATATATATATATATATATATATATATATCTCAACGGTGAAAAAACATTTTTTAAAAACCAAAATGATAATATATATTCATAAGTAAGGTGCAAACATATTGTTAAAAATTTTATATCAATTCCCTATAGGTGTACATCATAATTATACAAATAAGAAAACGTATATAAAGTGCAAAAAATAGATAGGTATTAAAATGCAATATTAGTGCAAAAATAGTGAACACCATATGTGTCACTGCATAGATATACCATGTGAATAATGGGAATAATACCCAATAGCACCAATAGGTGTCAGTATATGCATAGTTTATGTCATGGACCAGGAAAATTTCTGAAAACAGCGTTAGACATCAAAGAGTATGGTAAGTATAAGGTATAACTTACAAGCTACACTGCACCTGATCTGGACAGCCGCCCTCCCCAACACGTGTTTCAACCCTTAGCCTTCTTCAGGGGGTGGCGCCTATAGGAGACAGGTAAGTATATATACCCAAACTCAACCAATCGCATATCGGATATAGCAAAACTGGCCAATCAAAGCGGCTGGGTGTGTTTAACAATCACCATGATGAACCTCCCATCCTATTCTACCTCATACGTCATTTAATCAAAGCCATATCATTATAAGCTGTGAATCACTGCAATATGTGTGAAAACAGGAGACCAGGCCCTAATAGCGCGTGACTAACAAGAAGTAATCATCACCGCTCATAAATACAAAGCGTCCCTGGTAACATAATGACAGGCATACTGCGCATGACAGTTAAAACATGGCCACTGCTACTCGTAGGTATACAGCGCCCATAGTAACTAGTGTTGAGCGATACCATCCGATATTCAGAAATATCAGATCGGATTGGATCGGCCCGATACACAAAAAGTATCGGGTATCGCCGATTCCGATACCGGAAGTCCCATTCAAGTCAATGGGACAGAAATATCGGAATTAAAAAAAACCCTTTCTTGCCTTGTACATCCTATTTGGGAGGGGGAAAAGTGTGGGCAGTGCGTGGGCGGACACTGTGCATGTCTGTGTGTGCGGGCGGGGCCTGTGCGGGCCTCTCTGGGGTCTGTGCTGACTGTCGGGGGCCTGTGCCAGCTGCCGGTGGTCTGTACGGGCCTCTCGGGGGTCTGTACAGGCCTGATGGGGGCCTGTGCCGGCTGCCGGTGGTCTGTACGGGCCTGTTGGGGGCCTGCGCCAGCTGTCGGTGGTCTGTTGTTTTTTTTTTTTTTACATTCAACACATTAGCCGGATGATGGGACTACTACTGTCCCATCATTGGCTAATGTGTCAATCACTGTCATTGTAGCAGGCATCGCCCGATGGGACTTGTAGTCCCATCGGACGATGCCTGCACCCATACAAGACCCCCGGCAGGCCCGCACAGACCACCGGCAGCCAGCACAGACCACCGACAGCCGGCACAGGCCCCTGAGAGGCCCGTACAGACCACCGGCAGCCGGGACAGGCCCCCGGCAGCCGGCACAGACCACCGACAGCCGGCACAGGCCCCCGAGAGGCCCGTACAGACCACCGGCAGCCGGCACTGGCCCCCGACAGGCCTGTACAGACCCCCGAGAAGCCCTTACAGACCACCGGCAGCCGGCACAGGCCCCCGAGAGGCCCGTACAGACCACCGACAGCCAGCGCAGGCCCCCAAGAGGCCCATACAGACCACCGGCACAGGCCCCCGACAGGCCTGTACAGACCCCCGAGAGGCCCGTACAGACCACCGGCAGCCGACACAGACCCCCGACAGTCGGCACAGACCCCCCGCAGTCGGCACAGACCGCGCATCATGATGACATCATTTCAGCAGCTAATCACAGCCACAACAGTGGCTTATTACATTATGGGGACTTCCGATTCCGGTATCCGATATTGAAAAAATATCGGTACTCGGTATCGGAATTCCGATACAGCGAATATCGGCCGATACCCAATATTTGCAGTATCGGAATGCTCAACACTAATAGCAGATAACTAATCACACTGCACATGACCGGAAGAAAATGGCCGCCGCTATTCATAGATACACAGTGTTCCTAGTAACAACAAGTCGTACTGCGCATGACAGGAAAAAGATGGCCGCCGCTACTCATGATTACAAAGCGTCCATGGTAACTTAGATACTTAAATTGCGCATGACAGGAAAAAATGACCGCCGCTAGTCCTAATTGCATAGCGTACGTTATTACTTGTAGATGATACAAAAGTGTCCATGTTGATATCAATATTCATACTGCCCCTAAGCAGAGAAAAAAAAAATGACGGCCGCTGTAAATATACAGTGGGGAAAAAAAGTATTTAGTCAGTCAGCAATAGTGCAAGTTCCACCACTTAAAAAGATGAGAGGCGTCTGTAATTTACATCATAGGTAGACCTCAACTATGGGAGACAAACTGAGAAAAAAAAATCCAGAAAATCACATTGTCTGTTTTTTTTTCATTTTATTTGCATATTATGGTGGAAAATAAGTATTTGGTCAGAAACAAAATTTCATCTCAATACTTTGTGATATATCCTTTGTTGGCAATGACAGAAGTCAAACGCTTTCTGTAAGTCTTCACAAGGTTGCCACACACTGTTGTTGGTATGTTGGCCCATTCCTCCATGCAGATCTCCTCTAGAGCAGTGATGTTTTTGGCTTTTCGCTTGGCAACACGGACTTTCAACTCCCTCCAAAGGTTTTCTATAGGGTTGAGATCTGGAGACTGGCTAGGCCACTCCAGGACCTTGAAATGCTTCTTACGAAGCCACTCCTTCGTTGCCCTGGCGGTGTGCTTTGGATCATTGTCATGTTGAAAGACCCAGCCACGTTTCATCTTCAATGCCCTTGCTGATGGAAGGAGGTTTGCACTCAAAATCTCACGATACATGGCCCCATTCATTCTTTCATGTACCCGGATCAGTCGTCCTGGCCCCTTTGCAGAGAAACAGCCCCAAAGCATGATGTTTCCACCACCATGCTTTACAGTAGGTATGGTGTTTGATGGATGCAACTCAGTATTCTTTTTCCTCCAAACACGACAAGTTGTGTTTCTACCAAACAGTTCCAGTTTGGTTTCATCAGACCATAGGACATTCTCCCAAAACTCCTCTGGATCATCCAAATGCTCTCTAGCAAACTTCAGACGGGCCCGGACATGTACAGGCTTAAGCAGTGGGACACGTCTGGCACTGCAGGATCTGAGTCCATGGTGGCGTAGTGTGTTACTTATGGTAGGCCTTGTTACATTGGTCCCAGCTCTCTGCAGTTCGTTCACTAGGTCCCCCCGCGTGGTTCTGGGATTTTTGCTCACCGTTCTTGTGATCATTCTGACCCCACGGGGTGGGATTTTGCGTGGAGCACCAGATCGAGGGAGATTATCAGTGGTCTTGTATGTCTTCCATTTTCTAATTATTGCTCCCACAATTGATTTCTTCACTCCAAGCTGGTTGGCTATTGCAGATTCAGTCTTCCCAGCCTGGTGCAGGGCTACAATTTTGTTTCTGGTGTCCTTTGACAGCTCTTTGGTCTTCACCATAGTGGAGTTTGGAGTCAGACTGTTTGAGGGTGTGCACAGGTGTCTTTTTATACTGATAACAAGTTTAAACAGGTGCCATTACTACAGTTAATGAGTGGAGGAAAGAGGAGACTCTTACAGAAGAAGTTACAGGTCTGTGAGAGCCAGAAATCTTGATTGCTTGTTTCTGACCAAATACTTATTTTCCACCATAATATGCAAATAAAATGAAAAAAAAACAGACAATGTGATTTTCTGGATTTTTTTTTCTCAGTTTGTCTCCCATAGTTGAGGTCTACCTATGATGTAAATTACAGACGCCTCTCATCTTTTTAAGTGGTGGAACTTGCACTATTGCTGAATGACTAAATACTTTTTTTCCCCACTGTATAGCATCCATTAGAAATCACTGCGCATAATATAAAATTGGTAACCATTATTCTTAAATATCTAGCTCAGTAATATATGAAACAAACCACTGTGCATAGGCAGAAAAAGAAGAACATGGACGCCAATATCCAAGGAGTAACAATATCCATAATGACCAAATGTCACATATAATTAAGAGCCATCCTTTTATAATACCGGATGATCATGACAACCAAAATTAAGGCGCCTAAAGGATGGTACATGATATCATTAGGCATATATAACATAATAGGCGCATAATAGATGGGACATGATATCATTAGGCATATGTTAATATCAATAATAGCTAAGGTAAGATGAAATAACATTGGCATAGACAAGAACACCACTCCTTACACTTTTACGAGGAGGAAGGTGTACTAGTACAAGATACACAAGATATTCCGTCTGACATGTGTGGTGAGATATTAAATGGTTATCTGTAATCCTTTTAGATCTAGTGTATCTTGCAGTAGTACGCCTTTCTCCTCCTAAAAGTGTAAGGAGTGGTGTTCTTGTCTATGCCAATGTTATTTCATCTTACCTTAGCTATTATTGATATTAACATATGCCTAATGATATCATGTCCCATCTATTATGCACCTATTATGTTATATATGCCTAATGATATCATGTCCCATCTATTATGCGCCTATTATGTTATATATGCCTAATGTTATCATGTACCATCCTTTTTGCGCCTTAATTTTGGTTGTCATGATCGTCCGGTATTATACAAGGATGGCTCTTAATTATATGTGACATTTGGTCATTATGGATATTGTTTCTCCTTAGATGTTGGCGTCCATGTTCTTGTTCTTTTTCTGCCTATGTACAGTGGTTTGTTTCATATATTACTGCGCTAGATATTTAAGAATAATGGTTACCAATTTTATATTATGCGCAGAGTGATTTCTAATGGATGCTATATATTTACAGCGGCGGTCATTTTTTTTTTCCCCTGCTTAGGGGCAGTATGAATATTGATATCAACATGGACGCTTTTGTATCATCTACAAGTAATAACGTACGCTATGCAATTAGGACTAGCGGCGGTCATTTTTTCCTGTCATGCGCAATTTAAGTATCTAAGTTACCATGGACGCTTTGTAATCATGAGTAGCGGCGGCCATCTTTTTCCTGTCATGCGCAGTACGACTTGTTGTTACTAGGAACGCTGTGTATATATGAGTAGCGGTGGCCATTTTCTTCCGGTCATGCGCAGTGTGATTCGTTATGTTACTATGGGCGCTGTATATCTACGAGTAGCGGCGGCCATGTTTTAACTGTCATGCGCAGTATGCCTGTCATTATATTACCAGGGATGCTTTGTATTTATGAGCGGTGACGATTACTTCTTGATTGTCACGCGCTATTAGGGCCTGGTCTCCTGTTTTCACACATATTGCAGCGATTCACAGCTTATAATGATATGGTTTTGATTAACCCCTTCACCCCCAAGGGTGGTTTGCACGTTCATGACCGGGCCAATTTTTACAATTCTGACCACTGTCCCTTTATGAGGTAATAACTCTGAAACGCTTCCACGGATCCTGGTGATTCTGTCATTGTCTTCTCGTGACATATTGTACTTCATGTTAGTGGTAAAATTTCATTCAAATAACTTGCGTTTATTTGTGAAAAAAATGGAAATTTGGCGAAAATTTTTAAAATTTTGCAATTTTCCACCTTTGAATTTTTATGCCCTTAAATCACAGAGATACGGCACACAAAATACTTAATAAATAACATTTCCCACATGTTTACTTTACATCAGCACAATTTTGGAACCAAAATTTTTTTTTGTTAGGAAGTTATAAGGGTTAAAAGTTGACCAGCGATTTCTCATTTTTACAACACCATTTTATTTTTACAGACCACATCACATTTGAAGCCACTTTGAGGGATCTATATGATAGAAAATACCAAAAAGTGACACCATTCTAAATACTTCACCCCTTAAGGTGCTCAAAACCACATTCAAGAAGTTTATTAACCCTTCAGGTGCGTCACAGGAATTTTTTTGAATATTTAAAAAAAAAATGAACATTTAACTTCAAAGGGTAACAGGAGAAATTGGACTGCAAAAGTTATTCTGCAGTTTGTCCTGAGTATGCTGATACCTGATATGTGGGGGGGAACCACTTTTTCGGCGCATGGCAAAGCTCAGAAGGGAAGGAGCGCCGTTTGACTTTTCCAATGCAAATTTGGCTGGAATTCAGATCGGACGCCATGTCACGTTTGGAGAGCCCCTTATGTACCTAAACAGTGGAAACCCCCAACAAGTGACCCCATTTTGGAAACTAGACCCCCCAAGGAACTTATCTAGATGTGTGGTGAGAACTTTGAACCCACAAGGGCTTCACAGAAGTTTATAACGTACAGCGGTACAATTAAAAAATCATATTTTTCCACAAAAATGATCTTTTCACCCCCAATTTTTATTTTCCCAAGGGTAACAGGACCCTAAAAGTTATTCTACAATTTGTCCTGAGTACGCTGATACCCCGTATGTGGGTGTAAATGTCTATTTGGGCGCATGGCAGAGCTCAGAAGGGAAGCAGCGCCATTTGACTTTATTGGCTGGAATTGAGATGGGACACCATGTCGCGATTGGAAAACCCCTAATGTACCAAAACAGTGAAACCCCCCACAAATGACACCATTTTGGAAACTAGACCCCCCAAGGAACTTATCTAGATGTGTGGTGGGAACTTTGAACCCCCAAGGGCTTCACAGAAGTTTATAATGTACAGCCGTACAATTAAAAAATCATATTTTTTCCACAAAAATGATCTTTTCACCCTCAATTCTTATTTTTCCAAGGGTAACAGGACCCTAAAAGTTATTGTGCAATTTGTCCTGAGTACGCTGATACCCCACATGTGGGGGTAAACCACTATTTGGGCGCATGGCAGAGCTCGGTAGGGAAGCAGCGCCATTTGACGTTTTTGGCTGGAATTGAGATTGGACACCATGTCGCATTTGGAAAACCCCTGATGTACCTAAACAGTTGAAACCCCCCACAAGTGACCCCATTTTGGAAACTAGACCCCCTAAGGAACTTATCTAGATGTCTGGTGGGCACTTTGAACCCCCAAGGGCTTCACAGAAGTTTATAACGACCGGGTGTGAAAATAAAAAAATCGTATTTTTTCAACAAACAAGATCATTTAGTCCCCAATTTTTTCATTTTCCCAAGGGTAACAGGAGAAATTGGATGCCAAAAGTTGTTATCCAAGTTGTCCTGAGTACGCTGATACCTCATATGTGGGAGAAAACGACTATATGGGCACACGTCGGGGCTCAGGAGGGAAGTAGTGACGTTTTGGAATGCAGACTTTGATGGAATGGTCTGCGGGTGTCATGTGCATTTGGAGAACCCCTGATGTACTTAAACTATTGAAACTCCCCACAAGTGACCCCATTTTGGAAACTAGACCCCCCAGAGAACTTATCTAGATGACTTATCTAGATGTGTGGTGAGCACTTTGAACCCCCAAGTGCTTCACAGAAGTTTATAACGCCCGGGCGTGAAAATAAAAAAATCATTTTTTTCCACAAAAATTATATGTTTGCCCCCAATTTTTTATTTTCCTAAGGGTAACAGGAGAAATTGGACCCCAAAAGTTGTTTTGCAATTTGTCCTGAGTAGGCTGATACCCCATATGTGGGGGTAAAACACTGGGCACATGGCAGAGCTTGGAACGGAAGGAGCACCATTTGACTTTTTCAACGCAGAATTGGCTGGAATTGAGATCAGACGCCATGCTGCATTTGGAGAGCACCTGATGTGCCCAAACAGTGGAAACCACCCAATTAAAACTCCAACCCTAACCCCAACACACCTCTAACCGTAATCTCAGCCCTAACTCTAGCCCTAGCCCTAACCTTAGCCCTAACACTAGCCCTAACCCTAATGGGAAAATGGAAATAAATACATTTTCTTTTAATTTTATTATTTTTCCCTAACTAAGGGGGTGATAACGGGGGGTTCATTTACTATTTATGGCGGTTTTTATGTTTGGCAGCTGTCGCACACTAAAAGACGCTTTTTATTGTAAAAATAGTTTTTGCATCACAACATATTGAGAGCTATAATTTTTGTATATTTTGACCCACCGAGTCATGTTAGGTCTTATTTTTTGCGGGATGAGTTGACGTTTTTATTGGTACCATTTTCGGGCACATGACATCTTTTCATCGCTTTTTATTCCGATTTTTGGGACACAGATTGAACAAAAATCAGCATTTCATGAATTTCTTTTGGGGGGGTGCGTTTACACCGTTCCGCCTGCGGTAAAATTGATAAGGTGGTTTTATTCTTCGGGTCAGTACGGTTACAGCGATACCTCATTTAGGTCGTTTTTTTATGCTTTGTCGGTTTTATGCAATGAAAACAATTTTACATAAAACATAATTATTTTTGCATCGCTTTATTCTGCGAGCTATAACTTTTTTATTTTTTTGCTGATGATGCTGTATGTGGCTCGTTTTTTGCGGGACAAGATGACGTTTTCATCGGTACCATGGATATTTATATGCGTCTTTTTGATCGCGCGTTATTGCACTTTTTGTTCGGCAGTATGATAATAAATCATTATTTTTTGCTTCGTTTTTTATTTTTATTTTTTAAGGTGTTCGCTAAAGGGGTTAAGTAATGGGACAGTTTTATAGGGCGGGTCGTTATGGACGTGGCGATACCAAATATGTGCACTTTTATTGTTTTTTTTTTATTTCCAAAAAATGTATTTATTTAGGAATATTTTTTTTTAATTATTTATTTAGCGATTTTTTTAAAATTATTTTTACACTTTTTTTTTTAACTTTATTACATTGTCCCAGGTGGGACATCACTGTCCTGTGACAGATCGCTGATCTGTCACATCACAGATCACTGTGACAGATCAGCGATCTGTCACAGGCACTGCACAGGCTTTCCTCATGCCTGCGCTTTGCAGGCACTGAGGAAGCCAGCTCCCTGCAGGCCCCCGAAGATCCCCGTCGCCATCTTGGATTCGGGGGCCTGCAGGGAAAGAGCCCCCCACAGCAGCGCTGCACATTACGCTGCTGTGGGGGGCTCAGGGAAGCACGGAGGGAGCCCCCTCCCTGCCGACGCTTCCCTTTAACCCCGGTACACCGCGATCGTGTTTGATCGCGGTGTGCAAGGGGTTAACGTGTCAGGGACGGTCCGTGACCGCCCCTGACACTTTGTGCTGGGTGTCAGCTGTGATAGCCAGCTGACACCCAGCCGCGATCAGCGGCGCTCACCACGTGGGCGCCGCTGATCGCTATGACGTAATATTCCGTCCATGGAAATTAGGTCCAGGGTCACATGGACAGAATATTTCGTCCATTGTAGGTAAGGGGTTAAATGATGTATGAGGTAGAATAGGATGGGAAGTTCATCATGGTGATTGTTAAACACACCCTTCCACTTTGATTGGCCAGTTTTGCTATATCCGATGTACGATTGGTTGAGTTTGGGTATATATACTTACCTGTCTCCTATAGGCGCCACCCCCTGACAAAGGATAAGGGCCGAAACACGTGTTGGGGAGGGCGGCTGTCGAGACCAGGTGCAGTGTAGCTTGTAAGTCATACCTTATACTTACCATACTCTTTGATGTCTAATGCTGTTTTCAGAAATTTTTCTGGTCCATGACATAAACTATGTGTTAGCGTGGGTGGTCAGGAGCGGGAGCTCCGAGAGTGGACCCTCTGGACCGTGGCACCGAGGGACCCCGGGCGAGCTGCCAGGTGGAACCGACCCCTATACAGGGACTGTTAGGAGCAGGCCCAGGGGTTCGAGTACCACGGTAGCCGGTACCAAGAGGGGCGGCTCAGGATGGACCGGAGTAAGACTGAGACTGGAGTAGGACGGCAGGAACACAAGGCAGGACTGGAGTAGGACGGCAGGAACAGTGAAGGCAGGACTGGAGTAGGACGGCAGGAACACAAGGCAGGACTGGAGTAGGACGGCAGGAACACAAGGCAGGACTGAGAAGCTGCTGTGAGGAGCAGCCGAGACAAGAACTGCAGGAGCAGAGTGTGCACGATGGAGCGAGGCCAGAGTGTCAGGAAACACAACGATCAGGCGCCTCCCTCAGGGGGAAGCGGCCTGATATGGCCCCGTCTGGTCAGCCATTGGTCCAAATGTGCTTCCGGGTCAGGGCACAGCCGGAGCATAAGAAGCAGGAAGGAGGCGCGGCCGCGGCCTATGGCGCATGCGCATAGCATGCAGGGAAGGCATCGGTCGCGGGTCTGTCTCAGGTGACCGCCGCGGCCGTCGGGTGGAGAGAGGCTGCGGCGTGGGAGCGGAGGGCGACTGCGGCGTGGGAGCGGAGGCCGGGTGAGTATGGCGGAGCGGTGTAACACTATGCATATACTGATACCTGCTGGTGCTATTGGGTATTATTCCCATTATTCATGTGGTATATCTATGCAGTGACACATATGGTGTTCACTATTTTTGCACTAATATTGCACTTTAATACCTATATATTTTTTGCACTTTATATACGTTTTCTTATTTGTATAATTATGATGTAAACCTATAAGGAATTGATATAAAATGTTTACTAATTTGTATGCACCTTACTTATGAATATATATTATCATTTTGGTTTAAAAAAAATTTTTTTTCCACTGTTGAGATATATATATTTGTTAGCATCATTTACTGCAATAATATGCCCTTATGAAATGGATAGTACTGCCCTCTTATGTATATTTTTATATTATAAAACACTGATGCTTTGCTACTTTTAAAATGCCTCAAGTACCTTTATTTATAAAATAATAAAGTATATATATTTTTACAATCAGGACTTATGGTCAGTGTGTTCTTGTGTGTTGTGCTGTGTTCAGTGATTTGACTGTCCTAACAATTATAATTATATAGTCTGTGGGGTTATCAGCTGTAGATACCACTGGGTCTGCATATATCACCGTGTGATTGCTGCTGCTGGTTTTTCCCGTTTCCCTTTATGTGTGGTGATTAGTGTTGAGCGATACCACCCGATACTGAAAAATATCGTATCGGAATGGATCGGCCGATCTAAAAAAAGTATCGGGTATCGCCGATTCCGATCCCGGAAGTCCCAGTCAAGTCAATGGAACAGAAATATCGGAATTAAAAAAAACCTTTCTTTCCCTGTTGGTTAATTCTACATGGAGAAAAACAACTAATAATAATGTAGAATGTATTGTGGGAGGTGTAGGAGACATTAAAGCCATAGAGCTTTAGCCTAATCAAATGGAATCGCAGTATTTTTTTTTTTTTTTAAAGACGTTCGTAGTTACAAAGATATTGACTATGTTAAAGTCTTTAATTTTTTTGTCAGATATGTATGTTTCACTACTTCCATGCTCTTTCACCTTCTTTTTTACTTCTCCCACACTTTCTCCTTCATCATCTTCAGCAGCAGCAGTATCTTCTTCTTTTATTCTTCTTTTATTCTTCTTCATATTCTACTTCTTCATCTTCTTCCTATTCTTCTTCATCATATTCTTATTTGTGTCAGGCATTCCAGTAGTTGTTATCTATAAAAGTTTGAAGATTACACCTTCCGTTCAGCCTGTCACAAAAGATTTACAACAGGATTTGTCCGCGTTCAGTTTGGCCTGCAGCAGCAGGCCTTTTCCAGGGGCATCACGAGGAGGAACGGACTCACCCCCATACACTTAGTCTTCTTCTGCTTATAAATTAAATAATATCATTTGCTCTGATTGTTAGTCTTATGATTCATGTTCTTCTGCTTTTGGTTTTTATGCTTCTTGGTCTTCTGTCTCTTGTTGTTCTGCATCTTGCTGGTTGTCTTCCTGTTCTTTGTCCTCTTGGTCATCTTCTTCAGGGTCATCTTTTAAGTATTCTTCTGTGTGGTCTTCAGGGTCGTCGTCTTCAGGGTCATTGTCAGGGAGATCCAGAGTGAGAACTAAAAACCATTTCCACAAGCTTGAACTTGGGAAAGTAGCAGAAGGTACAAGAAGGCTGAGGAACTGCCGAGAACCAGCTGACGGTACTGGAACCCGGAGGGCAGCAGAATGAACAAGAGCCAATGGCACAACCGTGGACCAGCTGACGTTGCTGGAACACGGTTACTAAGCAGGAGGTACCTGTGCTACAAAGCATTACCAAGGACCAGCAGACGTTGCTGGAACTCGGATACCAAGAAGGAGGCACCTAGGCCAAAGGCACTGCCGAGAACCAGCTGACGGTGCTGGAACCCGGATGGGTAGCATTAGCTACAAGAGTCAATGGAACTACCGAGAACCAGCCGACGGTGCTGGAACCTGGAGGGGTAGCAGAAGGAACAACAGCCAATGGCACAACCGTGGACCAGCTGACGGTGCTGGAACACGGTTACTAAGCAGGAGGTACCTGTGCTTCAAAGCACTACCAAGGACCAGCAGACCTTGCTGGAACTCGGATACCAAGAAGGAGGCACCTAGGCCAAAGGCTCTGCCGAGAACCAGCTGACGGTGCTGGAACCCGGATGGGTAGCAGAAGGTACCCAGGAAAAAAACAAAGCTGCAAGGCAGTGAGCCGGCCGCAGATACCGAAACCGACAGTTCTACAGGGGGTGCTTGTCCTATTGGCACTACGGAACCAGCCTTTATTGCCAGAACCCGCAGCCCACATAGGAAGCACCGAAACTGCAGGCACCATAGACTCGGCTAACCCGACCGCAACACGACAGGACAACGTATCGGTGGCAAAGTGACGTTGACACTACCCGGAAACAGCAGGCGTGCTGGAACCAGGCTGGGCAGGAGGGAGAAGCTTACTACAGACATATGGAAGAAGAACTGAGCTTACTACACAGATATGGATATGGATCAGAACGGAGAATACTCCAGAGATATGGGAGCAGAATGGAGCTTACTACAGAGATATTGGCTCAGAAAAGAGCTTACTCCAGAGATATGGGAGCAGAACCGAGCTTACTACAGCGGTATGGGAGCAGAACCGAGCTTACTTGTCACAATCCATTTTTGGATCTGTGTCAGAGTCTGGACTCTCTTATATAAACCTTTTTCCTTTCAGGCCCTGGGGGTTAATATGGGTTTTTTCCCCGGTGGCTGCTGGTGTTACTACAACTGTAGTTGCTCTGCTGCTGGTTTTCTCCCGGTGGCCGCTGGTGTTACTACATGTTCAATTAGCCAGCAGGTGGTGACCTCCCCCCTCCATCCTATAAAAGATCATCAGCTGCTGCAGCTCCCTGTTGGTAATACTGGTCATTTGCTAACGAACCTAGGTGAAGTCTGGACCTACCTGGTGGAGAAGGGGTTCAGCTTATCTGGAGCAGTGGAGTTGCTGCTGGATGCTGATTGGGTGCCTTTCTCTGCTGCTTGGAGCATTGGCAGCAGATAAAGCTAAGTTTGCGTTTATAGTTGCTTTAACCCCGTGGTGTCTGTTTTACTTTCCCTTGTGTTATTTGGTGCAGTTTACTTTATTCCCTGTCTCACCTCTTGGGGAGGGGGTTGGGGTTGAGCTCATGGCTAAACAGGGGATAGGGACAGGTCAGAGAATTGGGCCTCACTACCATTAAGTGTACCCCCAAGTTAAGGAAAGTCAGGGCACCCCCTAAACCTGAGGGACAGTTCAGGGGCCCAGGTTCCATGTCTCCTGCCTTTTCCCTACTGTCCTGTGACATTATTACCAACAATCCCATTTTTTCTGGTGAGCCATGGCCATAATGCATACCTGTCTCCAATTGCTGCAGACCCTCACTGAGGAGCGTGGGGTGCTGCGTGGTGTGGTGGAGCAGCAGCTACAGCAGTTGGTGGGTACGGGGCTTCAGCTCAGATGCAGGCTCAACCAGAGCCCAAGTTATCTCTCCCAGACAGATTTTCTGGAGGGAGAGAATTTTTTGTTTTTAAAGAGGCCTACAAGCTACACTTCAGGCTCCACAATCGCTCATTAAGGAGTGAGGAACAGCAGGTGGGATTCACTATAGCCCTCCTTGAGGGTGATCCCCAATCCTGGGCCTTCTCCTTGCCGGCCGATTCACCATCTCTACGGTCGGTAGACGAGTTTTTTGTGGCTTTGGCGAATATGCCCAATGTAGTCCTTGCTAGGGAGGAGGACACACTGGTGCAGGAAGACGAGCCCAGGCAGGTGGGAAGAGGTGGTTCTCCAGCGGTGTTTCCTCCAGTTCGTCGTGGTGTGGGGGCATGTTTTAGCTATGGGCAGACTGGTCATGTTTTCAGGGTCTGCCCAGCGAACGCCAAATGTTCTGTACCATCTAAGAAGCCGCGTCCCCCTGGTCATGTTGAGGGAGGCGATCAGGGAGTGTATATTTCCTCCATTTTGCCCTATATTTTTGGTCTGGTAGGGTACTACTCTGTACTACTCTGGAACTACAGGAGTTTATTGGTCGCCTGAATAGCAACAACCAAAATATACGTTAAACATTCACATGAGATGCTGATAAGATTGAGTTCCTCTCTGTCATTGTTTAACAGGATACTGATGGTCTGGGGCAGACCGATATTTTTAGGAAGATGACTTCTACTAATATGTTGTTACACGCTTCGCTATGTCATCCTGATCACATGGTCAGGTCTGTTCCCATTGGTCAGTTCCTCCAACTTTGTCGGATTTGCTCTATTAATGAGGATTTTGAGAAAAGAGCAGAGGAGCTAAAAATGAGATTCTTGGAACGTGGCTATAGTCGGCATCTACTCAAAAGAGCCTATAACAGGGCTATTTATTCTTCCCAAAATGGCCTACTGTACAATAGGGAATCAGCTAGGAAGATGGAGGGACCTGGAAGCTATGCTTCATTGCAAATTATCATTCCCATTCTAGGCAGGTCCGGCAGGCTTTGTCTAAAGCATGTCCTATATTGAAAATTGACGCAATAATTGGCAAATTTATTCTGGATATACCAGTCATTACATTTAGGCGTGCTAAGAATCTGTGCAATCACCTCACCCGTAGTCATTATACAAGTGAGAGAAAGGGTACATTTTTGGATAATTTCACACATAGGAGTGGGTGTGTTCCGTGTGGACATTGAGTTGCCTGTCCCAACATTGAAAAGTGTGATTCTTTTTCCGATTCAGGTGGCGTTAAAAATTTTAAGATCAATAAATACATTACTTGTGCTACGAGATATGTTATTTATTATGTCACCTGTCCATGTGGATTAATTTATGTCGGTTTAACAACTAGACAATTCAAGGTTCGCGTGTACGAGTATGTGTTGGATATTCAGGCGGCGGCTGGCCACATGGATTCATCCACTCTTAAAACGTTACCCCGTCACTTTAAAAACTTTCATGACTGTGACAGTACGGTGCTACAGGTGAGGGGTATCGATGCCTTAAATATTGGGATTCGTGGTGGCAATCTGTTTCAAAGATTGGGTAAACTTGAGACTCGCTGGATCTGGACGCTTAATACGGTATATCCACAAGGACTAAACGAGAATTTGAGTTTCGATCCGTTCCTGTGACCACCTTACTGTTCCAGGTGGGCATTGGGTGGATCTAATCCTTGCTATTTTTAATTGTTTTTATTATATTTTTAATTGTGTATTTTTCATGTATTAGGTATTTTTATGATATTTTGTGGATCTATGAAGATTATTGGATGGAGTCCAGGACAGTGGCGGTACCTTGTACAGATGGACTAATTTCTACTGTTTTCTATGTCCATCCTATACCTATGTTTGAAGAAGATCCTTTGACGAGGTTGAAGATGAGTCGGGGGGATGTCTTTTGGATATCTTTATTTTGTTTATTTTATTTTATTTATTTTTCTATTTTTTTCAATGATATATAATTAGGACTACTTGACCCCGTACCCTCTTATCCCCGTGATTGCTTATAATAATATGTCTCCTGTTCTCTCCCTGTAATGATACTGATTTTGCAGTCTGCCTCCTGATAGTAATGCCCCTGAGCAGGAGCATAAGTAGAAATCACTGGAACGCCAAACCAAAAGTCTTATTATTATGTATTATTATTATTATTATAGCGACATTTAATCCATGGCGCTTTACATGTGAGGAGGGGTGTACATAATAAAAGACAAGTACAGTAATCTTTTTTTAACTCCTTAGTGACTGAGCCAATTTGCAGCTTACTGACCAGGCCAGTTTTTACAATTCTGACGACTGTCACTTTGAGGTTATAACTTTGGAACACTTTAGCAGATCCCGCCGATTCTGAGACTGTTTTTCATGACATATTTTACTTCATGTTAGTGGTAAATGTTCTTCGAAATGACTTGTGTTTATTTATGAAAAAAACGGAAATATGGCAAAAAATTTTCAAATTTTGCAATTTTCAAATTTTGAATTTTTATGCCCTTAAATCAGAGAGATATGTTACACAAAATACTTAATAAATAACATTTCCCACATGCCTGCTTTACAGTAGCATAATTTTTGTTGTTAGGAAGTTATAAGGGTTAAAAGTTGACCAACGATTTCACATTTTTACAACAAAATTTGCAAAACCATTTTTTTAGGGACCACCTCACATTTGAAGTCACTTTGAGAGGTCAATATGACAGAAAATACACAAAAGTGACACCATTCTAACAACTGCACCCCTCAAGGTGCTCAAAACCACATTCAAGAAGATTATTAACCCTTTACGTGCTTCACAGGAACTGAACAACGTGGAAGAAAAAATTTAACATTTAACTTTTTTTTACAAACATTTTATTTCAGAACCAATTTTTTTATTTTCACAAGCGTAAAAAGAGAAAATAAAACACAAAATTTGCTGTGCAATTTTTCCTGAATACGGTGATACCCCATATGTGGGGGTAAACCACTGTTTGGGCGCACGGCAGGGCTTGGAATGGAAGGAGCGCCGTTTGACTTTTTCAATGCAGAATTGGCTGGAATTGAAATCGGATGCCATGCCGCGTTTGTAGAGTCCCTGATGTGCCTAAACAGTGGAAACCCCCAACAATTGACACCATTTTGGAAACTAGACCCCTTAAGGAACTTAACTAGATGTGTGGTGAGCACTTTGAACCTCCAAGTGCTTCACAGAAGTTTATAACGCAGAGCCGTGAAAATAAAAAATCATATTTTTTTTACAAAAATTATCTTTTTGTCCCTGAATTTTTATTTTCACAAGGGTAACAGGAGAAATTAGACCCCCAAAGTTGTGCAATTTGTCCTGAGTGCGCCGATACCCCTTATGTGGGGGTAAATGACTGTTAGGGGGCACGGTAGAGCTCAGAAGTGAAGGAACGTCATTTGACTTTTTCAATGCAGAATTGGCTGGAATTGAGGTCAAACGCCATGTCACGTTTGGAGACCCCTTGATGTGCCTAAACAGTGGAAACCCCCTACAAGTGACACCATTTTGGAAACTAGACCCCCCAATGAGTTTATCTAGGTGTGTGGTGAGCACTTTGAACCCCCTAGTGCTTCACAGAAGTTTATAACGCAGCCATGAAAATAAAAAATCATTTTTTTTCCACAAAAATGATTTTTTAGCCACCAATTTTTTAATTTTCCCAAGGGTAACTGTAGAAATTAGACCCCCAAAGTTAGTGTGCAATTTGTCTTGAGTACGCTGATTCCCCATATGTTGGGGTAAACCACTGTTTGGGCACACGTCGGGGCTTGGAAGGGAGGGAGCATCATTTGACTTTTTCAACGCAAAATTGGTTGGAATCAATGGTGGCACCATGTCGCGTTTAGAGACCCTGTGATGTGCCTAAGTAGTGGAAACCCCTCAATTCTAACAACAACCCTAACCCCAACACACCCGTAACCTTAATCCCAACCCTAATCATAACTCTAACCACAAACCTAACCCCAACACACCCCTAACTCTAATCCCAACCCTAACCATAACCCTAACCCCAACACAACCCTAACCCTAACCACAACCCTAACCACAAACCTAACACCAACACACCCCTAGCCCTAATTCTTAACCCTAGTCCCAACCCTAACCCTAATGCCAAACCTAACCCTAATCCTAACGCCAATCCCAACCCTAACCCTAATTCCCACCCTAATGCTAACACTAACCCTAATGGAAAAATGAAAATAAAAATATTTTCTTTATTTCATTATTTTTCCCCACCTATGGGGTGATAAAGTGGGGGTTTATTTGCTATTTTTTTATTTTGATCACTGTGATAGGGTCTATCACAGTGACCAAAATGAACCAATAGGAAAAATCTTCCTATTGTTGCCGGGTACTGGCCGGCAGATCTCGGCGGGCGCACTGCGCATGCGCCCACCATTTTCTTCCCAGAAGAAGATGGCGGCACCCATGGAGGGTAAGCACGAGGGCCGAGGACCACCGGGAGGTACCGGGGGGGGGGGTTGGGGATCCTATTTCTCTCTCCTCTCATGTGCGATCACATCATAGGAGAGAGAAATTGAATGGCACATTGGACTTTTTTTTCGGTCGCCGTTATACGGTTAATAACGGCGATGGCAAAAGCGGGGTCAGTAAAAATCAACCCGAATCATGTTCTTTGGAGTCTCGGCTACCTCTGGCAGCTGAGACCCCGGAGAAAATCCAACTCTGGGGGTTGCTATACACTTTCTCCACAGCGCTGTTAATTAACGGCGATGTGGTTTAGGTACCCTTAACTACCGCAATTAAAAGGCGTATTGGTGGTCGTTAAGGGGTTAAACTGTTTATTTTTTAAATATTTTCTATTTTCTTGTACAAATAACATCATAAACACAAGTAGACTTGTAGCAATATTATGCAAAACAATGCAAAACATTTTAGAAGTTTCATCCAGTGGTACAGTACTCAGAACTTCTGCTCCTACTAACATTAGGTCAAACATCTAATACATCATCTAAGAGTAGGTGTGGTACAGGGAAGACATAGGGAAAAAGTCAGGGAGGGGGGAAAAAAAAGAAAGAAAAGAAGCACGTAACATCAATTGGTTAGCTTAGTTACATAGTCATCCCATGGATTCCATATGCGATTAACCCCTTCCTGACCTTTGACACAGCGTATGCATCCTGAAAGTCAGTGCCAATCTGACCTGTGACGCATATGCTGTGTCATGGAAGGATCGCGTTCCTGCGGGTCGGGTGACTGGGGTCACTGAAAGGTCACCTCACCCGAAGGCACAAGACCCTTTGTACTTCACCTCGGGGGGTGCGTTAGCCCCCCCGTGGCTATGATCGCTCTGATTGGCTGTTAAAAGTGAAACAGCCAATCAGAGCGATTTGTAATATTTCATCAATGAAATTTGGTGAAATATTACAATCCAGCCATGGCTGATGCTGCAATAGCATCTGTCATGGCTGGAAACCGAGATCCGACCCCCCACACCAAATGATGGGGGCGATCAGCCCCCACCACTGACTAACGGCGTCAATCTGCCGCCGCCGTAACCATCTGCTCCCCTCCCCCTTCCCTCCACTTCCCCCGCCTTCTCATCCCCCCTCACCTGTCCTAGTATCTCCGATGTCCCTGTGTCCGTCCCGGTGTCCCTCCCAGATCCTTCATGGGCGCTGCCATCCTGCAAAATGGCGGGCACATGCGCAGTGCGCCCGCCGGCTGGCAGATTCCGTTCATTTATTTTGATCACTGTGATAAACTCTCACAGTGATCAAAATAAAAAAAGTAAATAAACCCCCCGTTTATCACCCCCAAAGGGGTCGCCGGAGAGCTGTGCCTGTGTAGTTACGTCACGGTGGTGACGTGGGAGGAACGGGTCCGTGTGTGTTCCTCCACACGGGGATATGAACACACACACAAAATGCGCCACACACTACCACGTGCTTCAACACATATACCACCATCAGCACACATTTCAGCACACATACACCAACCTCGCCACCTAAAAGTCCAAACACAAAAGTCGCCACTCAAAACTCGCCACGCTGTCCCAGAGCTGTTTAAAAGATGAAAAATGAGCTGTGATTGGTTGCTATCAGCAACAGTTTTCTTTGTAAACAGTTGTGGTAACTGAGGCTTATTATTCTTATAATTTCTATGGTGTTATCATCCTTCTGTAAAGCTGGAAATAACACAATTTATTACCGTGCCAACACAGACCACCCTCTGACACAGACTGCAGGGGGAGCCCGGTATCACACAGGACAGAATTAGACACACGGCTCAGCAGACAGTATCACACAGGATAGGATTAAATACACAGCTCAGCCGTCAGTATCACACAGGATAGGATTAGATACACAGCTCAGCAGTCAGTATCACACAGGAGAGGATTAGATACACAGCTCAGCAGTCAGTATCACACAGGATAGGATTACATACACAGCTCAGCAGTCAGTATCACACAGGATAGGATTAGATACACAGCTCAGCAGTCAGTATCACACAGGATAGGAATAGATACACGGCTCAGCAGACAGTATCACACAGGATTGGATTAGATACGCAGCTCAGCACACAGTATCACACAGAATAGTATTAGATACACTGCTCAGCAGACAGTATCACACAGAATAGGATTAGATACACGGCTCAGCAGTCAGTATCACACAGGATAGGATTAGATGCACGGTTTTATGTGCAATATAATCATTATAATTTGTTATAACTAACTACAGTTGGTTACTATGCCCAGGCAACGCCGGGCTCTTCAGCTAGTATAATATAAACGCCACCAAATCTAATAAATGGATAATTAGATACTTGTGTCCATGGGATTAGCTCAGTATTGTAGCTTCATTGATGTAAAATGGGATAAGCTGCAATAAAAAGTGCCGTCCTATGAACAATGTCTCGGTTTCTTCACACCAATTGCTGTTTGTGCACATCGGCAGCAAATAAAATGTTCTTACCACCGACAATTGGTTTAAGTCCAGGATCACACATGCGAGAAACTTGGACGAGTCTCGCATGATAATACCCGGAACTGCCGCCTGCACTCGGGAGCGGAGCGTGCGGCTGCATAGCAATGTGTGATCCTGGCCTAATTTGAAAACTCCCACATCAGGTGTCTGACAGGTTCACTGCCAAGAGGGTTTCTGGGGATACAAATCAGCAATAATTTCTTTAATTGGAAAAACTAGTATGCATTTTTTTTTTTGTATTTCTGAATATTCCAATTTATTATCAACATTATGAAGGTTGCTTTGTTTTGTTTGTTTTTTTTTGTGAAATTGCTTTTTTCATATTTTACTTTATGCAAACAAATTTTGGTTTGAATTCTTGCTGCAAGATGGTTTGTATTCTCCTGTTACCTGGCATTAAAATTCAGGTAGTGTCTATTATAAAAATGAATCCCTATCGTATAGCTATCAATGTAGTGTTGGGAGTAAGCAATGCCACAGGAGATAGGGGTTGTGACAAGAGTTGAGAGAATTTTGCAAAATTTGGTTCGGATTATGATCGCCGACGAATATTGTATTTGCAGTATTCACCAAACGTCAATGGGTCTAGAGTTGAGCGAATATGTTCGGGACTGATCGTCAAACATAAATTCTGCACGAATAGGGTACAAAAAAAGGCATGAATATGGCAAACTCGGATTTGGTGATGGTTTACGAACATATTCTCTCAACTCTAGTTGTAAAGCTACACGAGATGGAAAAAGCTAACCATACACATTGAGTAGCCGTGTGCTGAATGTTCGGCCAAAGACTATCACTCCCGTCTCCACATACTTGTGAGTGCTAGGGATTTTGGGATTATCTCCCTTGAGAACAAAAGTATCAGGCATTGCCACTCCACCTGCCCGGTCCTTCTCTCTTCTATGGGGGGAGAGCCAGGAGCTGCCCATACACATCAGATGGCCAAGCGATCCTCCCAAAATCTGTGGCTTCGACCGGCTTTCAACTAACGTGTATTGGGGCTGTTATTGTGACTGTCCCAAAAAAGGTAATGGTAAACTGTACCTCCCTTCTAATGGGATGGGGTCCCTTTACCTCTCTGTAGCCCACCTGTAATTGGCAAGTAACAGTTCAGTGCTCATATTCTGCTACATGTGTAAGCTATTAAAATGAGCCTTTATTAGATTTTAATAACTTCATTATTCACTATTTTGAAGCCTTTTGGGTCCTGATTTATTAAGCTGTTTTCAGCATAATTCTGGTGAAGTTGCACAAAAATCTTGCAACATTTGGAGTTTACTTTACAAGCCAGCTATGCCAATATGGACAGGGCATGGCTGCACCCACCTGCATAAAGAGTCTGACTGGGGTATATTGACGGCACCAGAATTGGGAGGATTGTACTCCAGCAATCCTCTTCTTAAACTGGCCTGCACAGCACAGTCTTAATGAATCGTCCCTTCTGTTTCATTATTAAAAAAAAAATTGTATATAATTTTTTTTTCCCCCAAGCCAAATCTAACCACTATTATTTCACGTTGCCAATACTTTCAGCAGGTCTCTGAAACCAAAATCAGCCAAGATATAAAAGTACATGCGAATAATTGCACTATGCTGGACTATGGATACACAAACACTGTATTTTTCCAGTTAATGATCTTCACTTGTAGGCTTTCCGTGAATGCTTTATATGTGTATCAATTTTTTTTATTAAAGTTGTGGATAATTTGAATCTTCTCTTTTGTTTGTGCAATGTAGCAAAGCCCTGCAGCCCATTGTAGAGCACGGGTTCTTAAGAAGAATGTTCCCATTTTTATTTTTGCATTGATTTATATAATCATGTATTATTAAAATGACACTTACGATTTCAACATTTATTTATTTTTTTCTGCTGCCAGTTTATACAGTATTTGCTGCTGTGTAACTGTTTGGGTATGACACTTGCATACCGCAAATACTGCAGCCATAGGAGACTAGAAACGCACAGATCACAATCTCCTATATTGTGTGTGTCTCAGCTGTGAACTGTGCATTCCCCAATAAAGCCAATCGGTTCATGTTTTGGACTCCGTTAAGTCAATAAGGTAAAGCAAAGTGCTATGATCAACCTCCGACCCTTCCTTCTGATGTCTGCTCCTTCTGACATGGCTGTATTCTCAAGGTCCATACAAGAACATGTCATAACTATTATTGGCATAGTGTGTTTTTTTTAACCTATTCGTTGTCTTAAGCATTCTGCGTTAAAAAATAACCTGAATAAAGGTTCGGCACTCCTCACTAAGGAATTTGGCAGGAGATAGCAGTAATTACATATACTACTACTTTTTGAAGCTACTTGACTATGGAGCCAGCCTGGTATGTATCTCGACCCATGCGCCAGACCACAGACTATTTAAAAGGTATTTTTTAGGATCTCCATTTGGACTACAAGCAGTGAGCTGGATCCATTTTTTTTCTTTCTTCTTGATGGCTATAACTTATTAACTTGATCAGAAGCGTAGCTAGGGGTTCGGCTTAGGGTGGGGGCGAAAAAATCTGAGTGGGCTCCTAACCGGTAACCCTGATTACAGCTCAGGTTGGCACACTCTAGTCGTGAGTATAGGAGAACCTCAGCAGATGACCGCGCTGTAACTGAAACAAATCTCTATACAAAAAACAATACTGATATTACCGCCATATGGTGATCTCATAGTGGTAGATACCAGTCCTGCAGCATATACAAGAGTTTACTATACAGTTACATATGATAACTTACAGGCCCCGTTCTTTCTGATAATCGTTCACTTTTACACTTTACTCAGACCGACATGTCTACTTCTCCAGCCAGGACTCATCTGCAGAGAATACAACAAAGACACATTTGACTTCTCACATTTCCAGCTTAGTACCCATCTATCTCCAACCTGCACAAACTACTCACCCAATACTGAGCCGTTGCTGCCGTATGTGTCCCTACTATTGTACCTGATACAGCAGCAGTGGCTCAGCATTGGGGTATGTGTCCCTACTATTGTACTTGATACCCAAATACTGAGCCGCTGCTGCCGTATGTGTCCCTATTACTGCACCTGATACCCCAATACTGAACCGCTGCTGCCATATGTGTCCCTACTATTGTACCTGATACCCCAATACTGAGCCACTGCTGCCGTATGTGTCCCTATTACTGCACCTGATACCCCAATACTGACCGCTGCTGCCGTATGTGTCCCTACTATTGTACCTGATACCCCAATACTGAGCCGCTGCTGCCGTATGTGTCCCTACTATTGTACCTGATACCCCAATACTGAGCTGCTGCTGCCGTATGTGTCCCTATTAATGCACCTGCTGTGTGGTACAAGCGCAGGAATCCTCTAACTGCCTCACATAATAATGCCACTATTGTGCTCTTTACATTGCAGAATGTCTCTTGTGCCCTCACAGTAGCTCTCACACTGTATATAGACCCCCATACGGTATGATGGCCCCCACAGTAGCTCCCACGCTGTATATAGACCCCATACTGTATGATGGCCCCCACAGTAACTCCCACACTGTATATAGACCCCCATACTGTATGATGGCCCCCAAAGTAGCTCCCACACTGTATATAGACCTCCATACTGTATGATGGCCCCCACAGTAGCTCCCACACTGTATATAGACCCCCATATTGTATGATGGCCCCCACAGTAGCTCCCACACTGTATATAGACCCCCCTACTGTATGATGGCCCCCACAGTAGCTCCCACACTGTATATAGGCCCCCATACTGTATGACAGCCCCCACAGTAGCCTTTAAACTGTACTGTATAATGGCCCCCACATTAGCGCTCACGCTCTATACTGGCCCCACACTAGCTCCCATACTGTATAATGACCCCTGCATTAGCTCTCACGCTCTATACTGGCCCCACACCAGCTCCCATACTGTATAATGGCCCCTGCATTAGCTCTCATGCTGTATACTGACTCCCGCATTAGCTCATCCGCTGGATTATGACCCTCGAATTAGCTCTAACACTGTATAATGGCCCCCGCTGTAGCTCCCATGCCTCTGATTCTGGTCTCTGTCAGTCCCTGTCTGTGAGCTACACCTGCACAGTCCTGATATATATGACAACTAAATAGAAGAAAATATAAACAGCCAGTGGGTGCGTATAGAGTCCAGGATATGGGTATAGCTCCCTGAATGTACCCAGGTGACCCTAAAAGAAATATTCTTGGCTGAACAAGACCCCAAAGAGGGAGAAAGAAAGAGGGAATTAGAAGAGAGGGAGGTAAAATATTACTCATGTAAAGAAGAAAAGTGCACCCTGGTACGTCTTCTCTTTTATTCCCCTTTCTGCCTTTGGGGGGGTCTTATCCAGACTGAGTATATGTTCAGGGGTCTATATGTGATCAGCTATACGCACCTGCTGGCTGTTAGTATTTTCTTCTATTTGGCTCTTTATCATATATATTCATCCTCAACTTTGTGGGGATTATTTTTTTTAGTAAAAAGTTATATACCGTAATTGGCTTTTCATGTTTGCCACCCTGGATTTACAATATGAGATGATAGGACCCTCACCCCGGCTACAGGACCAAGTCACGGGGGGGGGGGTGTATGTATACTGTATATATACATATATGTAGAGATATATGAAATATACGGCTGCCAAACATTCCAGGCATTTACCGATCTTCAATATAGCAGCAAAAATGAAAGTAGCACACCGCTTAGACAAAATGAAAAAAAACAGAGTTTTGATTCTCCTGGAAAAAGGTTCTCAGTAAACTGAAACATTGCTGAGCCCCAGTGAGCTATTAAACACTATTTCTTAATTTTGTCAATAGACTGCTGCCTTCAGTTTTTACTACTTTAGATTTTTACATTTATATACCATATATACCATATATATGATACCACTCATGTCAGTGGCTCTGAGGCACAGTGAGATTTATGGCAGCTGATTTGCACTGACAGAGACATCTTCTGAGCTGTATAAGAGTTCAAGCAGCCGCCATAAATCTACTGTGCCTCAGATACAAGAAAATAAACCATCCAGGATTTGTCAGGAGGTGAGCAGCGTCCTCCCCCCTCCTCACTGCACAGACCCCTCAGGGCCCCCGAGTTCTTACTCACAGCACCGTCTTGTCCTGCTCCTGTCCAGGTGAAGAAGCTAGTGCTGTGTGGTGACCTCTCTCCTGCAGACACACAAGGAGCAGTGTGGGCGTGTCTGCAGTTCGCTGGAGGAAGCTTAAAGCTATAATCTCCCTGCATCTACAGTGCAGCTTAGCTACATCAGTGAGCTGCGCACGCTGACATGGTTAACAGTGGCAGAAGCTCTGGATGGGCCCCTCAGATCAAGGGGCCCGGGGCGACTGCACCCTGTGCCCCCCTGCTAGCTACGCTGCTGAACTTGATCTAAGTTCACATTGTGTCTTTGTCTATGGTTGGGGGCTTGCAGCTGAAGCCCTAGAAAAACGTTTTCCGATGTTTGTGTTAATGGAGCCATCTACTATATAATCGTCTAATTTTGTCTGTCTGTTTGCAATGGAAATCCCGCGTTGCTGATTGGTCGCGGCCGGCCGGACGCGACCGATCTGCTACAGGTGCAGTCCGGCCGCGAATTGGCACGGATTTCGAACGACGCACGCCACCGCCAGGCGATATGCTGCGTTAGCCGCTGATCTCCCGACAGTTGCCTCGGGTCATCTCCTGCACGCACGGATTTGCCGCAATCAGCGATATTGGCGCGGAATTTAAATGGGATCTGTCACCCCATTTTTGGCCTATCAGCTGCAGCCACCACCATCAGGGGCTCATCTACAGCATTTTGTAATGCTGTAGATAAGCCCCCGGTGAAACCTGAAAGATAAGAAAAAAGAGTTAGATTATACTCACCCTGGTGTCTGGTCCAATGGGTGTCGCCGTAACATCCGGCACCTCCCATCTTCATATGATGACGCATGCATACTTTATCGGCCCTGTTGAGGGCAGAGCAGAGTACTGCAGTGCACAGGCGCCGAACCTCTCTGACCTTTCCTGGTGCCTGCGCACTGCAGTACTTTACAATACCCTCAACAGAAGCAAGGAGGAGGACATCATCGTATGAAGATGGGAGGCAACGGACCACGACACCCACCCCCCCCCCGGTGAGTATAATCTAACATGTTTTTCTTATTTTTCAGGTTTCATCAGGGGCTTATCTACAGCATTACAGCATTACGTTATCATCTTTGAATCGTCCTGTGAGCGCGGTGCCTTTCTCTATCTAAAAATTTATTATTATATTATTATTATTTCAGCTATAAGCTGCGGCCACTGCCTTTCTACAGCATTCTAGAATGCTGTTGATAAGCCCCGAAAGGCAGTGGCCGCAGCTTATAGCTGAAAAACGAGGTGACAAGTTCCCCTTAACAATGCAAGCCTATGGAGCGTCCGAACAAGGCCCCATAGACTTGCATTATAGAAGAGACTTCTTGCTCACACCGAGAGCATAGAGTGAGCCGAAGAGTCTGAAGAGCGATGACAGGCGATTCTGACAGCTAAATAGGAAAGGGTTATTTACAGTTAGAGCAGTCACACTATGGAATGCCCAACTACAAGAACTACTAATAGCAGACACTACAACAGCTTTTAACCAGAGCTGGATGATTTCCTCAATACACATAACATTGTGGGCTATATTTAATTTAGTGACAAAATGGACAATTGGTGGAGAAAGGTTAAACTTGATGGACCTAGGTCTTTTTTCAACCTATGTATGTAGCTATGTATCTATGACATCACACAAAACAGGAGCCGGACAGAGCTTGATCTCAGAGAAGACGGCAGTTGGGAAGTATATTACCCCACCACACTACAGTACATACACGTTTAGTGAAAAAAGCAAAACTTCATGAGGATTCTTCAAACATGTATGACGTACAGTATTGGTATGCCATATATTTCAGAAATATTCTATTACAAAGGAATATTAATTAATTCAGAATTTTTATTTAATTTTTTTAAATTGGGAATTCCCTATCAGTATGTCTTTGGAGTGTGGGAGGAAACCGGAGTACCCGGAGGAAACCCACGCAAACACGGGGAGAACTTACAAACTCCTTGCAGATGTTTTCCTTAGTGACATTTAAACCCAGGATCCCAGTGCTGCAGAGCAACAGTGATAACCACTGAGCCACCGTGCTGCCCAAGTACAGCTTTGATGATGGACTTGCTGTACTAGATGTATATGGTGCCCTAAGGACAGATTGGACAAATGCATCTTCTGATGCTGCGAGCGGCCCTGGATATTCCACGCCGGCAGGATGATATAATCCGGCGGAAGATGGAACCTTTGAGAAGAGATATTAAACTAATGTAAGTAATGGGACTCCATATTAGAGGATACTGCTTTGGTGTCATTGTGGCAGGACGGTAGAGAAATCTTATCCGTGCAGAGGAACAGGATCATTGTCACTCATCATACATGTGACAATCCCACCACTGACAGAAAACATCTTCTCCACATGAATTATTCTCACTGGCCAACATCAATCAACATAGGCCTTATTATCACACTTACGTCTTCTAGGTTCTCGCTCTTCTACTATTTTGGCATTTTGATCTTCTACCAGTTTTATTGCAGAGTTATTTTTCTTCTCAACTAGAAATTTATATAAAAAGTAAAAAATCAAGTCAATGATCATTGTCAGTCATCATACATGTGGCAATTGTATAACTGGGAGTTAACATCTCCTCCTCGTGACTATTTCTCAATCGCCGACATCAGACAACATTGACCTTATTGTCACACTTACCTCTGCTAGGTTCTGTCTCTGGGACTATTTCTGGGTCTTGATCTTCTTCCAGTTTTAATGCAGAGGTATTTTTTGTCTCATCTTGAAATTCATGTAAAAAATAAAGAAAAACAAGTCAATGATCATTGTCAGTCATCATACATGTGGCAATCGTATAATTGGGAGTTAACATCTCCTCCTCGTGACTAATTCTCAATCGCCGACATCAGACAACATTGACCTTATTGTCACACTTACCTCTGCTAGGTTCTGTCTCTGGGACTATTTCTGGGTCTTGATCTTCTTCCAGTTTTAATGCAGAGGTATTTTTTGTCTCATCTTGAAATTCATGTAAAAAAGTAAGAAAAACAAGTCAATGATCATTGTCAGTCATAGATGTGAAAATCCCACCATTGATATATAATATATCCTCCTCGGGAATTATTCTCAGTCGCCAACATCAGACAACATAGACCTTATTGTCACACTTACCTCTGCTAGGTTCTGTCTTTACTACTATTTCTGGTTTTTGCTCTTCCAGTTTTAGTGCAGATGTATTTTTCATATCAACTGGAAATTCAGGTAAAAAAGTAAGAAAAACAAGTCATTGATCATTGTCAGTCATCAATGTGAAAATCCCACCATTGACATATAGTGATGGGTGAGTGTGCTTGTTACTGGAGCTTTCCGAGCATGCTCAGGTGTTCTCCAAGTATTTTGAGCATACTCGTGAACTAAGTTTTAGTCCTCGCAGCTGCATGATTTGCGGCTGCTGGAACGCCTGAATACATGTGGGGATTTTTGCTAAAGAACAAGCAATCGCCACATGTATTCAGGCTGTCAGCCGCAAATCATGCAGCTGCGGGGACTGACTGTCTGATGTCGGTGACTGAGAATAATTCCCGAGAAGGATATATTATATGTAGTGATGAGCGATTGTGCTCGTTACTTGAGTTTTCCAAGCATTCTCAGGTGTTCTCCGGGTGCTCTCCGAGTATTTTGGGCGTGCTCGGAAATTAAATTTTAGTCCCTGCAGCTGCATGGTTTGCAGCTGCTAGACAGCCTGAATACATGCGGGGATGATTGCATGTTTTTTTGGAAATCCCCACATGTATTCAGGCTCTCTAGCAGTCTCAAATCATGCAGCTGCGGGGACTAAAACTGGATTTCCGAGCACGCCCAAACTACTCAGAGAACACCCGAGCATGTTCGGAAAACTCGAGTAAAGAGCACACTCGCTTATCACTACATATAATATATCCTCATGAATTATTCTCAGTTGCCGACATCAGACAACATAGACCTTATTGTCACACTTACCTCTACTAGGTTCTGTCTCTGCTACTATTTCTGGGTCTTGATCTTCTCCCAGTTTTAATGCAGAGGTATTTTTCGCCTCAACTGGAAATTCATATAAAAAAGTAAGAAAAACAAGTCAATGATTATTGTCAGTCATAGATGTGAAAATCCCACCATTGACATATAGTGATGAGCGAGTGTGTTCGTTACTCGAGTTTTCCGAGCATTTTGATCGTGCTCATGAATTAAGTTTTAGTCCCCGCAGCTGCATGATTTGCAGCTTCTAAACAGCCTGAATACATGTGGGGATTGCCAGTTTTTTCGGAAATCCTCACATGAATTCAGGCTCTCTAGCAGTCTCAAATCATGCAGCTGCGGGGACTAAAACTTGATTTCCGAGCACGCCGAAACTACTCAGGGAACACTCGAACATGTTCAGAAAACTCGAGTAAAGAGCACATTCGCTCATCACTACATATAATATATATAAAGTGCTCTCAGTGAGAGAAACAAAATAGGAATCTTGTGGGTATGATACCTTTTAATGGCTAACATATAATAGTGAATGTTGTTACAAAGCAAGCTTTCGGGACTGCTTACGTCCCTTCATCAGGCTGATATGCATATCAGCAGCTTATCAGCTTGATGAAGGGACGTAAGCAGTCCCGAAAGCTTGCTTTGTAACAACATTCACTATTATTTGTAAGGCTACTTTCACACATCCGGTGTGTGGGGTCCGGCGGCGTGCGGCGAAAAGCCGGGCCGCCGGATCCGGCCTGCAGCCGTGACACCGGATGTGTGTGCGGCGAGATGATACGGCTCGGACATTATTAAAGGAGCCGCAGGACAGAGGCAGCCAATGAGACAGCTGCTGAAAGGGAGGTGAGGGGAGGAGAGGATAGGAGAGGGGAGGGGAGGAGAGGGGAGGGGGGTGGAGAGAGAGAGACATGGGGGGTTAACATTAGTGTCCAGGCAAGAGAATCTCTCTCTCTTGCTGGGCACTTGTGGGGTTAACCCCACAGAGAGATCTCTCTCTCTCACCCAGACACTGTGAGTGTTAACCCCACAAGTGCCCGGCGAGAGAGATCTCTCACAAGTGTCCGGGTGACAGAGAGAGATCTCTCTCTCTCTCGCCGGGCACTTGTGGGGTTAACATTCACAGAGTCCGGGCATGCGCTGTGGAAAAAGCCGGTCCGGCGCTGCAAAAAAACGTTACATGGAACGTTTTTTCCAGACGCCGGACAGGCTGTTTTTGCCGGATCAGGCAAAAACCGGATACGCCGCATAGGTATCCGGCGCGATGCGGCAATAATGAAACTGAATGGGGGAAAAAACGGATCCGGTGGCAACCGGCGCCGGATCCGGTTTTTACATTTTTCGCCGCATCGCGCCTGATGCTGAAAACCGGATGTGTGAAAGAGGCCTTAGCCATTAAAAGGTATCATCCCACAAGATTCCTATTTTGTTTCTCTCACTGAGAGCACTTTATATATTTTTTTCTACTGGCTAACACGGTACCAAACCACTTTTTTCGTTTTACATATAATATATCATCCTCGTGAATTATTCTCAGTCGCCGACATCAGACCACATAGACCTTATTGTCACACTTACCTCTGCTAGGCTCTGTCTCTGCAAGTATTTCTGGGTCTTGCTCTTCTCCCAGTTTTAAAGCAGATGTATTTTTTGCCTCAACTGGAAAATTATATAAAAAAGTAAGAAAAACAAGTCAATAATCATTGTCAGTCCTTGATGTGAAAATCCCACATTGACATATAATATATCCTCCTCCTCAATTATTCTCAGTCTCCGACATCAGACCACATAGACCTAATTGTCACACTTACCTCTGCTAGGTTCTGTCTCTGGGACTATTTCTGGGTCTTGATCTTCTCCCAGGTTTAATGCAGAGGTATTTTTTGTCTCATCTTGAAATTCATATAAAAAAGTAAGAAAAACAAGTCAATGATCATTGTCAGTCGTAGATGTGAAAATCCCTCCATTGACACATAATATACCCTGCTCGTGAATTATTCTGTCGCCGACATCAGACAACAAAGACCTTATTGTCACACTTACCTCTGCTCGGTTCTGTCTCTGGGACTATTTTTGGGTCTTGATCTTCTCCCAGGTTTAATGTAGATGTATTTATTGTCTCAACTGGAAATTCATGTAAAAAAGTAACATATAATATATCCTCCTTGTGAATTATTCTCAGTCGCTGACATCAGACCACATAGACCTTATTGTCACACTTACCTCTGCTAGGTTCTGTCTTTACTACTATTTCTGGTTTTTGCTCTTCCAGTTTTAGTGCAGATGTATTTTTCGTATCAACTGGAAAATCATACAAAAAATTAAGAAAAACAAGTCAATGAAAAACTCCTATAAGATTAGAGTCATATCTTTAAGGTTGCTGATGCCGGATTGCTATGAGCTCAACCCTGTGGTCGGCGTTCATAGCACACCTATAATTCTGCTACATAGAGGGGATCTATGCATCTCCTCTATGTAGCAGAGGCGATTGATTTATGGCAGTTTCTAGCCTCCCATGGAGTAATGCAAAAATAAAAAAATGTTTTTAAAAAATATAAAAAAACAAAAATTTAAATCCCCCCTCTTTCGCCTCATTCAAAATTAAACAATAAAAAAAATCAAACCTACACATATTTGGTATTGCTGTGTACAGAATCACCCGATCTATCAATAAAAAAAAGGATTAACACTATCGCCAAACGGCTGAGCGAGAAAACAAATCGAAACGCCATAATTAAGTTTTTTTGGTCGCCGCGATATTGCAGTAACATGAAATAACAGGCGATCAAAAGAACGTATCTGCATAAAAGTGTTATCATTAAAAACGTCAGCTCGGCGTGCAAAAAATAAATCCTCGCCCAACCAGAGATCCCAAAAAGTGGAGACGCTACGGGTCTCAGAAAAGGGCGCAATTTTTTTTTTTGCAAAGTTTGGAATTTTTCTTCACCACTTAGATAAAAAAGAACCTAGACATGTTTGGTGTCTATGAACTCGTAATGACCTGGAGAATCAAAATCACAGGTCAGTTTTAGCATTTAGTGAACCTAGCAAAAAAGCCAATCAAAAATTAAGTGTAGGATTGCATTTATTTTGCAATTTTACTGCACTTTGAATTTTTTTTCCTGTTTTCTGTTACACGACATGGTAAAACCAAAGGTATTGTTCAAGAGTACAACTCGTCCCACAAAAAATAAGCCCTCACACGGCAATACTGACCTAAAAATAAAAAAACTTGTGGCTCTGGAAAGAAGGGGAAAGAAAAACGAAAATGCAAAATCGGAAAAAAGCTTCGGGAGTGAAGGGGTTAAAACATCTGTGGGACATTAAGGGTATATATAGGGTTAGTTTGGGGCCTGATTGAACCATGGGCAGAGCATTCGTGATCAGTATCAGGCACCAGACTGTATGGCCCCTTATACCTTTTATGCGCAGCACATAAGAGTGAGAATTTTATACAGTAAAGTGTTGGATTGTTGATTATTTTAAAGGCACAAAAAAGCAGTGATTTTCTGAGCCCTCATGTAACATTCACATTACACCTTATGATCAGTGACGACAACAAGATGTCCTATAGACCTGCACATACCTGGCAATATGGGAGAGGGTGACTTGTTGTTTTCAGTAGTGAAGCACTGATTGTCACCATCATTTCCAGTTGGAGAAGATTCTTTCTGCCTGTTTAGTAGAAGAAAAATAAATAAATTACAAGTGAAAGCAATGAAAAATAAAAAGACTCCTTTTTTATGGGCAATTAGGACACTTGGCCAAAATGAAGGGTATACCTTGCACAGGACTGCCTTCTGTCAGCAAGAATGAAGAATAACTAGTAATAAAGGGCTTTAATGAAATTGAAATGAAAGGCTGGTCATAATGATCAACTGTTATCACCAGCGTTATCACAAGCCAGACATTACAGTGATGATCAATCATGGGGGCGGTGAGTTCTGGATTTAGTATTGTGTCATATGCGTCTTGTATTTGGTATTCTGAAGATATGTCAGTACTATACCCTGTAATAATCTACTCACACGTCTGAGTGTTTTGTGCTGGTCTCTAGAGAGCAATCTGGAGATGGCTCATGGTCTTCATCTCTCATCATCATGGTATTGGGGTCATATAGCTAAAATACACAGAGTAAAATTAATTATATATATATATATAGTATTTTCATACTATTTTAGTTATAGTTTTGTGGATTTACTGATGATATACTTACCTTAGAAAGTCTTTGAGAAGATGATACATAGTTTAGACTTTCTGGCCAATCACTGACCTCCTCACTTGTGTCATCCTCATCTGAATCCATATGTTTGGGTCTCTTAATGCCAGCTACAAAGTACAAGTATTATCAAAGATTATTAATATAATCACAGACAGTCACCAAGTTATTACTAATAATGATGGGAACATATTGTCACATAAAATGAAAGACAAGACAAACGGCAACTTTAACCAGATGACGTCTCATTCTACTTACTGGGAAAGTAGCGGGTGTCCTCCTCTGACGTAATATCTGGCCTTAACGTTGGCATATTTTGAAGGTTCTCAAAGTCTAACTCACTCAGGAATGGATGACTCTTGATTTCATTTGCTCCTCCTGGAAATGGAAGACAAGAAAAAAGTGATCCAGACAATGTTAGGAAGACTGTACATTTTAAGTTAATCTAAACTGAAGATATAGCAGATCCAAAATATACTGTAAGTCATGGCATGAAGAATGGGGAATGGACAAGAAGATAACGCAGAGACCTCAGTGTTGATCCTCATGGAAATGATCTATTTGTCAGGTCACAGAGGAGCTATAAGTCATTATTAATACTACTATATATTACCTGTCCCGAGTCTATGTGTTGGATCTTTTATGAGTAGCTGAGTAATGATGCTTTGAGCTTTGGGATGGAAAGCATGCTTTTTAAATTTCAAAGTGATGTCATCTGTTATGTAAAAAGTAAATATTACAGAAAAGAAAGTCTCTACATTTACTATCATTTAAAAAAACTCATCAAAAGCAACAAGTAACTAAACCAAAGAATGAACATAACAACTGAACCAAATTACTGTGGCATCACACAGCATTCAGAATATTTTACTTACCTGTGGTGATACTGTTAAAAATAACACTTTTGTATCTTCCTTTAAATGGCACATCGCCAGTAAGAAATTTATACATGATGATCCCTATTGACCACCAGTCAATAGGCCTTCCGTAGCGCTCCCCTAAGATGACTTCTGGGGCTATATAATGCAATGTACCAATCATCTGAAAACCAACAGAACAATAAGAAGATGATCAATGAAAATAACTGTGACAAATAATATCAGTGGAAAAGTTTTCTATGTGAGAAAATATCCGAGAAGCAGAAATAGATTAGATCTCTAAAGAATAAGTTTTTTATGTATAGCTAACCCCATCATCAGGAAACTCTCTGGTGATGTCTTCAGTTTGAGCCTTGTAAATGTCTGATGTTGGTCTCATGAGTCCGAGTTTTGAAATACCAAAATCGGTGACTTTGATATGTCCAGTTGATGATATCATGAGGCTGTAAAAGAAAAGATATTGTCAGCCCTAAGTAATAACCCATAGACTGTATACCAAACTATAACTGTCTCTCCCTTTATTATACTGCAGCGCTCACTTACTTTCCAGGCTTCAGGTCTCGGTGAACCACACCATAGCTGTGCAGATATTCCACAGCAACAACCGTTTCTGCAAGGTACCTGCGGGCCCAGGCGAGGGATAAATGACCATATAACTTTAAGAGACTGCCACAGTCTCCTCCTAGAGCAGAAAGCAAATATGACAGGTGAGGGTTTGTTATAATGTAAATTACACATGATGAGTGTGAATGAGAAATAAGCTGAGACATTGGGGCAGGGAGTCAATCATAGAGATACACTGTGTGATGTAGAGCGTATACTGTATACTGCAGAGTAATCCTATACAAAAAGAGAGCTGAGATCTGCCCCCTGCTGGTAAACTCTTACATTGCACTGTCAATCTCTGACAGCGGCATTTACAGCAGGTGACCTGGAGGCGAGCTGCTCTAAGCACTCATCGCCCCCATTCCATGTCAATGTTTGCTATGGCTGCTGAGTGTCTGCGGAAGACTACTATCCTTGCCACTATGGTACTTCTGTGAAGGTCAGTGTGTAGCTTGGCTTCATAGTGGACCAAGATTTTCACCATATTCTGCAATGCCCATATTGCAGTACATAGTAATTACGATTATATAATCGCAAGTTCAGGTCCCTTATGGAGACTAAAAAATAAAATAACAAAAATATTTGGGGAAAGAAAATTTTATATAAACATCACTTTTTCTCCATTCAAAATAAATAATAAAAAAACAAATAAACTCAGATGGAATTGCAGTGTTTTTGTTGCCCCAACATCAGAAAAAAATGCAATTAGAAGCAATGAAAATTATTATCTGTCAGAAAGATGTAACCCTCCTAAACTGTTCTTATGAGCATGTAGAATAATGAAATATAAATACATTGGTAGCTTTATATGTTTAAGCAGATATGGGCTGGATAGAGATACAATGGATATGTCTTACCTGCTTCAAAGTCCATGACCATACACAGATGTCGTTTAGTTGGGAAGGAACAAAATGTGGAGACAACAAAGGGGCAATCAGCGAATATTGCGATGTCCCTTTCCAGATAGGCCATTTTAAGATTCTCTGGATCCTCCAGGTTACTCCTTGCTTGTTTCTTCATGGCGAATACCTTGTTTGTGTCTTTATGACGCACTAAGTGGACGGCCCTGTAGAGGAGAAAAATCCATAATTTATACAGAATTCTTACTAACAGTCTGTCTATATGTCAAATGATCTTCTGTCCTAATAGTTAATAGTGATTAATAGTGATGAGCGAGTATGCTCGTTACTTGAGTTTTCTGAGCATGCTCGGGTGTTCTCTGAGTATTTTGGCGTGCTCGGAGATTTAGTTTGTGTCACCGCAGCTGCATGATTTGCGACTGCTAGACAGCCTGAATACACGTGAGGAGGAATGCCTGTTTGTTAGGAAATCCCCACATGTATTCAGGCTGTCTAGGAGCCGCAAATCATGCAGCTACGGCGACACAAACTAAATCTCCGAGCATGCCAAAATACTCAGAGAACACCCGAGCATGCTCGGAAATCACGAGTAACAAGTATACTCGCTCATCACTAATAGTTAATACTAGATGTATGGCTGTCACTAGAAACCAATGTCTGGAAATACACAAAATTACTCAGCATAAATGATCACTTAGGGCTCATACTCACTTACGAGAGACTCGCATGATTCTCGTGCTAGTCTCTCACATGAAAACCCGGCACTGCCACTGGCACTGGGAACAGAGCGTGCGGCTGCATAGAGATACATGTAGCCGCACACTCCAGTCCCAGTGCCGGCGGCTGTGCCAGGTTTCCATGTGACACTGGCACCAGAATAGTGCGAGTCTCTCGCAAGTGAGTATGAGTCCTTATGGGAGGTTTTCATACATATCACATCATAACTGAGCTGAATCGGGACAAATAGATGTGGAGTAGATGACTAGATGTAGATTAGATCTAGTGCAAAGTGGTACCGATAACAACAGCTCGACACACCAAAAACAAGTCCTTACAAAGCTCTATGGGATGAAAAAATAAAAATGTTGCACATCTTGGAATACAGTAACATTTAGATGTGGACTCATATACAGGAATTTCCCTAAGGCAGGACATATAGACTGAGGCACCA
Organism: Dendrobates tinctorius; assembly: GCF_039654945.1. NCBI lineage: Eukaryota > Metazoa > Chordata > Amphibia > Anura > Dendrobatidae > Dendrobates > Dendrobates tinctorius. The sequence continues at coordinate 4,128,416 of NW_027361738.1, read as the reverse complement.
TCATAAGGAGTTTGGGAAAAATGTAGATTATACATAACGCTCACCCAAAACCTCCACTGCTGATCTCTTTGATCTGGGTATAGTCGCTCTTACTTGGTTTTCTCATAGGGGTCAATGATCTGATCACGGCCTAGAAGAATAAGAAATGACAATGAGACATAAAAGTTGCAGGAAGATAAAAGCTGCAGATGCAGGAACTTCTCTACATTATGTCCCCGCTGATTACACTGCAGCAGATGTAGAGGACATGATACCAGCAGGACGCTCCCCAGACACTATTATATTATAGGGATATCCTCCATACACATGTATCATTGTACTGGAGGGGATGGTAAGGGACATCACACAGAGGAGACAGGAATAATAATAATAGGTCCAATCTACATTAAGAATAGAGTTAACCCACTGTACTATGGGGTGTAACATGTGATGTGTAATTCATACCCCGTTATCTGATGATATACAGATGTTTTCTCTGATACTTACACTGGCAGATTCGGGGATCTCTGGTGTCTCAGATATTCCACCATCAGCAGTTGCCGGCTCAGTTGTCTCTAATATAATGATAAAATAATGAGACATCATGTATTAGACGATATCAGAACTTAATATATAACACATCGATATAAGGAAGGAAAGACAAATAAATGGTATAATACTAGTTATATGGATATTCTGCACATACTGTATATACTTATGGCACATCCATAGATAGATATACTCTGCCATAAATGTGTGATTGTTCGGGATCTGACAGTGACTTGGATGAGGACCCTGTGAGGTCCTCTGTGCATTTTGGGGCTGAGAAGATCCCAGAAGAGAGAACCGGAGGGGTTTTCAGAATTGCATGAGCCCTCTCTATTACAGTCTACAGGAGGTTCAGGAGCCGTCACCGGCCTCATACAGAGGATGAAGAGTAAATTTATATATTCTCTGGTGTCTCCATAATATTAATGTTTGTAGGAATGCGAGATGATCAGCTTACCTTCAATCAGATCACTTTTTAGCCCTGGCTCACTGGTATTGGGGTCAGCGATATTTCGGTGTTGCCCCTCTTTGGAGTCACCGGCCGGTGTTTCCTGATGGATATAATATGTGCAATTAATATAACAACTCACAAATACTAAATTACAGTACACAAAAGACAGAATGGACTAAACCTGGATTTACATAATTGCGGGGAATATACACGGCCGCTCCGCCCAGAAAATACACATTAATATATAAGGGACTTGTATATACAACAGTTCTCCAATAATATCGATTACCAGAACTGCAACATTTACAAGAAGGAAGATTGTGAAGATAAAACGACATGAGATATAGAAGATGACGGATTCTTACCAAATGCTTCAGTGGGCGGGCAATAAACTCTAGTACATACAGGAAATGTTGGGCCAATTGTTTAAAAAAGGCCAAATCTCCACATTGGGATCTTTCTTCAGCCTATAAAAATGGAAATAAACAAAAAAGGAAAATCATGAGAGAAAGTAGAGAATATAGGACGCTATTTATGTCACCATTTTACTAGTGCAATCTACAGCTACAATTAATACATATATGGATATTTCTTATAAGCTATAAATTATATTGCTCTTGGCCAAACTACATATTTCATGTAAATAAACTTGTATTTTATAAATATTATTCATTATTGTTTCATGTGCTGTGAATATCATTCATTATTATTGTTACATGCTTTGCCCAGATTGTCTGTTACCTGTTGTACTAATGTCCTGATGTTCATCTGTAAATGCTCAAGATATTCTGAGCTTATAAGACCTTGTTGGTGTTTGGTCAGGCAGTCTCTTACTAGCTTCACAACCAGCCGGTAAGTGAAGCTGAGGACGCCATCGGGTAGTGGTAGCACATGGGCAGGGGCATAGATGGCAAGAATCCCCTGGAGTAGTTCCAACTCCTCAAGTTTATCTGAAGAAATTCCAGACATTTAAAAAAAATCCAAGTGCAGTCAGTATATCACCAGCTTCATAGCCAATCACTGACAACAATGACACCTGGGCAGTAAGCACTTGGATAGATAGTGGTGGTGCATTATGATGTCATAATGGAATCTTGTGGTGGAATGTTAACATGTCATCAGTGATGTCATCATGGAATCCCAGGATGGAATCTTACCCAGTTACAACTTTGAAAGTATAGTTACATCCATGGTTGTGTCCCTGTCTTTTTTAGGCAGCACCAGAGCCCGCATCTCTACCCGTACATGACAGCTGATGTGATCAGCTGTCATGTCCTGCAAATAGATGCAGATGGATTTTGGCTGTCAACCACTTATATGCTGCTGTCAATCACTGACAACTGCATATCAGACGTGCTGACCGAAACCATGTCACAAGTCTCGCTCATCAGCGCCCTTGTCACATGATTCTGGGGTTGCGATGGGTTATCATAAAAGCCAGGGGTCTGCAGAAGACCAGTGTGCCTGTCCATTGATCTTCTTTTAGGAACACCGACTCATGGCCGGCGTTCAGATGTTTTTCCCACCACTTAATTAAAAAAAGAACCTATACATGTTTGGTATCTGCATTCGCGTACTGTCTGTAGAATCATATTACCAGGTCAGTTTTAGCATTTAGTAAACATTTTAAATTAAAAAAATTTGTGGAATAGCACTGTTTTGCAATTTCACAGCACTTGAAATTTTTTCCCCGTTTTCAAGTACAATATATGTAATCTATGGTGTCATTTAAAACAACAACTCGGCCTGCAATAAACAAGACCTCATAAGCTATATTGATGGTAAAAAATGTTCTGGCTCTGAGAAGAAGAGGAGCAAAAAAACGAAAGCACATAAAATGGAAAATCATAAGGTGGTGAAGGGGTTAAAGGGGCATCTCACCATAAAGGGAAGTTGCCTAGCAACATTCTAGTAACAATTAAAGTGGCAACATTATGGGTTGAGCATCAGAACCAGAATCAAGGAAAGAGGGAAAACCATGGCTTTGCTCTTCTTATGAGGCTTTTATATCCGTCTTTCCCCAAAAAAATTATTTTAACCAGGTTTTGGATGCTAAATATTCTTTACATGTGTAAACATTTACTTTTTCTTCATATTGTGACCAGGGTGGACTGGGAGTAAAATTCAGCCCTGGCATTGTAGAGCACGCAGGCTCACGCTATCACCGCCCCCCTCCCCAGCTTGTATTTTATGAATATTATCCATTGTTGTTTTATATGCTTTGCCCAGATTGTCTGTTACCTGTTGTACTGATGTCCTGATGTTCATCTGTAAATGCTCAAGATATTCTGAGCTTATACGACCTTGTTGGTGTTTGGTCAGGCAGTCTCTCACTAGCTTCATAACCAGCCGGTAAGTGAAGCTGAGGACGCCATCGGGTATTGGTAGCACATTGTCAGGGGCATAGGTGGTAAGAATCCCCTGGAGTAGTGCCAACTCCTTAATTTTATCTGAAGAAATGTCTGACATTTCAAACAAATCCAAGCGCAGTCAGTATATCACCAGCTTTGCAGCCAATCACTGACAATAATGACACCTGGGCAGTAAGCACTTGGTTAGGTAGTGGCGGAGCATTATGATGTCATAATGGAATCTTGGGGTGGAATGTTAACTTGTCATCAGTGATGTCATAATGGAATCTGGTGATGGAATCTTAAAGGGACATCTCACTATAAAAGGAAGTTGCCTAGCAATAATTATTGTGGCAATACCATAGGCTGAGCATCAGTTTCAAAATCAGGCATGGAGCGAAGAACCAGATTTCATAATAATAATATTGCGATATATAGTTTAGTTCTCACATTGAATATTTTCACTGCAAAGAAAACACATTTTCTTACAGTCCCCACAAAGTTGATGGGATTTATAGAAATTTCATGCCCACTGTGATTTTTTATACCCTGTATAAAATGACCTGCGGTGCGTGTGTTTGAAATCCACAATATACAGGATACATTTTTCTTGTGATTACGCTGAGATTTATATGCAGATTTTATCTATAGAATTGCATTAGATGAGGAAAATACATAGGTAAAAAACGCAAAATGCATAAAATCCACACATGAATCTTTCAGTAAACCTTTGTTAAAGCCGAGTACCAGGAAGTATCAAAATTAAAGCAGATTTATTCAACACATAACATACTAAATTAACCAAAAATCACAGTCAAAAAGATACAAAAATAGGTGGAAAATGCAGCAGAAAATCTGCGACATCAAAAACTCACCAACTACACTTCACGGGAACTTAGCCTACCAAACAAATAGCACCAGAGCAGATCAAAATATTACCAGCATATACAGTAGTGATAATACCGCCATACGGATCATTAGCTAAAACCAATGTACTATTACTGATATCACCACCATACAGTGTCCATAAAATGGTACTATCAGTTTTACACAAGTGCACTGCAGACCATATATGTGTGTACTGTGCAGATTCTCACCAAAGACGTTCTCAATAATCGCAGTCATTCATTTTTCCTTTCATTTTCCATTTGGCCCAAAACAGCATGATCACTTTTTCAATCCATAACTCATCCCTGCACAATGTGGGTCGCCCTCCCAGGGCTGTGGGGTACTCGGTACCGGGCCGGTGTCAGTGGGATGTGTCACAGCGGCGGTGACCCGGTCCGTGGCCCTGGGCGCCCAAGTAATGGGGGAATTGAAATCGTGAAATGTAATTGATTGAATGAATAGTTCGTGACGCCACCTGTGGTGTTCGACAAGTGAGATGTTAATCCGACGCTACATGCAGATCCTCTGGGGCTGGTGGTGTGTTGCAGCCAAAATGGTGAAGCTCCCCACAGGTGGAGCTGTAGTCCCAGGGCAGTGTGGATGTACGGGTAGAGGAGAGGCGCAGGCAGTGTAGAAGCGGGTACCCAGATGTAGCGGTACAGAGTGTGTTGGCTCGGTCACATTAAGAAAATCGGCAAAGAAACTCCTAGAAAGGGCGTCTGCCTTAACATTCTTAGTGCCAGGAAGAAAAGAGACCAGAAAATTAAAACGCGTGAAAAACAAGGCCCATCTAGCCTGTCTAGGATTCAAGCATTTGGCCGACTCTAGATAAATCAAATTTTTGTGTTCGGTGAGGACCACAACTTGATGTTTAGCTCACTCCAATCAATGTCTCCACTCCTCAAATGCCCATTTCATGGCCAACAATTCCCGATTCCCCACATCATAGTTGCGTTCAGATGGGGAGAACTTTCGAGAAAAGAAGGCACAGGGATTCATCTTAGAAGTCACATGGTCTTTTTGGGACAAAACAGCTCCTGCACCAATCTCAGAAGCATCTACCTCCACCTGAAATGGAAGTGAGACATCAGGTTGCCGTAAAACTGGAGTTGAAGTAAATCTCCGCTTAAGCTCCTGAAATGCTGAGACAGCCTCAGGAGACCAATTCAGCACATCAGCACCCTTCTTGGTCAGATCAGTCAGTGGTTTAACAATACCAGAAAAATTACCAATAAATTTACGATAGAAATTGGCAAAACCCAAAAACTTCTGGAGGGCCTTCAAAGAAGTAGGCTGAACCCAATCATAAATGGCCTGTACCTTGGCCGGGTCCATTTCAATAGTCGATGGAGACAAGATAAATCCCAAAAATGAAATCCTCTGTACACCAAAGAGGCATTTCGATCCCTTAACAAACAGGGAATTCTCCCTCAAAATCCGGAACACAGTCCGTGTTCCACATGAGAATCCCAATCACTAGAAATGATCACAATATCATCCAGATAGATGATCAAAAACTTATCCACAAAGTCATGGAAAATATCATTCATAAAGGACTGGAAGACAGAAGGGGCATTAGTGAGCCCAAAAGGCATCACAGGTACTCAAAATGTCCCTCCGGAGTATTAAACGCCGTCTTCCATTCATCCCCGTGCTTGATGCGAATGAGGTCAAGCTTAGTAAACCAGCAGGCACTCTTAACTCTGGAGAATAAATCAGACATCAGAGGTAACAGGTACTGATATTTAACCGTCATCTTGTTAAGGGAACGATAATCAATACACGGTCTTAATGAACCATCTTTCTTTGCCACAAAAAAAACAGCACCTAAAGGTGACGAGGATGGTCTAATATGACCCTTCTCCAACGACTCCTTAATATAGGACGGCATAGCATCATGCTCGGGTACTGATAAGTTGAATAGCCGACCCTTGGGAAATTTACACCCAAGCATCAACTCAATTGCACAGTCATAACTCCTATGAGGAGGCAAAGACGCAGACTTACTCTCACTAAATACATCAGAAAAATCGGCTAGATAATCAGGAATATCTTGAGACTGAGGAGAGGTGGAGAAAACAGGAGCATCCCTAAGAACACACTGACAACCCCAACTCACCACAGACCCAGACTTCCAATCGAAAACTGGATTATGAGTTTGCAACCAGAGAAAACCCAGAACAATAGTATCATGCAAATTATGCAGCACCAAAAATTTACAATTTTCTTGGTGGTCTGGGGCAACTCGCATTATCACCTGGGTCCAACACTGAGGTTTATTCTCCGCCAAAGGAGTAGCATCAATACCCCTCAAAGGAATAGGCACCTGCAGAGGCGTCATGGAAAGACCACAACGTTTAGCAAAGTCCAAATCCATCAGATTCAACGCTGCTCTTGAATCCACGAAAGCCTTAGTAGAAAACGTGGATAAGGAGCAGATCAAAGTAATTGCCAAATGGAACTTAGGTTGTACACTGCCCACAGCAAATATGTGTGCAAAACATTTCTCTCGTTTAGGGCAGACAGAAATAGTATGAGAGGCGTCTCCACAGAAATAACACAGCTTATTACGCCTTCTAAACTCCTGACATTGCGCCCTAGACAAAACCCCATCACAATGCATAGGTTCAGACGTTTGTTCAAAAGGTGGCATCGCCTCCCGCGTAGTCTTACGTTCATGTAAACGCCGGTCAACTTGAATGGCTAATGACATAGAATCATCCAGACCAGAGGGAACAAGAAATCCCACCATAACATCTTTTACGGTCTCTGATAAACCCTTCCAAAAAAGAGCTGCCAATGCACTATCATTCCATGTAGTAAGGACCTCCCATTTTCGGAATTGTTGACAGTATAACTCTGCAGAATTCTGACCCTGGTTTAATGCCAACAGGGTTCTCTCAGCTAGATCAACAGCATTAGGTTCATAATACAACAATACCAAGGCCTGAAAAAATGCATCCACATTAGTCAAAACAGGATTTTCAGGTGTCCGAGAAAAAGCCCAATCCTGGGGATCACCGTGCAACAAGGAGATGACAATTTTAACCTGCTGCACAGAGCTCCCCGATGAGCTAGGCTTCAAGGCAAGAAATAATTTACAATTATTCTTAAAATTGAGAAATTTAGACCGATCCCCAGAAAACACATCTGGAGTAGAGATCTTAGGTTCAGCAGCATGTGACTGAGTGAGGTAGGAGGAAATTCCCTGTACTTCAGCAGCAAGTTGCTCCACACGATCAGACAATTGCTTAATCTCCATTAGGAAAAAAAAAATCCTCCTACGGCCCCAGAAAGAAAAAAAAAAAGGAAAAAAAAAAATTCTGACACTTTTTTCTTTTCAACAACTTTTTCCTGCTTTTGAGTACCCTAGAATCTGCGGTATTTCTGGTGACTCTGTTATGAATGGGTCACCGAGGAGAAAAAGACTAAACAAGCTAAGTCACAGAAAACCAGAGAGGTTGGTAACTATGCAGATTGCAGATCCCTGATCCTAACCACACAACTAGCAGCAGCCGTGGAGCGTACCTGCGATGCTCCTAGATGCTTCGTCACAGCCGGAGGACTAAATAAGCCTAAAGCAAGAAAAGGGATAAACTAACTGCCCCAGAGCAGACCCCAAAGGAAAGACAGCCCCCTCACATGTATTGACGGTGAAACAAGATGAAAGCACAAACACAGGCAGGAAAATAGGCTGAGCAAATGATGGGGCCCAAACTAACTAGAAAGGATTGGAAAGGAAAGACACTGTCTGCAATCTGCCAAAAACCCTACAAAAATAATGTCCAACACGTCTGATAGCAAAATTAACCCTGAAGTCACTAGACTTCTCCCACTATATCAACACTCGGAAATATTCTGAGACAGAGCAAAAAGAGGCCAATCTAATAAGGAACAAAAAGCAAATTTGCAAATACAGATAAATAAGAGTGGAAATTCAGCACAGCCCCAGCCGGGGCAGGCTGACCACACAAAAAAAACTGAATATACCAACAAAATCGAGTGTGAACATTAGCAGAAAAATTTAGCTTGAAATGACTGGAACAGAGCTGAAAACCAGGACCTGAAAAGCCAGAAGGAATCAACAGCACCAGAATAGGGCGTCGGCTGTCTTAAATCCCGCCTGAGATTCCTGAGGTCAAATCGTCATCCTCATTATCAGGTGGCAGATCTCTACTGATTAAATCAGCATCACTGCCTCCAGTTACCACCAGAGGGAGCCTGGAAGGAGAACTCACAACTGGTGGACCGGAAAATGAACTCACAACACCTTAGTATCCATACAACCTCGGGGACCAGGCCCCGTCCTTGCGCTTAGAACTTCTAGGCAGGGTTCTCTTCTAACCCACGTCCCCTTTTCCCTTTTACTCCTACGTTCCGTACTAGTCTTTCCTTCCCATGGAAGATCAGGTTTCTGTTCAATGTCTTTCTCTTTCTTTCCTTTCCCGTGCCAGCAGACCCAGGTCACTGAGATCTGCTGCAGCACCTCCTTCCTCCATCCCTCTCTCAGGATCCTCACTCCTGACTTACTCACTCTCTGACTGCCCGAAATCCTAAACCTTCCCACTCTTTTATGTATTCTAACTCCACCAGCCTCCCAGCACGTTTCGTGTTCCAAGCAGGGAGCCACTAAAGGTGCTCTGCTACACTCCAAGCAGGGAGCCGCAATGTGGCTTTGCCGAACTACCGTGTTGTGTGGGATGCAAGTGTTGGAGCATGGTCAGGAGCCTCCAACTTACCTGGATGGTGGGGTACCGCACCTCAGGAGGAGGTGCAGTACCTCTGTGGCAACTGAGCCCTCAGGGGCACCACAAATGTATCACAGACAGGGGCTGGCTGGCACTTTTCAGCCTGGGGAGCAATCACAAGGCAGTGGCCCTCGAGTTGCAGTGGCCCTCCTTATCTCTAACCATTGCATTAAAGCAGCAGAGATAACAGGCTTTAAAAATAGGCTGGTACGTAGATATGAGAACAGTAAGGAGCTTGCTGCATAGATATGTGAGCAGAATGGAGCTTACTCCAGAGATAGGGAGCAGAACAGAGCATACTACAGAGATATGGGAGCAGAGCTGAGCATACTCCAGAGATATGGGAGTAGAACCGAGCTTACTACAGACATATGGGAGAACTGAGCTTACTACACAGATATGGATCAGAACGGAGAATACTCCAGAGATTTGGGAGCAGAATGGAGCTTACTACAGAGATATTGGCGCAGAAAAGAGCTTACTCCAGATATATGGGAGCAGAACCGAGCTTACTGTAGCGGTACGGGAGCAGAACCGAGCTTACTTGTCACAATCCATTTTTGGATCTGTGTCAGAGTCTGGACTCTCTTATATAAACCTTTTTCCTTTCAGGCCCTGGGGGTTAATATGGGTTTTTGCCCCCGGTAACTGCTGGTGTTACTACAACTGTAGTTGCTCTGCTGTTGGTTTTCTCCCGGTGGCCGCTGGTGTTACTACATGTTCAATTAGCCAGCAGGTGGTGACCTCCCCCTCCTTCCCATAAAAGGTCATCAGCTGCTGCAGCTCCCTGTTGGTAATACTGGTCATTTGCTAACGAACCTTGGTGAAGTCTGGACCTACCTGGTGGAGAAGGGGTTCAGCTTATCTGGAGCAGTGGAGTTGCTTCTGGATGCTGATCGGGTGCCTTTCTCTGCTGCTTGGAGCATTGGCAGCAGATAAAGCTAAGTTTGGAATTTTAGTTGTTTTAACCCTGTGGTGTCTGTTTTATTTTCCCTTGTGTGTTATTTGGTGCAATTTACTTTATTCCCTGTCTCACCTCCTGGGGAGGGGGTTGGGGTTTAGCTCAGGGCTAAACAGGAGATAGGGACAGGTCGGAGAATTGGGCCTCACTACCATTAAGTGTACCCCCAAGTTAAGGAAAGTCATGGCACCCCTTAGCCTGAGGGGCAGTTCAGGGGCCCAGGTTCCACGTCTCCTGCCTTTTCCCTACTGTCCTGTGACATTATTACCAACCGTCCCATTTTTTCTGGTGAGCCATGGCCCTTATGCAGACCTGTCTCCAATTGCTGCAGACCCTCACTGAGGAGCGTGGGGTGCTGCGTGGTGTGGTGGAGCAGCAGCTACAGCAGTTGGTGGGGTACGGGGCTTCAGCTCAGATGCAGGCTCAACCAGAGCCCAAGTTATCTCTCCCAGACAGGTTTTCTGGAGGGAGAGAGAATTTTTTGTTTTTTAAGGAGGCCTTCAAGCTACACTTCAGGCTCCACCCTCGTTCATTAGGGAGTGAGGAACAGCGGGTGGGATTCATTATAGCCCTCCTTGAGGGTGATCCCCAATCCTGGGCCTTCTCCCTGCTTGCCGATTCACCATCTCTATGGTCGGTGGACGAGTTTTTTGCGGCTTTGGCGAATATGCCCCATGTAGTCCTTGCTAGGGAGGAGGACACACTGGTGCAGGCAGACGAGCCCAGGCAGGTGGGAGGAGATGGATCCCCAGTGGTGTTGCCTGCAGTTCATCGTGGTGTGGGGGCATGTTTTAGCTGTGGGCAGACTGGTCATGTTTTCAGGGTCTGCCCAGCACGCGCCAAATCTTCTGTACCATCTAAGAAGCCACGTCCCCCTGGTCGTGTGGAGGGAGGCAATCAGGGAGTGTATATTTCCTCCATTTTGCCCTCTCTGTCTACATCCATGATATATTTTTGGTCTGGCATGGTACTACTCTGTACTACTCTGGAACTACAGGAGTTTATTGGTTGCCTGAATAGCAACGACCAAAATATACGTTAAACATTCACATGCGATGCTGATAAGATTAAGCTCCTCTATATCATTGTTTAAAAGGATACTGATGGTCTGGGGCAGACCGATATTTTTAGGAAGATGACTTCTACTAATATGTTGTTACACGCTTCACTATGTCATCCTGATCACATGGTCAGGTCTGTTCCCATTGGTCAGTTCCTCCAACTTTGTCGGATTTGCTCTATTAATGAGGATTTTGAGAGAAGAGCAGAGGAGCTAAAAATGAGATTCTTGGAACGTGGCTATAGTCGGCATCTACTCAAGAGAGCCTATAACAGGGCTAAATAGTCTTCCCAAAATGGCCTACTGTACAATAGGGAATCAGCTAGGAAGATTGAGGGACCTGGAAGTTATGCTTCATTGCAAATTATCATTCCCATTCTAGGCAGGTCAGGCAGCCTTTGTCTAAAGCATGTCCTATATTGAAAATTGACCCAATAATTGGCAAATTTATTCTGGGTATAACAGCCATTACATTTAGGCGTGCTAAGAATCTGCGCGATCACCTCACCTGTACTCACTATACAAGTGAGAGAATGTATACATTTTTGGATAATATCACACATAGGAGTGGGCGTGTTCCGTGTGGACATTGCGTTGCCTGTCCCAGCATTGAAAAGTGTGATTCTTTTTCCGATTCAGGTGGCGTTAAAAATTTTAAGATCAATAAAGACATTACTTGTGCTACGAGATATGCTATTTATTACACCACCTGTCCATGTGGATTAATTTATGTCGGTTTAACAACTAGACAATTCAAGGTTCGCGTGTGCGAGTATGTGTTGGATATTCAGGCGGCGGCTGGCCACACGGATGCATCCACTCTTAAAACATTACCCTGTCACTTTAAAAACTTTCATGACTGTGACAGTACGGTGCTACAGGTGAGGGGTATCGACGCCTTAAATATTGGTATCCGTGGTGGCAATCTGTTTCAAAGATTGGGTAAACTTGAGACTCGCTGGATCTGGACGCTTAATACGGTATATCCACATGGACTAAACGAGAATTTGAGTTTCGTTCCGTTCCTGTGACCACCTTACTGTTCCAGGTGTCCATTGGGTGGATCTAATCCTTGCTATTTTTTATTGTTTTTATTATATTTTTAATTGTATGTTTTTCATGTATTAGGTATTTTTATGATATTTTGTGGATCTATGAAGTTCTTTGGACGGAGTCCAGGATGGTGGCGGTACCTTGTACAGATGGACTAATTTCTACTGTTTTCTATGTCCATCCTATACCTACAGTAGGTTTGAAGAAGATCCTTTGACGAGGTTGAAGATGAGGCGGGGGGATGTCTTGTGGATATCTTTATTTTGTTTATTTTATTTAGTTTTCTATTTTTTCAATGATATATAATTAGGACTGTATGATAATGTCTCTTATATGACTATATTTTGGTAATGCTGTTCTATATATTTTGTGGGCAATAATTAAATATAATATTATTATATCTTTCTTTGTGATATGATTGTATATCAATTTTGATATTGCTTGAAAATTGTGAATTTAATATGTATTCTTATCTATTTTTATATTATCTATCAAAAAATATATATGGCATTCCCCTTTAAATATTATGCAGTGAAGGGTATGTGTCTATTTCTATTATAAAAACTTGTGGGATACATAGAGGGTGTTTTTTGATTGTTGGCGCTGCTGCATGTGCGGTGGTGCTGCTTCTTATGTATTTGTACTATTCTGTATTACTCTGTGTTCTATTGTATTATGTTGCCCTTCTGCGTCTTTTGTGTCGGCGGTGCATCCCACGCCAGACCTCAGGGACCCCGTGGTTCGGGTGCGGGCTGCCATGCATTGTACATATACAGTATTTCACCTCCCTGGTAGCGCGTCACTTGTTCCCGCTCCCCCTCCTCTGCGCATGCGACGCCTTCTTGGTTCATCGCGTCGGTCCCCGGCACATGGTGCCTCCGGCGTCTAGTCACATGATAATGTGTTTACGGCGGTGGGGGTTCCTATGTCGGATGCCGGCATCTTGGACACCATGGCGATGCACCGCCTCTTCCCTTATTAGGTATTACATTATTTCCAGCCTCCTCCCTTTATAACATCACTTAGGTCAACCTTTACCACGCCCCCTGATGAAGGAGTAATCCGAAACGTGCATAGGGTAGGGCGGGCTGGCCTCTTGTAGACGCTGCTGCCATCCATCACCACTTATCACCAACAGGTAATTATTGTAAGACTTTATGCACTTTATTATACATACAGTATGTTGGACATTTGTTCATGTATACATTCTGATGTTTGAGCCCATATACTTCTGTGTATAGAAGTGAGAGTGATGGGTATACATGTATGCAGTGACTGCTTTATCTCTATGGCTGATATAGCTGGGCACTGTGCAATATGAATCAGGGCTGCAGTGCAGGGTGTTATATCCACTGATGTTTTTAACTCCTTCTATCCTTGTCTGCTCATCTTGACTAATAAAAATTCTATATTTTGTGCATTACAAGGACTCTTGTGATTGCAATTTTTGTTGGTTTCCTTCCCTCCTTTGTATGATTATTGGCAATGTGTCCTTACCAGTCCTATACATTGTTTGGGGATCTATGGCCAGTCATATTTATATGATTTTGTGAGATTTATATATAATATATACATTTGGATATTATCCATTCATATATTCTTTTGGGCCATTGGTACCCCAGACATTCTAATGTCTTTCATATATTTCCTTATATCTAAGTACAGCAGCATATAGAAATAATGCCCCCATGCCTCCTTAGTCTCTTGTTCTTTCCCTGTAATGATACTGATTTTGCAGTCTGTCTCCTGATAGTAATGCCCCTGACCAGAAGCATACGTAGAAATCACTGGAACGCCAAACCAAAAGTCTTATTATTATTATTATTTATTATTATTATAGCGACTTTTATTCCATGGCGCTTTACATGTGAGGAGGGGTGTACATAATAAAAAAAATAAAGACAAGTACCGTAATCTTTTTTAACCCCTTAGTGACAGAACCCGCTGATTCTGAGACAGTTTTTTCGTGACATGTTTTACTTCATGTTAGTGGTAAACTTTCTTCTAAATGACTTGCATTTATTTATGAAAAAAGGGAAATGTGGCAAAAAATTTTAAAATTTTGCAATTTTCAAGTTTTGTGCCCTTAAATAAGAGAGATGTTACACAAAATACTTAATAAGTAACATTTCCCACATGCCTGCTTTACAGTAGCATAATTTTGGAACCCAAATTTTTTTTTGTTAGGAAGTTATAAGGGTTAAAAGTTGACCAGCGATTTCACAGTTTTACAATAAAATTTGCAAAACCATTTTTTAGGGACCACCTCACATTTGAAGTCACTTTGAGAGGTCAATATGACAGAAAATACACAAAAGTGACACAATTCTAACAACTGCACCCCTCAAGGTGCTCAAAACCACATTCAAGAAGTTTATTAACTCTTTACGTGCTTCACAGGAACTGAACAATGTGGAAGAAAACATTTAACATTTAACTTTTTTTTTAACAAACATTTTATTTCAGAACCGATTTTTTTATTTTCACAAGTGTAAAAAGAGAAAATAAAACACAAAATTTGTTGTGCAATTTTTCCTGAATATGCTGATACCCCATATATGGGGGTAAACCACTCTTTGGGCGCACGGCAGGGCTTGGAATGGAAGGAGCGCCGTTTGACTTTTTCAATGCAGAATTGGCTGGAATTGAAATCGGACGCCATGTCGCGTTTGTAGAGCCCCTGATGTGCCTAAACAGTGGAAACCCTCAACAATTGACACCATTTTGGAAACTAGACCCCTTACGGAACTTAACTAGATGTGTGGTGAGCACTTTGAACCTCCAAGTGCTTCACAGAAATTTATAACACAGATGCGTGAAAATAAAAAATCACATTTTCTTCACGAAAATTATCTTTTTGTCCCCAAATTTTTATTTTCACAAGGGTAACAGGAGAAATTGGACCACAAAAGTTGTTGTGCAATTTGTCCTGAGTACGCTGGTATCCCATATAGGGGGGAACCACTGCTTGGGCACACGTCGGGGATCGGAAGGGAAGTAGTGACGTTTTGAAATGCCGACTTGATGGAATGGTCTGTGGGCGTCATGTTACGTTTGCAGAGCCCATGATGTGCCTAAATAGTAGAAACCCCCCACAAGTGACCCCATTTTGGAAACTAGATCCCCCAAGGAACTCATCTAGATGTGTGGTGAGCACTTTGAATTCCCAAATTCTTCACAGAAGTTTATAACGCAGAGCCTTGAAAATAAAAAATCTTTTTCCACAAAAATATTTTTTTAGTACCCAATTTGTTATTTCCCTAAGGGTAACAGGAGAAATTCGATCCCCATAGATGTTGTGCAATTTTTCCTGAGTATGCTGATAGCCCATATGTTGGGGTAAACCACTGTTTGGGCACATGTCGTGGCTCGGAATGGAGGGAGCACTGTTTGACTTTTTGAACGCAAAAACTTGTGGTTTTTTTCACTGTTTAGGCACACAGGGGCTCTCCAAATGCGTCATGGTGTCCGCTAACGATTGGAGCTAATTTTTGTATTTGAAAAGTCAAATGGCACCGTGCGCCCAAACAGTGGTTTATAACCACATATGAGGTATCGGTGTACTCAGGAGAAATTGACCAACAAATTTTAGGATCCACTTTATCCTGTTGTCCATGTGAAAATAAAAAACAGGCTAAGGCTATGTGACCACGTAGCGTTTTATTCCTGCCACTAAAACCGGACTCCTTCCCAGAAATCGCGTGTTTTTTTCCACGCGATTTCACCGCGATTATGTTCGCGAATTTCACGTGCAATATTCAAGCACTTTCCAAGCGATTTGAAGCATCGCGTGGAAAGTGATTGCCAGGTTGGTCACACTCGTCAAACATAGTGTTTGACAAGTGTGAGCAGCTTTTTACTATTGAGGCCGCCTTACGCTGAGGCTGGGAATGCAGCGCGGGACGTCGGAAGGTAAACATACCCCGATTTTTTTATTTTTTATTCTTTTTTTACAGGGGTATGGTACCCAGGGCCTGGAGGACAGTCTCCTCTCCTCCACACCGTGGGTACCAACCGCACATGAGACGCTTAACTTTGCGCATGGTGGGCATAGCCACATGCGGGAAGTAAGCGATTCTCATGCATTCCTATGGGTGCGGAATCGCGGCAATTCTTTGCGATTCCACACAAAAGAATGAGCATGCTGCGATTTTTTCTGCGATGCGATTCCGCTGCGGAAAAAAGCGCAGCATTAGCACAGCATGTGCGGAATGCCATAGAAATGCATGGGGTAAGTTCTGTACACAATTTTTAAATGTTTTTGCGCCAAAAATAGCGGCAAAAACGCTTAAAAATCACATCGTGGGCACACAGCCTAAAAGAACATTTTTTTATGGATCAATTTGGGAAGCACCTGGGGGTTCAAAATGATCACTATGCATCTAGATAATTTCCTTGGATGGTCTAGTTTCCAAAATGGGGTCACTTGTGGGGGAGCTCCAATGTTTAGGCACACAGAGACTCTTCAAATGCGACATGGTAACCGCTAAATATTTCAGCATATTTTCCATTCAAAAAGTCAAATGGCGCTCCTTACCTTCTGAGCCCTGCCATGCGCTCAAACAGTGGTTTATGACCACACTTGAGGTATCGGTGCACTCAGGAGAAATTGCCCAACAAATTTTAGGATCCAATTTATCCTGATACCCATATGAAAATGAAAAAATTGATGCTAAAAGAAATTTTTTGTCAGAAAAATTAAAATGTCCATTTTTTCCTTCCATATTGCTTTAGTTCCCGTGAGGCACCTGAAGTGTTAATAATCTTTCTGAATGTAGTTTTGAGTAGCTTGAGGGGTGCAGTTTTTAGAATTATGTCACTTTTGGGTATTTTCTGCCATATAGACCCCTCAAAGTGACTTCAAATGTGAGGTGGTCCCTAAAAAAAATGGTTTTGTATATTTTGTTGTAAAAATGAGAAATTGCAGGTCAACTGTTAACCCTTATAACTTCCTAACAAAACAAAATTTTGTTTCCAAAAAAATTGTGCTGATTAAAATAGACATGTGGGAAATGTTATTTATTATCTATTTTGTGTCATATAACTCTCTGGTTTAACAAAATAAAAATTCAAAATACGAAAATTGCGAAATTTTCAAAATTTTCGCCAAATTTCCGTTTTTTGCACAAATAAATGCAAAAATTATCAACCTAAATTTACCACTATCATGAAGCCCAATATGTCTCAAAATACAATCTCAGAATAGCAAGGATGCGTTGAAGCATTCCTCATAAAGGGACACTGGTCAAAATTGCAAAAAATGGCCTGGTCATTAAGGTCAAAATAGGCTGGGTCATGAAGGGGTTAAAAAAATCAAGTTCATTATTAATACAGGCCGTAAGAATCTCCATACGTCTTCATTTCTTTAATCTTCAAGCTGAGTTTTTTCATGGAAGGAGCTGATCTTTTCTTCCAGTATGAGGCTATTAGACACTTTGACGATGTTAGGATATGGAGGAGCAGCCTGGCTGGACCCTTGCTCATAGATACGGGTGGATCATTAAGTAAATAAGCCACAGGATCCAGAGGTATCTCTACAGCCAACACCTAAGAAATCAACCCCTGTACTCTCTTCCAGAAGGGGGGTATAGTCTGGCAATCCCAGAATATATGTGGCAATGAGCCCTCTGCCCCCAGGCATCTCCAGCATCTATCTGACATGGCAGGGTAAATATTATGTAAAACCTCCTGCGTATGATATCAATACATCAGTATCTTGTACTGATTTTCCTTCTGTATTGTGCATGGTGAAGATTTAGCTGCCTTTGACCATATGACCTGCCAGATAGGAAGCGGAAGTTCCCTCCCAAGGGATCTCTCCCACTTAATCATGTAAGTATGTTTAGGAGGGGGTCTAATGGCAGAGTGAACAGTATATTATAAAAATCTGTGATCAAACCCTTTGTAGAGGGGTTCCCTTTACAGAGTCGTTCAAAGGGAGTGGGGGTAGAGAACGTTGTGTTTTTAGATAAAAATAAGGCCAGGTGGCGAATTTGTAAGTATGAGAAGTAGGTCCTAAGTGGGAGATTAAACCACTTTCTAAGAGTCTGGAAAGGAAGAATATTTATGTTAAAGGGGTCTACAATATCTGCGTAATAAAATAATTGTGCTTGAAGCCATGGTTCTGTCATAGCTGCAGGAATACTATAAAGTATGGAGAGTGTAAAAAAGAAGGAGATCATATGGGGACCTGGGGGAGATCAATGGAAAGGCCTTGTTGCTTATCCTCCAAATTTTCATTGTAAATGCCATAGAGCCCAGCAGAGGAACTGAGGGGCATGTACTCCCATCTCTCCATAACAATGAATTGGGATGCGCTGGAGCCTGCCCACGAGGGCTCACAATCTACAAGGGCTGGGAGAGGATACAATAGGTGAGGACCGAGCTGGTCATGCAGTGGTTTGGTGGATCGGTGGTTACTGCAGGTTGTAGGCTTGTCGGAAGAGGTAGGTCTTCAGGTTCCTTTTGAAGGTTTCTACGGTAGGTGAGAGTCTGATATGTTGTGATAGAGTTCCAGAGTAGGGCGGATGCACCAGAGAAATCTTGTATGCGTTTGTGGGAAGAGGAGATAAGTGGGGAGTCGAGAAGAAGATCTTGTGAGGATCGGATGTTGCGTGCAAGTAAGTACCGGGAGACGAGGTCACAGATGTATGGGGGGCACAGGTTGTGGATGGCTTTGTATATCATGGTTAGGGTTTTGAGCTGGAGTCTTTGGGTAATGGGGAGCCAGTGCAGGGATTGATAGAGGAGGGAGGCTGGGGAATAGCGGGGAGACAGGTGGATTAGTCAGGCAGCGGAGTTTAGAATAGATTGGAGGGGTGCGAGAGTGTTAGCAGGTAGGCCATAGAGCAGGAAGTTGCTGTAGTTAAGGCGGGAGATGAAGAGGGCATGGATAAGGGTTTTTGCAGATTCTTGGTTGAAGAATGTACGGATCCGAGAAATATTTTTGAGTAGAGATGAGCTACTTTGCCTTGTTTAGGGTCGAGTCAGGTTTCATGAAACCCGACTTTCTCAAAAGTCTAGTCGAACAAAATCGGCCGACTATCGGGAAAAGTCAGAGGTCCGACTGAAACACGAAACCCAATGCAAGTCAATGGGGAAGCAAAGTCGTCAGGGACTGGAGGACAGTAAACACACCTACAGTGCCCATTTCAATGCCAATGACATCAATTCTTATTACTTAAGCTTGTCAAGCTTAATTTACTTTATAATAATAGTTACACATTGAAAACTGGGGGTTATTTGGCTAAAGTTGTGGGGGGGTAGGGCTGGCTCCAGGTTTTCATGTGCCCTGGGCGAAAGAGTGCCAGTGGGCCCCTTTAACACATACCACAATTCATGATGCTCTGATACAGCAGAGAAATATTGGTATAGTGCAATGAGAAATACTTCACTTCTTACATTACATGACTGATATCTATTTTATATTCTACAATAGCTCAAAAACCAGACAGTATATTCCTCCATACAGTATTATGTCCACCACATAGTGCGCCATACAGAATAATGAGCCCCATATATTGCTCCATACGGAATAATTGATCCCATATAATGTTCCATACAGTATATGATGAGCTCCACATAATGCTACAGTATATGATGGTCCCCATATAATGTGCCATACAGTATAGGACGGTCCCTATAGAGTAGAATGAGCCCCACATATTGCTCCTTACAGTATAATGAGTCGCATATAAAGCTCCATACAGTATATGATGGGCCCCATATATTGCTCCATACAGAATGGGCTCCAGTCCCATAAATAATGAACCCCATATGATGCTGCAGTATATGATGGGCCCCATGGATACTGCTCCATTGTATAATGGGCCTATATTATGCTCCATATATAATGGGCCCCATATGATGCTCTAGCATATGATGGGCCCCATATGATGCTCCAGTATATGATGGGGCCCCATGGATGATGCTCCAGTGTATGATGGGCCTATACACTGTGCAGAATTATAAGGCAAATGAGTATTTTGATCACCTCATCCTTTTCATACATGTTGTCCTACTCCAAGCTGTATAGGCTTGAAAGCCAACTGCCAATTATGTAAACCAGGTGATTTGCATCTCTGTAATGAGGAGGGGTGTGGTCTAATGACATCAACACCCTATTTAAGGTGTGCGTAATTATCAGGTAACTTCATTTCCTTTGGCAAAATGGGTCAAAAGAGAGATTTGACGGACTCTGAAAAGTCAAAAATTGTGAGATGTCTTGCAGGGGGATGCAGCAGTCTTGAAATTGCCAAACTTTTGAAGTGGGATCACTGAACAATCAAGCGTTTCATGGCAAATAGCCAACAGGGTCACAAGAAGCGTGTTGATAAAAAAAGGCTCAAAATAACTGTCCATGATTTGAGGAAAATCAAGCGTGAAGCTGCCAAGATGCCATTTGCCACCAGTTTTGCCATATTTCAGAACTGCAATGTTACTGGAGTATCAAAAAGCACAAGGTGTGCCATACTCAGGGACATTGCCAAGGTAAGGAAGGCTGGAAAACGACCACCTTTGAACAAGAAACATAAGATAAAATTTCAAGACTGGGCCAAGAAATATGTTAAGACAGTTTTTTGTAAGGTTTTATGGACTGATGAAATGAGAGTGACTCTTGATGGGCTAGATGGATGGGCCCGAGGCTGGATCAGTAAAGGCGATAGAGCTTCACTCTGACTCAGATGCCAGCAAGGTGGAGGTGGGGTACTGGTAGGGGCTGGTATCATCAAAGATGAACTTGTGGGACCTATTCAGGTTGAGGATGGAGTGAAGCTCAACTCCCAGACCTATTGCCAGTTTCTGGAAGACACCTTCTTCAACTAGTGGTACAGGAAGAAGTCGGTATTCAAGAAAATCATGATTTTCATGCAGGCCAATGCTCCATCACATGCATCCAAATACTCCACAGCGTGGCTGCCCAGTAAAGGTCTAAAAGAAGAAAAAATAATGACATGGCCCCCTTGTTCACATGATCTGAACCCCATAGAGAACTTGTGGTCCCTCATAAAATGTGAGATCTACAGGTAGTCAAAACATTACACCTCTGGGAACAGTGTCAGGGAGGCCGTGGTGGCTGCTGCACTCAATGTTGATCGTAAACAGATCAAGCAACTGACAGAATGTATGGATGGAGGGTTTTTGAGTGTCATCGTAAAGAAAGGTGGCTATGTTGGCTCCCTTTTTTTTGTTTTGAATGTCAGAAATGTTTATTTCTACATATTGTGTTGTTATATTGGTTTACCTGGTGAAAATAAACAAGTGAGATGGGTATATATTTGGTTTTTATTGAGTTGCCTAATAATTCTGCACAGTAATAGTTACCTGCACAAACAGATATCCTCCTAAGGTAGCCAAATATAAAAAAAAACCCACTCCAACTTCCAAAAATATTAAGCTTTGATATTTATGAGTCTTTTCGGTTGATTGAGAACATAGTTGTTGCTCAATAATTGTCACAATCCAATTCTTGGAGCCGTGTCAGCTTCTGATTAACGCATGTAAACCTTTTTTTTCCTTCAAGCCTTTGGCTTAATGTTAGTTTTGCCCCCCGGTGGCAAATGGGTGTCATTGCATCCTAATAGTTGCTTTGGTTACCTTTTGCCCCCGGTGGCCACAAGTGTCATTGCACTTGATGTTTTCTTTGCTTTGCGTTTTTCCCCCGGTGGTCACTGGGGTTATAGCAGCTTTTGGCCCCTGATCATTTGACCATTCCCTTTTCCTATATAGAGTCACATGGTCTATGAGCAGGTGTGGGTGATAGCGTCTTTTTGGGATTCCAACCACGGTGAAGGGAGCAGCAGGCTGCGGTGTGAAGCCACTGCGGAAACCTGGTGAAGTTAGCAGCTGGCTTGAAGGTTGGAGCCACTGCTGAAACTGGTGTGGAACTCTGTCTGCCCGGTGTCCGCAGCAGAGTGAGATGGTGAAGGTGGCAGCTGGCTCTGAGGTGTCGAGCCACTGCGAAAAGTTAATCCGGTGATGCACTCTGCTGCCTGGTGCTGCAGCAGAGCAAGATAAGTGTTTTTGGTGTTTCCCCTGTTTGTATTTTTCCCTGGTGTGTATTAGTACAGCGGTGGGGCCAGTGCCTGCACCACCCAGCTCCCTAGCAAGGGATAGGTGTAGGGTGTGCTAGGGTGACAGGTATCCGGCTCAGTGACAGGTGAGGAGCCTGTATAGGGAACGTTAGAAGTGTGAGGGAAACTGGCTCAGGGGAGTGCAGGAGGTCTCCACGACCCCGTTCCCTATCGCAGGGCCCACCATTGTAACTGTTTCCCCTTCCCTCGTGTCTTGTTGTTTCAGTTACCGGCCTGCGGGTCGTGTCACACAGGACAGTTACACGTGCCAGTTTTGTTGTTTTAGTTACCGACCTGCGGGTCGTGTCACACAGGACGGGTTCACGTGACATTATCACCAACCTTACATTTTCTCTGGTGAGCCATGGGCCTAGTACAGTCCGGTGAGCAATTGCTGCTGGTTCTCACTGAGGAGAGTGAGGAGCTGCATGGTGTGTTGGAGCAGCAGCAGCACTTATCAGGGTCTGGGGCCTCCCCTCTGGCTCAACCAGAACCACAATGTGCGGCTTTGGCAAATATGCCCCCTAGTGTCCCTGCTGGGGAGCAGGACTTGCTCATACACGCGGACGCACCCAGACAGGTGGGAGGAGTTGGTGTCCCCATGCCATGGTGCTGTCTGGGGTTCCCCGAGGTGAAGGGGTACGTCCCTGTAGTGAGCAGACTGGTGATTTAGTCCGCGGGGCTCATGCCGAAAATTCTCTAACATCGAAGAAACCGCCCCCTCCTGGTCGTGTGGAGGAAGACGGCCAGGAAGAGTATATTTCCCTCTTCCTTCCCTTCCCAATTGTGGCTCTGGCAGATATGCCCCCTGGAGTCCCTGCTGAGGAGCGGGACTTGCTCATACAGGCGGACACACCCAGGCAGGTGGGAGGAGTTGGTGTCCCCATGGTGCTGTCTGGGGTTCACCGAGGTGAAGGGGTACATTCCTGTAGTGAGCACACTGGTGATATGGTCCGCGGGGCTCACGTCGAAAATTCTTTACCATCTAAGAAGCCGCCCCCTCCTGGTCGTGTGGAGGAAGATGACCAAGGAGTGTATATTTCCTCCATATCCCCGTCCCCTTCTCCTCCAGTAGTGGCAGCAGGGGTGCTACCAGGGAGTAGGGGTAAGTCGCAAACTTCACTACAAGCTGCCCCTCTGAGTCGGAGTCCTCTTAGGAGGGGGGTCAGAGAGGAGAGATTGCCTCTGAGCCTTGTGGGGGTGTGAGTGTTAGGACATGGGGGATGCCTCTGTTGTCGGTGCTGTGAGGAGTTCACCATCTATTGGTAAGAGAGTGAATGGCAATAAACGTTCAGGTCCGGACCTGGGTGCGTACGTGTTTGGGTGTCTGAGTTATCCTTTGTTATACCCAGGCCTAGCTCGTTCCCCAGGTCGGCGCTCTGGAGATTTGTGGTGCCTCCAGAGTATACATCTTCACCTCCATCTACCCTCTCTTGCCATGACCGGGAGTGTCAGATGATGGTTGAAGTGAACTCTCATGGAACAAGGCGTCCTCACTGTAGGTGGTATACAGTGTAATACGGTGTTAAGGGTCCAGAGGCCCCTCATTGAAGGAGGGGTACTGTCACGATCCAATTCTTGGAGCCGTGTCAGCTTCTGGATTAATGCATGTAAACCTTTTTTTTTCCTTCAAGTCTTTGGCTTAAGGTTAGTTTTGCCCCCGGTGGCAATGGGTGTCATTGCATCCTAATAGTTGCTTTGGTTACTTTTTGCCCCCGGTGGCCACAAGTGTCTCATTGCACTTAATGTTTTCTTTGCTTTGCCTTTTGCCCCCAGTGGTCACTGGGGTTATAGCAGCTTTTGGCCCCTGATCATTTGACCATTCCCTTTTCCTATACAGGGTCACATGGTCTATGAGCAGGTGTGGGTGATAGCGTCTTTTTGGGATTCCAACCACGGTGAAGGGAAAAGCTGGCTGAGGTGTGAAGCCACTGCAGAAACCTGGTGAAGTTAGCAGCTGGCTTGAAGGTTGGAGCCACTGCTGAAACTGGTGTGGAACTCTGTCTGCCCGGTGTCCGCAGCAGAGTGAGATGGTTAAGGTGGCAGCTGGCTCTGAGGTGTCAAGCCACTGCAAAAAGTTAATCCGGTGATGCACTCTGCTGCCTGGTGCTGCACCAGAGCAAGATAAGTGTTTTTGGTGTTTCCCCTGTTTGTATTTTTCCCTGGTGGGGCCAGTGCCTGCACCACCCAGCTCCCTAGCAAGGGATAGGTGTAGGGTGTGCTATGGTGACAGGTATCCAGCTCGGCGACAGGTGAGGAGCCTGTATAGGGAACGTTAGAAGTGTGAGGGACATTGACTCAGGGGAGTGCAGCAGGTCTCCACGTCCCCATTCCCTATTGCAGGGCCCACACAGGACGGGTTCACGTGACAATAATAAAAAGAATCCTCTGAAATACAACTTGCCTAGTAATAATTATGCAATCAAGTATCAACCTAGGGCCTTGTCAGATCACTCCCCTGTTATGTCGACATTTAATTGGGAAAATGGCGGGAGAGGGGAATGGGCACCATGGTCGTTTAACGCATTCTGGTTACCTATTAGTCAAGCAAATGCTTGCTATTAATGAGGGTACAGCCCCCCAGGGAAATAATATGGGATGCGTCTAAAGCTTATCTGAGAGGACTGCCCATCTCGGAAGTGAATAGAGTTAGAACTAAGTCTAGAGAATATGAGGAACTTTTACAGAAGGAAGCTATCTTTGCAGAATTGCAAAATTTGAAAACTCCGTCGGATATACATTTTAACGCATTAAAAGATGCGGAAAAATGATCAACCCAACATAAGCTTTCAAAAGCTGCAGCTGAACGATACTTCCGGCGGCAGGTCTATTTTGGGGAGGGGGAGGGAACTGGACATCTACTAGCTACCCTGATCAAGACTCAATCTGGCCCTGCAATGGTAGCGGAGATAAAAAACCAAAAATCGTGAACTATAAAGATCTTCTGGGGCAATTCTAGCAACTTTTACCGAGTTTTTTGAGACATTATATAATTCGCAGGGCGGGTTCTCTGACGAGTTGCTCAGTAGCTTTTTGGGGACTGCTGGTCTGCCTACTCTGTCGGAATCGGAAGCTGTTGGGCTGGAAGCACCAATTAGAAACCTTCTCAATTAGATATGAATAAACCAAAATAAAGTCACTCCTTGAGAAAGCCACGGTAGGCTAAACGTACGTTGGAGGGAGCTGGAGATACATTGAGCCACTGATCACGGGTATCTATGATCTTATTACATTTCCTATGCACTTTATTTGAGCTTTCAGACCCTGTGTCTGCTTACTATATGCACTTTAGATTGCTGATGGATTTTTTATGATCACTATATTTATCGGATCGGATTGGATCGGCCGATCTAAAAAAAATATCGGGTATTGCCGATTCCGATCCCGGAAGTCCCATTCAAGTCAATGGAACAGAAATATCGGAATTGAAAAAAACCCTTTCTTTCCTTGTAGGTTAATTCTACATGAAGAAAAACAACTAAGAATAATGTAGAATGTATTGTGGGAGGTGTATGAGACATTAAAGCCATAGAGCTTTAGCCCAATCAAATGGAATAGCAGTAATAATTTTTTTTATTTTAAAGACGATTGGAGTTACAAAGATATTGACTATGTTAACCTCTTTTATATTTTGTCAGATATGTATGTTTCACTACTTCCATGCTCTTCACCTTTTTTACTTCTCCCACACTTTCTCCTTCATCATCCTCAGCAGCAGCATCTATTTCATAAACTTCTTCTTCACCTTATTCATCTTCTTCTTCTTCTTCTTCTTCTTCTTCTTCACCTTCTTCCTATTATTCTTTTTTTTACATTCTTCATATTCTTCTTATTCAACTATTATTCTTCTTCATATTCTACTTCATCTTCTTCCTATTCTTCTTCATCATATTCTTATTTGTGACAGGCATTCCTGTAGTTGTTATCTATAAAAGTTTGAAGATTACACCTTCCGTTCTGCCTGTCACAAAAGATTTACAACAGGATTTGTCCTCGTTCAGTTTGGCCTGAGGAGGAACGGACTCACCCCCATACACTGCTTAGTCTTCTTCTGCTTATAATTTAGATAATATCATTTGCTCTTATTTTTAGTCTTATGCTTAATGTTCTTCTGCTTTTGGTTTTTCTGCTTCTTGGTCTTCTGTCTCTTGTTGTTCTGCATCTTGGTGGTTGTCTTCATGTTCTTTGTCCTCTTGGTATTCTAAAGGGTCATCTATTTGGTCTTCTTCGATGTGGTCTTCAGGGTCGTCGTCTTCAGGGTCATCGTCAGGGATATCCAGAGTGAGAATCAAAATACAATTCCACAAGCTTGAACTTGGAAAAGTAGCAGAAGGTACAAGAAGGCAGAGGAACTGCCGATAACCAGCTGACGGTGCTGGAACCCGGAGGTGCAGCAGAAGGAAGAAGAGCCAATGGCACAACCGTGGACTAGCTGTGCTACAAAGCACTACCAAGGACCAGCAGACGTTGCTGGAACTCGGATACCAAGAAGGAGGCACCTAGGCCAAAGGCACTGCCGAGAACCAGCTGACAGTGCTGGAACCCGGATGGGTAGCAGAAGCTGCAAGAGCAAATGAAACTAGCGAGGACCACTGTCACGCCGCGCTCACCTGGGGGCGGGACCTCGGGCCCGACGTCATCTCTTCCGGAGCCGCGGTCACTCCGGGGGTCCCGCCACGTGTGCACGCGCATCTCTCGTACCTAGGTCCTTGTCTCCTTCATGTTATGTCTGCGCTTGCGCGCTTTTCTCAGTCCGGTCTCCAGGTCAGTCCTCTCTATGGTACTGGAGGACATGACCCGGAAGCTCTCATGATCATGTGCTATATCAGGCTACCTCTTCCTAGGGGAGGTGCCTGATTAATGTTGTGCTTCCTGGCTTGGTCTGCCGTGTCCCTGCCTGGCTGTGCGCTGTATTCGGGTCCCCTGCCTTGCACTCTGTTGTGCCTCTTGGCACATGCTCTGAACCTGCACTCTCCCTTGTACTCGGTTGTGCCTCCTGGCACACGCTCTGACCCTGTGCTCTGTCTTGTACTTAGTTGTGCCTCCTGGCACACACTCTGATCCTGTGCTCTGTCTTATACTCAGTTGTGCCTCCTGGCACACACTCGGACCCTGTGCCTTTTCTCATACTCAGTTGTGCCTCCTGGCACATGCTCTGATCCTGTACTCTCTCTCGTACTCAGTTGCGCCTCCTGGCACACGTTCCAATCCTGTACTCTGTCTTATGCTCAGTTGTGCCCTCTGGCACACACCCTGCTCCTGTACTCTGTTACACCTCCTGGCACACCTGCTGCCTGACTCAGTGCTCTGACGTGCTCCTTGCACGCATCCTGCTTCACTCACACCCGGACATACAAAGTCTCTGTATGCCACGTGTTCCCGTGTCCACACTTTACATGTTCCTGCAGACACACTCACCCACTCGTGTCTCCTGTGAGCCGGCCGCCTGGTGCCAGCAGTCGTGGTACCTCACCCCCTGAGGCTTGCACCTGACACTCCCTGTATAGGGAGTGGTCTTCACTAGGTCAGCTCGCCCTGGGAGGGTTGGTGCCACGACCAATAGGGTCCACTCCAGGAGTCGTCACAGTATAATCAGGCCATGGACCCCGCTGGTACCACCGCCTCCGTCCAAAAGGAACTGGTGTCCCTACGGGAGAGTCAAACTAGGATCGTGTCCTCTCTGAAATCCATGGAGTCCCGTTTGTCAGCCATGCAGTCATCTGACCCTGGGAATGCTTCCCAGCTGGCCAGCCTCCAGCAAGAAATCACACAGCAACGCGACACCCAGGTCCATATCCTCAACTATATGGCGTCGGTAGACAGTCAGCTTCTTTCCATACAAGTCGTTTCTGCCCAGTCCTCGGCCCCGCACCCACTGCCGTGCCTCGGCAAGCCACCCCGATATAGCGGGGACCCTAAGTTTTGTTGAGGATTTCTGAACCAATGCCGGTTACATTTTGAGCTTTTGCCGCAGCACTATCCCACTGAGCGCGCCCAAATTGCCTTTATTGTTTCACACTTAAAGGGGGAGGTGTTAGCATGGGTGAACCCCCTCTGGTAGCGCAATGACCCACTCGTCTCTCAGCTTTCCACCTTTTTGAACACCTTCTGCAAGGTGTTCGACGAGCCGGGTCGGCTGGCCTCTACCACCGAGTCTCTCTTTAACCTCCATCAGGGTACGCTACCGGTGGGACAGTATGCCATCTGTTTTCGTACCTTGTCCTCCAAACTTGGTTGGAACAACGAGGCTCTCGTAGGGATCTTTTGGCGTGGCCTGTCCGGTCGGATCACAGACGAACTGGCAGGTCGGGATACTCCCACCTCTTTAGAGGATCTGATCTCTCTGGCGACACGCATTGACCTGCGGTTTTAGGAACGTGCCCGTGAATCAGCCAGAGAGAGGAGCTCCTCTCACCTCCTTCGTTCCTGCCCCAAGAAGCCGGGAACCTTCTCCGCCTAGGGTTGGTAGGAGGTGCCTCCCTAGGTGTACGTGATCCCTCTCCTCCCCTGCTCGTGTCCGTGTTATTGAATCTCGGTGCCAAGCGTTATTCTGAGGAGGCTTTTCTGGATTCTGGCGCGGAGGGGAGTTTTATCACACTCGAGGCGGTTAAAAAATACCAGATTCCTGTCAGATCCCTGGAGACTCCTCGGTCGATAGTTTTGGTCAATGGTACGTCCGTGCAGGAGACCGTTACCCAGGCCACCGAAGACATCGAGCTGCAGATCAGAGCCCTGCATCGGGAGAAGATCTCCTTCCTCGTCTTGTCTGCCATGTCTCACACGCTTCTTCTATGTCTCCCTTGGCTACGGACTCATGAGCAAACCCTGGACTGGTGGTCAGGCGAGATACTCCGTTGGGGACCGTCCTGACAGGAGAAGTGCCTGTTGCCCGTCCATCCGATGAACTCTGCCTGTCCATCCCCGGCACCTACAGGTCTGCCGTCGGCTTACTGGTCCTTTGCAGATGTCTTCGACAAGAAGGAGGCCGAGACTCTGCCCCTCCATCGGCCATATGACTGTCCGATTGACCTCATTCCTCATACCTCATACCGCCACCCAGGGGTAGAATATATCCGCTATCCCATGCTGAAACCCAAGCTATATCTGAGTATAACCAGGAGAACCTGGCGAGAGGTTTTATCCGTAAGTCCTCCTCGCCCGCGGGAGCGGGATTTTTCTTTGTCAAAAAGAAGGACGGCTCCCTCCGTCCTTGCATAGACTACCGAGGCCTGAACGATATCACGGTCAAGAACAAGTACCCATTGCCATTGATCCCGGAACTCTTTGACCGGCTTAGAGGAGCTCGAATTTTCACCAAACTGGATCTTCGTGGGGCCTACAACTTGATCCGTATTTGTTCCGGTGATGAGTGGAAGACCGCCTTTAACACCAGAGATGGTCACTACGAGTACTTGGTCATGCCCTTCGGCCTCTGCAATGCCCCAGCGGTGTTCCAGGAGTTTGTGAATGACGTCTTCCAGGATATGCTGTACTCCTGCGTGGTAGTCTATCTGGATGACATCCTCGTTTTTTCTCCAGACCTCTCTGCCCACAGAAAGAACGTGCATCAAGTCCTCCAGCGCCTGAGGGAGAACCGCCTTTATGCCAAGCTCGACAAATGTGCCTTCGAGCAAATGTCCCTGCCATTCTTGGTGTACATTATCTCAGAATCAGGTCTACGCATGGATCCGGCAAAGGTGTCCGCTGTCCTCGATTGGCCACAGCCCCATGGGGTGAAGGCAATCCAACGCTTCCTTGGTTTTGCGAACTACTACCGACAGTTCATTCCTCATTTCTCCTCGTTGGTTCGCCCCATCTCGTCCCTTATCTGCAAGGGAGCTAACCCAAAGGCTTGGCCCTCTGAGGCTGAAGAGGCCTTCCAGTCGTTGAAACAAGCCTTCGCCGCTGCTACGGCGCTTCACTGACCTGAGGTTAGTAGACCTTTCACTCTCGAGGTGGACGCATCCTCTACCGGGGCTTGTGCAGTCCTTCTGCAGAAATCCTCTTCTGGACGTTTTGTCACCTGTGGCTTCTTTTCTAAAGTATTTTCCTCCACTGAACAGAACTACTCCATTGGCGACAAAGAGCTATTGGCCATTAAATTGGCCTTGGAGGAGTGGAGGTACTTACTGGAAGGCGTCATACATCCATTCAAGATCTTCATGGACCATAAGAACCTGGCGTACATCCAGTCCGCACAGAGGCTCAATCCTCGGCAAGCCAGGTGGTCCCTATTCTTCGCGCGCTTTGACTTTGAACTACATTTTCGGCCCGGCGATAAAAACGTTAGAGCGGATGCGTTGTCAAGATCATTCCTGTCATCTGATGCAGAGGAAGAACCCTCTCATATCATTGATCCATCAAAAGTAATTACCGTGGCTCCTGTCAAGTTAATCACGTTACCTCCGGGAAGAACCTTTGTGGCTGAGAATAACCGAAAAAGAGTGTTAAATTGGGGACATTCATCCAAGATTGCCGGCCACGTTGGTGTCCAAAAGACTTTGGACTTAATCTCTCGCTATTATTGGTGGCCTTCACTCTCCCAGGATGTTAAAGACTTTGTGGCATCTTGCCTGTCCTGTGCCCAGAACAAGATACCCAGACAACCACCCTCTGGTCTTCTGCTCCCGCTTCCCGTTCCGTCGGCTCCATGGCAGCACACAGCCATGGATTTCATTACTGATCTGCCTTGCTCTTCCGGTTGTACTGTGGTCTTGGTGGTTGTAGACCGATTTTCAAAGATGGCCTACTTCATTCCTCTTCCCGGACTACCCTCTGCTCCTGACTTGGCGAAGATCTTCATTTCCCATATCTTCAGGATTCACGGCTTCCCCCAGCGCATCGTGTCAGACAGAGGGGTCCAATTCACCTCTCGGTTCTGGAGAGCTCTATGCGGACTCATGAAAGTGTCATTGGATTTCTCTTCCGCCTATCACCCCCAAACCAATGGGCAGGTGGAACGTACCAACCAGATCCTTACATCCTACCTCCGGCATTTTTCTAATGCTCATCAGAATGACTGGGTCAGTATACTTCCTTGGGCTGAGTTCGCCTACAATAATCACTCCAGTGAATCGTCCACCAAGTCTCCTTTCTTCATCGTCTTTGGACAGCATCCCAATGTGCCTCTACCGGTACTTCCTGTCTCGGGGGTACCTGCTGCCGATTCTCTGTCTGTGGAGTTCTCCAGGGTATGGCAGGAGACCAAAACCGCTCTCGAGAAAGCACGGGACAGAATGAAATTACACGCTGACAAGAGGCGCCTGGACGTTCCTCCATTTCTCCCTGGTGACAAGGTGTGGCTCTCCACCAAATATGTCCGCCTTAAGGTACCATCTTACAAACTGGGTCCCCATTACATTGGTCCTTTTGAGGTCCTCAGGCGGATTAATGATATTGCTTACAAATTGAAGCTGCCTCCTTCACTCCGTATTCCCAATTCCTTCCTTCCACGTGTCTCTCCATAAACCTGTGGTTCTTAACCAGTTTCATCCTTCTCCAGGCCACACACCCCAGCCTGTTGGCTTGGGGGATGAGTTTGAGGTGAATGACATTTTGGCCATGAAGAAGGTAAGAGGGAGAACCATGTTCTTGATCGATTGGAAGGGTTTTGGCCCCGAGGAGAAGTCATGGGAGCCCAGGGAGAATATCCACGCACCCCAGATTTTGTCTAAGTTCCTCTCCAGTTTTAGAAAGAGGGGGCGTAAAGGGGGGGTACTGTCACGCCGCGCTCACCTGGGGGCGGGACCTCGGCCCCGACGTCATCTCTTCCGGACCCGCGGTCACTCCGGGGGTCCCGCCGGGTGCGCACGCGCACCTATCGTACCTAGGTCCCTGTCTCCTTCATGTTATGTCTGCGCTTGCTCGCTTTTCTCAGTTCGGGCTCCAGGTCAGTCCTCTCTATGGTACTGGAGGACTTGACCCGGAAGCTCTCATGATCATGTGCTATATCAGGCTACCTCTTCCTAGGGGAGGTGCCTGATTATTGTTTTGCTTCCTGGCTTGGTCTGCCGTGTCCCTGCCTGGCTGTGCGCTGTATTCGGGTCCCCTGCCTTGCACTCTGTTGTGACTCTTGGCACATGCTATGAACCTGCACTCTGCCTTGTACTCGGTTGTTCCTCCTGGCACACGCTCTGACCCTGTGCTCTGTCTTGTACTTAGTTGTGCCTCCTGGCACACACTCTGATCCTGTGCTCTGTCTTATACTCAGTTGTGCCTCCTGGCACACACTCGGAACCTGTGCCTTTTCTCATACTCAGTTGTGCCTCCTGGCACATGCTCTGATCCTGTACTCTGTCTCTTACTCAGTTGTGCCTCCTAGCACACGTTCCAATCCTGCACTCTGTCTTATGCTCAGTTGTGCCCTCTGGCACACACCCTGCTCCTGTACTCTGTTACACCTCCTGGCACACCTGCTGCCTGACTCAGTGCTCTGATGTGCTCCTTGCACGCATCCTGCTTCACTCACACCCGGGCGTACGAAGTCTCTGTATACCACGTGTTCCCGTGTCCACGCTTTACACGTTCCTGCAGACACACTCACCCACTCGTGTCTCCTGTGAGCCGGCCGCCTGGTGCGAGCAGTCGTGGTACCTCACCCCCTGAGGCTTGCACCTGACACTCCCTGTATAGGGAGTGGTCTTCACTAGGTCAGCTCGCCCTGGGAGGGTTGGTGCCACGACCCAGAGGGTCCACTCCAGGAGTCGTCACAACCAGCTGATGGTGCTGGAACCCGGAGGGGCAGCAGAAGGAACAAGAGCCAATGGCACAACCGTGGACCAGCTGACGGTGCTGGAACATGGTTACTAAGCAGGAGGTACCTGTGCTTCAAAGAACTACCAAGGACAAGCAGACGTTGCTGGAACTCGGATACCGAGAAGGAGGCACCTAGGCCAAGGGCTCTGCCGAGAACCAGCTGATGGTGCTGGAACCCGGATGGGTAGCACAAGGTACCCATAATCAACAAAGTTGCAAGGCCGCGAGCAGGACGCAGTTACCAAAACCCACAGTCAAACAGGGGGTGCTTGTCCTATTGGCACTACGGAACCAGCCTTTATTACCAGAACCCGCAGCCCACATAGGAAGCACCGAAAATGCAGGCACCATAGACTCGGCTAACCCGACCGCAACACGACAGGACAACGTATTGGTGGCAAAGTGACGTTGACACTACCCAGAAATAGCAGGCGTGCTGGAACCAGGCTGGGCAGGAGGGAGTGCCTGTGCCAAAGAGACTTCCAAGAACCAGCTGACGGTGCTGGAACCCAGCATGGCAGCAGAAGGAACAACAGCCAATGGCACAACCGTGGACCAGCTGACGGTGCTGGAACACGGTTACCAAGCAGGAGGTACCTGTGCTAGAAAGCACTACCAAGGACCAGCAGATGTTGCTGGAACTCGGATACCAAGAAGGAGGCACCTAGGCCAAAGGCTCTGCCGAGAACAAGCTGACGGTGCTGGAACCCGGATGGGTAGCAGAAGCTGCAAGAGCAAATGAAACTAGCGAGGACCAGCTGATGGTGCTGGAACCCGGAGGGGCAGCAGAAGGAACAAGAGCCAATGCCACAACCGTGGACCAGCTGACGGTGCTGGAACATGGTTACTAAGCAGGAGGTACCTGTGCTACAAAGCATTACCAAGGACAAGCTGACGTTGCAGGAACTCGGATACCGAGAAGGAGGCACCTAGGCCAAAGGCTCTGCCGAGAACCAGCTGACGGTGCTGGAACCCGGATGGGTAGCACAAGGTACCCATAATCAACAAAGTTGCAAGGCCACGAGCAGGACGCAGTTACCGAAACCCACAGTCCAACAGGGGGTGCTTGTCCTATTGGCACTACGGAACCAGCCTTTATTACCAGAACCCGCAGCCCACATAGGAAGCACCAAAAATGCAGGCACCATAGACTCGGCTAACCCGACCGCAACACGACACGACAATGTATTGGTGGCAAAGTGACGTTGACACTACCCGAAAACAGCAGGCGTGCTAGAACCAGGCAGGGCAGGAGGGGGTACTTGTTCCTGGGTTACAGGGGCTCTGTCACGTCAGTGGATCCCCTGATGTGTGTCCGGCAAGGTCTCCTGCTCTGTCCACATTCCCACTACTAGTAATGGGAATGTAGACAGAGCAGGAGACATTGCCGGACACACATCAGGGGATCCACTGACGTGACAGAGCCCCTGTAACCCAGGAACAAGTGTGGATTGTGCAGACGCCACTTCAGAGCAGCAGCTGGCGGGGATGGAGGCTAGGGGAAATACTAGAGACAGTGGAGCCAGAGGCCTAAGTGGAGCATGGTTAAAAATCAGTAGTAGTGTGACTGTGTAGGCAGCAGGAGATTTTGTCATCCAAACAGCAGAGGAGCAGATGGCGTTACTGAACCCCACTGACACCGGAGCGAGTGTTTCTATCTGTGCGGATGGCACTTCCAAGCAACAACTGGCTGTGTTGAAGCCCAGGATAAATCATGGAGCTGGCTGAGGCCAACTGGGAGCAAGTAGAAACTAAGATGTCGTGTGATTTGGGAGGCAGCAGGAGACATTGCCGTCTACACAGCAGGGGAACAGCAGACATTACTGAACCCCACTAACACAGGAGCTTGTGTGTTTTTCTCAGTGAAGACGGCACTTCTGAACACCAACTGGCGTTGTTTTGAGCCCAGGATGAAGCTTGGAGCAGGCTGAGGCCTGATATTTTAGGCATGTGGAGGCAGCAGGAGACATTGACGTCTACACAGCAGGGGAACAGCAGACATTACTGAACCCCACTAACACAGGAGCTAGTGTGTTTTTCTCTGTGAAGACGGCACTTCTGAACACCAACTGGCGTTGTTGGAGCCCTGGATGAAGCATGGAGCAGGCTGAGGCCTGATGTTTTTGGCATGTGGAGGCAGCAGGAGACATTTCCGTCTACAGAGCAGGGGAATAGCAGACATTTCTGAACCCCACTAACACAGGAGCTAGTGTGTTTTTCTCTGTGAAGACGGCACTTCTGAACACCAACTGGCGTTGTTGGAGCCCAGGATGAAGCATGGAGCAGGCTGAGGCCTGATGTTTTTGGCATGTGGAGGCAGCAGGAGACATTGACGTCTACACAGCAGGGGAACAGCAGACATTACTGAACCCCACTAACACAGGAGCTTGTGTACTTTTCTCTGTGAAGACGGCACTTCTGAACACCAACTGGCGTTGTTGGAGCCCAGGATAAAGCATGGAGCAGGCTGAGGCCTGATGTTTTTGGCATGTGGAGGCAACAGGAGACATTGCCGTCTACACAGCAGGGGAACAGCAGACATTACTGAACTCCACTAACACAGGAGCTAGTGTGTTTTTCTCTGTGAAGACGGCACTTCTGAACACCAACTGGCATTGTTGGAGCCCAGGATAAAGCATGGAGCAGGCTGAGGCCTGATGTTTTTGGCATGTGGAGGCAGCAGGAGACATTGCCGTCTACACAGCAGGGGATCAGCAGACATTACTGAACCCCACTAACATAGGAGCTTGTGTGTTTTTCTCTGTGAAGATGGCACTTCTGAACACCAACTGGCGTTGTTGGAGCACAGGATCAATCATGCAGCAGGCGGAGGCGAACTTGCAGCAGGTTTTATATAGGTTGTAGACTACTACTGATTGTAACCGTGCTCCACTATGGCCTCTGGCTCCACTGTCTCTAGTATTTCTCCTGGCCTCCAATCCCACCAGTTACAGCTCTGAAGTGGCGTCTGCACAATCCACACTTGTTCCTGTGTAACTGGGGCTCAGTCACGTCAGTTGATCCCCTGATGTGTGTCCGGCAAGGTCTCCTGCTCTGTCCTCATTCACACTACTAGTAATGGGAATGTGGACAGAGCAGGAGACATTGCCGGACACATATCAGGGGATCAACTGACATGACTGAGCCCCAGTAACACAGGAACAAGTGTGGATTGTGCAGATGCCACTTCAGAGCAGCAACTGGCGGGGTTGGAGGGCAGGGGAAAAACTAGAGACAGTGGAGCCACAGGCCTAAGTGGAGCACGGTTAAAAATCAGTAGTAGTTTGAATGTGGATGGAGCAGGAGACTCTGCCGTCCGCACAGCAGGGAAGCAGCTGGCGTTAATGAACCCCACTAACACAGGAGCTAGTGTTTTTTTCTGTGCAGAAGACACTTCTGAGCGACAACTGGCTGTGTTGAAGCCCAGGGATTATAGTTCAGGTGGTAGAAACATGAACACAACAGGAGACCTGGATACTGTTGCCAACCAATTATTTATTCGGGAAGAGGACTGGCAAATTCTGGCGAGATCCAGGCCTTGTTCATTTTCAGAAAAGTAAGCCGGTCAACGTTATCGGAAGATAGTCGCGTGCGACGGTCTGTTAGTACACCACCTGTGGCACTAAAGACGCGTTCCGATAATGCACTGGCAGCATGGCAAGCCAGCACCTCCAATGCATACTGGCTAAGCTCTGGCCATGTATCCAGCTTAGAGACCCAAAACTAGAAGTGGGAAGAGCTGTTATGATGAGTCACCGAAGGAGGAAAAAACAAAATACTAGCTAAGTCCAGAAAAACCAGAGAGGTTGGCAGCTATCGGATTGCAGACCCCTGAACCTATCCACAACAACTAGCAGTAGCCATGGGGGGTACCTACGGTGCCCTAGACCCCTCGATCACAGCCGGAGAACTACATAGCCTAAAGACAGAAAGGGGAAAAACTAAACTGCCCCAGAGCAGACCCCAAAGCAATAGGCAGCCCCCAACATATAATGACGGTGAAGCAAGATGAAAACACTAACACAGATAGAAAGATAGGTTGAGCAAATGATGGGGCCCAAGCTAACTAAGTAGGACAGGATAGGAAAACTGCTGTCTGCCATCCGCAAAAACCCTATCCAAAATGAGCCAACCGACTGATAGGAAAAACAGGCCCTGAAGTCGCTAGGCTTCAAAAGACTATATCAGCACTCAGGTATATTCTGAAGACAGAGCAAAAGATCAACAGATCAGAGACAAAAATGGAATTCAGCTCACCCCCAGCCAGGGATGGCAGAACTCCCAAAGAACAAGGCAAAACAAAAACAAAACTGAAGAGTACAAAGCAGAGAAGAAAAACTTAGCTTTGAGACGCAGGAATCAAACTGGTCTCCAAGAATCCAGCAGGATCACCAGCAAGGCAGAAGGGCGTCGGCTGCCTTATATCCAGTCCTCAATTCCAGCCACCCAGTCATCATCTAGCTGCCCAGGTGTTTGGTAATCAGCCTCACTACCTTCCTTCACCAGAGGAGGGAGTTCATCAGACCTCAGTGACGAAGGGGAAAATGAACTCACAACAGTACCTCCCCCTTGAGGAGGGGTCACCGAACCCTCATCCATGCCACCAGGGCGATCCGGGTGAGCCCGATGAAAGGCACGCACCAATCTTTCGGCATGAATATCAGAGGCAGAGACCCAGGAATTATCCTCCTGACCATAACCCTTCCACTTAACCAAATACTGGAGTCTCCGTCTAGCCAGACGGGAATCCAGTATCTTCTCTACCTCATATTCCATGTTACCTTCAACCAATATAGGGTCAGGAGGTGCCACCACAGGAACTACTGGTTCAACAAACCTCTTCAACAAGGACTTATGAAACACATTATGAATTTTAAATGTGACAGGAAGAGCCAACCGAAAAGAGACCGGATTAATAATCTCCAAAATCTTGTAAGGTCCAATAAATCTAGGCTTAAACTTAGGAGAAGCCACCTTCATAGCGATATTTTTTGATGACAACCAAACCATATCACCCACCTTAAACTGGGGACCAACGGTCCTACGCCGGTTGGAAAACCGCTGGGCCTTTTCCTGGGAGAGAGACAACTTATCCACTACTTGGTCCCAGATCTGGTGCATTCTCTCCACCACAGTGTCAACACCTGGGCAGGCAGAAGGCTCCACCTGCCCTGAAGAAAATCGAGGGTGAAACCCAAAGTTACATAAAAAAGGTGACATCAAAGTGGCAGAACTAGCTCTATTATTTAAAGCAAATTCGGCCAAGGGCAAAAATGAAACCCAATCATCCTGATCGGCAGAAATAAAATATCTCAAATACGACTCCAAAGTCTGGTTTGTTCTCTCCGTCTGCCCATTGGTCTGAGGGTGAAACGCAGAGGAGAAGGACAACTGAATTCCCAGCTTGGAACAGAAAGTCCTCCAAAATCTAGACACAAACTGAACTCCTCTGTCAGATACAATGTTCTCAGGAATCCCGTGCAAGCGAACCACCTGTTGCAAAAACAAGGACACCAACTCAGAGGAAGATGGCAACTTAGGGAGTGGTACAAGATGGACCATCTTAGAGAATCTATCACAAATCACCCAAATAACAGTCATTCTCTGAGAGACAGGCATATCAGAGATAAAATCCATTGAAATATGGGTCCATGGCCTCCTGGGCACCGGCAAAGGCATCAACAAGCCACTAGAGCGAGAACAAGGTTTAGACCGGGAGCAAGTCCCACAGGACTGCACAAAATTCCTGACATCATGAGACAAGGCGGGCCACCAAAAAGACCGACTCACCAGATCTCTAGTACCAAAAATACCTGGATGACCAGCCAATGCAGAGCAATGAACCTCAGACATCACTCTCTTCCTCCACTGGTCATGAACATACAACTTTCCACTGGGACAACGCTCAGGTTTGTCCTCCTGAAACTCTTCCAGAGCACGTCTCAAATCGGGCGAGATGGCAGAAATAACTACCCCCTCGCCTAAGATGGTAGCAGGCTTAGTCACAACAGGAGAATCAGCAAAGAAACTCCTAGAGAGGGCGTCTGCCTTGACATTCTTAGTGCCCGGAAGAAAAGAGACCACAAAATCAAAACGTGTGAAAAACAAGGCCCACCTAGCCTGTCTAGGATTCAAGCGCTTGGCCGACTCCAGGTAAATCAAATTCTTGTGGTCAGTAAGGACCACGACTTGGTGTTTGGCTCCCTCCAACCAATGTCTCCACTCCTCAAATGCCCATTTCATGGCCAACAGTTCCCGATTCCCCACATCATAGTTACGTTCGGATGGGGAGAACTTTCGGGAAAAGAAAGCGCAAGGATTCATTTTAGATATCACAGGATCTTTTTGGGACAACACCGCTCCTGCACCAATCTCAAAAGCGTCCACCTCCACCTGAAACGGGAGTGAGACATCAGGTTGCCGCAAAACCGGAGCAGAAGTGAATCTTCGCTTCAGCTCCTGAAAGGAAGAAACAGCCTCCGGAGACCAATTCAGCACATCAGCACCCTTCCTAGTCAAATCCGTCAATGGCTTGGCAATACCAGAAAAATTAGCTATAAATTTCCGATAAAAATTAGCAAAACCCAAAAACTTCTGGAGAGCCTTCAAAGAAGTGGGTTGAACCCAATCATAAATGGCCTGTACCTTGGCCGGGTCCATTTCAATAGTTGACGGAGACAAAATAAATCCCAAAAATGAAATCCTCTGCACCCCAAAAAGGCATTTCGATCCCTTGACATACAGGGAATTCTCCCTCAAAATCCGGAACACAGTCCGAACATGTTCCACATGAGAGTCCCAATTCTTGGAGAAGATCAAAATATCATCGAGATAGATAATCAAAAATTTATCCACAAAGTCTCGGAATATATCGTTCATGAAGCACTGGAAGACAGAAGGGGCATTAGTGAGCCCAAAAGGCATCACCAAGTACTCAAAATGTCTCTCCGGAGTATTAAACGCCGTCTTCCATTCATCCCCACGCTTAATGCGAATAAGATTATACGCCCCCCTGAGGTCAAGCTTTGCAAACCAGCAAGCACCTTTAACTCTGGAGAATAGATCAGAAATCAGGGGTAACGGATACTGATATTTAACAGTAATTTTGTTGAGGGCACGATAGTCAATACAAGGCCTTAATGAACCATCCTTTTTAGCCACGAAAAAAAACCCAGCACCTAAGGGTGAAGAGGATGGTCTAATATGACCCTTCTCCAATGACTCCTTAATATACGATCGCATAGCCTCGTGCTCGGGTACAGATAAATTGAAAAGCCGACCCTTGGGGAATTTACACCCCGGGTTCAGCTCAATTGCACATAACTCCTATGAGGAGGCAAAGACGCAGACTCATTCTCACTAAATACATCATAAAAGTCAGCCAAATAGTCAGGAACATCATGCCACTGGGGAGAGGTGGAGAAAACAGGAGCATCACTAAGGGCACACCGACAACCCCAACTCACCACAGACAAAGATTTCCAATCCAGAACTGGATTATGGATTTGCAACCAGGGAAACCCCAGAACAATGGTATCATGCAAATTATGCAACACCAAAAATCTGCAATTTTCTTGATGGTCTGGGGCGACCCGCATTACCACCTGGGTCCAAAACTGAGGTTTATTCTTCGCCAAAGGAGTAGCATCAAGACCCCTCAAAGGGATAGGCGTCCGCAGAGGTGTCATAGGAAATCCACAACGTTTAGCAAAATCCAAGTCCATCAGGTTCAGAGCTGCTCCCGAATCCACAAAAGCCATGGCGGAAAATGTGGACAGGGAGCAGATCAGAGTAATTGCCAGAAGAAACTTAGGTTGAACACCACCCACAGAAAACGTGTGTGCACAATGTTTCTCTCGTTTAGGGCAGACAGAAATAATATGTGAGGCATCTCCAAAAAAAACACACCTTATTACGCCTTCTGAACTCCTGACGTTGTGCCCTAGACAAAACTCTATCACATTGCATAGGTTCAGACATTTGTTCAACAGGTGGCAACATCTCTCGTGTAGTTTTGTGTTCACGTAAACGCCGATCAACCTGAATGGCTAATGACATAGAATCGTCAAGACCAGAGGAAACAGGAAATCCCACCATAGTATCTTTTACAGTTTCTGACAAACCCTTCCGAAAGAGGGCTGCCAAGGCACCATCATTTCAGGTAGTAAGGACCGCCCACTTTCGGAATTTTTCACAGTACAACTCTGCCGAATCCCGACCCTGGCTTAATGCCAACAGGGTCTTTTCAGCCTGATCAGTAGCATTAGGTTCATCATACAACAACCCCAAGGCTTGAAAAAATGCGTTCACATTATTCAGAATAGGATAATCAGGTTTCAAAGAAAATGCCCAATCCTGGGGATCGCCGTGCAGCAAAGAGATGACAATCTTAACCTGCTGCGCGGAGTTCCCCGACGAGTTAGGCTTCAAGGCAAAAAATAATTTACAATTATTCTTGAAATTCAAGAATTTAGACCTATCCCCAAAAAACACATCAGGAGAATCTTTGGTTCAGCAGCATGTGAATGAGCAAGATAGGCGGAAATTCCCCGCACTTCAGCAGCGAGCTGCTCCACACGATCAGACAATTGCTTCATCTCCATTGAGAGAAAAATTCCCCCTATGGCCTCAGAGATATAGAGGAAAAAATATGCACAAAAAAAAAAAATTTGACACATTTTTTTTTTTTTTTTTACAATTCTCTCCTGCTATTGAGTACACTAGGATCTGCGGTATGGCTGGTGATTCTGTTATGATGAGTTACCGAAGGAGGAAAAAACAAAATACTAGCTGAGTCCAGAAAAACCAGAGAGGTTGGCAGCTATCGGATTGCAGACCCCTGAACCTATCCACAACAACTAGCAGTAGCCATGGGGGGTTCCTATGATGCCCTAGACCCCTCGATCACAGCCGGAGAACTACATAGCCTAAAGACAGAAAGGGGAAAAACTAAACTGCCCCAGAGCAGACCCCAAAGCAATAGGCAGCCCCCAACATATAATGACGGTGAAGCAAGATGAAAACACTAACACAGATAGAAAGATAGGTTGAGCAAATGATGGGGCCCAAGCTAACTAAATAGGACAGGATAGGAAAGCTGCTGTCTGCCATCCGCAAAAACCCTATCCAAAATGAGCCAACCGACTGATAGGAAAAACAGGCCCTGAAGTCGCTAGGCTTCAAAAGACTATATCAGCACTCAGGTATATTCTGAAGACAGAGCAAAAGATCAACAGATCAGAGACAAAAATGGAATTCAGCTCACCCCCAGCCAGGGATGGCAGAACTCCCAAAGAACAAGGCAAAACAAAAACAAAACTGAAGAGTACAAAGCAGAGCAGAAAAACTTAGTTTTGAGACGCAGGAATCAGACTGGTCTCCAAGAATCCAGCAGGATCACCAGCAAGGCAGAAGGGCGTTGGCTGCCTTATATCCAGTCCTCAATTCCAGCCACCCAGTCATCATCTAGCTCCCCAGGTGTTTGGTAATCAGCCTCACTACCTTCCTTCACTAGAGGAGGGAGTTCATCAGACCTCAATGGTGAAGGGAAAAATGAACTCACAACAAAGAGCCATCTGGGAGTACACTGACAGGGCAAGACATGTAGTCTGTCAACATCTGACGGAAACGTTGCCTCCTGCTGACTGGAGCCGTCTGTGATGGTGTAGACAACTGTGGCGGACACAACAAAACTTTGCCACATTTGGGCCATAGTGGTCTTGCCTTGTGCTGAGGCGCTGCCTCTGCTCCCTCTTTGTGCAGAGTTTCCTCCACTGCCTCGACGCACAGGGCTGCTTTGTAAAGCACTAGCACCACTGCTGTCGGGTGGAATGGAAAACATGATGACTGCACCAGTGTGTCTTGGTACTCCCGCAGTTTACGCTCCCGGGTCAATGGTGGTATGAGGCTTTGTGAGTTGTCCCGGTAGCGAGGATCTAGGAGGGTGTACACCCAATAATCAGTCGTGTTGAGAATGTGGTCGATGCGGTGGTCGTTTCTCAGGCACTGCAGCATGAAATTAACCATGTGCTGCAGACTCCCAACTGCCAAAGAAACGCTGTCCCCTGCTTGATGTGTCATCTTTGCCTGCTCTGCATCACCCCACCCTCGCTGTACATACTGACTAGAGGATTGTGTACCTCCCTCCTCTGGAGAGATGTCTTCCTCCTCCATCGACTCCTCCTCATCCTCCTCACAAAGTGTCCCCTGCCTAGGCCTTTGTGAGGAACCATGTAGCGCAGACTGTCCAGAAGCAGATGGCATTTGGGACTCCTCATCCTTCACCTCTTCCAAAACCTCCTCCCTTAGTGCTTGCAGTGTTTTTTGTAGCAGGCAGATAAGGGGGACAGTCATTCTGACTAGTGCATCATCTGCACTCGCTATCCGCGTGGAATCATCGAAGGCACGCAAAACGAGGCAGATGTCCTTCATAGAGGCCCACTCAGTGGTGCTGA
This sequence comes from Dendrobates tinctorius, assembly GCF_039654945.1. Classification (NCBI taxonomy): domain Eukaryota; kingdom Metazoa; phylum Chordata; class Amphibia; order Anura; family Dendrobatidae; genus Dendrobates; species Dendrobates tinctorius. The sequence continues at coordinate 4,085,094 of NW_027361738.1, read as the reverse complement.
AGTGTGACCGGCGCACAGTGCGACTTGTTTGCTGCCTGCTGCTCACACAACCGCTCCAACATATATAACGTTGAATTCCACCTGGTGGGTAGGTCACATATGATGCAATGTTCCGGAAGGCGTAATCGGCGCTGCAGAGCAGCAAGGCGCGATCTTGCCGTGCTGGAACAACGCAAGTGAGCGCACTCTATGTGGACTTTGTGCAGCAGTGCATCAAGATCCGGATAGTCCCTCAGAAAGCTCTGCACGACCAAGTTCAGCACATGTGCCAGACATGGGATGAAAGTGAGGTTGCCTAGGCCAAGAGCTGCCACCAGATTTCGGCCATTGTCACACACTACCAAGCCTGGCTGGAGATTCGCTGGCAGAAACCACACATCGCTCTCCTGCTTGATGGCATTCCAGAGCTCCTGCGCTGTGTGGCTTCGATTCCCCAATGAAATTAATTTGAGTATGGCCTGTTGATGTTTGGCCATGGCTGTGCTCATATCGGTCGTAACAGGCTCCTGCTGCGCTGTTTCTGAGGAACTTGAGTAGGAGGAGGAGTCAATGTGTACAGACTGGATTCCTGCAATCCGTGGAATTGGCAGAACACGTACAGCGCCACTCTCCATATCTGTACCCGGTTCCACAACATTGACCCAATGGGCAGTGAGGGAAAGGTATCGTCCCTGTCCATGGTTACTGGTCCACGCATCGGTGGTCAGGTGGACCTTGCTACTGACGGCATTTAGTAGCGCATGTTGTATTTTTCCCTCCACATGTTTTTGCAGGGCAGGGACGGCTCGCCTGCTGAAATAAAAGCGGCTCGGTACAGTGTATTGAGGGACTGCCAATGCCATCACGTCCCGGAAGGTGTCAGTCTCCACCAGCCTGAATGAGAGCATTTCAAGTGCCAGTAGTTTGGCAATGCCAGCATTCAGAGCCTGTGCTCGAGGATGGTTTGCCGAGTATGGCCGCCTTTTATCCCATGCCTGTGCTACCGATGGCTGTAGAGTGGCCTGGGAGTGTGAGGAGGACTGGGAACGTGGTGCTGTGGGTGGAAGTTCACTGGATCTCCGGACAACATTGCCAGAGGTTCTTCCTTGGCGATCCTGTGAGGAAGCCGAACCAGCTGTGTGTGAGCTGGAGGAAGAGGCCCCAACATGAGCTGAAGAGGTGGTAGGTGGTGCTGTACGTTGGCCTACGTCTTCAGTGTGTCTGTGTAACTCCACCTCGTGCTTGGTCCGCACATGTTTCCACATATTTGTGGTATTGAGGTTGCTGACATATTTCCCTCTTTTGACTTTCTGTTGACACAGCTTGCATTTGACAAAGCAAATGTCATCTGCAACTGTGTCAAAAAAGGACCATGCACTGCAAGTCTTTGGAGGGCCCGTTTTGCCTTTTGAAAGAGGAATGCTCCTACTGGGTGCCGAAGTGGAGGCTACAGGCAACCAAGTCTGCTCCCTCCCTCTCCCTCCTGTTTTGGCCGTTCGGGGAATCTCTTCCTCAGAGCTGCTCCCACCACCTTCCTGTTCCTCACGCCATGATGGGTCAAGGACCTCATCATCTACACTCCCCTCTTCAAACACCTACTTCTCCTGGGTTGTCTCGCCAGCACCGTACGCACCAGAAAGTGGTAACTGAGTCTCATCATCATCTGATGCGTACTGAGGTGTGAACACTGCTGCTAGGCAAAAGAAAGCTACAGTGGTGGTTTATGTAGCCTGGGTAAAGCACAATATTTTTTTGAGAATCGCTATTTCTAACTGTCCCTCACAGTCTTCAACAGCAGCCTGTCCCTAACTGAATTCACAGCAGAGTGAACAGACATGGCGGCAGCGGCTTTTATAGTGCATCATGACATCATTTCAGCAGCCAATCACAGCCATGCCAATAGTTAACATGCCTACATGCCTAACAGGATGTGCCCACACTTCTGAGGATTCCCATTGGCTGAATCAAATGGAGCGGGCTCATAGAATTATGGGAACTTCCGATTCCGGTATTCGATATGAAAAAAGTATCGGAACTAAATATCGGAATTCCGATACAGCGAATATCGGCCAATACCAGATACTTGCGGTATCGGAATGCTCAACACTATTCATGGCCCATGTGTTTACTATGTAACTATCCCCTTATACTATGACATTTTATGGTATTTTATTATGTCCAACTTGTTTGGTTTTCCTTTTATTCCGTAATTAAATAAAAACTTTTTAAGTCTTTATCAATTTGGACTTTATTTTGGTTTATTCATATCTAATTGAGAAGGTTTCTATTGTCTTTTATGAATATTCATATATGCTATCTGTGTATATAGTGAGTGATTCTCACTGATTGTTGGCTTGGAAGCACCAATTAGTCTGGATGAATTAGAGGAGGCTCTAGATTCTATGGCAGGGAATAAGACACCGGGGTCTGATGGGCTGCCTGTGGAGGTATATAAACAGTACTCAAATATAATGCTTCCACAGCTGTTGAAGGTGTTTGAGGCGGCTAGGGAAGATGGGCACTTGCCCCGGTCCTTGAATGAAGCAATCATAGTGGTGATCCCCAAGGCTGATAAGGATCCATGTCTTCCAGAGTCATACAGGCCTATCCCCCTTTTAAACGTTGATGTCAAGATTTTTGCAAAGATTCTGGCGATGCGGCTGTCTAGAGTAATATCTAGTATTATTCATCCAGATCAAACTGGTTTTATGCCAGAGAAATCAACTGCAATTAATATCCGGCGGTTGTATCTAACTTTACAGATCCCATCTAAGGGAAAGGAACCCAGGGCTGTTGCATCTTTGGATGCTGCTAAAGCATTTGACAGCATCGAATGGCCACATCTGTGGGCTATATTAGCCAAGATGGGTTTCTATAAAAATTTTATTGCCTGGATACAGTTGCTGTATTCGTGTCCAGAGGCCAAAATTAGAATTAATGGGGAGATCTCAAATACAATTAACTTATACAGAGGGACCAGACAGGGGTGCCCTCTATCTCCCCTACTGTTTGCTCTGGCATTGAGCCCTTGGCAGTAGTAATTCGGGCGACACCTGAAATTAAGGGGTTTGGGTATGAGTCTTTGCAAGAAAAAATAGCTTTGTATGCTGATGACATGCTCTTGTTTTTGGGAGAGTGGCTATCTTCTCTGAGGGTGGCAATGGAAGTCTTTGGATCCTTCGCAGTGATCTCTGGTTTATGTATTAACTGGGAGAAATCTTCAATTATGCCGGTGAGAGATGCTCCCGAGAACTCCTTGGAATTGGCAGGACAATTAAATGTAATCAAAAAGTTTAAATAATTGGGAATTCATATTGGATATAATATACAAAATTTTGAGCGTTTAAATATTACCCCGCTACTTGCTAAATTTCATCAAAAAATAAAGGACTGGTGCAAGTTACCACTGAGTATGGTGGGAAGGGCAAACCTGGTAAAAATGGTTCTCATGCCACAAGCTTTGTATGCCCTCCACAATGCGCCCATTTGGATTCCTCGTCAAATCTTTTATCAGGTAAACAGAATATTTAAAGAGCTTATCTGGAAGAGGAGTGTTCCTAGAATTCGGTTGGAGGTTTTGCATACATCTAAAGAACTGGGGGGGTTAGCGGTTCCTTACCCGTTTCTGTATTATCTTGCAGCGCAGTTGCAGCATTTCAGAGGATGGAGGAGGAGGATTCCTTCATGTGAAGTTCCTCGGGATGTATGCTTACATGCGTATTGGGAAGGGACTTACTGGTGCAGGCGCTGGACTCAATGCGGTTCCGTCAGGGTCAAGCTATCAATAGTCCGATAATGAAGTGCATGGATAAGGTATGGAACACGGCCAAAGAAATATTGGGTATACAGGGAGTCACAGCGCATTCCCTGATCTGGAGAAACTTGACATGTACAGAGCTAAAGAAATTAGAGGGTTTGAGCTATGGGAGAGGAGAGGGCTTAAACTAGTATCACAGCTTTATTCGGAAGGGGAGTTTCGATCTTTTGAGGATCTCAAACAGACATTTTCCATCCTTAATAAAAGATTTTTTCAATGTCTCCAGCTGAGACATGCTTGTGAAGCACAACAGCGACTCGCTCCACTAGGTAATCCAGCTAAAACTCCGCTGTTGGATAGAGTAGTGATGGGAGCAGGATCAAGAGGTATTATATCCATGATATATGCAACCATGTTGGAAAAGAGAGTGGCAAGTTTGGAGATGCTGAAGAATAAGTGGCAAGTTGATGTAGGTGATTTAACAGATGATGAATGGGAGGATGCATTGCAAGAAGTCACGAAAGTCTCAGTTAGCGAGGCACAGAGAGTGTTGCATCTTTATTTGCTTCATCGAGTTTATCAAACCCCTGTATGGCTGTTGAAAATCGGCTATGCTAGAGAGGCAGATTGTTGGAAATGTGGAACGCCCAATGCTGATCTGATACACATGACCTGGAACTGTCCTCGGTTACGTAGGTTTTGGGGAGGTGTGAATGATTTACTTAATACTGTCTATATTTCAGGATCCTGACAGTGCCGGCATACAGCCTCCGCTGAGCAGGGACTCACCCGCACTGTAGGGACCCCTGGGGACCAGGATAGCCAGAAAGTATAGGTGTACAGGACCTGAGTGATGAAGTTTAGCAAGCCGGCACGGGACCTACGGTCATGTGACTGCAAGGGGGAGGGGCTTAGCGTCCTGCTTTCAGAGAAGACAGAAAACTCAGAGTCGGGCAAAATGGAGGTCATTCACAGTACGGACAGCGAGGTACAGGAGGGTAAACAGACGGGAGGTCAGACAAAGCCAAAGGTCATACACAAGAGGGTGACGCGGTACCAAGGGGACGAGCAGAGAGAAGTCGGGTCACAAGCAGAAAGTCATACACGAGAGGTAGCGCAGTACAAGAGGGACAGGCAGAACTCGTAACAGGGACAGAACCGGATCAAAACCAAACAAGCAAGCAAGATATCAGGCACAAGGCACACGTACGCACAAGGTCAACTAACTCAGCCGAGGGCAGGAGTATAACTGACACCGGACCTAGGTCCAGTGAGCATTAAATAGCCGCCCTCTGCCAGGGAGAGTCAAGAAAATAGCGTGCACTCAAGTCTTATTATTGAGGTGCAGGTGTAACGGACCTGTAGGTCCTATTACCAATAATAATATAGAATCACCGCACACTCAGAGAAATATAATGCCAACAAGTGTTCATTTTATTATGTACAAAACATGTGGGAGCCAAAAAAGAATATAAAGCACTAGATAGAAGCGATATATATAACGACGTTTCGGCTCAGCCCGAGCCTTTATCAGTTTATCGCTGCAAAATAGAGAGAAATACATCAAAATATATACAGAGACCAAAAAACAATTGCAGAAAAAACAGGAAAGAGAATATACAACACCAAATGAACATCACATTATCCAAATATAATACAGTGATAAAAACACATATATACATAGACATTATACTGCTTTCACGGAGAACATGGATATACGAAGCTGGAGCAAAGGCCCAGAAAACTAGTACCATACTCAATAGAATAGGGGGAATAGGGGGAAAGAAAAGGATTACCTGAATCCGTTTTCAAATCTTTTGAATAGATCGTAAGAGAACTTCCAAGAGAATAGCCCAAGTAAAACGGCTGAAAGGAATTCGTCAACATCATGGTTAGTAAAAATAGAAAAATAAATAAAGTTGTAACCGTAGTTATTCTAGTTTGGTGTATAGTGTATCAGCATTATGGGGAGAAAAGCATAACTACCATCCTTGTGATAAGAAGACTCATGCTCCTATTGATCAAGTATATGGTAATGTCATCAAAAAGTATTAGCCCACAGAATGTCTAAATAGTATAATGAGATTAATAAATCCACACAAGATGGCCATGTTAAACAACGCTCTTAGAAGAATGTAGGACGTCTCACATTACTATGTGTGTTGCGCATAATGTGCAAAATATCAGTAAATTTACTATGTAATAGCGCTCTAATTAGATGTCATTTGGAGGGAGAGTTACCTGTGATTATAGTGCTGTAAAGCGGCGCTCCCGCGCCTGGCTGCAATGGCGTCATGCTATAACCCTCAGTATGTGGCTGTATTTATATGGGAGCCCAGGTGGCCGCATCCGGCCGGAAGTAAAACCCCTGAACCGGAAGTGACGTCGCGCTGTCTTAATATAGACACTGCGCATGTCTGTGATGGTTGTCAGGGTGATCAGCAGATTGGCGTCCCTGTAATTTCTCTGATAGCGCCGAATAGTGTGTGTAAAGTGCGTAGAGGCTATAATTGTATGACATGTGGACAACATCGTAGTATTGCAAAAGAATAATAAGAAAAGTTAATATATACGCAGGCATATGGAAAACAATAAACCATGAAAAGAAATATGCAAAAGGAAAAAATAAAACAAAAATAACAAAAATGGTGAATAAAGAATAAGCGAATGAAATTAAAAAATAATAAAAATAGGGAATGAAAAATTGAAAATAAAAACAAAAATAAAAATAAAATTAAAAATTAAAAATTAAAAATAAAAAACCAACAATGTTGCTGACCATGCGCAACTAGTTAAATATGCATGCATTGTATATATAGGGTTATGAAGAAAATAAAGTAGAAAATAAAAAATAAAAAATAAAAGACTAAAAAATGAAAATTAAAAATAAAAAATAATAAAAAATAAAAAATCCAAAATAAGAGTCCAGTGGGCGGAGCAAAACTCACCTAGGGTAATAGCATGTTAGCGAGTCTGAAAAATAACAGAAGAAGCAGGGAAAAGGTTATTAGCAGTTATAGGAGCCAGTCTATCTCCCTATTAAGCCCCTTAGGGGCTAGAGTGTCTAACTTGTGTATCCAATATGTTTCTCTCTCTCTTAATAATTTAACATGGTCGCCCCCTCTCCTTGGGCGTGGTACATGCTCGATTACCTGAAATTTTAATTGTGCCACTGAATGTCGATATTTAGTGAAATGTTCAGGTAAAGGTAACCAGTTTTTTTGACACCTAATTGTTGATTTGTGGCTGGCAATGCGGTCCTTAACATGCTGGGTTGTTTCCCCTACGTAGAGGAGGCCACATGGGCATTTCACCAGGTAAACCACAAAGTTCGAATCACATGTATAGTAGCCACGTATAGGGAAGGATTTACCTGTCCTTGGATGAGTAATACTGTCTGACCTAATCACATTCGAACAGGCTGCGCAACTCAGACAAGGGAATGTGCCGCAACGGCGAGGGGCAAGTAGCCTCTGCGTAGTTGTAGGAAGTTTTGCGCACATTATGCGCAACACACATAGTAATGTGAGACGTCCTACATTCTTCTAAGAGCGTTGTTTAACATGGCCATCTTGTGTGGATTTATTAATCTCATTATACTATTTAGACATTCTGTGGGCTAATACTTTTTGATGACATTACCATATACTTGATCAATAGGAGCATGAGTCTTCTTATCACAAGGATGGTAGTTATGCTTTTCTCCCCATAATGCTGATACACTATACACCAAACTAGAATAACTACGGTTACAACTTTATTTATTTTTCTATTTTTACTAACCATGATGTTGACGAATTCCTTTCAGCCGTTTTACTTGGGCTATTCTCTTGTAAGTTCTCTTACGATCTATTCAAAAGATTTGAAAACGGATTCAGGTAATCCTTTTCTTTCCCCCTATTCCCCCTATTCTATTGAGTATGGTACTAGTTTTCTGGGCCTTTGCTCCAGCTTCGTACATCCATGTTCTCCGTGAAAGCAGTATAATGTCTATGTATATATGTGTTTTTATCACTGTATTATATTTGGATAATGTGATGTTCATTTGGTGTTGTATATTCTCTTTCCTGTTTTTTCTGCAATTGTTTTTTGGTCTCTGTATATATTTTGATGTATTTCTATTTTGCAGCGATAAACTGATAAAGGCTCGGGCTGAGCCGAAACGTCGTTATATATATCGCTTCTATCTAGTGCTTTATATTCTTTTTTGGCTCCCACATGTTTTGTACATAATAAAATGAACACTTGTTGGCATTATATTTCTCTGAGTGTGCGGTGATTCTATATTATTATCTCTGCCAGGGAGAGGCGGAACAATTAACCCCCAGTCAGACCAGGACGGGCCAAAGCTAAACCCAGTACTGGATCATCATGACAGTACCCTCCTCTCAATGGGGGGCCACTGGACCCTCAGGTCTCTCAGGGTACTTGGCGTGAAAGGCCCGGACCAACCAATCCGCATGAACCGATCGAGCAGGAACCCACAAGCGTTCTTCAGAACCGTAGCCTTTCCAATGTACTAGATATTGAAGGGGACGATGGACCAACCTTGAGTCGACAATTCGTTCCACCTCGTACTCCGACTGCCCGGCTACCAAAACCGGTGTTGGGGAAGCTGATGATCCCTCCCCAGCGGACCTCACAGGTTTCAAAAGGGCCTTATGAAAAACATTTGGGATCCGCAGATATGGTGGGAGACGCAACCGAAAAGCCACCGGGTAGAGTTGAGCGAAACGGGTCGAAAAAATTCAAAAGTCGACGACTTTCGCCAAAGTAGGGTTTCATGAAATGAAACCCGACCTCAGCATGAGGTCGGCCACGAGGTCGGCGACTTTAGCGCCAAAGTCGCATTTCAAAACATGCTTCAGCGCCCTTTTTCAGCCAATGAGGAAGAACGGACACTGTGGGCAACGTGATGACATAGGCAGCGGTCCCCACCATCTTTGAGAAGGGCATGCAAGTGATTGGCTTGCTTTGGGGGGCGTCACAGGGGGTATAAAAGGGCGTGCACGCCGACCGCCATCTTACTTCTGCTGATCTCAGTATAGGGAGAGATGCTGCTGCTGCAGATTCTGTAGGGAGAGCGTTAGGCAGGGAAGAAGAAAAAAAATCAGCTGCTGCTGCTAGCGATTTTGCCTGCACAACACACCAGTGCAGTGCAAGGGGAGGCTATATTTTGGTGGATCAGCTGCATTGCTGGTTTCACACTGCTTTGCAAACTGCTTTTTTAAAAGCAATCCTTTTTTTTTTGTCCTGGTGAGATAATGAGCGTGCATTTTTTCACACCGTACAGCGGTGTACGCTGCTCTCTCAGTACCGTGTAACGGCTGTTATCACGGCCACAGTGAAGCTAAGGGTGTGACTCTGTAAGGATAAGTCAAGGAGTTGTTCCGTTCTTACAGACCTACACTCTAGGGAGATTCCAATCCTGCCCTGTCCTATATAACATTTTTCACACCTGTCAAATTCATCCTGTCATACAGCGGTGTGATATACACTGGGCCTGACACAATACATCAGTGTCCAGAAGTGTGTAAGGACATTCCATTTCTCCCATCCTATATAACATTTTTCACACCTGCCAAATTCATCCTGTCATACAGCGGTGTGATATACATTGGGCCTCACACAATACATCAGTGTCCAGAAGTGTGTAAGGACAATCCATTTCTGCCGTCCTATGTCACATTTTTCACACCAGCCTAATTCAGTCTGTCATACAGCGGTGTGATATACACTGGCCTGACACAATACATCAGTGTCCAGAAGTGTGTAAGGACATTCCATTTCTCCCGTCATATGTCACATTTTACACACCAGCCAAATTCAGCCTGTCATACAGCGGTGTGATGTACACTGGCCTGACACAATACATCAGTGTCCAGAAGTGTGTAATGACATTCCATTTCTCCCGTCATATATCACATTTTACACACCAGCCAAATTCAGCCTGTCATACAGCGGTGTGATATACACTGGCCTGACACAATATATCAGTGTCCAGAAATGTGTAAGGACATTTCATTTCTCCCGTCACATATCACATTTTACACAACAGCCAAATTCAGCCTGTCATACAGCGGTGTGATATACATTGTGCCTCACACAATACATCAGTGTCCAGAAGAGTGTAAGGACAATCCATTTCTGCCGTCCTATGTCACATTTTTCACACCAGCCTAATTCAGTCTGTCATACAGAGGTGTGATATACATTGGGCCTCACACAATACATCAGTGTCCAGAAGTGTGTAAGGACATTCCATTTCTCCCGTCATATATCACATTTTACACACCAGCCAAATTCAGCCTGTCATACAGCGGTGTGATATATACTGGCCTGACACAATACATCAGTGTCCAGAAGTGTGTAAGGACATTCCATTTCTCCCGTCATATATCACATTTTACACACCAGCCAAATTCAGCCTGTCATACAGCGGTGTGATATACACTGGCCTGACACAATACATCAGTGTCCAAAAGTGGTAGGAGAATTAAATTCTCCCCTGTCCTATATACACCTTGTACCTTGTTTTACAGTTCCATATCGTTGGTGGAATTGTGGGTACATTTTTCAAAAAAATGAGGAAGTGTGGTGTAAGAGGCCGTGTTAGTGGGCGGGGGTTGCCAGCTGTTAATGATGGTGTTGGTGTTGGATCTGCTGGTAGTGGCAAAAGCAAAATAACACCTAATGCAGGAGGTGTTAAGCCTGCGTCATCGTCTGGCTCCACAAGGCCTCGAAGGCTCCCTTTTCTGGGAGTAGGTAAACCGCTTTTAAAGCCGGAGCTTCAGGAACAAGTTTTGGCCTACATTGCTGACTCGGCCTCCAGCTCTATCGCCTCCTCTTCTGAACTTGTAAAAAATAAAAGCACTGAGTCGTCTTTGGAGGCTCATGGTCATGATCCACACCTTTCTTTGTGTCCTTCACCCCAACCAAAATTGAAGGATGCGGCAGGCCACACAACAGATTACTCCATGGAGCTGTTTTCACATACCATGCCTGGGTTATCAAGTGAAATGGTGAATTACCCAGGCCAAGATGAATCTGACATGGAGTGCACTGATGCACAGCCACTGATAGATAATTCTGCTGGTACATTCACTCAGAGCACCACATGTTCCTCGCAGTGTACTGAGCCAGATTCTGACCCTGATGAAGCTCAGGTGCCCCTTCCCGCATACTATACCACCATACACGGTGACACAGAGGAAGGTGCTCATGACATTGAAGAGGAGGTGATGGATGACCCGGTTGTTGACCCAGATTGGCATCCATTGGGGGAAGAGGGTGCCGCTGCCAATAGCTCCAAAGAGGAGGAGGAGCATCCGCAGCAGGCATCAACATCGCAACAGCTGTTATCTGGCAGGCACGGAGCAGTCCAAAAACGGGTTACAAAAAGCCAAAAAGTTGCTGGACTGCTTGGCCAGACGGTCAAAATAGCACAGCGTGCAAGGACGCAAAATGTCTTCCATAGTAGGAAGAGTGCAGTGTGGCATTTTTTTGAACAAAATCCTAATGATCAGGCCAAGGTTATCTGTAAGAAGTGCGCAAAGACCTTTAGCCGAGGGAAAAATCTGAAAAATTTAAATACCAGTTGCATGCTTAGACATTTAACCACCATGCACTTGCAAGCGTGGACGGAACACCAAACCTCAAGTACCACATGTGCAAATGCTCCCAAAGAAGGTAGTCAGCAACGCTACATTGTTTCCCCCACTGTAAGCCCACCGGTTAGCACAGCAGCAAATGTTGAGGTGTCGTTGCAAGGCCAAAGCTGTCAGGGAATCACAATGTTATATCAACGAAAGACTGAATCTAGGCCATCAGAAAGAACACCAACTCCATCACCATCATCAACCCTCTCACAGTCCGCCCTGTCCACCGCTAGTTCCACCATAGGCATCTCTCAAGTCCAGCTCACCCTGCCAGAGACTATGAGTAGGACAAGAAAGTACTCATGCTCTCATCCGCGTACACTGGGTTTCAACGCCCACATTGTCAAACTAATCTCTCGAGATGATGCCCTATCGGTTGGTGGAAAGCGCAGCTTTCCTCGAACTCATGGCCTACGCAGTACCACGCTATGAACTACCCAGTCGCCACTTCTTTTCTTGCAAAGCCATCCCAGCCCTCCACCTTCATGTGAAGGACCGCATTGTCCATGCACTCAAGCAATCAGTGAGTGGAAAGGTGCATCTCACAACTGATGCATGGTCCAGTAGGCATGGCCAGAGCCGTTACGTGTCCATCACTGCGCACTGGGTTAATGTGGTGGATTCAGGGTCCACAGAGGACAGCGGTGGTGGGACTGTGCTGCCTAGCCCACGGTATAGGAAACAGTTGGCTGTAGGCGTTCGACCCTCCTCCTCCTACTCCTCTAGAACCGAAAGCTCGTCCCCAGAGTGCAGTCGCAGCAGCACTCCATCCGCAGCTGCCAGTGTTGCACACGAGGTGTCCCACTATCGATCAGCTAGTGGAAAGCATCAGCAGGCTGTGTTGAAGATGATGTGTTTGGGCGACAGACACACCGCGGAGGTACTGGCCGACTACTTTCAGCAACAAACTGAGTCATGGCTGGGCAGTCTACATCTTGAGGGAGGCAAGGTAGTCAGCGATAACGGCCGTAATTTTGTGGCTGCCATAGCCCTTTCAAAACTCAGACACATACCTTGCTTGGCTCACACCTTGAACCTGGTGGTGCAGTGCTCCCTCAATAATTATCCAGAGTTAACAGGCCTGCTCCAGAAGGTTCGAAAACTGTGCTCGCACATCCGCCGGTCGCCCGTACACTCCAGTCGCATGCAGAAGCTGCAGTGATTGCTACACCTTCCCAAGCACCGGCTAATTATCGACGTTGCAACTAGGTGGAACTCCACCCTGCACATGGTTGAGCGGCTGTGCGAACAGAGGCAGGCTGTAATGCATTTGTGGGAGGATACCCGGACAGGCACTTTGAGGGCAGACATGGAGTTGACAGGTGTGCAGTGGTCAAAGCTGAAAGACCTCTGTAAAGTCCTTCAGTGTTTTGAGGAATGCACACGGCTGGTAAGCGCAGACGACGCCATCATAAGCATGAGCATCCCACTTATGCGTCTGCTCTTGCAAACTTTGATGCACATTAAGGAGCAGGCGTCTGCAGCCGAGGTTGAGGAGGAGGAAATCCTTGATGACAGTCAGCCATTGTCTGCTCCGGGACCTCTCCTGGACGAGGTGGAGGAAGAAGAGGAAGAGGAGGAGGAGGGTGATGATGGGGATGATTATTTAGGGGAGGAGGATGCTTCTCGTGTGTCCAGAGAAAATGTTGGCGTGGCAAGGTCTGGTACAGGGTTTGTGTGTGACTGGAGGGATGTGGATTTGCCAGAAAGTGCTCCTCCACCAAGCAGTCGCACTGCATCATTGACACCGGGAACATTGGCCCACATGTCAGATTATGCCTTGCAGATCCTAAAAAGGGACCCCCGCATTGCCAAAATGATGAACGATGACGACTACTGGTTGGCCAGCATCCTGGATCCACGCTATAAAGGCAAATTCCAAAATATCTTGCCACAGGAGAACCTTGACCTAATATTGGCTAACAAACAAGCTACTCTGGTAAACCGGTTGGTTGAGGCATTCCCAGCACACAGCAGCGGAGATGGTTCTCACACAAGCCGTAGGGGCCAGGGGCAGCTTGGAAGAGGTGTTCGTGGTGCACACATCAGAAGTTGCGTTGGAGACAGGGGTTTCATGACCATGTTGTGGACTGATTCTTCAAGTCCCGCTCACACGACTGGTAATACTGCATCGATGGAAAGTGACAAAAGACAGCACTTGTCAACTATGGTTACAAACTACTTTTCCTCCCATGTCGATGTTCTCCCTCACAGGTCATTCCCCTTTGACTATTGGGCCGCTAAACTGGACACCTGGCCTGAATTGGCACAAAAAGCGCTACAGGAGCTCGCTTGACAAGCTGCAAGTGTGCTATCGGAAAGAGTCTTCAGTGCTGCTGGATCAATCCTGACAGAAAAAAGGACCCATCTGTCGACCCAAAATGTGGATGATCTAACCTTCATTAAAATGAACCATGCATGGGCTTCCAAGGATTTTGTCCCACCTTCCCCTGATGACACATAGGTTGACAGAAAAATGGCTTGCTTTGGTGCTCCTCTTCCTGGGACTTGAACAATTTCTCCTTTTGCATCAGCTCAATGTCCAAGATCAACATATGCCACTTTCTAAAACTCCCTAACTGTGCTGCCTCCCCCCCATGGCCGGAGTCTCCACCTAGCGCATGAGACCGTGCGAGTGCCGTTGCCCTGGACAGGTGGGTAGGCTGACTCTTGGGTGCGGGCACTGGCACAGGGTCCCTCATAGTGCAATCAAGTGTCTCTGACGGTGGTGGTGCACACCCGCCGTCAGACACACCGCCGTACTATGAGGGGCCAAGTGCCAGTACCGACGCCCACGAGTGGGCCCCCCTTGCTTGGGCAGGGCCCCAGCATTTGCAATCTTTACCTCTCCCTGCTCCTCCGCTGTGTAGTCTGGGCCGTCAAATCCATACTGGGCCTGACACCGTCTGAGCCTGCCTCCTGATCTATAGACATATATTTTGAATGTGTACACTATGCTATCCATACATGTTATCCGGTGATACGGTACCCTTTCTCACTTTTGTGCAATCACGTGTAATCCATACTGGGCCTGACACCGTCTGAGCCTGCCTCCTGGTCTATAGACATATATTTTGAATGTGTACACTATGCTATCCATACATGTTATCCGGTGATACGGTACCCTTTCTCACCTTTGTGCAATCACGTGTAATCTATACTGGGCCTGACACTGTCTGAGCCTGCCTCCTGATCTATAGACATATATTTTGAATGTGTACACTATGCTATCCATACATGTTATCCGGTGATACAGTACCCTTTCTCACCTTTGTGCAATCACGTGTAATCCATACAGGGCCTGAGAGCGGCTGGCGAGCTGTTAAGCAAGCTACAGCACCTGTGGTTTGGACACGTAAGTTTTTCATTTTCTCAGGAATGATGGTTAGGCCTAATTCCGGAACTGCGGTTGACCTGCACTTATTGGGAAATCATCGTTCGCTGGTAATAATTGTAATCCCAGATCCCCATCACTAACGGTGTTCAGCGGGTTATCTGCACCTGTAAGCGACAAACGCTGGCCCTTTCAGTGTAGCGCACATGCAGCCACGGACATGTAAGGGCATGACACACCAGTTATTGGCCAATCTCACGTGCCAGAGCCTCGCGTGTCCCTCTAGTAAGCCGGACTCAGACCGTGGGACATGACGGAGTCTCCTTCGTTAACGGAATTAAGCTTGCAATGTGTGCATCTTTTTTGTTGCTGGATGGTTGAGGTTGCCCGTGTTGAGTCAAATTACGCCGCAGGCTCCACTCCTGGTGGTGCCCTTCTGGACATTCCTTTAAGGTTCAGCTTTGCAACCATACTGCCCACGTAAATCAAACACTTTGCCTTCATGAACGCTGTTTGGAGGGTCGTGACTCATGGGAATAACGCCGTCCAATCAGTTAACCTGCTAGAGAGATCCTTCGTTGCTCCCAAGCATGACATCACACTCCCTAGGAGGACGGTAATGCCACTGTGGCGACCGTACTCCATGGGGCGACACATGTGCCCTGATGCCCAGCCACTGCTCGATGAATCTGCTGGTACATTGACCCAGACCACTACATTCCCCTCGCACTCTACACAGCCTGAATCTGACCCTGATGAAACTCAGGTTACCCTTCCCATATACTGTTCCATCTTACACGGTGACAAAGAGGAAGCTGCAGATGAAAGTGCAGGTTCGGCCCACCCGCCGTCAGACACACCACCGTACTATCAGGGGCCCTGTGCCAGTGCTGTCGCCAACGAGTGGGGCCCCCCTGCTTGCTCAGGATCACAGCACTTGCAAGGTTGAAATACTGTGCAGTGAGATGGAAGATGGGGACGACGAGAAGTCCAGACTAGTACAGGGATTCCCTAGCGAGGAGACTTATTTCATTGTTTTCAATGTTGGGACAGCAAGTTTTGGGGAGCACTATACTCTGGAGAATGATAGATGGGGCCCACCATACACTGGAACATTCCAAAGGTGGACATCAGACACTGGATTTACAGGGCCCATTATACACTAGAGCATTAGAAATGGGGCCCATTATGTATGGAGCATTATTTGGGCCCATAAGACAGTGGAGTTGGTCATCCATTGGGACCAACATATACTGTAGCATTATTTGGAGCTCATCATATACTGTTTCAAACATTATATGGGACCAATGATTCTGTATGGAGAAATAGATGGGCCTCATCATGAGATGTAAAAAGTGAAGTATTTTCCTTTGTAGTATACCACTATTTCTCTGCCGTATCGGAGCAGCATGAGTTGTCGTATGTGTTAAAGGGGCGCTCTTAAGCCCAGGGCACATGAAAACCTGGAGCCAGCCCTACCCCCCCACAACTTTAGCCAAATAACCCCCATTTTTCAGTGCGTAACTAGTATTATGAAGTAAATAAAGGGTGACAAGCTTCAGTAATAAGAATTTATGCTTTTGGCATTCAAATGGGCACTGTTGGTGTGTTTCCTGTCCTCCTCTCACTGCCGACTTTTCTTCCCCATTGACTTACATGCATTCTATGTGTCTATATCTATTTCATATCTGTTATAAACCCTGTCATAGGGCTCCATTATATGTCCATTTTGCAAGGCGGCAAGAAAATCTCGCCATACGAATGTCATACGGATTACATATGGATGCAGACATGCGCAAAATACGCAACCACACCTTGCTTACGGATGACATACCGAGCACTATTTAGGGGTCATTCATCCGTATTATGCATGTAAACTACTGACCGTATTTTGCGTCGGTTAGTGTGACCCCGGCCTTATGAAGAATCCAGAAGAGACTTTGATTTCTTTAAGAATTCTTGATGAATGCATACAAACAGCAGCAGGTAAAAAAGACTTTCTTCAGACAGGCTGAAAACACATGTGCTTCTAATGAAGCCAAGATGGAGAATGAGACACAGGGAGAAGAAGAAGGAAGTGACATCACACCAGAAGAGGGAGACAGGGAGACAGAAGGCCCCCAAGTCTTAGGTGGGAATAAAGTGGTGACAGCTTCTTTTCCTCCAGGTTCTGCTGCAAGAACATCAGTATCCATACAACCTCGGAGACCGGACTCCGGACCATGCGCTTTAACTTAAGGAAGGGCTCTGCTCTCACCCTTATCCTCAGTTCTCTTCTCCCCACGTTCCATACTAATCTATCTTCCTTCTGGAGAATCAGGCTTTCTCTTGCTCTTTCCCGTGCTGTGGCGCCCCCAGGAGTATGGGCGCCACAGTGGCATTACCTTCCTCCTAGGGAGTGTGATGTCATGCTTTTGGAAGCAATAAAGGGTCTCTCTGTCAGGTAAATACAACACACAGCACAGTTCCCACTCCAGGCCAGCAGAGGGAGCTCTGAACCAAAACTGGGGAAAGAGCTGCTCTCTGGAGGCCAGGAAGGGGAAGTTTAGTTAGTTCGTGTGAGGAGGGCGTAGTGTGTGGATGAGAGGAGAAGAGCTGGAGGATTGAGCAGAGTTCAGGCTCACTTCTAGCGTGGTGCATGGTTCCGGGGTCCGGTCCCGAGAAGTTTGAGAAACTGATGTTCCTGCAGCAGAAACCGGAGGAATAGGAAGCTGTAAATGCTCTGTTCACACATAAGACTAGGAGGCACAACAGCAACGTGTGAGCCAGAAGAAGGAGGATACAGCTGTCTGCCATACGAGGGGGTTCTAAAAGAGAGCAAGCAAGAGGATCTTCAGTGTAACTCAGTACTGCATGTACCTCAGATAAGCGCTAGAAAAGAGACTACACAACTCATCTGCATAGAGAGATTCCTGAGTTGCTTCCAGGCTAGCCAACTCCTGTTCCATCTGCAATCTGGATCCTGGACTTTGCAAAGCAAAGTAAAGGTAAAGGAAACTGCACCCTGTTGTGTCATTGCCTTCTTCCTGCAACCCCCTCAGTTCTGCTACATCTCTGTGCCTAACACTGCACCCTCTTCCTCAACACCTATTCTCACTGCCCTGGGACTACAGCTCTACCTGTGGGGAGCTATTACATCTTGCTGCCTTATACCATCTGTCCCAGAGAATCTGCCTGCAGCGTCGGATTAACCCCTTCATTGCCGAGCACCACAGGTGGCATCGCGTATCATCCACTTATAGACTTTAACCAGCCACGCTTAACCCCTTTTACATGGACGCCCAGGGCCACGGACCGGGTCACCGCTACTGTGACACTTCCCTCTGAGATACCGGCCCAGTACCACACTGCCCTGGCGGGCGATCCACATGCCAACAGCTCCGACTCACAACAGTCTGCTGCAGCACTTGCTTCCACTCCATCCCTCTCTCGGGATCTTCTCTCTCTCACTGACCCTTTCCTAACATTCTCCCGCTCTCTTGTGCAGTCTAAGCTCCACCCACTTCTCCAGCACCCTTCATGAACCAAAGCAGCTGGCTTACAGGGTGCTCTGCTATTCTAAAGTGTCTGTGCTGGGTGCAGGTGTTGGAGTGTGGTCAGGTGTCTCCACCTTACCTGGATAGTGGGGTACCACACCTCAGAAGGAGGTGCAGTACCTCTGTGGCGACTGAACCCTCAGGGGCACCACATATGTACCAGGGTATCCGCCTTGTAGGTATAGGTTTGCCTTTTTTAACATGATAGATTCCCTTTAAATTATACAAAATGTATAAATGTAATTAGGAATTGTATACTGGTGGCCCTCTGGGGCCGTGTAACTGCAGCATTACTGCAACCTACTAAACTGTTGTAGACGTGTAACTACGTGAACCTGTCACTCATGTGGGAGCTGTAGACCTAAAGCTGGCCATAAACTTATGATGGCAAATGGACCACTGCTCATTCTGCCGTCAGTGATCTCTCCCTTTACCACCTACACACTCCTCTGATACAAGTCGGGTCCTTTAAATTTCAAGCCTTTTTCTCTTCCCTGACATCACATTTCGTCAGGATCAAACAAAAGTAATCAATTGCGTATTTAGGCCTTAAAGGGGTATTCCCATTTCCAAGATTCTATCCCAATAAACAGGGTGGGCCATTTATATGGATACACCTAAATTAAATGGGAAGAGGGTCATGTGACAAACTTATTGAGAATTTCACAGGAAAAACAATGGTGTATCCATATAAATGGCCCACCCATGTTTATCCATATAAATGGCCCACCCTGTATTATCAAATGCCCCTATTAGAAATGTAGCATAGTTCTTATTTGCCATGTCTCTTTCCTCATGTGCAGGGCATTGCTGTAGCCTAGGTTTCCATGGTTACGACCACTAGCAACTAGATAAGTGCCACTATATGAGTGGCCGTAACCATGGATGCCTAAGGAAAGGGACATAGCATCTCAGGAGAACTATACTACCTTTCTAATTGGAGGTATTTGATATTATTATTATTAAACCTACTACATATTGGGGTAGGATCTTGGCGATGGGAATACCCTTTTTTTTAAGGCTTTCCTCATGTGCACCCCCCCTAAATAAATGCCTGTCGCATACAATATAGTTGCACTAAAAAGCTTAATCTGGTCCGATTTTTTGGCTAGTAGTCCGCAGTCTTTTATGCCAAGGGCTCATTCACATTTGCTTATTTTAGATTCGTTTTCTTTTTTTTAAATTTGGCAGTAGATGTTCATGATTTAATTTACATGTCACTTGCAAAAAGAGAAGAAAAAGTGACCTGTAAATATATATTTTACTTTTTCTTTATTTTTTTTTCTAAAATGCCCAGCATGTGGCAACAGCTCGGTATTGGTACCATTTTTACCACATAGACGTTTATTTAAGAAAAAAACAAAAAAAAGATTTTTAATTAGTTTAAGCATGCATTTTTTTTTGTTTTTTTTTCATTTGCTTTTCTGCAAAATTGGTTAATGCTTTAACCAAAAACGAATCTACTACATGAAAAATGGTCAACGCTGAGCAAAAGGGTTACAATATGGAGAGAAATGTGTGTTAAATATTAATAATCCGTTAATTTCTTATAAGACTCAGTTCTGTAGAATGCTTTAGCTTACATGACATAGGCTATTTTTAAGCTTGGCTCATGGTAGAAAGACAGCTCCATATATGTAGAGACCACGTGCTTTAGGAGACGTATATAATTCATGGCTAACTGTAGAGGGTGCTCTTCTTCCCTCACCATCATGAGACACAGACGCAAGATGACATAACTCAACAGCTGGTATGTTACTTTAGTACGAAGAAGCCGAACTGAGAGACAGACGCCATTTGCCATGTGGGATCTCAGAGCATGATCTAATGGACAATATCTCTTTCACTTATTTTTATTCACCTGTTTTTCTGTAATAACCTTTCTTTGATGGAAGAAACCAAATAAACCACTCTATTTTTATCTGGTAACTAGTCCTGAATATTTTACAGGATATGCATTATTCTACATTGGAGAGCCAGCCAGATCTGAATTTTTGTACTTTTTTGCGGATTTCCCTCAACTTGCCCACACGGGGGAATGGACTTTGCTAACGTCAAATCATATGTGCAAGTTATCGGGAATTCCACTACTTACAAGAATCACATAGAACCTAGAAGTAAGAATTGCCAGATAGATTGAGAAGTACTACAAGTGCCAAAGTGCCAGACGTGCTGAAACCAAGACAACAGGAACCCAGCGTTGTCCATCAAAGGAGCTGAGACATTTCAAGGTAAGATAAAATGGATGTCATTAATTGTCTTGCTAAGCAGAGTAAATTGAAATTTAAGTCTGTAGACAATTCTAATTCAGAAGTTTTATGGTTAAGTTTATATGCCGAGTGTGAACTCGAGAATCAGAGGTTAGATTCTAAGTTTTTCAATAGAGAAAGAGAGAGATTAAAAAATATTCTACAGATGGTAGATATATTTCATAGATCTGTGTCAGAGAAATCCAAAAATGATTGTTGTGATGTTCTCGAGATTGGCTGTAAAGTTAGGGAGATTGACTGTAATCAAGTGTCTGTAGCGGCCATTGGAGGTGACCTTGCAGACGTGGAACAAGATGGAGAAGTAGGAGGAGACTTCAGAACTGACGTAGAGGACGTACAAGGGAAAGACGTACCACTAAAAATAGACGACTCACAGGCCCAAATCCGAAGTAGCGTGAGGAAGGATTTGATAAAGATATGCCAAATAATTCCTGCTTATGACAACAAAATAGATGTTTGTAGGAACTCTGAGATCTTTGAAAGTTGTTCTGATAAATTTGATTTATCTAACGAGGAGAAGAATCAGTTGTTCAAAATGTGGATCCCTGTAAATTTTGCTAGGAGATTGTCTTTAAAGTTATCTGGTGAAACACATGAGAATTTAACTGATAAAGACAGATTAAAAATTCTCATTTTTTGTTCATCAAATGAAAATCATCCAGATATTGATATTCTTCAAAAATTAAGGATTGGTCGGAAGGAATGTATTTTTACGTTCATGTCCATATATGAACGTTTGTACAAAATGCTGAGTGAGAATGTCAAAACACCGTCCCTCATAAGGAGTTTTGTAAGCAAATTTTGGTTTCTAAATCCTGCATCTCGTGTTATTGCGTCACAAAAAGATTCTTTGTTTGAATGTGCGCAATCCCTTGATTTTGCCAGAAAACACGAGAATCGTGAAAGGAAAGTAAATTGTGCTAATTTTGTGAAGACAGGCAGAGTAAAATCTTATCAGAAGCCGGTATTAGCAAAGCCTTCTAAAATGAGTTTTCCCCAAAATCAAATCTACGAAGAAAGAAAAAGAAAATCACATGTTTGTTATAAGCCATATGGAATGATGCAAAAGAACACCGAAAAGACACAAATGGAATTAAGAAAATTGATGAGTTCTGATTTTCTTTCTGTAACAAAGATGGCCGAATTTAACAGACAGAAACAGGTGGTGAGTGACATCATGGCCTGTAAACTGAATACTCTGCTCCAAGAATCTATCAGCTTTAAAATGGCAAGAACCTTTCAGGATATTTTTTGCAGAGAAATAAGTATGGGTGTAGGAATTGGCTAGAAAAAGTAATATATATTGTGTAACAGTGTTATACAATTAGTGAGTTATAGAGTATAATCCTGTAGTTTTATGGTTTGTGGATATATACATAGTCATACAGTATATATATAGAGTGTTTGTAGAAGTAGAAATAGTAGAACTGTATTTTTTAATGAAAATTAAAATCTACATCAGTAATAATATTTAGAATATGAATATGATATTAACCTTATTTTTTATGTTTCCTTAGAATTTTCATTTCAAAGCAGGACTTAATCGAGAAAAATTCTCTTCCAAGGATTTATGCCTTTATTTACACAGGAAGTTGCAATATTGCATGATTTTATATATCTAACCCTTAAAAGGAAATAACTAATTGCTTTTTAAAATGTTCTGGGTGTGTGCCTTTTACTGCATGGTTTGAATGACAACCACAGCAGGGGAATTTGAACCTTGTTCTAATAATACAAGTATACCAGTATGCTATGTCCCTGTTCCTTAGGAAAAGAATTTTAAAGGGGGTCTCAACTTTTGCAAAGCAATGGAATTTTTTTTCCAGGCCTAAATGTCAAGTATAGCTATACATATACATATATTTATGTCATGTGTATTTGGGGAATATTCAAAGAAATATTAAGAGACTAAATTGAAATAGTTTACAATGCATTGATAATTAGGATAATTTGGGTTAAAATACGTGTATTCATCACACCTTCGTATGTGAGGTATTTGGTTTAAACTTAATATGTGACACAGTCTGAGTGACAGTGACTGAGTGTATGAGCAGCTGCTGAGCGAGTAATGTGATATGTTTGTGAGACCTCAGGATCCTGAATGCATGAGAGAAAAAAAAAAAAAACAAAAAAAAAAACCCAAAAGCTTTTATCTTTAGGAAATTATTAGAATATTAAGATACATAATGAAATATTATCTATACAACATATATTTCTATATTTCTATAGTAATTATTATTTCTTGATTTAGTTAATTGTGGATAAGTGCAAAGTGCAATTGCACATCAAAATGGTTTATGCAAATTAATTTTTCCAAAGGATAATTTTATGATATTCAAATTAATTTTAATGGTTACACATCTTCAGACAAATAATGGTATAAGCAAGTATAAATTTACATAATTTATACATTAATTATTTTTAATTTTGGTTTTGATAAATGAATTATTTCATAGAACAATATTTTTTGGTATTAAGGGGGAAAATATGTTTTTGATCCTGACTACATCATCACATTTGATTAATACTTCTTCTTCACACATTTTAATAGGAAAAAATATTAATAAGGTGCAATGGTATAAGTATTGGGTATAATAACAAGTATTATAAAGAGTCATTTCTTTACACTAAGAGGAATTACATGCAAAGTTGCATGATTTGAATATTTTGATAACACAAGTTTATGACAATTATGAAATAATCCAGATCATGGAAATATTAAGGGTATATGTTACTGAAGACATAACTACTCTGCATCAACATAAAGGCCTTATTCTTATTTTTATTTTTATTCTTATTTTTCATTATTTTTAATTCTTTCACCAATATTTAGTAAAGTAATATCTACTGAGAATATTGCTTCATTAAATATAGCAATTATATGGTTCTATTACTAAGGAAAATGTTTCACTTCTGAGTTATATGCAACAATTCTTTTATTCATTCATTCGCTCACTCATATATTCTTATTTTGGTTCATGGCTTTACATTCCTACATATTATTAGTATAATAAATATATTCCTTATTAATAAAGATGATAACACTGGTTACATAAAACACAGTGACACCTATGGGTTGAAAAAGGTAATTACACCTATGACATAAAAAAATGTTCTATCACATAAAAAAAATGGATAATAATGTATTATCACTTATTATTGGTTTATTATTTCAAATATTGAAATCCATATATGGTACAAATTCTGATAATAATTATATGGATATTACTGATTGCTATGGTACGCTGTGATATTATAGGATAGAAAATTACCAGATTTGGTATAGACTAGGGAATGAAGACTTCAAGCAAGATACTGAAATTATGTTAATAAAGACTTTTCACATTTCTAAACTTCATTGATTTTTATCAGTTGCAAGAAGAAGAATGCCGCGATCCAGAAGTCCCAGAAGGTAACAAAGCTATGATTACTGAGTAATAGACTGTGTTAATTACAAATGCAGTATTCACCACTGACAGTCACAAGTGCAGTATCCACCACCGACAGTCACAATTAAAGTGTCTAACCTGACAACCAGAGGACGATGATCCTATGATGCTGAGATGAACGGTGTTATCACGTTCTTATCAAGTTCCAGAGGTTTTCAATCACCTGAAAAGCTTCGATGAAAGCTGGTGAACAATGAAGGTAATTATCAGGAAGCTACAACCCTGACATATGTCCTGTGCATTAGGACAAGGACTGGTTATGGTGCTATGTTTAGCAAGGAAGAGTCATTTTAACCCTTGCTTTGCTGACCAAAGACGTCACACCTGTTCAAAGACCAGTGCCGATGGAGGATTCCAGAATATCCAAGGCGAGCCAATGTAAGCCCAGGTTTTTAAAGATGACACTGCACAGATATTAAAGCTGCATTTCATCTATAGACTTTGTTTCTTATCAACATTTGAATTTATGGACTTTGATTTGATACACCACACAATTCCTACAACATCTATATGCTATAAGAAAACTGTATTTTTAAAAGAACCAAGAAGAAGACAGAAGACATCAAAATGAAGACCAGATGACATCAGATGATGATGACTGGACCTGAGATGCTTCAATTTAGACTTAGGGAAGTATAATTATACATATTTTATATGAATATTGTTCACGGCTTACCATAACATGAATTCACATCAATTATGTCATTGAGTACTTATAACGGTAATCTAATATTATTATTATTATTATTATTATTATTGATATTAAATTATTTTGTCAAAGAAGAAGAAAAGAAGAAAAAAGATCGTTATATTTGAGGGTTCCAATTAATGTCTGTCTCCCTCAAAAGGGGGAATTGTTAAATATTAATAATCCGTTAATTTCTTATAAGACTCAGTTCTGTAGAATGCTTTAGCTTACATGACATAGGCTATTTTTAAGCTTGGCTCATGGTAGAAAGACAGCTCCATATATGTAGAGACCACGTGCTTTAGGAGACGTATATAATTCATGGCTAACTGTAGAGGGTGCTCTTCTTCCCTCACCATCATGAGACACAGACGCAAGATGACATAACTCAACAGCTGGTATGTTACTTTAGTACGAAGAAGCCGAACTGAGAGACAGACGCCATTTGCCATGTGGGATCTCAGAGCATGATCTAATGGACAATATCTCTTTCACTTATTTTTATTCACCTGTTTTTCTGTAATAACCTTTCTTTGATGGAAGAAACCAAATAAACCACTATATTTTTATCTGGTAACTAGTCCTGAATATTTTACAGGATATGCATTATTCTACAATGTGGGGGAAAAAATACTGCATTCGACAACACATGCCTGATCCATATTGTCAAGTGTGAGAGTAAAGCCTCAAGACATAGACAGTAGTCCCTGTTGGAACGTCCTACTTAGCCATTGTGCCGCCATATGGTGCTCTATAAATGGTATCCAAAAAAAAAATATGGATGCCATGAAAAAATCCTCCATATGAGACCTAGAGGTGCAGAACTGGCTCTCTAGTTTGGCTATGATTATACAACGCTTTGCTTTTATGGAGCCATAATACAGTTGTGTACACAACACCGTACTATATAATATATAAAGCTCAATGTGGGAGTGTATGTACTGTATGTGTGTATGTCCGGGATTGGCATCCGCACGTCGCAGCTACAGCCATAAAATTTGGCACATTCAAGCAAAAAAGGAAGCACACTGTAGCGCCAAACCATGCAAACATGAAAAATGAATAATGAATTGCATTACTGCATTAGAAATATGAAAAATTGAGAAAGTTTAGTGCATAAAATGGCCAAGTTTATGCGCTAAACTTTCTCAATTTTAACCCCGCGCGTTCCAATTCACCAAACAATTTTACCCCTATCTACAAAATGGGGAAAAAGTGTATGTATGTATTGGCATCTGCACCATCGTAGCTACAGCCATAAAATTTAGCACAGTCACACACCTGGGCACAGAGAGCGTCATAGGCTATGTTGTGAGGCGAAATTTTAACTCCGCGCATTCCAATTCACCAAACAATTTTGCCCCTATCTACATAATGGGGAAATAGTGAAAGGAAAAGTGTTGGAGGCAAATTGAGAGCTGCCAGATGTGAACAAGGGGGACTTAAAGAATGAGAGCGATGGCGCCAAACAGTATATACCGTACAGTTGCTAAGGTGGGGCCCTGACATGGGATACTCACCACACACGGGGATATGAACACACACACAAAATGCACCACACACTACCACGTGCTTCAACACATATACCACCCTCAGCACACATTTCACCACACATACACCAACCTCGCCACATAAAAGTCCAAACACAAAAGTGGCCACTCAAAACTCGCCACGCTGTCCCAAAGCTGTTTAAAAGATGAAAAATGAGCTGTGATTGGTTGCTATCAGCAACAGTTTTCTTTGTAGGCAGTTGTGGTAACTGAGGCCTATTATTCTTATCATTTCTATGGTGTTATCGTCCGTCTGTAAAGCTGGAAATAACACAATTTATTACCGTGCCAACACAGACCACCCTCTGACACAGACTGCAGGGGGAGCCCAGTATCACACAGGATAGGATTAGATACACAGCTCAGCAGTCAGTATCACACAGGATAGGATTAGATACACAGCTCAGCAGTCAGTATCACACAGGAGAGGATTGGACACATGGCTCAGCAGTCAGTATCACACAGCATAGGATTAGATACACGGCTCAGCAGTCAGTATCACACAGCAGAGAATTAGACACACGGCTCCACAGTCACTATCACACAGGATAGGATTAGATACACAGCTCAGCAATTAGTATCACACAGTATAGGATTAGATACACGGCTCAGCAAGCAGTATTACACAGGATAGGATTAGATACACAGCTCAGCAGTCAGTATCACACAGGATAGGATTAGATACACAGCTCAGCAGTCAGTATCACACAGGCTAGGAATAGATACATGGCTCAGCAGGCAGTATCACACAGGATAGGATTAGATACGCAGCTCAGCACACAGTATCACACAGAATAGTATTAGATACACAGCTCAGTAGACAGTATCACACAGAATAGGATTAGATACACGACTCAGCAGTCAGTATCACACAGGATAGGATTAGATACACAGCTCAGCAGTCAGTATCACACAGGAGAGGATTAGACACATGGCTCAACAGGCAGTATCACACAGGATAGGATTAGATACACAGCTCAGCAGTCAGTATCACACAGGATAGGATTAGATACACAGCTCAGCAGTCAGTATCACACAGGATAGGAATAGATACATGGCTCAGCAGACAGAATCACACAGGATAGGATTAGATACGCAGCTCAGCACACAGTATCACACAGAATAGTATTAGATACACGGCTCAGCAGACAGTATCACACAGAATAGGATTAGATATGTGGCACCCCTGAGGCTCGGTTGCCACAGAGGTACTGCACCTCCTCCTGAGGTGTGGTGCCCCACCATCCAGGTAAGGTGGGAAGCTCCTAACCACACTCCAACACCTGCACCCCACACCACAAAGTAGTGTAGCAAAGCACCTTCAGCAGCTCCCTGCTTGGAGTATAGCAAAGCACCCATTGGTGGCTCCCTGCTTGGAACACGAAACGTGCTGGGAGGTGGGTGGAGTTGAGTTTACATTAAAAGAGCGAGAAGAGTTTAGGATTCAGCAGTTAGTTAGTAGTCAGTCATTCAGTCATAGGCATTCAGTCATTCAGTCAGTCACTGAGAGTGAGTGAGGATGCAGAAGGACAGAGAGTGAGACAGAGAAGATCCCCGGGAGATGGATGGATGAAGGAAGTGCTGCAGCAGGCCACAGTGACCTGGGTCTGCTGGCACAAGAAATAGACATAGAAGGAAAACCTGATTGTTCCATAGAAAGAAAGGATTAGTACAGAATGTGAGGAGTAAAAGACAGAACAGAGGACGTGGGTTAGAGAAGAACCCTGCCTAGGAGTTCTAAGTGCAAGGCCGGGGCCCGGTCCCCGAGGTTGTATGGATACTAATGATCCTGCAGCAGACACCGGAGGAAAAGAAGTTAGCAATACTTTATTCCCACATCAGACTTGGTGGCACAACAGCAACATTGATAGTGAGCTGGGACTAGGAAGCAAGAAGTCCCCGAAGCAGGCTACAGCTGTCTGCCGTACAAGGAAAGTTCATAAGAACATCGGACAGGAGAAACTCCAGTGTAACTCAGTACTGGGAGTACTTCATTTATAGGCGCTATAAGAGGAGACGTTCAGAAAGGCACATGTTGGCGGAGTGTTGGAAAGGAGTATTCCACCTGGCCTGGAGGTTGACTGAGTCCCTGACCTGGAGGACACAGCACAGAGGCAGGCACCTGTTTGCACAACAGACTGTGAGTAAAGCTTTGGAACTACATGCCCTGGTGTCCTCCACTTATTCCTGCGCCAACACACCCGGCACTGCTACATCTTGGTGCCCAACACCGCCTGACCTACATCTCCCCTTGGCCTCCACATCTACACTGCCCTGGGACTACAGCTTCACCTGTGGGGAGCTTTTACATCTTTGCTGCATCATACCATCAGTCCCAGAGGATCTGCATGCAGCGTCGGCTTAACACCTCCTTGCCAAACACCACAGGTGGCGTCACGAACTATTCATTTAATCAACTACAATCCACCATTCAATCTCCCTTTTACTTGGGTGCCCAGGGCCACGGACCGGGTCACC
Source organism: Dendrobates tinctorius (assembly GCF_039654945.1). Classification (NCBI taxonomy): domain Eukaryota; kingdom Metazoa; phylum Chordata; class Amphibia; order Anura; family Dendrobatidae; genus Dendrobates; species Dendrobates tinctorius. Next base: position 4,056,395 of record NW_027361738.1, on the reverse strand, counting down.
GCTGCTGTGACACCTTTCCCCTTGAGTGACCGGCCCGGTACCGATTACCCCACAGCCCTGGGAGGGCGACCCAGATACACGGCTCAGCAGTATCACTCAGGATAGGATTAGATGCACGGTTTTTATGTGCAATATAATCATTATAATTTGTTATAACTAACCACAGTTGGTTACTATGCCCAGGCAACACCGGGCTCTTCAGCTAGTATAATATAAACGCCAGCAAATCTAATAAATGGATAATTAGATACTCGTGTCCATGGGATTAGCTCAGTATTGTAACTTCATTGATGTAAAATGGGATAAGCTGCAATAAAAAGTGCCGTCCTATGAACAGTGTCTCGGTTTCTTCACACCAATTGCTGTTTTGCACATCGGCAGCAAATAAAATGTTCTTACCACTGACAATTGGTTTAAGTCCGGGATCACACATGCGAGAAACTCGGACGAATCTCGCATGTTAATACCAGGCATTGCCGCCTGCACTTGGGAGCGGAGCGTGCGGCTGCATAGCAATTTGTGATCCTGGCCTAATTTGAAAACTCCCACATCAGGTGTCTGACAGGTTCACTGCCAAGAGGGTTTCTGGGGATTCAAATCAGAAATAATTTCTTTAATGGGAAAAATAGGTATGCATTTATTTTTTGTATTTCTGAATACTCCATTTATTATCAACATTGTGAAGGTTTCTTTGTTTTTTTTTTTTTGTATTTTTGTGAAGTTGCCTTTTTCATATTTTACTTTATGCAAATAAATTTTGGTTTGAATTCTTGCTGCAAGATGGTTTGTATTCTTGTGTTACCTGGCATTAAAATTCTGGTAATGTCTATTATAAAAATGAATCCCTATCGTATAGCTATCAATGTAGTGTTGGGAGTAAGCAATGCCACAGGAGATAGGGGTTGTGACAAGAGTTGAGCCAATTTTGCAAAATTTGGTTCGGATTACTATCGCCGGCGAATACTGTATTTGCAGTATTCACCAAACGTCAGTGGGTTTAGAGTTGAGCGAATATGTTCGGGACTGATCGTCAAACATAAATTCTGCACGAATAGAGTACAAAAAAGCCATGAATATGGCAAATTCGGATTTGAGGATGGTTTCATATTCTCCAGTTGTAATGCTACACGAGATGGAAAAAGCTGACTATACACATTGGGTAGCCGTGTGCTGAATGTTCGGCCAAAGGCTATCACTCCCGACTCCACATACTTGTGAGTGCTGGGGATTTTGAGATTATCTCCTGTTATGAATGAGTCACCGGAGGAGGAGAAAACAAAAATACAAGCTAAGTCCAGAAAACCGGAGAGGTTGGTAGCTATCGGATTGCAGACCCCTGATCCTATACACCACAACTAACAGTAGCCCTGGGGGGTTCCTATGGTGCCCTAGACCCCTCGTCACAGCCGGAGAACTACATAAGCCTAAAGTAGGAAAGGGGAAATCTAAACTGCCCCAGAGCAGACCCCAAAGCAATAGACAGCCCCCAACATGTATTGTCGGTGAAAAACAGATGAAAACACAAACACAGACAGAAATGCAGACTGAGCAAACGATGGGGCCCAACTAATTAGATAGGACAGGACAGAAAAGATGCTGGCTGCAATCCGCAAAAAACCCTTCCAAAAATGTCCCAACCATCTGATAGGGAAAAAGGCCCTGAAGTCACTAGACAAAAATCACTATATCAGCACTCAGGTATATTCTGAAAACAGAGCAAAGAGATCAACTGATCAGAGACAAAAATGGAATTCAGCCAGTCCCAACCAGGACTGGCTGAATACAAACACTAAGGAAACCAGACAAAATCTCATGGAATATTAGCAGGGCAAAAACTTAGCTTTTAGTAGACAAGAACAAAACTGGATGCAAGAGCTCAGAGCAGAAAGGATCACCAGCAGCCCTGCAGGGCGTCGGCTGCCTTATATCCACTCAGAAATTCCAGATGTCCAATCACACTCCGCCTGTTCAGATGACAGGTTCTTCCCATCCCAATCAATTTCACTACCTCTCTTCACCAGCAGAGGGAGTTCATCAGACATCAAAGGTGAAGGAGAGAATTAACTCACAACAATCTCCCCTGAGAACAAAAGTATCAGGCATTGCCACTCCACCTGCCCGGTCCTTCTCTCTCCTATCAGGGAAGAGGCGGGAGGTGCCCCTACACAGCAGATGGCCGAGCGATCCTCCCAAAATCTGTGGCTTTGACCGGCTTTCAACTAACGTGTATTGGGGCTGTTATTGTTACTGTCTCAAAAAAGGTAATGGTAAACTGTACCTCCCTTCTAATGGGATGGGGTCCCTTTACCTCTATGTAGCCCACCTGTAATTGGCAAGTAACAGTTCAGTGCTCATATTCTGCTACATGTGTAAGCTATTAAAATGAGCCTTTATTAGATTTTAATAACTTCATTATTCACTATTTTGAAGTCTTTTGGGTCCTGATTTATTAAACTGATTTCAGCAGAATTCTGGTGAAGTTGCGCAAAAATATTGCAACATTTGGAGTTTACTTTACAAGCCAGCTATGCCAATATGGACAGGGCATGGCTGCACCCACCTGCATAAAGAGTCTGACTGGGGTACATTGACGGCACCTGAATTGGGTGCATTGTACTCCAGCAATCCTCTTCTTAAACTGGCCTGCACAGCACAGTCTTAATGACTCGTGCATTCTACTTCATTATTAAAAAAAAAAAATTGTATATAATTTTTTTTTTTCACCAAGCCAAATCTAACCACTATTATTTCAGTTGCCAATACTTGCAGCAGGTCTTTGAAACCAAAATTGGCCAAGATATAAAAGTACATGCGAATAATTGCACTATGCTGGACTTTGGATACACAAACACTGTATTTTTCCAGTTAATGATCTTCACTTGTAGGCTTTCCGTGAATGCTTTATATGTGTATCAATTTTTTTTATTAAAGTTGTGGATCATTTGAATCTTCTCTTTTGTTTGTAGCAATGTAGCAACAAAACTGTTTGGGTATGACACTTGCACACCGCAAATACTGCAGCCATAGGAGACCAGAGACGCACAGACCACAATCTCCTATATTGTGTCTGCCTCAGCTGTGGACTGTGTATTCCCCATGGGGTGTCCAGTTCAACACTGCGGGGGAGTCAGGTGCCATTTTATTGTAGTCCAGAACTGTGCTCTTGGCTACAATTTACACCCCCATATCAACAGCTCACGTAGCTGTCGGTGACAGGAGGTCTGCGCAGTGGTTGTGAGATGTGGTGAGCACAGATCAGGAGCCTGACGCTGTACTAATATCAGGCTATTGAGCAGCTCGGTGGCCTGGGATTAGTCGTACAATGTCAGGCTGCCGACCTGTATTCACTTCAGTATTCAGAGCTCATCATCACGTTGCTGTGCTCTGAACACTGACTCATCTCTGCTCAGTCAGTGTAAAGTCTCATTCAGTTGTCCCTACATTATACATCTGAGTGAGGCTTTACACTGAGCACAGCCATGTATCTAGTCCCATCATGTGTGACGGTCTGCTGAGCCATGTATCTCATGCGGTCACTGAAACGGTGAGCAGCGCAGCTTCAACTAACAGAATCGGTGCTAACGACCGACCCCTGTGTCACTGTCCACTTGTCAATATCACTTTGCCGCCACTAACAAAATGGCTCCTATGCTTCATCCTGCCTTATCCTTTGGCAAACTTCTAGAAGGCGAGGAGTGACGTCTCACACATGGAGCAGATCCCACCAATGTGTACTGCAGTTGCACTATTTCACATTACATTCAATTTTTATGGCAAATATCAGCAGTTGCCCCCCACTCCCTCCAGTTTTTCAAGTTGAAAATATGAACAAAAATTGCTATTTTATACTATTAAAAAATATACGTTTTTGCATTTTTTTTTCCAATTGTTGAGAAAAAATGGGCACATCTAATATATAAAGCTCAAAGTGTGTATGTATGTACAGTATGTATGTATGTATGTGTGTATGTATGTGTGTGTGTATGTATGTATGTATGTGTGTATGTCCGGGATAGGCATCCGCACCGTCGCAGCTACAGCCACAAAATTTGGCACAGTCACACATCTGGACCCCGAGAGCGTCCTAAGCTATGTTGTGAGGTGAAATTTTAACCCCGTGCATTTCAATTCACCAAACAATTTTGCCCCTATCTACATACTGAGGGAAAAAGTGTGTGCGCGTCAAGCCCCGCCCCTCATTATGATGTCATAATGCCCCTATTTGCATACTGGGGAAACAGCCTATGGGATGGTGGATATGTATGACGGGTATATGGGCACGGGACTATGGGATGGAGGATATGTATGACGGGTATATGGGCACGGGACTATGAGATTGAGGATGTGTGATGGGTATATGGGCACGGGAATATGGGATGGAGGATGTGTGACGGGTATATGGGCACGGGACTATGGGATGGACGATATGTATGACGGGTATATGGGCATGGGCCTATGGAATGGAGGATATGTATGATAGGTATTTGGGCACGGGACTATGGGATTGAGGATATGTATGATGGGTATATGGGCACGGGACTATGGGATGGAGGATGTGTGACGGGTATATGGGCACGGGACTATGGGATGGACGATATGTATGACGGGTATATGGGCACGGGACTATGGGATGGAGGATGTGTGATGGGTATATGGGCACTGGACTATGGGATGGAGGATATGTACGACGGGTATAGGGGCACAAGACTATGGGATGGCGAATAAGTATGATGGGTATATGGGCACTCGACTATGGGATGGCGAATATGTATGATGGGTATATGGGCATGGGACTATGGGATGGACGATGTGTATGATGGGTATATGGGCATGGGACTATGAGATGAAGGATGTGTGATGGGTATATGGGCACTCGACTATGGGATGGCGAATATGTATGATGGGTATATGGGCATGGGACTATGGGATGGAGGATGTGTGATGGGTGTATGGGCATGGGACTATGGGATGGAGGATGTGTGATGGGTATATGGGCACTGGACTATGAGATGAAGGATGTGTGATGGGTATATGGGCATGGGACTATAGGATGGAGGATATGTATGGTGGGTATATGGGCACGGGCCTATGGCATGGAGGATGTGTGATGGGTATATGGGCACGGGCCTATGGGATGGAGGATATGTATGATGGGTATATGGGCACAGGACTATGGGATGGAGGATATGTATGATGGGTATATGGGCATTGGACTATGAGATGAAGGAAGTGTGATGGGTATATGGGCACTCGACTATGGGATGGCGAATATGTATGATGGGTATATGGGCATGGGACTATGGGATGGAGAATATGTATGATGGGTATATGGGCATGGGACTATGGGATGGAGGATGTGTGATGGGTATATGGGCACTCGACTATGGGATGGAGGATATGTATGATGGGTATATGGGCACGGGCCTATGGGATGGAGGATAATTATTTGTTTTAACTAACCACAGTTAGTTACTATGCCCGGGCAGTGCCGGGCTCTTCAGCTAGTTCCCTTTAAATCTGCCAGATCCATTTATCATCTACTGTAGATTATAAAGGGAATGTTGCTGATTAAATGTAGCCATTAAAATGAACTGTTATGCTCTGACTGGAACTAATTGTTTTTTGTTCTGGCTCTGACCGCCGTGAAGCCTAAATGCCTGTAGGTCCACTCTGATTGTCCCTCGGGATCAGGAAAAAACTTTATTTTTTTAATAAAGCCAATTGGTTCATGTTTTGTACTCCGTTAAGTGAATAAGGTAAAGCAAAGTTCTATGTTCAACCTCCGACCCTTCCTTCTGATGTCTGCTCCTTCTGACATGGATATATTCTCAAGGTCCATACAAGAACATGTCATAACTATTATAGGCATAGTGTGTTTTTTTAACCTATGCATTGTCTTAAGCGTTCTGGGTTGACAAATAACCTGAATAAATATTCGGCACTCCTCACTAAGGAATTTGGCAGGAGATAGCAGTAATTACATATACTACTACTACTACTTTTTGAAGCTATTTGACTATGGAGCCAGCCTGGTATGTATCTCGACCCATGCGCCAGACCACAGACTATTTAAAAGTTATTTTTTAGCATCTCCATTTGGAATACAAGCAGTGAGCTGAATCCATTTTTTTTCTTTCTTTTTGATGGCTATAACTTAATTACTTAATCAAAGTTCACATTGTGTCATTGTCTACGGTTGGGGGCTTGCAGCTGAAGCCCTAGAAAAACGTTTTCCGATGTTTGTGTTAATGGAGCCATCTACTATATAATAATTCTATCTGTCTGTCTGTTTGCAATGGAAATCCCGCATCACTGATTGGTCGCGCCCGGCCGGCCGCGACCAATCAGCGACAGGCAGAGTCCGGCCGCAAATTGGTGCGGAGTTCGAACGGCGCACGCCACTGCTACCATCGGGAGATCTGCGGCGTTAGCCTCTTATCTCGCGACGGTTGCCTCGGGTCATCTCCTGCCACACGGATTTGCCGCAATCAGCGATATTGGCGTGGAATTTAAAGGGGATCTGTCACCCCATTTTTGGCCTATCAGCTGCAGCCACTGCCATCAGGGGCTTATTTACAGCATTCTGTAATGCTGTGGATAAGCCCCCGATGAAACCTGAAAGATAAGAAAAAAGAGTTAGCTTATACTCACCCCGGCGTTCGGTCCGGTCTGATGGGTGTTGCTGTCCCATCTGACACCTCCCATCTTCATATGATGACGCCCTCCTCCTTGCTTCTCCCTCAGTTCCTGCGCACGCGTACTTTATTGGCCCTGTTGAGGGCAGAGCAGAGTACTGCAGTGCGCAGGCGCCTGACCTCTCTGATCTTTCCCGGCGCCTGCGCACTGCAGTACTTTACTCTGCCCTCAACAGAGCAGATAAAGTACATGTGCACAGGAGCCAAGGGGAAGCAAGGAGGAGGACATAATTGTATGAAGATGGGAGGCGCCGGACAGCGACGAACCACCGCCCCCGCCTCCGGTGAGTATAATCTAACTTGTTTTTCTTATTTTTCAGGTTTCATCGGGGGCTTATCTACAGCATTACAGAATGCTGTAGATAAGCCCCTGATTGCGGTGGCCCCTGCTTATGGGGCAAAAATGGGGTGACTTATTCCCTTTAAATAAACTACATGCATATTCTAGAATACCAGATGTGTTAGAATCGGGCCACCATCTTGTTGATTATAATGAAGTAGATGGAGTCATTGTGTGCTCTATAGGTCATAATTTTTGTCCTCGTATGCCTTTTTGAGGCAGACACCAAGATGGCGTCTTGGTGCCTGCCTCAAATAGGCATATAATAATGCTAATATAGAACACTGACTCTGCCTGCATCATTATATTCAATGTTCCTGTTGGTGCGAACATCTGAATCCCATTCTATGGGGCTTCAGACACAAATACCGACAGGGCCACTGATCATAGTCCAATGTGAACAGTCTGAGAGGCACGGCACCGTATAGGGAATGTGTGTCTGACTGCAGAGTCCCCATAGATAGGTTAAGCTATAAAGGAACTTTGGGCAGTGCTTCCCCCCTCCCACTACTTCTCAGGTGATGCCATATATTAGGACGCCCACTGACCAATGGGAAAAAGGGGAAGGGGCGTCCGGCCACACCCTCAGGGGTTAAAGTCTTGTGCTGGGCCGGAGAATTCCTCTTCCTCCCCTGGCTGACCAGTCAAAGTTTTGTCACCACCCTCCCTCCCTTATAAATTCGCAATTGTGCTGTGCGGCTATTGTATATAATGTTTATTTAAAAAAAAAATAAAAATTTTGGACAATGTTTTCATTACTTGCATGATTTTGTTGTATTCAATGTCACAGCGGTAGTATGGGGGGCAAAGGTTCGTAACCTCTCATCAGCTTCCTTGCCCACCGTCAGTTACGGGGGGCTTTCGGCTCTGAGTCCGTTGAGAATTTGTATTTGCCTCTCTCGGTTTAGAATTCAGTAAACTGTGACCGACCTGTTCAACCCATCCAGGCCTTTTTGTTGTTTCGTTATTATGGGATTGGTGGGAGGCACCGTTTACGTCATACGGGTCTCTGCAGTCTAAGCAGGACTGTCTTAGGATGTCCAAGTCCTACTAGTTAATGAATGTCTCTAGAACCTTTTATAAGGGAATAATTGTCACGGCTAGATGATGACCAGGTCACAACATCTCCCACATCGGCAAGTATGTAGTCGACTAGTAAAGGGAAACCTGTCACCTCGTTTTTCAGCTATAAGCTGCGGCCACTGCCTTTCTACAGCATTCTAGAATGCTGTCGATAAGCCCTGAAAGGCAGTGGCCGCAGCTTATAGCTGAAAAGCGAGGTGACAGGTTGCCTTTATCAATGTAAGCCTATGGAGCGTCAGAACAAGGCCCCATAGGCTAGCATTATAGAAGAGACTTCTCGCTCTCACCGAGAGCATAGAGTGAGCCGAAGAGTCTGGAGAGCAATGAAAGGCGATTCCGACAGCTAAATAGGAAAGGGTTATTTACAGTTAGAGCAGTCACACTGTGGAATGCCGACCACAAGAACTAGTAATAGCAGACACTACAACAGCTTTTAAAAAGGGCTGGATGATTTCCTCAATACACATAACATTGTGGGTTATATTTAATTTAGTGACAAAATGGACAATTGGTGGAGAAAGGTTAAACTTGATGGACCCAAGTCTTTTTTCAACCTATGTATGTAGCTATGTATCTATGACATCACATAAAAGTGGAGCCGGACAGAGCTTGATCTCAGAGAAGATGGCAGTTGGGAAGTATATTACCCCACCACACTACAGTACATACACGTTTAGTGAAAAAAGCAAAACTTCATGAGGATTCTTCAAATATGTACGATGTACAGTATTGGTATGCCATATATTTCAGAAATATTCTATTACAAAGGAATATTAATTAATTCAGAATTTTTATTTAATTTTTTTAAATTAGGAATTCCCTATCAGTATGTCTTTGGAGTGTGGGAGGAAACCGGAGTACCCGGAGGAAACCCACGCAAACACGGGGAGAACATACAAACTCCTTGCAGATGTTTTCCTTAGTGACATTTAAATCCAGGATCCCAGTGCTGCAAAGCAACAGTGATAACCACTGAGCCACCGTGCTGCCCAAGTACAGCTTTGATGATGGACTTGCTGTACTAGATGTATATGGTGCCCTAAGGACAGATTGGACAAATGCATCTTCTGATGCTGCGAGCGGCCCTGGATAATCCACGCCGACAGGATGATATAATCCGGCGGAAGATGGACCCTAGGAGAAGAGATATAAAACTAATGTAAGTAATGGTACTCCATATTAGAGGATACTGCTTTGGTGTCATTGTGGCAGGACGGTAGAGAAATCTTATCCGTGCAGAGGAACAGGATCATTGTCACTCATCATACATGTGACAATCCCACCACTGACAGATAACATCTTCTCCACATGAAATATTCTCACTGGCCAACATCAAACAACATAGGCCTTATTATCACACTTACGTCTTCTAGGTTCTCGCTCTTCTACTATTTTGGCATTTTGCTCTTCTACCAGTTTTATTGCAGAGTTATTTTTCTTCTCAACTAGAAATTCATATAAAAAGTGAAAAAACAAGTCAATGATCATTGTCAGTCATCATACATGTGACAATCGTACCCACTGGGAGTTAACATCTCCTCCTCGTGACTAATTCTCAATCGCCGACATCAGACCTTATTGTCACACTTACCTCTGCTAGGTTCTGTCTCTGGGACTATTTCTGGGTCTTGATCTTCTCCCAGTCTTAGTGCAGATGTATTTATTGTCTCAACTGGAAATTCATCTAAAAAAGTAAGAAAAAAAAGTCAATGATCATTGTTAGTCATAAATGTGAAAATCCCACCATTGACATATAGCGATGAGCGAGTGTGCTCGTTACTGGAGTTTTCCGAGCATGCTTGGGTGTTCTCCACATGTATTCAGGTTCTCTAGCAGTCTCAAATCATGCAGCTGCGGGGACTAAAACTTGATTTCCGAGCACACCCAAACTACTCAGAGAACACCCGAGCATGTTCGGAAAACTCGAGTAAAGAGCACACTCACTTATCACTACATATAATATATCCTCCTCATGAATTATTCTCAGTTGCCGACATCAGACAACATAGACCTTATAGTCACACTTACCTCTGCTAGGCTCTGTCTCTGCAACTATTTCTGGGTCTTGTTCTTCTCCCAGTTTTAATGCAGATGTATTTTTGGCCTCAACTGGAAATTCATATAAAAAAGTAAGAAAAACAAGTCAATGATTATTGTCAGTCATAGATGTGAAAATCCCACCATTGACATATAGTGATGAGCGAGTGTGTTCATTACTCGAGTTTTCCGAGCATTTTGAGGGTGCTCATGAATTAAGTTTTAGTCCCCGCAGCTGCATGATTTGCAGCTTTTAGACAGCCTGAATACATGTGGGGATTGCCCGTTATTTCGGAAATCCTCACATGAATTCAGGCTGTCTAGCAGTCTCAAATCATGCAGCTGTGGGGACTAAAGCTTGATTTCCGAGCACGCCGAAACTACTCAGAGAACACCCAAGCATGTTCAGAAAACTCGAGTAAAGAGCACATTCGCTTATCACTACATATAATATATCCTCCTTGTGAATTATTCTCAATCGCCGACATCAGACCACATAGACCTTATTGTCACACTTACCTCTGCTAGGCTCTGTCTCTGCAACTATTTCTGGGTCTTCTTCTCCCAGTTTTAATGCAGATGTATTTTTTGCCTCAACTGGAAAATTATACAAAAAAGTAAGAAAAACAAGTCAATGATCATTGTCAGTCATAGATGTGAAAATCCCACATTGACATATAATATATCCTCCTCCTCAATTATTCTCAGTCTCCGACATTAGACAACATAGACCTTATTGTCACACTTACCTCTGCTAGGCTCTGTCTCTGCGACTATTTCTGGGTCTTGATCTTCTCCCAGTTTTAATGCAGAGGTATTTTTTGTCTCATCTTGAAATTCATACAAAAAAAGTAAGAAAAACAAGTCAGTGATCATTGTCAGTCATAGATGTGAAAATCTCACCATTGACATACAGTGGGGAAAAAAAGTATTTAGTCAGTCAGCAATAGTGCAAGTTCCACCACTTAAAAAGATGAGAGGCGTCTGTAATTTACATCATAGGTAGACCTCAACTATGGGAGACAAACTGAGAAAAAAAAATCCAGAAAATCACATTGTCTGGTTTTTTTTTTCATTTTATTTGCATATTATGGTGGAAAATAAGTATTTGGTCAGAAACAAGCAATCAAGATTTCTGGCTCTCACAGACCTGTAACTTCTTCTTTAAGAGTCTCCTCTTTCCTCCACTCATTACCTGTAGTAATGGCACCTGTTTAAACTTGTTATCAGTATAAAAAGACACCTGTGCACACCCTCAAACAGTCTGACTCCAAACTCCACTATGGTGAAGACCAAAGAGCTGTCAAAGGACACCAGAAACAAAATTGTAGCCCTGCACCAGGCTGGGAAGACTGAATCTGCAATAGCCAACCAGCTTGGAGTGAAGAAATCAACTGTGGGAGCAATAATTAGAAAATGGAAGACATACAAGACCACTGATAATCTCCCTTGATCTGGTGCTCCACGCAAAATCCCACCCCGTGGGGTCAGAATGATCACAAGAACGGTGAGCAAAAATCCCAGAACCACGCGGGGGGACCTAGTGAATGAACTGCAGAGAGCTGGGACCAATGTAACAAGGCCTACCATAAGTAACACACTACGCCACCATGGACTCAGATCCTGCAGTGCCAGACGTGTCCCACTGCTTAAGCCTGTACATGTCCGGGCCCGTCTGAAGTTTGCTAGAGAGCATTTGGATGATCCAGAGGAGTTTTGGGAGAATGTCCTATGGTCTGATGAAACCAAACTGGAACTGTTTGGTAGAAACACAACTTGTCGTGTTTGGAGGAAAAAGAATACTGAGTTGCATCCATCAAGCACCATACCTACTGTAAAGCATGGTGGTGGAAACATCATGCTTTGGGGCTGTTTCTCTGCAAAGGGGCCAGGACGACTGATCTGGGTACATGAAAGAATGAATGGGGCCATGTATCGTGAGATTTTGAGTGCAAACCTCCTTCCATCAGCAAGGGCATTGAAGATGAAACGTGGCTGGGTCTTTCAACATGACAATGATCCAAAGCACACCGCCAGGGCAACGAAGGAGTGGCTTCGTAAGAAGCATTTCAAGGTCCTGGAGTGGCCTAGCCAGTCTCCAGATCTCAACCCTATAGAAAACCTTTGGAGGGAATTGAAAGTCCGTGTTGCCAAGCGAAAAGCCAAAAACATCACTGCTCTAGAGGAGATCTGCATGGAGGAATGGGCCAACATACCAACAACAGTGTGTGGCAACCTTGTGAAGACTTACAGAAAACGTTTGACCTCTCTCATTGCCAACAAAGGATATATCACAAAGTATTGAGATGAAATTTTGTTTCTGACCAAATACTTATTTTCCACCATAATATGCAAATAAAATGAAAAAAAAACCAGACAATGTGATTTTCTGGATTTTTTTTTCTCAGTTTGTCTCCCATAGTTGAAGTCTACCTATGATGTAAATTACAGACGCCTCTCATCTTTTTAAGTGGTGGAACTTGCACTATTGCTGACTGACTAAATACTTTTTTTCACCACTGTATAATATATCCTGCTCGTGAATTATTCTGTCGCCGACATCAGACAACAAAGACCTTATTGTCACACTTACCTCTGCTCGGTTCTGTCTCTGGGACTATTTTTGGGTCTTGATCTTCTCCCAGTTTTAATGCAGATGTATTTATTGTCTCAACTGGAAATTCATGTAAAAAAGTAACATATAATATATCCTCCTTGTGAATTATTCTCAGTCGCTGACATCAGACCACATAGACCTTATTGTCACACTTACCTCTGCTAGGTTCTGTCTTTACTACTATTTCTGGTCTTTGCTCTTCCAGTTTTAGTGCAGATGTATTTTTCGTATCAACTGGAAAATCATACAAAATATTAAGAAAAACAAGTCAATGATAACCTCCTATAAGATTAGAGTCATATCTTTATGGTTGCTGATGCCGGATTGCTATCAGCACAACCCTGTGGTCGGGTTCATAGCACACCTATAATTCTGCTACATAGAGGGGATCTATGCATCTCCTCTATGTAGCAGAGGCGATCGATTTATGGCAGTTTCTAGCCTCCTATGGAGCAATGCAAAAATAAAAAAAATGTTTTTAAAAATATTAAAAAATGTAAAAAAACAAAAGTTTAAATCACCCCTCTTTCGCCCCATTCAAAATTAAACAATAAAAAAATTCAAACCTACACATATTTGGTATTGCTGTGTTCAGAATCGCCCAATCTATCAATAAACAAAAAGATTAACCCTATCGCTAAACGGCTGAGCGAGAAAACAAATCGAAACGCCATAATTAAGTTTTTTTGGTCGCCGCGATATTGCATTAACATGAAATAACAGGCGATCAAAAGAACGTATCTGCCTAAAAGTGTTATCATTAAAAACGTCAGCTCAGCGTGCAAAAACTAAATTCTCGTCCAACCAAAGATCCCAAAAAGTGGAGACGCTACGGGTCTCAGAAAAGGGCGCAATTTATTTTTTTATTTGCAAAGTTTGGAATATTTTTTCACCACTTAGATAAAAAGAACCTGTTTGGTGTCTATGAACTCGTAATGACTTGTAGAATCCAAGTCACAGGTCAGTTTTAGCATTTAGTGAACCTAGCAAAAAAGTCAATCAAAAATTAAGTATGGGATTGCATTTATTTTGCAATTTTACTGTACTTGGAATTTTTTTCCTGTTTTCTGTTACACGACATGGTAAAAACAAAGGTATTGTTCAAAAGTACAACTCGTTCCACAAAAAATAAGCCCTCACATGGCCATATTGACCTAAAAATAAAAAACTTATGGCTCTGGAAAGAAGTAGAAAGAAAAACAAAAGCGCCAAAACGCAAAATCTAAACAAAGGTTCGGGGGTTAAGGGGTTTAAACATCTGTGGCACATTAAGGGTATATATAAGGTTAGTTTGGGGCCTGATTGAGCCATGGGCAGAGTATTCGTGATCAGTATCAGGCACCAGACTGTATGGCCCCTTATACCTTTTAATGCGCAGCACATAAGAGTGAGAATTTTATACGTTAACGTGTTGGATTGTTGTTTATTTTAAAGGCACAAAAAAGCAGTGATTTTCTGAGTCCTCATGTGACATTTACATTACACCTTATGATCAGTGGCGACAACAAGATGTCCTATAGACCTGCACATACCTGGCAATATGGGAGAGGGTGACTTGTTGTTTTCAGTAGTGAAGCACTGATTATCACCATCATTTCCAGTTGGAGAAGATTCTTTCTGCCTGTTTAGTGGAAGAAAAATAAATAAATTACAAGTGAAAGCAATGAAAATTAAAAAGACTCAGTTTTTATGGGCAATTAGGACACTTGGCCAAAATGAAGGGTATACCTTGCACAGGACTGCCTTCTGTCAGCATGAATGAATAATAACTAGTAATAAAGGGCTTTAATGAAATGGAAATGAAAGGCTGGTCATAATGATCAACTGTTATCACCAGCGTTATCACAAGCCAGACCCAACAGTGATGATCAATCATGGGATGGTGGATTCTGTATTTAGTATTGTGTCATATGCGTATTGTATTTGGTATTCTGAAGATATGTCAGTACTATACCCTATAATAATTTACTCACATATCTGAGTGTTTTGTGCTGGTCTCTAGAGAGCAATCTGGAGATGGCTCATGATCTTCATCTCTCATCATCCTGGTATTGGGGTCATATAGCTAAAATACACAGAGTAAAATTAAATATATATATATATATATATACAGTATATATAGTATTATAATACTATTTTAGTTATAGTTTTGTGGATTTACTGATCATATACTTACCTTAGAAAGTCTTTGAGAAGATGATACATAGTTTAGACTTTCTGGCCAATCACTGACCTCCTCATCTGAATTCATATATTTGGGTCTCTCAATGCCAGCTACAAAGTACAAGTATTATCAGAGATTATTAATATAATCACAGACAGTCACCATGTTATTACTAATAATGATGGGAACATATTGTCACATAAAATGAAAGACAAGACAAACGGCAACTTTAACCAGATGATGTCTCATTCTACTTACTGGGAAAGTAGCGGGTGTCCTCCTCTGACGTAATATCTGGCCTTAACGTTGGCATATTTTGAAGGTTCTCAAAGTCTAACTCACTCAGGAATGGATGACTCTTGATTTCATTTGCTCCTCCTGGAAATGGAAGACAAGAAAAAAGTGATCCAGACAATGTTAGGAAGACTGTACATTTTAAGTTAATCTAAACTGAAGATATAGCAGATCCAAAATATACTGTAAGTCATGGAATGAAGAATGGGGAATGGACAAGAAGATAATGCAGAGTCCTCAGTGTTTATCCTCATGGAAATGATCTATTTGTCAGGTCACAGAGGAGCTATAAGTCATTATTAATACTACTATATATATTACCTGTCCCGAGTCTATGTGTTGGATCTTTTATGAGTAGCTGAGTAATGATGCTTTGAGCTTTGGGATGAAGAGCACACTCTTGAAATTTCAAAGTGATGTCATCTGTTATATAAAAAGTAAATATTACAGAAAAGAAGGTCTCTACATTTACTATCATTTAAAAAACTCATCAAAAGCAACAAGTAACTAAATCAAAGAATGAACATAACAACTGAACCAAATTACTGTGGCATCACACAGCATTCAGAATATTTTACTTACCCGTGGTGATACTGTTGAAAATATCACTTTTGTATCTTCCTTTAAATGGCACATCGCCGGTAAGAAATTCATACATGATGATCCCTATTGACCACCAGTCAATAGGCCTTCCGTAGCCCTCCCCTAAGATGACTTCTGGGGCTATATAATGCAAGGTGCCAGTCATCTGAAAACCAACAGAACAATGAGAAGATGATCAATGAAAATAACTGTGACAAATAATATCAGTGGAAAAGTTTTCTATGTGAGAAAATATCCGAGAAGCAGTAATAGATCAGATCTGTAAAGAATAAGTTTTTTATGTATAGCTAACCCCATCAGCAGGAAACTCTCTGGTGATGTCGATAGTTTGAGCCTTGTAAATGTCTGATGTTGGTCTCATGAGTCCGAGTTTTGAAATCCCAAAATCGGTGACTTTGATATGTCCAGTTGATGATATCATGAGGCTGTAAAAGAAAAGATATTGTCAGCCCTAAGTAATAACCCATAGACTATAACTATAACTGTCTCCCTTTATTATCCTGCAGCGCTCACTTACTTTTCAGGCTTCAGGTCTCGATGAACCACACCATAGCTGTGCAGATATTCCACAGCAACAACCGTTTCTGCAAGGTACCTGCGGGCCAAGGCGAGGGGTAAACGACCATATAACTCTAAGAGACTGCCACAGTCTCCTCCTAGAGCAGAAAGCAAATATGACAGGTGAGGGTTTGTTACAATGTAAATTACACATGATGAGTGTGAATGAGAAATAAGCTGAGACATTGGGGCAGGGAGTCAATCATAGAGATACACTGTGTGATGTAGAGCGTATACTGTATACTGCAGAGTAATCCTATACAAAAAGAGAGCTGAGATCTGCCCCCTGCTGGTAAACTCTTACATTGCACTGTCAATCTCTGACAGCGGCATTTACAGCAGGTGACCTGGAGGCAAGCTGCTCTAAGCACTCATCGCTCCCATTCCATGTCAGTGGTTTGCTATGGCTGCTGAGTGTCTGCGGAAGACTACTATCCTTGCCACTATGGTACTTCTGTGAAGGTCAGTGTGTAGCTTTGCTTCATAGTGGACCAAGATTTTCACCATATTCTGCAATGCCCATACTGCAGTACATAGTAATTACGATTATATAATCACAAGTTCAGGTCCCTTATGGAGACTAAAAAATAAAATACCAAAATATTTGGGAAAGAAAATTTAATATAAAAATCACTTTTTCTCCATTCAAAATAAATAAAAAAAAAATAAACTCAGATGGAATTGCAGTGTTTTTGTTGCCCCAACATCAGAAAAAAATGCAATAAGAAGCAATGAAAATTATTATCTGTCAGAAAGATGTAACCTTCCTAATCTGTTCTTATGAGCATGTAGAATGATGAAATATAAATACATTGGTAGCTTTATATGTTTAAGCAGAAATGGGCTGATTATAGATACAATGGATATGTCTTACCTGCTTCAAAGTCCATGACCATACACAGATGTCGTTTACCTGGGAAGGAACAAAGCGTGGAGACAACAAAGGGGCAATCAGCGAATATTGCGATGTCCCTTTCCAGATAGGCCATTTCAAGATACTCTGGATCCTCCAGGATACCCCTTGCTTGTTTCTTCATGGCGAATACCTTGTTTGTGTCCTTATGACGCACTAAGTAGACGGCCCTGTAGAGGAGAAAAATCCATAATTTATACAGAATTCTTACTAACAGTCTGTCTATACTGTATGTCAAATGATCTTCTGTCCTAATAGTTAATAGTGATTAATAGTGATGAGCGAGTATGCTCGTTATTCGAGTTTTCCGAGCATGCTCGGGTGTTCTCTGAGTATTTTGGCGTGCTCGGAGATTTAGTTTGTGTCACCGCAGTTGCATGATTTGCGACTGCTAGACAGTCTGAATACTCGTGAGGAGGAATGCCTGTTTGTTAGGAAATCCCCACATGTATTCAGGCTGTCTAGGAGCCGCAAATCATGTAGCTACGGCGACACAAACTAAATCTCCGAGCATGCCAAAATACTCAGAGAACACCCGAGCATGCTCGGAAATCACGAGTAACAAGTACACTCACTCATCACTAATAGTTAATACTAGATGTATGGCCGTCACTAGAAACCAATGTCTGGAAATACACAAAATTACTCAGCATAAATGATCACTTAGGGCTCATACTCACTTACGAGAGACTCGCACGATTCTCGTGTTAGTCTCTCGCATGAAAACTCGGCACTGCCGCCGGCACTGGGACTGGAGCGTGCGGCTGCATAGAGATACATGTAGCCGCACGCTCCGGTCCCAGTGCGAGTATCGAGAATCGTGTGAGTCTCTCGCAAGTGAGTATGAGCCCTTATGGGAGGTTTTCATACATATCACATCATAACTGAGCTGAATCATGACAAATAGATGTGGAGTAGATGACTAGATGTAGATTAGATCTAGTGCAAAGTGGTACCGATAACAACAGCTCAACACACCAAAAACAAGTCCTTACAAAGCTCTATGGGATGAAAAAATAAAAATGTTACACATCTTGGAATACAGTAAAATTTAGATGTGGACTCATATACAGGAATTTCCAAAAGGCAGGACATATAGACTGAGGCACCATCATAAGGAGTTTGGGAAAAATGAAGATTATACATAACGCTCACCCTAAAGATCCTCTGCCAATCTCTTTGATCTGGGTATAGTCGCTCATACTTGGTTTTCTCATAGGGGTCAATGATCTGATCACGGCCTAGAAGAATAAGAAATGACAATAAGACATATAAGTTGCAGGAAGATAAAAGCTGCAGATGCAGGAACTTCTCTACATTATGTCCCCGCTGATTACACTGCAGCAGATGTAAAGGACATGATACCAGCAGGACGCTCCCCAGACACTATTATATTATAGGGATATCCTCCATACACATGTATCATTGTACTGGAGGGGATGGTAAGGGACATCACACAGAGGAGACAGGAATAATAATAATAGGTCCAATCTACATTAAGAATAGAGTTAACCCACTGTACTCTGGGGTGTAACATGTGATGTGTAATTCATACCCCGTTATCTGATGATATACAGATGTTTTCTCTGATACTTACACTGGCAGATTCGGGGATCTCTGGTGTCTCAGATATTCCACCGTCAGCAGTTGCCGGCTCAGTTGTCTCTAATATAATGATAAAATAATGAGACATCATGTATTAGACGATATCAGAACTTAATATATAACACATCGATATAAGGAAGGAAAGACAAGTAAATGGTATAATACTAGTTATATGGATATTCTGCACATACTGTATATACTTATGGCACATCCATAGATAGATATACTCTGCCATAAATGTGTGATTGTTCGTGATCTGACAGTGACTTGGATGGGGACCTTGTGAGGTCCTCTGTGCATTTTGGGGCTGAGAAGATCCCAGAAGAGAGAACCAGAGGGGTTTTCAGAATTGCATGAGCCCTCTCCATTACAGTCTACAGGAGGTTCAGGAGCCGTCACCGGCCTCATACAGAGGATGAAGAGTAAATTTATATATTCTCTGGTGTCTCCATAATATTAATGTTTGTAGGAATGCGAGATGATCAGCTTACCTTCAATCAGATCACTTTTTAGCCCTGGCTCACTGGTATTGGGGTCAGCGATATTTCGGTGTTGCCCCTCTTTGGAGTCACCGGCCGGTGTTTCCTGATGGATATAATATGTGCAATTAATATAACAACTCACAAATACTAAATTACAGTACACAAAAGACAGAATGGACTAAACCTGGATTTACATAATTGCGGGGAATATACACGGCCGCTCTGCCCAGTAAATCCACATTAATATATAAGGAACTTGTATATACAACAGTTCTCCAATAACATCTATTACCAGAACTGCAGAATTTACAAGAAGGAAGATTGTGAAGATAAAGCGAGACCGATGTGATATGAAAGGTCCGCACCACTGAGCACAGTACAGACTGTCACCACAGAGGATGGAGCAGAGACAGGCTGCCATAAAAGATCCTGTATCTGCCTGGAGCGGACAGGGGGCTTCTATGATGAGAAATATGACAATCTGCTATATGACTAGTAATCTGGAGAAGATCAGACAAGAAAGACATGAGATATAGAAGATGACGGATTCTTACCAAATGCTTCAGTGGGCGGGCAATAAACTCTAGTACATACAGGAAATGTTGGGCCAATTGTTTAAAAAAGGCCAGATCTCCACATTGGGATCTTTCTTCAGCCTATAAAAATGGAAATAAACAAAAAAGGAAAATCATGAGAGAAAGTAGAGAATATAGGACGCTATTTGTCACCATTTTACTCCTGCAATCTACAGCTACAATTAATACATATATGGATATTTCTTATAAGCTATAAATTATATTGCTCTTGGCCAAACTATATATTTCATGTAAAGAAACTTGTATTTTATAAATATTATTCATTATTGTTTCATGTGCTGTGAATATTATTCATTATTATTGTTATATGCTTTGCCCAGATTGTCTGTTACCTGTTGTACTAATGTCCTGAGGTTCATCTGTAAATGCTCAAGATATTCTGAGCTAATACGACCTTGTTGGTGTTTGGTCAGGCAGTCTCTCACTAGCTTCACAACCAGCCGGTAAGTGAAGCTGAGGATGCCATCGGGTAGTGGTAGCACATGGGCAGGGGCATAGATGGCAAGAATCCCCTGGAGTGTGCCAACACCTCAAGTTTATCTGAAGAAATTCCAGACATTTAAAAAAAATCCAAGTGCAGTCAGTATATCACCAGCTTCATAGCCAATCACTGACAACAATGACACCTGGGCAGTAAGCAATTGGGTAGGTAGTGGTGGTGCATTATGATGTCATAATGGAGTCTTGTGGTGGAATGTTAACATGCCATCAGTGATGTCATCATGGAATCGGGGATGGAATCTTAACCCAGTTACAACTTTGAAAGTATAGTTACATCCAAGGTTGTGTCCCTGTCTTTTTTAGGCAGCACCAGAGCCCGCATCTCTACCCGCACATGACAGTTGATGGTGTGATCAGCTGTCATGTCCTGCAAATAGATGCAGATGGATTTTGGCTGTCAACCACTTATATGCTGCTGTCAATCACTGACAACTGCATATCAGACATGCTGACCGAAACCGTGTCACAAGTCTCGCTCATCAGCGCCCTTGTCACATGATTCTGGGGTTGCGATGGGTTATCATAAAAGCCGGGGGTCTGCAGAAGACCAGTGTGCCTGTCCATTGATCTTCTTTTATGAACACCGACTCATGGCCGGCGTTCAGATGTTTTTCCTACCACTTAATTAAAAAAAGAACCTATACATGTTTGGTATCTGCATTCTCGTACTGTCCTGTAGAATCATATTACCAGGTCAGTTTTAGCATTTAGTAAACATTTTAAATTAAAAAAATTTGTGGAATTGCACTGTTTTGCAATTTCACAGCACTAGAAATTTTTTCCCCGTTTTCAAGTACAATATATGTAATCTATGGTGTCATTTAAAACTGCAACTCAGCCTGCAATAAACAAGCCCTCATAGGCTATATTGATGGTAAAAAAAATGTTCTGACTCTGAGAAGAAGGGGAGCAAAAAAATGAAAGCACATAAAATGGAAAATCGTAAGGTGGTGAAGGGGTTAAAGGGGCATCTCACCATAAATGGAAGTTGCCTAGCAACATTCTAGTAACAATTAACGTGGCAAGATTATGGGTTGGGCATCAGAACCAGAATCAGGGAAAGAGGGAAAACCATGGCTTTGCTCTTCTGATCAGGCTTTTATATCCGTCTTTCCCCAAAAATATTATTTTAACCAGGTTTTGGATGCTAAATATTCTTTACATGTGTAAACATTTACTTTTTCTTCATATTGTGACCAGGGTGGACAGGGAGTAAAATTCAGCCCTGGCATTGTAGAGCACGCAGGCCCACGCTATCACCGCCCCCCTCCCCAGCTTGTATTTTATGAATATTATCCATTGTTGTTTTATATGCTTTGCCCAGATTGTCTGTTACCTGTTGTACTGATGTCCTGATGTTCATCTGTAAATGCTCAAGATATTCTGAGCTTATACGACCTTGTTGGTGTTTGGTCAGGCAGTCTCTCACTAGCTTCATAACCAGCCGGTAAGTGAAGCTGAGGACGCCATCGGGTATTGGTAGCACATTGTCAGGGGCATAGATGGTAAGAATCCCCTGGAGTAGTGCCAACTCCTCAAGTTTATCTGAAGAAATGTCAGACATTTCAAGCAAATCCAAGCGCAGTCAGTATATCACCAGCTTCGCAGCCAATCACTGACAATAATGACACCTGGGCAGTAAGCACTTGGTTAAGTAGTGGCGGTGCATTATGATGTCATAATGGAATCTTGGGGTGGAATGTTAACTTGACATCAGTGATGTCATAATGGAATCTGGTGATGGAATCTTAAAGGGACATCTCACCATAAAAGGAAGTTGCCTAGCAATAATTATTGTGGCAACACCATAGGCTTAGCATCAGTTTCAAACTCAGGCATGGAGGGAAGAACCAGATTTCATAATAATAATATTGCAATATATAGCTAAGTTCTCACATTTAATATTTTCACTGCATAGAAAACGCATTTTCTTACAGTCCCCACAAAGTGGATGGGATTTATAGAAATCTCATGCCCACTATGATTTTTACGCTGAGATTTATATGCAGATTTTATCCATAGAATTGCATTAGATGAGGAAAATACGCAGGTAAAAAACACAAAATGCATAAAATCCACACATGACTCTATCAATAAAGCTTTGTTAAAGCCGAGTACCAGGAAGTATCAAAATTAAAACAGATTTATTCAACACATAACATAGCAAAGAAACAAAAAAACGCAGTCAAAAAGATACAAAAATAGGTGGAAAAATGCAGCAGAAAATCTGCGACATCAAGAACTCACCAACTACTGTAACACAGACAGGGGCTGGATGGCACTTTTCAGCCTGGGGAGCAATCACAAGGCAGTGGCCCTCGAGTTGCAGTGGCCCTCCTTTTCCCTCCCTATCTCTGGCCATTGTATTAAAGCAGCAGAGATAACAGGCTTTAAAAATAGGCTGGTACGTAGATATGGGAACAGTAAGTAGCTTGCTGCATAGATATGGTAGCAGAACCAAGAGTACTCCAGAGATATGGAAGCAGAACCAAGCTTACTCCAGAGATATGGGAGCAGAATGGAGCTTACTCCAGAGATATGGGAGCAGAATAGGGATGGGCGAATCCTGAAATACTCGGAATCGCTAGACTCTAACGAGTCTGACTCGGAAACTCGCTATTCGTTGCAAGTCTAGCGAGTCCAATGTTAATGAATGGGGATGCGAGTATTGCAGCGATTCCTCTGCTGCCATTTTTTTTACTCTTTACTCTCGCAAGTGGCCCCTAGCTTAGCGATTTAGAATTCATCCCTAAAGCACAGAAAATCGTTTCTACATCACACTAGAAGCTAAACAGGAAGTCGCCTGTGCTAACCGATTTACTGCACAGGCTGATCTGATATTCTGCACACACAGGGCGATCTGTTCTGCACACACAGGGCGATCAGATCTGCACACACAGGCCCACCAAAGATGTGTAGCAGACGTGATACAGAGAGGCTGATCGGCCTGGTTGAAGAGTGGCCCCAGCTGTGGCAGCCCACCCACCCTGGCTATGGTGATGAAAGACAGCGAAATATGGCTTGGAGGTCCATCGCCAGAAGTATGTTCCCGTCATTTGATCACGCTGGAGAAGATGGGCAGGCAAACATGGGTAAGAGTTATGTGATGTCATTTCTTCTATTTTCTTTTACTGTACCCTTTTTTGGATTAGGAGAGAGTGAGATTTCTTGTGTCACCATTGGCGTCTGTGACGCACTGAAACCGTGGTACCCAGCACCGGGCCGAGGTCTGCTTCACTGGGGGATGTGATGTGACCCGTGCTGTAGTCTCAGGGGATGCACAGTGCAAAGGGGATAACTACAGGGGACTGTAATAGGAGGACAATCAAGGCTAGTGATGCGTATTGGCACAGCAGGAAGGTAACGTGTGTGCTATTAGCTGGTAGCAGAGAAGCCCTGCACTCTCCCTGAAAAAATTGTTTAGTGCGCAAAGGCAGTCACCTAGGTGGACTGTGGTGCTGTCTGCGTCACCGCTCTGGGGTGAAGTGCGTGCTGTAACTTAGCAGAGAAGCAACGCACTCTCCCTGAAAAAATTGTTTAGTGCACACAAGCAGGCAGCGTGCGTGCTATTAGCTAGTGGGATAGATAGCAGCAACGCACTGGTCTGCCACAGAAACAATAACGCTGCAGGGGTAAATATGACCCCAATAATATCTGGTGGAAAAAAAAAAGAAAATTTGCTCAGCTATGCTTCTAATTTCAGCTCTGATGGAAGCTGAGTGAGTAAGCTAAGCTCTGAGGATGGTGCTGTATGCACTGTAAGGCTGCTCCTGCCTTTCTCCCTGCCTACAGTCCTCTACAGAACTCCTCCGTCCTGGTAGTTCTGAAAATAACTTTTGTGTTATATGTGTGGAATCTTGAGGTCTTACACTGACTAACAGTCCCTAGATCTGCTCTATGTCTCCAACTCGCCCTGCACTAGCTCAGATCGTCACAGGAATGTGCCCAAAATGGCGGGGGCAGGGTTTATATACAGCCTTGCCTGTGATACATGACATAGGCATCACGATGGACAGCAGCCAATCATAGTAGTGCTCTTCACAGTTTTCTCACCTAACAAACTAGGCTGTCTCTGAAAATTAACATATTCTGTATTCTGCGAGTCGCGAATACAGTATATAGGAGTCCTAGACTCGCTAAGACTCGCTGCTGACAGCGGGACACAAAATCGCTAAGAAACTAGGATTGCTTGTATTAAACTCTGAAAAAACTAGGATTGCCATTGATTTGCATTGGACTTGTTACTGTGCGAGTAATCTCTTGGAAACTCGCAGAGTACCGACTCCTGCGAGTCCCCTACTACTCGCAGAGTAACGAGTCCTAACTAGAGTTGAGCGAAACGGGTCGAAAAAATTCAAAAGTCGCCGACTTTTGGCAAAGTCGGGTTTCATAAAAAGAAACCCGACCCTAGGATGAGATCGGCCACGAGGTCGGCGACTTACGCGCCAAAGTCGCGTTTCAAAAGTTTGTTTTGCGCTCTTTTTCAGCCAATCAGGATCCACGGACACTGTGGGCAACGTGATGACATAGGCACGGGTCACCACCATCTTTCAGAAGGGCATGCAAGTGATTGGCTTGCTTTGGTGGGCGTCACAGGGGGTATAAAAGGGCGCGCACGCCGACCGCCATCTTACTTCTGCCGATCTTAGTATAGGGAGAGGTTGCTGCTGATTCTGTAGGGAGAGCATTAGGCAGGGAAGAAGACAAAAAAACTGCTTCTGCTGCTAGCGATTTGGCCTGCACAACACACCAGTCACTGTGTGTGCAGTGCAAGGGGAGGCTATATAGTGGTGTATCAGTGGTGTTGGTTGTTGGGCTGCCTTCTAAGGCTTCCTGACATTCCTGCATTGCTGTTTACCCACTGCTCCGCAAACTGCTTTTTTAAAAGCAATCCCAATTTTTTTTTTTTGTCCTGCTGAAAAGAAAAAAAAACTGCTTCTGCTGCTAGCAATTTGGCCTGCACAACACACCAGTCACTGTGTGTGCAGTGCAAGGGGAGGCTATATAGTGGTGAATCAATGGTGTTGGTTGTTGGGCTGCCTTCTAAGGCTTCCTGACATTCCTGCATTGCTGTTTACCCACTGCTCCGCAAACTGCTTTTTTAAAAGCAATCCCAATTTTTTTTTTTTGTCCTGCTGAAAAGAAAAAAAAACTGCTTCTGCTGCTAGCAATTTGGCCTGCACAACATACCAGTCACTGTGTGTGCAGTGCAAGGGGAGGCTATATAGTGGTGTATCAGTGGTGTTGGTTGTTGGGCTGCCTTCTAAGGCTTCCTGACATTCCTGCATTGCTGTTTACCCACTGCTCCGCAAACTGCTTTTTTAAAAGCAATCCAATCTCCCTTATCCTCTAGTCACTTTTGTCACAGCTGTGCCATCGAGCCTGTCACATAGCGCTCAGATATTCATTGGGCCTCACACAATCCAAAAGTGTCCAGTGTCCAAAAGTGTGTGCAGAGATTCAAAATCTCCCTTATCCTCTAGTCACTTTTGTCACAGCTGTGCCATCGAGCCTGTCACATAGCGCTCAGATATCAGTGGGCCTCACACAATCCAAAAGTGTCCATCCAGTGTCCAAAAGTGTGTGCAGAGATTCAAAATCTCCCTTATCCTCTAGTCACTTTGGTCACAGCTGTGCCATCGAGCCTGTCACATAGCGCTCAGATATTCATTGGGCCTCACACAATCCAAAAGTGTCCAGTGTCCAAAAGTGTGTGCAGAGATTCAAAATCTCCCATATCCTCTAGTCACTTTGGTCACAGCTGTGCCATCGAGCCTGTCACATAGCGCTCAGATATCAGTGGGCCTCACACAATCCAAAAGTGTCCATCCAGTGTCCAAAAGTGTGTGCAGAGATTTAAAATCTCCCTTATCCTCTAGTCACTTTGGTCACAGCTGTGCCATCGAGCCTGTCACATAGCGCTCAGATATTCATAGGGCCTCACACAATCCAAAAGTGTCCAGTGTCCAAAAGTGTGTGCAGAGATTCAAAATCTCCCTTATCCTCTAGTCACTTTGGTCACAGCTGTGCCATCGAGCCTGTCACATAGCGCTCAGATATCAGTGGGCCTCACACAATCCAAAAGTGTCCATCCAGTGTCCAAAAGTGTGTGCAGAGATTCAAAATCTCCCTTATCCTCTAGTCACTTTGGTCACAGCTGTGCCATCGAGCCTGTCACATAGCGCTCAGATATTCATTGGGCCTCACACAATCCAAAAGTGTCCAGTGTCCAAAAGTGTGTGCAGAGATTCAAAATCTCCCTTATCCTCTAGTCACTTTGGTCACAGCTGTGCCATCGAGCGTGTCACATAGCGCTCAGATATTCATTGGGCCTCACACAATCCAAAAGTGTCCAATGTCCAAAAGTGTGTGCAGAGATTCAAAATCTCCCTTATCCTCTAGTCACTTTGGTCACAGCTGTGCCATCGAGCCTGTCACATAGCGCTCAGATATCAGTGGGCCTCACACAATCCAAAAGTGTCCATCCAGTGTCCAAAAGTGTGTGCAGAGATTCAAAATCTCCCTTATCCTCTAGTCACTTTGGTCACAGCTGTGCCATCGAGCCTGTCACATAGCGCTCAGATATTCATTGGGCCTCACACAATCCAAAAGTGTCCAGTGTCCAAAAGTGTGTGCAGAGATTCAAAATCTTCCTTATCCTCTAGTCACTTTGGTCACAGCTGTGCCATCGAGCCTGTCACATAGCGCTCAGATATCAGTGGGCCTCACACAATCCAAAAGTGTCCAGTGTCCAAAAGTGTGTGCAGAGATTCAAAATCTCCCTTATCCTCTAGTCACTTTGGTCACAGCTGTGCCATCGAGCCTGTCACATAGCGCTCAGATATCAGTGGGCCTCACACAATCCAAAAGTGTCCATCCAGTGTCCAAAAGTGTGTGCAGAGATTCAAAATCTCCCTTATCCTCTAGTCACTTTGGTCACAGCTGTGCCATCGAGCCTGTCACATAGCGCTCAGATATTCATTGGGCCTCACACAATCCAAAAGTGTCCAGTGTCCAAAAGTGTGTGCAGAGATTCAAAATCTCCCTTATCCTCTAGTCACTTTGGTCACAGCTGTGCCATCGAGCCTGTCACATAGCGCTCAGATATCAGTGGGCCTCACACAATCCAAAAGTGTCCAGTGTCCAAAAGTGTCTGCAGAAATTAAAAATCTCCCCTGTCCTATCGACACCTTGTACCTTGTTTTACATTACTATATAGTTTGTTGGATTTTGTCTACATTTCTACCAAAAATGAGGAAGGCTGGTGGAAGAGGCCGTGGAATTGGGCGGGGGTTGGCAGCTGGTAATGATGGTGTTGGTGGTGGATCTGATGGTAGTGGCAAGAGCAAAATAGGACCGAATGCAGGAGGTGCTGACCCTGCGTCATCGTCTGGCTACATAAGGCCTCGAACGCTTAGTTTTCTAGGAGTTGGCAAACCGCTTTTAAAGCCAGAGCATCAGGAAAAAGTTTTGTCTTACATTGCTGACTCAGCCTCCAGCTCTATCGCCTCCTCTTCTTCAGTTGTAAAAAGTAAAAGCACTGAGTCGTCATTGGAGACTCATGTTCATGAACCACACCTTTCCTTGTGTCCTTCACCCCAACCAAGATTGAAGGATGATGCAGGCCATACTACTGATTACTCCATGGAGCTGTTTTCACATACCATGCCTGGATTATCAAGTGAAATGGTGAATTACCCAGGCCAAGATGAATCTGACATGGAGTGCACTGATGCACAGCCGCTGATGGATGATTCTGCTGGTACATTCACTCAGAGCACTACATTGTCCTCGCAGTGTACAGAGCCAGATTCTGACCCTGATGAGACTCAGGTGCCCCTTCCCGCACACTATACCACCATACACGGTGACACAGAGGAAGGTGCACATGACATAGAAAAGGAGGTGATGGATGACCCAGTTGTTGACCCAGATTGGCATCCATTGGGGGAAGAGGGTGCTGCTTCCAATAGCTCAGATGAGGAGCATCCACAGCAGACATCGACATCGCAACAGCTGTTATCTGGCAGGCCCGGAGCACTCCAAAGACAGGTTCCAAACATCAAAAGAGTTGCTGGACAGCTTGTCCAGAGGGTCAAAAGATCACAGCGTGCTAGGCCGCAAAATGTCTGCCAAAGTAGGAAGAGTGCAGTGTGGCACTTTTTTGACCAAAATCCTCATGATCAGGCCAAGGTTATCTGTAAGAAGTGCGCAAAGACCTTTAGCCGAGGGAAAAATCTGAAAAATTTGAATACCAGTTGCATGCTTAGACATTTAACCAGCATGCACTTGCAAGCGTGGACACAACACCAAACCTCAAGTGCCACATGTGCAACTGATCACAATGAAGGTAGTCAGCAACGCTACATTGTTTCCCCCACTGTAAGCCCACCGGTTAGCACAGCAGCAAATGTTGAGGTGTCGTTGCAAGACCACAGCAGTCAGGGAATCCCACTGTTATATCAACGAAAGACTGATTCTAGGCCATCAGAAAGAACACCAACTCCATCACCATCATCAACCCTCTCTCAGTCCGCCCTGTCCACCGCTACTTCCACCATATGCAGCTCTCAAGTCCAGCTCACCCTCCCAGACACTATGAGTAGGTCAAGAAAGTACTCAGTCTCTCATCCGCGTACACTGGGTTTGAACGCCCACATTGCCAAACTAATCTCGTTTGAGATGATGCCCTTTCGGTTGGTGGAAAGCACAGCTTTCCGCGAACTCATGGCCTATGCAGTACCACGCTATGACCTACCCAGTCTCCACTTCTCTCGCAAAGCCATCCCAGCCCTCCACCATCATGTGAAAGACCGCATTGTCCATGCATTCAAGCAGTCAGTGAGCGGAAAGGTGCACCTCACAACTGATGCATGGTCCAGTCGGCATGGCCAGGGCCGTTACGTGTCCATCACTGCGCACTGGGTTAATGTGGTGGATGCAGGGTCCACAGGGGACAGCGGTGGTGGGACAGTGCTGCCTAGCCCACGGTATAGGAAACAGTTGGCTGTAGGCGTTCGACCCTCCTCCTCCTCCTCCTCCAGAAGCGAAAGCTCGTCCACAGAGTGCAGTCGTACGAGCACTCCATCTGCAGCTGCCACTGTTGCACACGATGTGTCCCCCTATCGAGCAGCTAGTGGAAAGCGTCAGCAGGCTGTGTTGCAGATGATGTGTTTGGGCGACAGACACACCGCCGAGGTGCTGGCCGAGTACTTGAAGCGACAAACTGAGTCATGGCTGGGCAGTGTACATCTTGAGGCAGGCAAGGTAGTTAGTGATAACGGCCGTAATTTTGTGGCAGCCATAGCCCTTTCAAAACTCAGCCACATACCTTGCTTGGCTCACACCTTGAACCTGGTGGTGCAGTGCTTCCTCAAAAATTATCCGGAGTTAACAGCCCTGCTCCAGAAGGTGCGAAGACTGTGCGCGCACATCCGCCGGTCGCCTGTACACTCCGTTCGTATGCAGAAGCTGCAGCGATTGCTCCACCTTCCCAACCACCGCCTCATTATCGACATTGCAACAAGGTGGAACTCCACCCTGCACATGGTGGAGCGGCTGTGCGAGCAGAGGCAGGCCATAATGCATTTGTGGGAGGATACACGGCCAGGCACTTTGAGAGCAGACATGGAGTTGACAGGCGTGCAGTGGTCGAAGCTGAAAGACCTTTGTAAAGTCCTTCAGTGTTTTGAGGAATGCACACGGCTGGTAAGCGCAGACGACGCCATCCTAAGCATGAGCATCCCACTTATGCGTCTGCTCATGCAAACTTTGACGCACCTTAAGGAGCAGGCGTCTGCAGCCAATGTTGATGAGGAGGAAGAGGAGGAGGGAATCCTTGATGACATTCAGCCATTGTCTGCTCAGGGACCTCTCCTGGACGAGGTGGAGGAAGAAGAGGAGGAGGAGGATGATGGGGATGATTACTTAGGGGAGGAGGATGCATCTCGTGGGGCAAGTGAAAATGTTGGCGTGCCAAGGTCTGGTACAGGGTTTGTGCATGACTGGAGGGATGTGGATTTGCCAGAAAGTGCTCCTCCACCCAGCACTCGCAGTGCATCATTGACACCGGGAACATTGGCCCACATGTCAGATTATGCCTTGCGGATCCTAAAAAGGGACCCCCGCATTGCCAAAATGATGAACGATGACGACTACTGGTTGGCCAGCATCCTGGATCCACGCTATAAGGGCAAATTACAAAACATCATGCCACAGGAGAACCTTGACCTAATATTGGCTAATAAACAAGCAACTCTGGTAAATCGGTTGCTTGAGGCATTCCCAGCACAGCAGCGGTGATGGTTCTCACACGAGCCGTACGGGCCGGGGGCAGATTGGCAGAGGTGTTCGTGGTGCACACAGCAGAAGTGGCGTTGGAGACAGGGGTTTCATGACAATGTTGTGGACTGATTTTTCAAATACCGCTCACACAACTGGTAATACTCCATCGATGGAAAGTGACAGGAGACAGCAGTTGTCAACTATGGTTACAAACTACTTTTCCTCCCATATCGATGTTCTCCCACACAGGTCATTCCCCTTTGACTATTGGGCCGCTAAACTGGACACCTGGCCTGAATTGGCCCAATATGCCTTACAGGAGCTCGCTTGCCCAGCTGCAAGTGTGCTATCGGAAAGAGTCTTCAGTGCAGCTGGATCAATCCTGACAGAAAAAAGGACCCGTCTGTCAACCCAAAATGTGGATGATCTAACCTTCATTAAAATGAACCATGCATTGGTTTCCAAGGATTTTGTCCCACCTTCCCCTGATGACACATAGGGTGACAGAAAAATGGCTTGCTTTGGTCCACCTCTTCCTGGTACTTCACCTATTTCGCCTTTTGCATCAGCTGAATGTCCAACATCAACATATGCCACTTTCTAAAACTCCCTAACTGGCCGGGGTCACCACCTACCGCACGACACCGTGCGAGTGCCGTTGCCCTGGACAGGTGGGTAGGCCGACTCTTGGGCGCGGGCACTGGCACAGGGTCCCTCATAGTGCAATCAAGTGTCTCTGACGGTGGTGGTGCACACCCGCCGTCAGACACACCGCTGTACTATGAGGGGCCCAGTGCCAGTACCGACGCCCACGAGTGGGTCCCCCTTGCTTGGCCAGGGCCCCAGCATTTGCAATCTTTACCTCTCCCTGCTCCTCCGCTGTGTAATCTGGGCCGTCAAATCCATACTGTGCCTGACACCATCTGAGCCTGCCTCCTGAGACATATATTTTGAATGTGTACGCTATCCATAAATGTTATCCAGGGATACGGTACCCTTTCTAACCTTTGTGCAATGACGTGCAATCCATACTGGGCCTAACACCGTCTGAGCCTGCCTCATGCTGTATAGACATATATTTTGAATGTGTACGCTATCCATACATGTTATCCGGGGATACGGTACCCCTTCTAACCTTTGTGCAATGACGTGCAATCCATACTGGGCCTAACACCGTCTGAGCCTGCCTCATGCTGTATAGACATATATTTTGAATGTGTACACTATCCATACATGTTATCCGGGGATACGGTACCCTTTCTAACCTTTGTGCAATGACGTGCAATCCATACTGGGCCTAACACCGTCTGAGCCTGCCTCATGCTGTATAGACATATATTTTGAATGTGTACGCTATCCATACATGTTATCCGGGGATACGGTACCCTTTCTAACCTTTGTGCAATGACGTGCAATCCATACTGGGCCTAACACCGTCTGAGCCTGCCTCATGCTGTATAGACATATATTTTGAATGTGTTCGCTATCCATACATGTTATCCAGGGATACGGTACCCTTTCTAACCTTTGTGCAATCACGTGCAATCCATACTGGGCCTAACACCGTCTGAGCCTGCCTCATGCTGTATAGACATATATTTTGAATGTGTACGCTATCCATACATGTTATCCGGGGATACGGTACCCCTTCTAACCTTTGTGCAATGACGTGCAATCCATACTGGGCCTAACACCGTCTGAGCCTGCCTCATGCTGTATAGACATATATTTTGAATGTGTACGCTATCCATACATGTTATCCAGGGATACGGTACCCTTTCTAACCTTTGTGCAATGACGTGCAATCCATACTGGGCCTAACACCGTCTGAGCCTGCCTCATGCTGTATAGACATATATTTTGAATGTGTACGCTATCCATACATGTTATCCGGGGATATGGTACCCTTTCTAACCTTTGTGCAATGACGTGCAATCCATACTGGGCCT
Organism: Dendrobates tinctorius; assembly: GCF_039654945.1. NCBI lineage: Eukaryota > Metazoa > Chordata > Amphibia > Anura > Dendrobatidae > Dendrobates > Dendrobates tinctorius. The sequence goes on along the minus strand of NW_027361738.1, from coordinate 4,023,674 downwards.
AACACCGTCTGAGCCTGCCTCATGCTGTATAGACATATATTTTGAATGTGTACGCTATCCATACATGTTATCCGGGGATACGGTACCCTTTCTAACCTTTGTGCAATGACGTGCAATCCATACTGGGCCTAACACCGTCTGAGCCTGCCTCATGCTGTATAGACATATATTTTGAATGTGTACGCTATCCATACATGTTATCCGGGGATACGGTACCCTTTCTAACCTTTGTGCAATGACGTGCAATCCATACTGGGCCTAACACCGTCTGAGCCTGCCTCATGCTGTATAGACATATATTTTGAATGTGTACGCTATCCATACATGTTATCCAGGGATACGGTACCCTTTCTAACCTTTGTGCAATGACGTGCAATCCATACTGGGCCTAACACCGTCTGAGCCTGCCTCATGCTGTATAGACATATATTTTGAATGTGTACGCTATCCATACATGTTATCCAGGGATACGGTACCCTTTCTAACCTTTGTGCAATCACGTGCAATCCATACTGGGCCTAACACCGTCTGAGCCTGCCTCATGCTGTATAGACATATATTTTGAATGTGTACGCTATCCATACATGTTATCCGGGGATACGGTACCCTTTCTAACCTTTGTGCAATGACGTGCAATCCATACTGGGCCTAACACCGTCTGAGCCTGCCTCATGCTGTATAGACATATATTTTGAATGTGTACGCTATCCATACATGTTATCCGGGGATACGGTACCCTTTCTAACCTTTGTGCAATGACATGCAATCCATACTGGGCCTAACACCGTCTGAGCCTGCCTCATGCTGTATAGACATATATTTTGAATGTGTACACTATCCATACATGTTATCCAGGGATACGGTACCCTTTCTAACCTTTGTGCAATCACGTGCAATCCATACTGGGCGTGAGAACGGCTGGCGAGCTGTTAAGCAAGCTACAGCACCTGTCCAGACAAGTACAGGGATTCCCTAGCGAGGAGACTTATTTGATTGTTTTCAATGTTGGGACAGCAATTTTTGGGGAGCACTATACTCTGGAGAATGATAGATGGGGCCCACCATACACTGGAACATTCCAAAGGTGGACATCAGACACTGGAGCAGCATTTACAGGGCCCATTATACACTAGAGCATTAGAAATGGGGCCCATTATGTTTGGAGCATTATTTGGGCCCATAAGACAGTGGAGCTTCATCCATGGGGACCAACATATACTGTAGTATTATGTGGAGCTCATCATATACTGTTTCAAACATTATATGGGACCAATGATTTTGTATGGAGAAATAGATGGGCCTCGTCATGAGATGTAAAAAGTGAGGTATTTTTCATTGTACTATACCGCTATTTCTCTGCCGTATCGGAGCATGATGAGTTGTGGTATGTGTTAAAGGGGCGCTCTTTCGCCCAGGGCACATGAAAACCTGCAGCCAGCCCTCCCCCCCACAACTCTAGCCAAATAACCCCCATTTTTCAGTGCGTAACTTGTATTATGAAGTTAATTAAGGTTGACAAGCTTAAGTAAGAAGAATTGATGCTTTTGGCATTCAAATGGGCACTGTAGGTGTGTGTCCTGTCCTCCTCTCACTGCCGACTTTTATTCCCCATTGACTTACATTGGGTTTCGTGTTTCGGGACGACCCCGACTTTTCCCTATAATCGGACGATCTTGCTCGACCCGACTTTTGGAAAAGTCGGGTTTCACGAAACGAAACGCGACCCTAAAAAACCAAAAGTCGCTCAACTCTACTTACAATAATTACCTGTTGGTGATAAGTGGTGATGGATGGCAGCAGCATCTACAACAGGCCAGCCCGCCCTCCCCTACGCACGTTTCGTATTACTCCTTTATCAGGGGGCGTGGTAAATGTTGACCTAAGTGATGTTATAAAGGGAGGAGGCCGGAAATAATGTAATACCTAATAAGGGAAGAGGTGGTGCATCGCCATGGTGTCCAAGATGCCAGCATCCGACACAGGAACCCCCAGCGCCGGAAACACATTATCATGTGACCAGACGCCGGAGGCACCACGTGTCGGGGACCGACGCGATGAACCAAGAAGGCGTCGCATGTGCAGAGGAGGGGGAGCGGGAACAAGTGATGCGCTACCAGGGAGGTGAAATAGTGTATATGTACAAGGCATGGCAGCCTGCACCCAAACCACGGTGTCCCTGAGGTCTGGCGTGGGATGCATCGCCGACACAAGATATGCAGAAGGGCAACATAATACAATAGAAAGCAGAGTAATACAGAATAGTACAAATACATAAGAAGCAGTACCACCGCACATGCAGCAGTGCCAACAATCAAAAAACACCCTATATGTATCCCACAAGTTTTTATAATAGAAATAGAAACATACCCTTCACTGCATAATATTTAAAGGGGAATGCCATATATATTTTTTGATAGATAATATAAAAATAGATAAGAATTCATATTATATTCACAATTTTCAAGCAATATCAAAATTGATATACAATCATATCACAAAGAAAGATATAATAATATTATATTTAATTATTGCCCACAAAATATATAGAACAGCATTACCAAGATATGATTATATAAGAGACATTATCATACAGTCCTAATTATATATCATTGAAAAAAATAGAAAAATAAATAAAATAAACAAAATAAAGATATTCACAAAACATCCCCCCGACTCATCTTCAACCTCGTCAAAGGATCAAAGGATCTTTTTCAAACATAAGTATAGGATGGACATAGAAAACAGTAGAAATTAGTCCATCTGTACAAGGTACCGCCACTATCCTGGACTCCGTCCAATGATCTTCATAGATCCACAAAATATCATAAAAATACCTAATACATGAAAAACACAATTAAAAATATAATAAAAACAATAAAAAATAGCAAGGATTAGATCCACCCAATGTCCACCTGGAACAGTAAGGTGGTCACAGGAACGGATCGAAACTCAAATTCTCGTTTAGTCCTTGTGGATATACCGTATTAAGCGTCCAGATCCAGCGAGTCTCAAGTTTACCCAATCTTTGAAACAGATTGCCACCACGAATCCCAATATTTAAGGCATCGATACCCATCACCTGTAGCACCGTACTGTCACAGTCATGAAAGTTTTTAAAGTGTCGGGGTAACGTTATAAGAGTGAATGCATCCATGTGGCCAGCCGCCGCCTGAATATCCAACACATACTCGCGCACGCGAACCTTGAATTGTCTAGTTGTTAAACCGACATAAATTAATCCACATGGACAGGTGGCGTAATAAATAACATATCTCGTAGCACAAGTAATATATTTATTGATCTTAAAATTTTTAACGCCACCTGAATCGGAAAAAGAATCACACTTTTCAATGTTGGGACAGGCAACTCAATGTCCACACGGAACACACCCACTCCTATGTGTGAAATTATCCAAAAATGTACCCTTTCTCTCACTTGTATAATGACTATGGGTAAGGTGATTGCGCAGATTCTTAGGACGCCAAAATGTAATGACTGGTATGTCCAGAATAAATTTGCCAATTATTGGGTCAATTTTCAATATAGGACATGCTTTAGACAAAGCCTGCCTGACCTGCCTAGAATGGGAATGATAATTTGCAATGAAGCGTAACTTCCAGGTCCCTCCATCTTCCTAGCTGATTCCCTATTGTACAGTAGGCCATTTGGGGAAGAATAATTAGCCCTGTTATAGGCTCTTTTGAGTAGATGCCGACTATAGCCACGTTCCAAGAATCTCATTTTTAGCTCCTCTGCTCTTCTCTCAAAATCCTCATTAATAGAGCAAATCTGACAAAGTTGGAGGAACTGACCAATGGGAACAGACCTTACCATGTGATCAGGATGACATAGCGAAGCGTGTAACAACAGATTAGTAGAAGTCATCTTCCTAAAAATATCTGTCTGCCACAGACCATCAGTATCCTGTTAAACAATGACATAGAGGAACTCAATCTTATCAGCATCGCATGTGAATGTTTAACGTATATTTTGGTCGTTGCTATTCAGGCGACCAATAAACTCCTGTAGTTCCAGAGTAATACAGCGTAGTACCCTACCAGACCAAAAATATAGGGCAAAATGGAGGAAATATACACTCCCTGATCGCCTCCCTCCACACGACCAGCGGGACGCGGCTTCTTAGATGGTACAGAAGATTTGGCGCGTGCTGGGCAGACCCTGAAAACATGACCAGTCTGCCCATAGCTAAAACATGCCCCCACACCACGACGAACTGGAGGAAACACCGCTGGAGAACCACCTCTTCCCACCTGCCTGGGCTCGTCTTCCTGCACCAGTGTGTCCTCCTCCCTAGCAAGGACTACATTGGGCATATTCGCCAAAGCCACAAAAAACTCGTCTACCGACCGTAGAGATGGTGAATTGGCCGGCAAGGAGAAGGCCCAGGATTGGGGATCACCCTCAAGGAGAATCCCACCTGCTGTTCCTCACTCCCTCATGAGCGATTGTGGAGCCTGAAGTGTAGCTTGTAGGCCTCCTTAAAAAACAAAAAATTCTCTCTCCCTCCAGGAAACCTGTCTGGGAGAGGTAACTTGGGCTGTGGTTGAGCCTGCATCTGAGCTGAAGCCCCGTACCCCACCAACTGCTGTAGCTGCTGCTCCACCACACCACGCAGCACCCCACGCTCCTCAGTGAGGGTCTGCAGCAATTGGAAACAGGTCTGCATTAGGGCCATGGCTCACCAGAAAAAATGGGACTGTTGGTAATAATGTCACAGGACAGTAGGGAAAAGGCAGGAGACATGGAACCTGGGCCCCTGAACTGTCCCTCAGGCTTAGGGGGTGCCCTGACTTTCCTTAACTTGGGGGTACACTTAATGGTAGTGAGGCCCAATTCTCTGACCTGTCCCTATCCCCTGTTTAGTCATGAGCTCAACCCCAACCCCCTCCCCAGGAGGTGAGACAGGGAATAAAGTAAATTGCACCAAATAACACAAGGGAAAATAAAACAGACACCACGGGGTTAAAGCAACTATAAACCCAAACTTAGCTTTATCTGCTGCCAATGCTCCAAGCAGCAGAGAAAGGCACCCGATCAGCATCTAGCAGCAACTCCACTGCTCCAGATAAGCTGAAGGGGTTCCAGACTTCACCAAGGTTCGTTAGCAAATGACCAGTATTACCAACAGGGAGCTGCAGCAGCTGATGATCTTTTATAGGAAGGAGGGGGGAGGTCACCACCTGCTGGCTAATTGAACATGTAGTAACACCAGCGGCCACCGGGAGAAAACCAGCAGCAGAGCAACTACAGTTGTAGTAATACCAGCAGCCACCGGGGAAAAAACCCATATAACCCCCAGGGCCTGAAAGGAAAAAGGTTTATATAAGAGAGTCCAGACTCTGACACAGATCCAAAAATGGATTGTGACAAATAAGCTCGGTTCTGCTCCCATACCGCTGTAGTAAGCTCGGTTCTGCTCCCATATCTCTGGAGTAAGCTCTTTTCTGAGCCAATATTTCTGTAGTAAGCTCCATTCTGCTCCCATATCTCTGGAGTATTCTCCGTTCTGATCCATATCCATATCTGTGTAGTAAGCTCAGTTCTCCCATATGTCTGTAGTAAGCTCGGTTCTGCTCCCATATCTCTGGAGTATGCTCAGTTCTGCTCCCATATCTCTGTAGTAAGCTTGATTCTGCTCCCATATATCTGGAGTAAGCGCTGCTCTGCTTCCATTTTTCTGTAGTAAGCTCTGTTCTGCTCCCATATCTCTGGAGTAAGCTCTGTTCTGCTCCCATATCTCTGGAGTATGCTCAGTTCTGCTCCCATATCTCTGTAGTAAGCTTGATTCTGCTCCCATATATCTGGAGTAAGCGCTGCTCTGCTTCCATATTTCTGTAGTAAGCTCTGTTCTGCTCTAGGGATGGGCGAATCTACTCGTTAGGACTAGAGTTGAGCGACTTTTGGTTTTTTAGGGTCGCGTTTCGTTTCGTGAAACCCGACTTTTCCAAAAGTCGGGTCGAGCAAGATCGTCCGATTATAGGGAAAAGTCGGGGTCGTCCCGAAAACGAAACCCAATGTAAGTCAATGGGGAATAAAAGTCGGCAGTGAGAGGAGGACAGGAAACACACCAACAGTGCCCATTTGAATGCCAAAAGCATCAATTCTTCTTACTTAAGCTTGTCAACCTTAATTAACTTCATAATACAAGTTACGCACTGAAAAATGGGGGTTATTTGGCTACAGACTGTGGGGGGGGAGGGCTGGCTCCAGGTTTTCATGTGCCCTGGGCGAAAGAGCGCCCCTTTAACACATACCACAACTCATCATGCTCCGATACGGCAGAGAAATAGCGGTATAGTACAATGAAAAATACCTCACTTTTTACATCTCATGACGAGGCCCATCTATTTCTCCATACAGAATCATTGGTCCCATATAATGTTTGAAACAGTATATGATGAGCTCCACATAATGCTACAGTATATGTTGGTCCCCATGGATGAAGCTCCACTGTCTTATGGGCCCAAATAATGCTCCAAACATAATGGGCCCCATTTCTAATGCTCTAGTGTATAATGGGCCCTGTAAATGCTGCTCCAGTGTCTGATGTCCACCTTTGGAATGTTCCAGTGTATGGTGGGCCCCATCTATCATTCTCCAGAGTATAGTGCTCCCCAAAAATTGCTGTCCCAACATTGAAAACAATCAAATAAGTCTCCTCGCTAAGGAATCCCTGTACTTGTCTGGACTCCTCGTCGTCCCCATCTTCCATCTCACTGCACAGTATTTCAACTTTGGAAGTGCTGTGATCCTGGGCAAGCAGGGGGGGCCCACTCGTTGGCGACGGCACTGGCACAGGGCCCCTGATAGTACGGTGGTGTGTCTGATGGCGGGTGGGCCGAACCTGCACTTTCATCTGCAGCTTCCTCTTTGTCACCGTGTAAGATGGAACTGTATATGGGAAGGGTAACCTGAGTTTCATCAGGGTCAGATTCAGGTCGTGTAGCGTGCGAGGGGAATGTAGTGGTCTGGGTCAATGTACCAGCAGATTCATCGAGCAGTGGCTGGGCATCAGTGCACTTGTGTCGCCCCCAGGAGTACGGTCGCCACAGTGGCATTACCTTCTTCCTAGGGAGTGTGATGTCATGCTTGGGAGCAACGAAGGATCTCTCTAGCAGGTTAACTGATTGGGCGGCGTTATTCCCACGAGTCATGACCCTCCAAACAGTGTTCATGAAGGCAAAGTGTTTGTTTTACGTGGGCAGTATGGTTGCAAAGCTGAACCTTAAAGGAATGTCCAGAAGGGCACCACCAGGAGTGGAGCCTATGGTTAAATTCGACTCCACCTGGGAAACCTCAACCATGCCAGCTACAGAACAGATGCACACATTGCAAGCTTAATTCCGTTAACGAACGAGACTCCGTCATGCCCCGCGGTCCGAGTCCGGCTTACTAGAGGGACACGTGAGGCTCTGGCACATGAGATTGGCCAATAACTGGTGTGTCATGCCCTTACATGTCCGTGGCTGCATGTGCGCTACACTGAAAAGGCCAGCGTTTGTCGCTTACAGGTGCAGATAACCCGCTGAACAACGTTAGTGATGGGGATCACTGATTACAATTATTACCCGCGAACAATGATTTCCCAGTAAGTGCAGGTCAACCGCAGTTCCGGAATTAGGCCTAACCGTCATTCCTGAAAAAATGAAAAACTTACGTGTGCAAACCACAGGTGCTGTAGCTTGCTTAACAGCTCGCCAGCCGTTCTCACGCCCAGTATGGATTACACGTGATTGCACAAAGGTTAGAAAGGGTACCGTATCCCCGGATAACATGTATGGATAGCGTACACATTCAAAATATATGTCTCAGGAGGCAGGCTCAGACGGTGTCAGGCCCAGTATGGATTGCACGTGATTGCACAAAGGTTAGAAAGGGTACCGTATCCCCGGATAACATGTATGGATAGCGTACACATTCAAAATATATGTCTCAGGAGGCAGGCTCAGACGGTGTTAGGCCCAGTATGGATTGCACGTGATTGCACAAATGTTAGAAAGGGTACCGTATCCCCAGATAACATGTATGGATAGCGTACACATTCAAAATATATGTCTCAGGAGGCAGGCTCAGACGGTGTTAGGCCCAGTATGGATTGCACGTGATTGCACAAAGGTTAGAAAGGGTACCGTATCCCCGGATAACATGTATGGATAGCGTACACATTCAAAATATATGTCTCAGGAGGCAGGCTCAGACGGTGTCAGGCACAGTATGGATTTGACGGCCCAGATTACACAGCGGAGGAGCAGGGAGAGGTAAAGATTGCAAATGCTGGGGCCCTGGCCAAGCAAGGGGGGCCCACTCGTGGGCGTCGGTACTGGCACTGGGCCCCTCATAGTACGGCGGTGTGTCTGACGGCGGGTGTGCACCACCACCGTCAGAGACACTTGATTGCACTATGAGGGACCCTGTGCCAGTGCCCGCGCCCAAGAGTCGGCCTACCCACCTGTCCAGGGCAACGGCACTCGCACGGTGTCGTGCGGTAGGTGGTGACCCCGGCCATGGGGGGGGAGGCAGCACAGTTAGGGAGTTTTAGAAAGTGGCATATGTTGATGTTGGACATTCAGCTGATGCAAAAGGCGAAATAGGTGAAGTACCAGGAAGAGGTGGACCAAAGCAAGCCATTTTTCTGTCACCCTATGTGTCATCAGGGGAAGGTGGGACAAAATCCTTGGAAACCCATGCGTGGTTCATAGAATCATAGAATCATAGAATCATAGAATCATAGAATCGTAGAGTTGGAAGGGACCTCCTGGGCCATCTGGTCCAACCCCCTGCTCAAAGCAGGATTCGCTAAATCATCCCAGTCAGATGTCTGTCCAGCCTCTGTTTGAAGACTTCCATTGAAGGAGAACTCACCACTTCTCGTGGCAGCCTGTTCCACTCATTGATCACTCTAACTGTCAAAAAGTTTTTTCTAATATCTAATCTGTGTCTCTTCCCATTCAGTTTCATCCCATTGCTTCTAGTCTTTCCTTGTGCAAATGAGAATAAAGTTGATCCTTCTACAATGTGACAGCCCTTTAGATATTTGTAGACAGCTATTAAGTCTCCTCTCAGTCTTCTCTTTTGCAAACTAAACATTCCCAAATCCTGCAACCTTTCCTCATAAGACAGGGTTTGCAGACCGGTCACCATTCTGGTCGCTCTTTTCTGAACTTGCTCCAGTTTGTTGATGTCTTTTTTAAAATGTGGTGCCCAAAACTGGACACAATATTCCAGATGAGGTCTGACCAAAGAGGAGTAGAGGGAAATAATGACTTCACGTGATCTAGACTGTATGCTTCTGTTAATACATCCTAGAATTGCATTTGCCTTTTTTGCTGCTGCATCACACTGTTGACTCATATTCAGTCTGTGATCTATTAGTATATGTTCATTTTAATGAAGGTTAGATCATCCACATTTTGGGTTGACAGACGGGTCCTTTTTTCTGTCAGGATTGATCCAGCTGCACTGAAGACTCTTTCCGATAGCACACTTGCAGCTGGGCAAGCGAGCTCCTGTAAGGCATATTGGGCCAATTCAGGCCAGGTGTCCAGTTTAGCGGCCCAATAGTCAAAGGGGAATGACCTGTGCGGGAGAACATCGATATGGGAGGAAAAGTAGTTTGTAACCATAGTTGACAACTGCTGTCTCCTGTCACTTTCCATCGATGCAGTATTACCAGTTGTGTGAGCGGTATTTGAAAAATCAGTCCACAACATTGTCATGAAACCCCTGTCTCCAACGCCACTTCTGCTGTGTGCACCACGAACACCTCTGCCAAGCTGCCCCCGGCCCGTACGGCTCGTGTGAGAACCATCACCGCTGCTGTGTGCTGGGAATGCCTCAAGCAACCGATTTACCAGAGTTGCTTGTTTATTAGCCAATATTAGGTCAAGGTTCTCCTGTGGCATGATGTTTTGTAATTTGCCTTTATAGCGTGGATCCAGGATGCTGGCCAACCAGTAGTCGTCATCGTTCATCATTTTGGCAATGCGGGGGTCCCTTTTTAGGATCCGCAAGGCATAATCTGACATGTGGGCCAATGTTCCCGGTGTCAATGATGCACTGCGAGTGCTGGGTGGAGGAGCACTTTCTGGCAAATCCACATCCCTCCAGTCACGCACAAACCCTGTACCAGACCTTGGCACGCCAACATTTTCACTTGCCCCACGAGATGCATCCTCCTCCCCTAAGTAATCATCCCCATCATCCTCCTCCTCCTCCTCCTCTTCTTCCTCCACCTCGTCCAGGAGAGGTCCCTGAGCAGACAATGGCTGAATGTCATCAAGGATTCCCTCCTCCTCTTCCTCCTCATCAACATTGGCTGCAGACGCCTGCTCCTTAAGGTGCGTCAAAGTTTGCATGAGCAGACGCATAAGTGGGATGCTCATGCTTAGGATGGCGTCGTCTGCGCTTACCAGCCGTGTGCATTCCTCAAAACACTGAAGGACTTTACAAAGGTCTTTCAGCTTCGACCACTGCACGCCTGTCAACTCCATGTCTGCTCTCAAAGTGCCTGGCCGTGTATCCTCCCACAAATGCATTATGGCCTGCCTCTGCTCGCACAGCCGCTCCACCATGTGCAGGGTGGAGTTCCACCTTGTTGCAATGTCGATAATGAGGCGGTGGTTGGGAAGGTGGAGCAATCGCTGCAGCTTCTGCATACGAACGGAGAGTACAGGTGACCGGCGGATGTGCGCGCACAGTCTTCGCACCTTCTGGAGCAGGGCTGTTAACTCCGGATAATTTTTGAGGAAGCACTGCACCACCAGGTTCAAGGTGTGAGCCAAGCAAGGTATGTGGCTGAGTTTTGAAAGGGCTATGGCTGCCACAAAATTACGGCCGTTATCACTAACTACCTTGCCTGCCTCAAGATGTACACTGCCCAGCCATGACTCAGTTTGTCGCTTCAAGTACTCGGCCAGCACCTCGGCGGTGTGTCTGTCGCCCAAACACATCATCTGCAACACAGCCTGCTGACGCTTTCCACTAGCTGCTCGATAGGGGGACACATCGTGTGCAACAGTGGCAGCTGCAGATGGAGTGCTCGTACGACTGTGCTCTGACGACGAGCTTTCCCTTCTGGAGGAGGAGGAGGAGGAGGGTCGAACGCCTACAGCCAACTGTTTCCTATACCGTGGGCTAGGCAGCACTGTCCCACCACCGCTGTCCCCTGTGGACCCTGCATCCACCACATTAACCCAGTGCGCAGTGATGGACACGTAACGGCCCTGGCCATGCCGACTGGACCATGCATCAGTTGTGAGGTGCACCTTTCCGCTCACTGACTGCTTGAGTGCATGGACAATGCGGTCTTTCACATGATGGTGGAGGGCTGGGATGGCTTTGCGAGAGAAGAAGTGGCGACTGGGTAGGTCATAGCGTGGTACTGCATAGGCCATGAGTTCGCGGAAAGCTGTGCTTTCCACCAACCGAAAGGGCATCATCTCAAACGAGATTAGTTTGGCAATGTGGGCGTTCAAACCCAGTGTACGCGGATGAGAGACTGAGTACTTTCTTGACCTACTCATAGTGTCTGGGAGGGTGAGCTGGACTTGAGAGCTGCATATGGTGGAAGTAGCGGTGGACAGGGCGGACTGAGAGAGGGTTGATGATGGTGATGGAGTTGGTGTTCTCTCTGATGTCCTAGAATCAGTCTTTCGTTGATATAACAGTGGGATTCCCTGACTGCTGTGGCCTTGCAACGACACCTCAACATTTGCTGCTGTGCTAACCGGTGGGCTTACAGTGGGGGAAACAATGTAGCGTTGCTGACTACCTTCGTTGTGATCAGTTGCACATGTGGCACTTGAGGTTTGGTGTTGTGTCCACGCTTGCAAGTGCATGCTGGTTAAATGTCTAAGCATGCAACTGGTATTCAAATTTTCCAGATTTTTCCCTCGGCTAAAGGTCTTTGCGCACTTCTTACAGATAACCTTGGCCTGATCATGAGGATTTTGTTCAAAAAAGTGCCACACTGCACTCTTCCTACTTTGGCAGACATTTTGCGGCCTAGCACGCTGTGATCTTTTGACCCTCTGGACAAGCTGTCCAGCAACTCTTTTGATGTTTGGAACCTGTCTTTGGAGTGCTCCGGGCCTGCCAGATAAAAGCTGTTGCGATGTCGATGTCTGCTGTGGATGCTCCTCATCTGAGCTATTGGAAGCAGCACCCTCTTCCCCCAATGGATGCCAATCTGGGTCAACAACTGGGTCATCCATCACCTCCTCTTCTATGTCATGTGCACCTTTCTCTGTGTCACCGTGTATGGTGGTATAGTGTGCGGGAAGGGGCACCTGAGTCTCATCAGGGTCAAAATCTGGCTCTATACACTGCGAGGACAATGTAGTGCTCTGAGTGAATGTACCAGCAGAATCATCCATCAGCGGCTGTGCATCAGTGCACTCCATGTCAGATTCATCTTGGCCTGGGTAATTCACCATTTGACTTGATAATCCAGGCATGGTATGTGAAAACAGCTCCATGGAGTAATCAGTAGTATGGCCTGCGTCATCCTTCAATCTTGGTTGGGGTGAAGGACACAAGGAAAGGTGTGGTTCATGAACATGAGCCTCCAATGACGACTCAGTGCTTTTACTTTTTACAACTGAAGAAGAGGAGGCGATAGAGCTGGAGGCTGAGTCAGCAATGTAAGACAAAACTTTTTCCTGATGCTCTGCCTTTAAAAGCGGTTTGCCAACTCCTAGAAAACTAAGCGTTCGAGGCCTTATGTAGCCAGACGATGATGCAGGGTCAGCACCTCCTGCATTCGGTCCTATTTTGCTCTTGCCACTACCATCAGATCCACCACCAACACCATCATTACCAGCTGCCAACCCCCGCCCAATTCCACGGCCTCTTCCACCAGCCTTCCTCATTTTTGGTAGAAATGTAGACAAAATCCAACAAACTATATAGTAATGTAAAAGTAATGTAAGGTGTCTATAGGACAGGGGAGTTTTAGAATTTCTGCACACACTTGTGTACAGTGGACACTTGTGGATTGTGTGAGGCCCACTGATATCTGAGCGCTATGTGACACGCTCGATGGCACAGCTGCCTGTGACCAAAGTGACGAGAGGATAATGGAGATTTTGAATCTCTGCGTACACTTTTGGACACTGGACACTTGTGGATTGTGTGCGGCCCACTGATATCTGAGCGCTATGTGACACGCTCGATGGCACAGCTGCCTGTGACCAAAGTGACGAGAGGATAATGGAGATTTTGAATCTCTGCGTACACTTGTGGACAGTGGACACTTGTGGATTGTGTGAGGCCCACTGATATCTGAGCGCTATGTGACACGCTCGATGGCACAGCTGCCTGTGACCAAAGTGACGAGAGGATAATGGAGATTTTGAATCTCTGCGTACACTTGTGGACAGTGGACACTTGTGGATTGTGTGAGGCCCACTGATATCTGAGCGCTATGTGACACGCTCGATGGCACAGCTGCCTGTGACCAAAGTGACGAGAGGATAATGGAGATTTTGAATCTCTGCGTACACTTTTGGACACTGGACACTTGTGGATTGTGTGCGGCCCACTGATATCTGAGCGCTATGTGACACGCTCGATGGCACAGCTGCCTGTGACCAAAGTGACGAGAGGATAATGGAGATTTTGAATCTCTGCGTACACTTTTGGACACTGGACACTTGTGGATTGTGTGCGGCCCACTGATATCTGAGCGCTATGTGACACGCTCGATGGCACAGCTGCCTGTGACCAAAGTGACGAGAGGATAATGGAGATTTTGAATCTCTGCGTACACTTTTGGACACTGGACACTTGTGGATTGTGTGCAGCCCACTGATATCTGAGCGCTATGTGACACGCTCGATGGCACAGCTGCCTGTGACCAAAGTGACGAGAGGATAATGGAGATTTTGAATCTCTGCGTACACTTGTGGACAGTGGACACTTGTGAATTGTGTGAGGCCCACTGATATCTGAGCGCTATGTGACACGCTCGATGGCACAGCTGCCTGTGACCAAAGTGACGAGAGGATAATGGAGATTTTGAATCTCTGCGTACACTTGTGGACAGTGGACACTTGTGGATTGTGTGAGGCCCACTGATATCTGAGCGCTATGTGACACGCTCGATGGCACAGCTGCCTGTGACCAAAGTGACGAGAGGATAATGGAGATTTTGAATCTCTGCGTACACTTTTGGACACTGGACACTTGTGGATGTGTGCGGCCCACTGATATCTGAGCGCTATGTGACACGCTCGATGGCACAGCTGCCTGTGACCAAAGTGACGAGAGGATAATGGAGATTTTGAATCTCTGCGTACACTTGTGGACAGTGGACACTTGTGGATTGTGTGAGGCCCACTGATATCTGAGCGCTATGTGACACGCTCGATGGCACAGCTGCCTGTGACCAAAGTGACGAGAGGATAATGGAGATTTTGAATATCTGCGTACACTTTTGGACACTGGACACTTGTGGATTGTGTGCGGCCCACTGATATCTGAGCGCTATGTGACACGCTCGATGGCACAGCTGCCTGTGACCAAAGTAACGAGAGGATAATGGAGATTTTGAATCTCTGCGTACACTTTTGGACACTGGACACTTGTGGATTGTGTGCGGCCCACTGATATCTGAGCGCTATGTGACACGCTCGATGGCACAGCTGCCTGTGACCAAAGTGACGAGAGGATAATGGAGATTTTGAATCTCTGCGTACACTTTTGGACACTGGACACTTGTGGATTGTGTGCGGCCCACTGATATCTGAGCGCTATGTGACACGCTCGATGGCACAGCTGCCTGTGACCAAAGTGACGAGAGGATAATGGAGATTTTGAATCTCTGCGTACACTTGTGGACAGTGGACACTTGTGGATTGTGTGAGGCCCACTGATATCTGAGCGCTATGTGACACGCTCAATGGCACAGCTGCCTGTGACCAAAGTGACGAGAGGATAATGGAGATTTTGAATCTCTGCGTACACTTGTGGACAGTGGACACTTGTGGATTGTGTGAGGCCCACTGATATCTGAGCGCTATGTGACACGCTCGATGGCACAGCTGCCTGTGACCAAAGTGACGAGAGGATAATGGAGATTTTGAATCTCTGCGTACACTTTTGGACACTGGACACTTGTGGATTGTGTGCGGCCCACTGATATCTGAGCGCTATGTGACACGCTCGATGGCACAGCTGCCTGTGACCAAAGTGACGAGAGGATAATGGAGATTTTGAATCTCTGCGTACACTTTTGGACACTGGACACTTGTGGATTGTGTGCGGCCCACTGATATCTGAGCGCTATGTGACACGCTCGATGGCACAGCTGCCTGTGACCAAAGTGACGAGAGGATAATGGAGATTTTGAATCTCTGCGTACACTTTTGGACACTGGACACTTGTGGATTGTGTGCGGCCCACTGATATCTGAGCGCTATGTGACACGCTCGATGGCACAGCTGCCTGTGACCAAAGTGACGAGAGGATAATGGAGATTTTGAATCTCTGCGTACACTTGTGGACAGTGGACACTTGTGGATTGTGTGAGGCCCACTGATATCTGAGCGCTATGTGACACGCTCGATGGCACAGCTGCCTGTGACCAAAGTGACGAGAGGATAATGGAGATTTTGAATCTCTGCGTACACTTGTGGACAGTGGACACTTGTGGATTGTGTGAGGCCCACTGATATCTGAGCGCTATGTGACACGCTCGATGGCACAGCTGCCTGTGACCAAAGTGACGAGAGGATAATGGAGATTTTGAATCTCTGCGTACACTTTTGGACACTGGACACTTGTGGATTGTGTGCGGCCCACTGATATCTGAGCGCTATGTGACACGCTCGATGGCACAGCTGCCTGTGACCAAAGTGACGAGAGGATAATGGAGATTTTGAATCTCTGCGTACACTTTTGGGCACTGGACACTTGTGGATTGTGTGCGGCCCACTGATATCTGAGCGCTATGTGACACGCTCGATGGCACAGCTGCCTGTGACCAAAGTGACGAGAGGATAATGGAGATTTTGAATCTCTGCGTACACTTGTGGACAGTGGACACTTGTGGATTGTGTGAGGCCCACTGATATCTGAGCGCTATGTGACACGCTCGATGGCACAGCTGCCTGTGACCAAAGTGACGAGAGGATAATGGAGATTTTGAATCTCTGCGTACACTTGTGGACAGTGGACACTTGTGGATTGTGTGAGGCCCACTGATATCTGAGCGCTATGTGACACGCTCGATGGCACAGCTGCCTGTGACCAAAGTGACGAGAGGATAATGGAGATTTTGAATCTCTGCGTACACTTTTGGACACTGGACACTTGTGGATTGTGTGCGGCCCACTGATATCTGAGCGCTATGTGACACGCTCGATGGCACAGCTGCCTGTGACCAAAGTGACGAGAGGATAATGGAGATTTTGAATCTCTGCGTACACTTGTGGACACTGGACACTTGTGGATTGTGTGCGGCCCACTGATATCTGAGCGCTATGTGACACGCTCGATGGCACAGCTGCCTGTGACCAAAGTGACGAGAGGATAAGGGAGATTGGATTGCTTTTAAAAAAGCAGTTTGCGGAGCAGTGGGTAAACAGCAATGCCAGCGTGTCAGGAAGCCTTAAAAGGCAGCCCAACAACCAACACCACTGATACACCACAATATAGCCTCCCCTTGCACTGCACACACAGTGACTTGTGTGTTGTGCAGGCCAAATCGCTAGCAGCAGAAGCAGTTTTTTTGTCTTCTTCCCTGCCTAACGCTCTCCCTACAGAATCAGCAGCAACCTCTCCCTATACTAAGATCGGCAGAAATAAGATGGCGGTCGGCGTGCACGCCCTTTTATACCCCCTGTGACGCCCACCAAAGCAAGCCAATCACTTGCATGCCCTTCTGAAAGATGGTGGTGACCCGTGCCTAGGTCATCACGTTGCCCACAGTGTCCGTGGATCCTGATTGGCTGAAAAAGAGCGCAAAACAAACTTTTGAAACGCGACTTTGGCGCGTAAGTCGCCGACCTTGTGGCCGACCTCATCCTAGGGTCGGGTTTCGTTTCATGAAACCCGACTTTGCCAAAAGTCGGCGACTTTTGAATTTTTTCGACCCGTTTCACTCAACTCTAATTGTAAGACTTTATGCACTTTATTATACATACAGTATGTTGGACATTTGTTCATGTATACATTCTGATGTTTGAGCCCATATACTTCTGTGTATAGAAGTGAGAGTGATGGGTATACATGTATACAGTGACTGCTTTATCTCTATGGCTGATATAGCTGGGCACTGTGCAATATGAATCAGGGCTGCAGTGCAGGGTGTTATATCCACTGATGTTTTTAACTCCTTCTATCTTTATCTGCTCATCTTGACTAATAAAAATTATATATTTTTTGCATTACATGGACTCTTGTGATTGCAACTTTTGTTGGTTTCCTTCCCTCCTTTGTATGATTATTGGCAATCTGTTCTTACCAGTCCTATGCATTGTTTGGGGATCTATGGCCAGTCATATTTATATGATTTTGTGAGATTTATATATAATATATACATTTGGATATTATCCATTCATATATTCCTTTTGGTCCATTGTTACCCCAGACATTCTAATGTCTTTCATATATTTCCTTATATCTAAGTACAGCAGCATATAGAAATAATGCCCCCATGCCTCCTTATAATAATTCTCCTTCACCCTTTATAGTAATGATATTGACCCCGTACCTTCTTACCCCCGTGATTGCTTATAATAATATGTCTCCTGTTCTCTCCCTGTAATGATACTGATTTTGCAGTCTGCCTCCTGATAGTAATGCCCCTGAGCAGGAGCATACGTAGAAATCACTGGAACGCCAAACCAAAAGTCTTATTATTATTTATTATTATTATTATTATTATTATTATTATTATAGCGACATTTAATCCATGGCGCTTTACATGTGAAGAGGGGTGTACATAATAAAAGACAAGTGCAGTAATCTTTTTTTAACTCCTTAGTGACTGAGCCAATTTGCAGCTTACTGACCAGGCCAATTTTTACAATTCTGACGACTGTCACTTTGAGGTTATAACTTTGGAACACTTTAACAGATCCCGACGATTCTGCCCTTAAATCAGAGAGATATGTTACACAAAATACTTAATAAATAACATTTCCCACATGCCTGCTTTACAGTAGCATAATTTTTTTTGTTAGGAAGTTATAAGGGTTAAAAGTTGACCAGCAATTTCACATTTTTACAACAAATTTGCAAAACCATTTTTTTTAATGACCACCTCACATTTGAAGTCACTTTGAGAGGTCAATATGACAGAAAATACACAAAAGTGACACCATTCTAACAACTGCACCCCTCAAGGTGCTCAAAACCATTCAAGAAGTTTATTAACCCTTTACGTGCTTCACAGGAACTGAACAACGTGGAAGAAAAAATTTAACATTTAACTTTTTTTTACAAACATTTTATTTCAGAACCAATTTTTTTATTTTCACAAGCGTAAAAAGAGAAAATAAAACACAAAATTTGTTGTGCAATTTTTCCTGAATACGGTGATACCCCATATGGGGGGTAAACCACTGTTTGGGCGCACGGCAGGGCTTGGAATGGAAGGAGCGCCGTTTGACTTTTTCAATGCAGAATTGGCTGGAATTGAAATCGGATGCCATGCCGCGTTTGTAGAGTCCCTGATGTGCCTAAACAGTGGAAACCCCCAACAATTGACACCATTTTGGAAACTAGACCAATTAAGGAACTTAACTAGATGTGTGGTGAGCACTTTGAACCTCCAAGTGCTTCACAGAAGTTTATAACGCAGAGCCGTGAAAATAAAAAATCATATTTTTTTCACGAAAATTATCTTTTTGTCCCCGAATTTTTATTTTCACAAGGGTAACAGGAGAAATTAGACCCCCAAAGTTGTGCAATTTGTCCTGAGTGCGCCAATACCCCTTATATGGTGGTAAACGACTGTTAGGGGGCACGGCAGAGCTCAGAAGTGAAGGAACGTCATTTGACTTTTTCAATGCAGAATTGGCTGGAATTGAGGTAAAATGCCATGTCGCGTTTGGAGACCCCTTGATGTGCCTAAACAGTAGAAACCCCCTACAAGTGACACCATTTTGGAAACTAGACCCCCCAAGGAGTTTATCTAGGTGTGTGGTGAGCACTTTGAACCCCTAAGTGCTTCACAAAAGTTTATAACGCAGAGTCGTGAAAATAAAAAATCATTTTTTTTCCACAAAAATGATTTTTTAGCCACCAATTTTTTAATTTTCCCAAGTGTAACTGTACAAATTAGATCCCCAAAGTTGTTGTGCAATTTGTCTTGAGTACGCTGATTCCCCATATGTTGGGGTAAACCACTGTTTGGGCACACGTCGGGGCTTGGAAGGGAGGGAGCATCATTTGACTTTTTCAACTCAAAATTGGTTGGAATCAATGGTGGCACCATGTCGTGTTTGGAGACCCTGTGATGTGCCTAAGTAGTGGAAACCCCTCAATTCTAACAACAACCCTAACCCCAACACACCCGTAACCTTAATCCCAACCCTAATCATAACTCTAACCACAAACCTAACCCCAACACACCCCTAACTCTAATCCCAACCCTAACCATAACCCTAACCCCAACACAACCCTAACCCTAACCACAACCCTAACCACAAACCTAACATCAACACACCCCTAGCCCTAATTCTTAACCCTAGTCCCAACCCTAACCCTAATGCCAAAGCTAACCCTAATCCTAACGCCAATCCCAACCCTAACCCTAATTCCCACCCTAATACTAACCCTAACCCTAATGGAAAAATGAAAATAAAAATATTTTCTTTATTTCATTATTTTTCCCCACCTATGGGGTGATAAAGTGGGGGTTTATTTACTATTTTTTTATTTTGATCACTGTGATAGGGTCTATCACAGTGACCAAAATGAACCAATAGGAAAAATCTTCCTATTGTTGCCGGGTACCGGCCGGCAGATCTCGGCGGGCACACTGCACATGCGCTCACCATTTTCTTCCCAGAAGAAGATGGCGGCGCCCATGGAGGGTAAGCATGAGGGCCGAGGACCACCGGGAGGTACCGGGGGGGTTGGGGATCCTATTTCTCTCTCCTCTGATGCGCGATCACATCATAGGAGAGAGAAATTGAATGGCACATTGGACTTTTTTTTCGGTCGCCGTTATACGGTTAATAACGGCGATGGCAAAAGCGGGGTCAGTAAAAATCAACCTGAATCATGTTCTTTGGAGTCTTGGCTACCTCCGGCAGCTGAGACCCCGGAGAAAATCTGACTCTGGGGGTTGCTATACACTTTCTCCACAGCGCTGTTAATTAAAGGCGATGTGGTTTAAGTACACTTAACTACCACAATTAAAAGGCGTATTGGTGGTCGTTAAGGGGTTAAACTGTTTATTTTTTAAATATTTTCTATTTTCTTGTACAGATAACATCATAAACACAAATATACTTGTAGCAAAATTATGCAAAACAATGCAAAACATTTTAGAAGTTTCTTCCAGTGGTACAGTACTCAGCACTTCTGCTCCTACTAACATTAGGTCAAACATCTAATACATCATCTAAGAGTAGGTATGGTACAGGGAAGACATAGGGAAAAAGTCAGGGAGGAGGGAAAAAAAGAAAGAAAAGAAGCACGTAACATCAATTGGTTAGCTTAGTTACATAGTCATCCCATGGATTCCATATGCGATTAACCCCTTCCCGACCTTTGACACAGCATATGCATCATGAAAGTAGGTGCCAATCCGACCTGTGACGCATATGCTGTCATGGAAGGATCGCGTTCCTGCGGGTCGGGTGACTGGGGTCATTGAAAGGTCACCTGACCCGAAGGCACAAGACCCTTTGTACTTCACCTCGGGGGGTGCGTTAGCCCCCCGTGGCTACGATCGCTCTGATTGGCTGTTAAAAGTGAAACAGACAATCAGAGCAATTTGTAATATTTCATCAATGAAATTTGGTGAAATATTACAATCCAGCCATGGCTGATGCTGCAATAGCATCTGTCATGGCTGGAGACCGAGATCCGACCCCCCACACCAAATGAGGGGGGCGATCACCCCCCGCCACTGACTAACGGCGTCGATCTGCCGCCGCCATAACCATCTGCTCCCCTTCCCTCCACTTCCCCCGCCTTCTGATCCCCCCTCACCTGTCCCAGTACCTCCGATGTCCCTGTGTCCGTCCCGGTGTCCCTCCCGGATCCTTCATGGGCGCTGCCATCCTGCAAAATGGCGGGCGCATGCGCAGTGCGCCCGCCGGCCGGCAGATTCCATTCATTTATTTTGATCACTGTGATAAACTCTCACAGTGATCAAAATAAAAAAAAGTAAATAACCCCCCCCCCTTTTATCACCCCCATAGGTAGGGGCAAATAATAAAATAAAGAAAATATTTTTTATTTTTCCATTAGGGTTAGAATTAGGGTTAGGGTTGGAATTAGGGTTAGGGTTGAAATTAGGGTTAGGGATGGAATTAGGTTTAGGGTTGGAATTAGGGTTAGGGTTGGAATTAGGGTCAGGGTTAGAATTACGGTTAGGGTTGGAATTAGGGTTAGGGTTGGAATTAGGGTTGGGATTAGGGCTACGGTTGGAATTAGGGTTAAGATTAGGGTTAGGCTTGTGTTTAGGGTTAGAGTTGGGATTAGGGTTAGGGGTGTGTTGAGGTTAAGGTTGTGGTTATGGATAGGGTTGGGATTAGGGTTAGGAGTGTGTTGGGGTTTGGGTTGGAGTTAGAATGGGGGTTTCCACTATTTAGGCACATCAGGGGGTCTCCAAACGCGGCATGGTGCCACCATTGATTCCAGCCAATTTTGCGTTCAAAAAGTCAAACAGTGCTCCCTCCATTCTGAGCCCCGACGTGTGCCCAAACAGTGGTTTACCCAACATATGGGGTTTCAGCGTACTCAGGAAAAATTGCACAACATCTTTGGGGGTCTAATTTCTCCTGTAAGGCTGGTTTCACATTTGCGTTTTTTTGCGCTGGAAAAAAACGCATATGTGCGCATGCGTTTTTTCCCCTATATTTAACATGGGTGCGCATACCTGCGCGCTGGTAAGCGCACGTATGCGATTTTCATGCGCTGCGTTTTTTTGGGGTGTGCGTTTGTATTTTCCAGACGCAGCATGTTGCATTTTTTGGCCCTGCAAAAAAGCGCATGCGCACGTATGCGCACGTTTTGTGCTAAAAATGGCCATTATAGCCTATGGATGCGCATACATGCGCACTGGCATGCTCATGTATGCGTTTTTTTGCACATGCGTTTTTTTTTGTTAACCATGGAATTTAGGGGTTTGGGTTAGAGTTAGGGTTAGTTAAGGGGGTTTAGGGTTAGGGTTAGGGTCAGGGTCAGGGTTAGGGTTGGGGTTAGGGTCAGGGTTAGGGTTAAGTATGGTTTGGTTAAGGGTTAGGGTCAGGGTTAGGGTTAGGGTTAGGGTCAGGGTTAGGGTTAAGTATGGTTTGGTTGAGGGTTAGGGTCAGGGTTAGGGTTAGGGTTAGGGTCAGGGTTAGGGTTAGGGTTAGGGTTAGGGTCAGGGTTAGGGTTAGGGTTTAGGGTTTGGGTTAGGGTTAAGTATGGTTTGGTTAAGGGTTAGGGTCAGGGTTAGGGTTAGGGTCAGGGTTAAGGTTAAGTATGGTTTGGTTAAGGGTTAGGGTCAGGGTTAGGGTTAGGGTCAGGGTTAGGGTCAGGGTTAGGGTTAGGGTTAGGGTCAGGGTTAGGGTTAGGGTTAGGGTCAGGGTTAGGGTTAGGGTTAGGGTCAGGGTTAGGGTTAGGGTTAGGGTCAGGGTTAGGGTTAGGGTTAGGGTCAGGGTTAAGGTCAGGGTTAGGGTTAGTTAGGGTTTAGGGTTTGGGTTAGGGTTAAGTATGGTTTGGTTAAGGGTTAGGGTCAGGGTTTGGGTTAGGGTTAGGGTCAGGGTTAGGGTTAGGGTTAGGGTCAGGGTTAGGGTTAGTAAAGTCATGGTTTGGGTTAGTGTGAGGGGCCACCTAATGTTGGAAAAAAACGCAAACGCGGTAAAAACGCACTAAAAACGCATACAAACGCATAAAAATGCTGCGTTTTTTTCATGCATGCTCAAAAAAATGCTTGAAAAAAACGCAGCAGTTGTATGCTTTTGTATGCGTTTTTTCAATGCGTTTTTTTGCGGGAAAAACGCGCTGCAAAAAAAAGCAAGTGTGAAACTAGCCTTACCCTTGGGAAAATAAAAAATTGGGTACTAAAAAAATTATTATTTTATTCTCTGCGTTATAAACTTCTGTGAAGAACTTGGGGATTCAAAGTGCTCACCACACATCTAGATGAGTTCCTTGGGGGATCTAGTTTCCAAAATAGGGTCACTTGTGGGGGGTTCCTACTGTTTAGGCACATCATGGGCTCTGCAAACCTAACATGACGCCCGCAGACCATTCCATCAAGTTGGCATTTCAAAACTTCACTACTTCCCTTCCGAGCCCCGACGTGTGCCCAAACAGTGGTTCCCCCCCATATATGGGATACCAGCATACTCAAGACAAATTGCACAACAACTTTTGTGGTCCAATTTCTCCTGTTACCCTTGTCAAAATAAAAAATTGTGGGCTAAAATATCATTTTTGAGGAAAAAAAAAGATTTTTTATTTTCACCGCTCTGCGTTATAAACTTCTGTGAAGCACTTGGGGGGTTCAGAGTGCTCACATCACATCTAGATAAGTTCCTTAAAGGGTCTACTTTTCAAAATGGTGTCACTTGTGGTTTTTTACACTGTTTAGGCACACAGGGGCTCTCCAAGTGCGTCATGGTGTCCGCTAACGATTGAAGCTAATTTTTGTATTTGAAAAGTCAAATGGCACTCCTTTCCTTCTGGGCCCTGCCGTGCGCCCAAACAGTGGTTTATAACCACATTTGAGGTATCGATGTACTCAGGAGAAAGTGAACAGCAAATTTTAGGATCCACTTTATCCTGTTGTCCATGTGAAAATAAA
Organism: Dendrobates tinctorius; assembly: GCF_039654945.1. Lineage (NCBI taxonomy): Eukaryota > Metazoa > Chordata > Amphibia > Anura > Dendrobatidae > Dendrobates > Dendrobates tinctorius. The sequence continues at coordinate 3,999,679 of NW_027361738.1, read as the reverse complement.
AAACTGAGGCTAGAAGATAATTTTTGTGAAAAAATGTACTTTCTTTTTTTTACAGATCAATTTGTGAAGCACCTGAGGGTTCAAAGTGCTCACTATGCATCTAGATAAGTTCCTTGGGTGGTCTAGTTTCCAAAATGGAGCCACTTGTGGGGGAGCTCCAATGTTTAGGCACAGAGAGACTCTCCAAATGCGACATGGCAACAGCTAAATATTCTAGCATATTTTCCATTCAAAAAGTCAAATGGCACTCCTTCCCTTCTGAGCCCTGCCGTGCACTAAACAGTGGTTTATGACCACACATGAGGTATCGTTGTACTCAGGAGAAATTGCCCAACAAAGTTAGGATCCAATTTATCCTGTTACCCATGTGAAAATGAAAAAAATTAATGCTAAAATAAATTTTTTGTCAGAAAAATTAAAATGTCCATTTTTTCCTTCCATATTGCTTTAGTTCCTGTGAGGCACCTGAAGTGTTAATAATCTTCTTGAATGTAGTTTTGAGTAGCTTGAGGGGTGCAGTTTTTAGAATTATGTCACTTTTGGGTATTTTCTGCCATATAGACCCCTCAAAGTGACTTCAAATGTGAGGTGGCCCTTAAAAAAATGGTTTTGTATATTTTGTTGTAAAAATGAGAAATCGCTGGTCAACTTTTAACCCTTATAACTTCCTAACAAAACAAAATTTTGTTTCCAAAAAAATTGTGCTGATGTAAAGTAAACATGTGGGAAATGTTATTTATTAACTATTTCGTGTCACATAACTCTCTGGTTTAACAGAATAAAAATTCAAAATATGAAAATTGCGAAATTTTCAAAATTTTCACCAAATTTCCGTTTTTTCACAAATAAACGCAAAAATTATCAACCTAAATTTACCACTCTCATGAAGCCCAATATGTCACAAAATACAATCTCAGAATCGCAAGGATCCGTTGAAGCGTTCCTGAGTTATTACCTCATAAAGGGACACTGGTCAGAATTGCAAAAAATGGCCTGGTCATTAAGGTCAAAATAGACTGGGTCATGAAGGGGTTGAACAAATCAAGTTCATTATTAATGCAGGCCGTAAGAATCTCCATATGTCTTCATTTCTTTAATCTTCAAGCTGAGTTTTTTCATGGAAGGAGCTGATCTTTTCTTCCAGTATGAGGCTATTAGACACTTTGACGATGTTAGGATATGGAGGAGCAGCCTGGCTGGACCCTTGCTCATAGATACGGGTGGATCATTAAGTAAATAAGCCACAGGATCCAGAGGTATCTCTACAGCCAACACCTAAGAAATCAACCCCTGTACTCTCTTCCAGAAGGGGGGTATAGTCTGGCAATCCCAGAATATATGTGGCAATGAGCCCTCTGCCCCCAGGCATCTCCAGCATCTATCTGACATGGCAGGGTAAATATTATGTAAAACCTCCTGCGTATGATATCAATACATCAGTATCTTGTACTGATTTTCCTTCTGTATTGTGCATGGTGAAGATTTAGCTGCCTTTGACCATATGACCTGCCATATAGGAAGCAGAAGTTCCCTCCCCAGGTATCTCTCCCACTTAATCATGTAAGTATGTTTAGGAGGGGGTCTAATGGCAGAGTGAGCAGTATATTATAAAAGTCTGTGATCAAACCCTTTGTAGAGGGGTTCCCTTTACAGAGTCGTTCAAAGGGAGTGGGGGTAGAGAACATTGTGTTTTTATATAAAGATAAGGCCAGGTGGCGAATTTGTAAGTATGAGAAGTAGGTCCTAAGTGGGAGATTAAACCGCTCTCTAAGAGTCTGGAAAGGAAGAATATTTATGTTAAAGGGGTCTAAAATATCTGCGTAATAAAATAATTGTGCTTGAAGCCATGGTTCTGTCATAGCTGCAGGAATACTATAAAGTATGGAGAGTGTAAAAAAGAAGGAGATAATATGGGGACCTGGGGGAGATCAATGGAAAGGCCCTGTTGCTTATCCTCCAAATTTTCATTGTAAATGCCATAGAGCCCAGCAGAGGAACTGAGGGGCATGTACTCCCATCTCTCCATAACAATGAATCGGGATGCGCTGGAGCCATCCAAAGTTTATCGATTTCTACCCATTTGCTATAAGCCCGCAAGGAGGCCCAAGCTGGTATCCTTCTAAGGTGCACGGCCAAGTTATATCTCCAGACGTCTGGAAAGGTAATACCCCCCTGCGTTTTTGGAGAGGTGAGGACTGATTAAGCTATTCGATGTAGCAGTACAGTAATCTTAAACAACACAGGTCACAACTGGTACAGGAGGAGAGAGGACCCTGCCCATGAGGGCTCACAATCTACAAGGGCTGGGTGAGGATACAATAGGTGAGGGCCGAGCTGGTCTGGTGGATCGGTGGTTACTGCAGGTTGTAGGCGTGTTGGAAGAGGTAGGTCTTCAGGTTCCTTTTGAAGGTTTCCACGGTAGGTGAGAGTCTGATATGTTGTGATAGAGTTCCAGAGTAGGGCGGATCCACCGGAGAAATCTTGTATGCGTTTGTGGGAAGAGGAGATAAGAGGGGAGTCGAGAAGATCTTGTGAGGATCGGATGTTGCGTACAAGTAAGTACCGGGAGACGAGGTCACAGATGTATGGAGGGCACAGGTTGTGGATGGCTTTGTATATCATGGTTAGGGTTTTGAGCTGGAGCCTTTGGGTAATACGGAGCCAGTGCAGGGATTGACAGAGGAGGGAGGCTGGGGAATAGCAGGGAGATAGGTGGATTAGTCAGGCAGCGGAGTTTAGAATAGATTGGAGGAGTGCGAGAGTGTTAGCGGGGAGGCCATAGAGCAGGAGGTTGCAGTAGTCAAGGTGGGAGATGAAGAGGGCATGGATTAGGGTTTTTGCAGATTCTTGGTTGAGGAATGTACGGATCCGAGAAATATTTTTGAGTAGAGATGAGCGACTTTGCCTTGTTTAGGGTCAAGTCGGGTTTCATGAAACCCGACTTTCTCAAAAGTCGAGTCGAACGAAATGGGCCGACTATCCGGAAAAGTCGGAGGTCCGACTGAAACACGAAACCCAATGCAAGTCAATGGGGAAGCAAAGTCGTCAGGGAGAGGAGGACAGTAAACACACCTACAGTGCCCATTTCAATGCCAACGACATCAATTCTTATTACTTAAGCTTGTCAAGCTTAATTTACTTTATAATAATAGTTACGCATTGAAAACTGGGGGTTATTTGGCTAAAGTTGTGGGGGGGTAGGGCTGGCGCCAGGTTTTCGTGTGCCCCGGGTGAAAGAGTGTCAGTGGGCCCCTTTAACACATACCACAATTCATGATGCTCCGATACAGCAGAGAAATATTGGTATAGTGCAATGAGAAATACTTCACTTCTTACATTACATGACTGATATCTATTTTAAATTCTACAATAGCGCAAAAAGTATATTCCTCCATACAGTATTATGTCCACCACATAGTGCACCATACAGAATAATGAGCCCCATATAATGCTCCATACAGAATAATTACTCCCATATAATGTTCCATACAGTATATGATGAGCTCCACATAATGCTACAGTTTATGATGGTCCCCATATAATGTGCCATACAGTATAGGACGGTCCCCATAGAATAGAATGCGCCCCACATATTGCTCCATACAGTATAATGAGTCGCATATAAAGCTCCATACAGTATATGATGGGCCCCATATATTGCTCCATACAGAATGGGCTCCAGCCCCATAAATAATGAACCCCATATGATGCTCCAGTATATGATGGGCACCATGGATGATTCTCCATTGTATGATGGGCCTATATATTGCTCCATATATAATGGGCCCCATATGATGCTCTAGTATATGATGGGCCCCATGGATGATCCCCCATTGCATGATGGGCCTATATTATGCTCCATATATAATGGGCCCCATATGATGCTCCAGTATATGATGGGCCCCATGGATGATGCTCCATTGTATGATGGGCCTATATTATGCTCCATATATAATGGGCCCCATATGATGCTCTAGCATATGATGGGCCCCATATGATGCTCCAGTATATGAAGGGCCCCATGGATGATGCTCCAGTGTATGATGGGCCTATATACTGTGTGCAGAATTATAAGGCAAATGAGTATTTTGATCACATCATCCTTTTCATACATATTGTCCTACTCCAAGCTATATAGGCTTGAAAGCCAACTGTCAATTATGTAAATCAGGTGATTTGCATCTCTGTAATGAGGAGGGGTGTGGTCTAATGACATAAACACCCTATATAAGGTGTGCTTAATTATTAGGTAACTTCCTTTCCTTTGGCAAAATGGGTCAGAAGAGAGATTTGACGGACTCTGAAAAGTCAAAAATTGTGAGATGTCTCGCAGAGGGATGCAGCAGTCTTGAAATTGCCAAACTTTTGAAGCGTGATCACTGAACAATCAGGCATTTCATAGCAAATAGCCAACAGGGTCACAAAAAGCGTTTTTATTAAAAAAATGCTCAAAATAACTGTCCATGAATTGAGGAAAATCAAGCGTGAAGCTGCCAAGATGCCATTTGCCACCAGTTTTGCCATATTTCAGAACTGCAACGTTACTGGAATATCAAAAAGCACAAGGTGTGCCATACTCTGGGACATGACCAAGGTAAGGAAGGCAGGAAAACGACCACCTTTGAACAAGAAACATAAGATGAAATGTGAAGACTGGGCCAAGAAATATGTTAAGACAGTTTTTTGTAAGGTTTTATGGACTGATGAAATGAGAGTGACTCTTGATGGGCCAGATGGATGGGCCCGAGGCTGGATCAGTAAATGCTGTAGAGCTCCACTCTGACTCAGACGCCAGCAAGGTGGAGGTGGGGTACTGGTATGGGCTGGTATCATCAAAGATAAACTTGTGGGACCTATTCGGGTTGAGGATGGAGTGAAGCTCAACTCCCAGACCTACTGCTAGTTTCTGGAAGACACCTTCTTCAACCAGTGGTACAGGAAGAAGTCAGCATTGTTCAAGAAAATCATGATTTTCATGCAGGCCAATGCTCCATCACATGCATCCAAATACTCCACAGCGTGGCTGCCCAGTAAAGGTCTAAAAGAAGAAAAAATAATGACATGGCCCCCTTGTTCACCTAATCTGAACCCCATAGAGAACCTGTGGTCCCTCATAAAATGTGAGATCTACAGGGAGTCAAAACATTACACCTCTGGGAACAGTGTCAGGGAGGCTGTGGTGGCTGCTGCACGCAATGTTGATCGTAAACAGATCAAGCAACTGACAGAATGTATGGATGGAAGGCTTTTGAGTGTCATCGTAAAGAAAGGTGGCTATGTTGGTCACTTTTTTTTTGTTTTGAATGTCAGAAATGTTTATTTCTACATTTTGTGTTGTTATATTGGTTTACCTGGTGAAAACAAACAAGTGAGATGGGTATATACTGCACAGTAATAGTTACCTGCACAAACAGATATCCTCCTGAGATAGCCAAATCTAAAAAAAACCCACTCCAACTTCCAAAAATATTAAGCTTTGATATTTATGAGTCTTTTCGGTTGATTGAGAACATAGTTGTTGTTCAATAATAAAAAGAATCCTCTCAAATACAACTTGCCTAGTAATAATTATGCAAACAAATATCAACCTAGGGCCTTGTCAGATCACTCCCCTGTTATGGCGACATTTAATTGGGAAAATGGTGGGAGAGGGGAACGGGCACCATGGTCGTTTAACGCATTCTGGTTACCTATTATTCAAGCAGATGCTAGGATCCCTGATTGCTAAAATAATTTTTTGCTATTAATGAGGGTACAGCCCCCAGGGAAATAATATGGGATGCGTCTAAAGCTTATCTGAGAGGACTGTTGATCTCGGAAGTGAATAGAGTTAGAACTAAGTCTAGAGAATATGAGGAACTTTTACAGAAGGAAGCTATCTCTGCAGAATTGCAATATTTGAAAACTCTGTCGGATATACATTTTAACGCATTAAAAGATGGGGAAAAACAATCAACCCAACATAAGCTTTCAAAAGCTGCAGATAAACGATACTTCCGGCGGCAGGTCTATTTCGGGGAGGGGGAGGGAACTGGACAGCTACTAGCTACCCTGATCAAGACTCAATCTGGCCCTGCAATGGTAGCGGAGATAAAAAAACAAAAATGGGGAACTAGAAAGATCTTCTGGGGCAATTCTAGCAACTTTTAGCGAGTTTTTGAGACATTATATAATTCGCAGGGCGGGTTCTCTGACGAGTTGCTCAGTAGCTTTTTGGGGACTGCTGGTCTGCCTACTCTGTCAGAATCGGAAGCTGTTGGGCTGGAGGCACCAATTACTCTGGAGGAATTAGAGGAGGCTCTAGATCAGTGATGGCTAACCTTGGCACTCCAGCTGTTGTAAAACTACAACTCCCAGCATGCCCTTGCAACCTGCAGCAGTTGAGGCAGCAGTTGAGGCATGCTGGGAGTTGTAGTTCTCCAACAGCTGGAGTGCCAAGGTTCACCATCACTGCTCTAGATTCTATGGCAGGGAATAAGACACCGGGGTCTGATGGGCTGCCTGTGGAGGTATATAAGCAGTACTCAAATATAATGCTTCCACAGCTGTTGAAGGTGTTTGAGGCAGCTAGGGAAGATGGGCACTTGCCCCGGTCCTTGAATGAAGCAATCATAGTGGTGATCCCCAAGGCTGATAAGGATCCTTGTCTTCCAGAGTCATACAGGCCTATCTCCCTTTTAAACATTGATGTCAATATTTTTGCAAAGATTCTGGCGATGCGGCTGTCTGGAGTAATATCTAGTATTATTCATCCAGATCAAACTGGTTTTATGCCAGAGAAATCAACTGCGATTAATATCAGGCGGTTGTATCTAAATTTACAGATCCCATCTAAGGGATAGGAACCTAGGGCTGTTGCATTTTTGGATGCTGCTAAAGCATTTGACTGCGTCGAATACCCATATCTCTGGGCTATATTAGCCAAGATGGGTTTCTGTAAAAATTTTATTGCCTGGATACAGCTGCTGAATTCGAGTCCAGAGGCCAAAATTAGAATTAATGGGGAGATCTCAAATACAATTAACTTATACATAGGGACCAGACGGGGTGCCCCCTGTCTCCCCTACTGTTTGATCTGGCATTGAGCCCTTGGCAGTAGTAATTCGGGCGACACCTGAAATTAAGGGGTTTGGGTATGAGTCTTTGCAAGAAAAAATAGTGTTGTATGCTGATGACATGCTCTTGTTTTTGGAGAGTGGCCATCTTCTCTGAGGGTGGCAATGTAAGTCTTTGGATCCTTCGCAGTGATCTCTGGTTTATGTATTAACTGGGAGAAATCTTCAATTATGCCGGTGGGAGATGCTCCCGAGAACTCCTTGGAATTGGCCGGACGATTAAATGTAGTCAAAGAGTTTAAATAATTGGGAATTCATAGTAACATAGTAACATAGTTTTGAAGGCTGAAGGAAGACCTTATGTCCATCTAGTTAAGCCTATTTTTAGTGCAGCTGTTCTGCATTGTTGATCCAGGGGAAGGCAAAAAACCCACAGAGTAGAAGCAAATTTTCTCCATAGGGAAAAAAATTCCTTCCCCTAAGTTGGGTCAACCATCTACCTATAATATTATGTTATTCGTAACCTTCTATACTGTTAATCACAAGAAAAACATCCATTCCTTTCTTAAATTCATTCAGTGAGTTGGCCATCACCACTTCCTCAGGAAGAGAATTCCAGAGCCTCACTGCTCTTACCGTGAAGAACGCTCTTCTATGCTGGTGTAGAAATTGTCTTTCCTCCAAACGAAGAGAATGCCCCCTTGTTCTTGTCACAGTCCTTGGTACAAACAGTTCATTGGAGAGATCTCTGTATTGCCCTCTGATATACTTGCACATATATATTAGGTCTCCAGTAAGTCTTCTCTTTTCTAGAGTAAATAGGCCTAATTTTGATAACCTTTCTCGGTTTTGTAGTGAACCAACTCCATTTATCATTTTAGTAGCCCGCCTTTGAACCCTTTCAAGTTCAGTAATGTCTTTCTTGAGCACCGGCTTCCAAAATTACACACAATACTCCAAGGGTGGTCTGACGAGTGATTTGTACAGAGGGAGAATTATGTTTTCATCTCGTGTCCCCAGACCTCTTCTAATGCATCCCATGACCCTATTTGCTTTGGTGGCAGCTGCCTGACACTGGGCACTAGTGTTGAGCGACTTTTGGTTTTTTAGGGTCGAGTTTCGTTTCATGAAACCCAACTTTTCCAAAAGTCGGGTCGAGCAAAATCGGCCGACTTTAGGGAAAAGTCGGGGTCGTCCCGAAACACGAAACCCAATGTAAGTCAATGGAGAATTAAAGTCGACAGTGAGAGGAGGACAGGAAACACACCAACAGTGCCCATTTGAATGCCAAAAGCATAAATTCTTGTTACTGAAGCTTGTCAACCTTAATTAACTTCATAATACTAGTTATGCACTGAAAAATGGGGGTTATTTGGCTACAGTTGTGGGGGGGGAGGGCTGGCTCCAGGTTTTCGTGGGCCCAGGGCCAAAGAGCGCCCCTTTAATACATACCACAACTCATGATGCTCCGATACGGCAGAGAAATAGCAGTATAGTACAATGAAAAATACTTCACTTCTTACATCTCATGACTGATATCCATTTTAAATTCTCCAATACCTCCAAAAACGGACAGTATATAACTCCATACAGTATTATGGCCAGCGCTTAGTGCGCTATACAGAGTAATGAGGCCCATATATTTCTCCATACGGAATCATTATTCCCATATAATGTTTCAAACCATATATGATGAGCTCCACATAATGCTATAGTATATGTTGGTCCCAATGGATGAAGCTCCACTGTCTTATGGGCCCAAATAATGCTCCATATATAATGGGCCCCATTTCTATTGCTCTAGTGTATAATGGGCCCTGTAAATGCTGCTCCAGTGTCTGATGTCCACCTTTGGAATGCTCCAGTGTATGGTGGGCCCCATATATCATTCACCAGAGTATAGTGCTCTCCAAAAATTGCTGTCCCAACATTGAAAACAATGACATAAGTCTCCTTGCTAGGGAATCCCTGCACTACTCTGAACTCCTTGTCATCCCCATCTTCCATCTCACTGCACTTGGCTGTTTAGGCCCTCCCACCGGCAGAAACACTTTTGCGTACTATGCGGTGCCCTGTGCCAGTGCCATCGCCCATGAGTATGCCCCCCACCTGCTCAAGGAACCTGCACTTTCATCTGTACCTTCCTCTTTGTCACCGTGTAAGGTGGTATAGTATGCAGGAAGGGGAACCTGAGTTTCCTCTGGGTCAGATTCTGGCTGTGTAGAGTGCGAGGGGAATGTAGTGGTCTGGGTCAATGTACCAGCAGCATCATCCAGCAGTGGCTGGGCCTCAGTGCTCTTGTGGCATCCCCAAGAGTACGGTCGCCACTGTGGCATTGCCTTCCTCCTAGGGAGTGTGTTGTCAAGCTTGGGAGCAACGAAGGATCTCTCTAGCAGTGAAACCAACACACAACACATTTCCCACTCCAGGCCAGCAGGGAAACCTCTGAACCTGACTGCTGAGGAGCTGCTCTCTGTTGTCGGGAGGAGGTAAGTTAGGGCACTCTGTGCAGGGAAGTGTGTGGACATGAGAAGGGGAGCTGGAGGATGAGCAGAGTTAAGGCTCACTCCTACCTGGAGCGCATGGTCCCGATTCCGGTCTCCGAGTTTGTAGGGACACTGACGTTCCTGCAGCAGAAACCGGGGGAAGTAGCAGCTATAAATGCTCTGTACCCAACTAAGGCTCGGAGGCCCCAGCATCGACGTGTGCGAGGAAGAAGGAAAAGGCTACAGCTGTCTGCCATACAAGTAAAGTCTGAGGAACATCTGTTAGACAGGAGGCGTTTCAGTGAACCACGGTCCTGTGAGTGCTTCCCCCACAAGCGCTAGAAAGGAGACGTTCAGGAAGGTACATGTTGGCGGAGTGTTGGAAGGGAGCTTTCCATTCTGGTCCCGGAGGTTGGCAGAGGTCCTCACCCGGAGGACACAGCACGGAGGCAGGCATCTGTGTAAACTGCAGACTGTGAGTAAAGCTTTGGAACTGCACGCTCTGGTGTCCTACAGTTATTCCAGCACCGCTACATCTGGGTACCAGCACCTACACCGCCTGTGCCTTTCCCCCATCACTACATCTACACTTCCCTGGGACTCCAGCTCCACCTGTGGGGAGCTTCACCATCTTTGCTGCACAACAACATCAGTCCCAGAGGATCTGCATGCAGCGTCAGCCTAACATCTATGTTGCCGAACACCACAGGTGGCGTCAAACTATCTATATAAACTCTTTACCATTATACCACGCCATTTACATGGGTGCCCAGGGCCACCGTCCGGGTCACCGCTGCTGTGACACATCCCACTGACACCGGCCCGGTACCGAGTACCCTACAGCCCTGGGAGGGCGACCCATATGCCGACTGCTGATCGGGCGGCGTTATTCCCACGAACCTCCAAACAGCGTCCCTGAAGGCAAAGTTTTTGGTTTCCGGGGGCAGTATGATTGCAAAGCTGAACCTTAATGGAATGTCCAAAAGAGCACCACCAGGAGTGGAGCCTGTGGCTTAATTGGACTGCACCCGGGAAACCACTACCATACAAGCTACAGAAAAGATGGACAGATTGCAAGCTTTGTCGATTCTGTGTGTGGTGTGGTATGTCAGTTTGTAGTTGTGCTAGCGATTTCTCAGCTTTATTCCGTTAACGACCGAGACTCCGGCATGGCCCCGCGGTACACGTCAAGCTTACTAGAGGGATACGCGAGGCTGTGGCACGTGGGATCGAGCAATAACAGGTCTAGCATTCCAGTACATGTCCGGGGCTGCATGCACGCTACACTGAAAGGACCAGCTTTTGTCGCTTACAGGTGCAGATAACCTGCTGAACTCCGTTAGTGATGGGGATCTGGGATTCAGATTATTCCCCGCGAACGATGATTTCCCAGTAAGTTCAGGTCAACCGCAATTCCGGTGTTAGGCCTAACCGTCATTCCTGAAAAAATTACGTGTCCAAACCACAGGTGCTGTAGCTTGCTTAACAGCTCGGCAGCCGTTCTCAGGCCCAGTATGGATTCAACAACATTGTAGAAAGTTGATAAAGGGTACAGTTTCACCGAATAACACATATATATGTAGCCTAGTTTACACATTAAAAAAAAATGTCTATAGATCAGGAGGCAGACTCAGATGTTCTCAGGCCCAGTATGGATTTGACCAGATTGTACAAAGTTGAGAAAGGGTACTTTATCACTGGATAGCAGGTATATATAGCATAGTTTAAACATGTAAAATCTCCGTGTTCTCAGTATGGATTACACAGCAATCTAAAAAGTGGAAAAAGGAAATGCATTTGAGGCGTACACAACTATATACTTTTGGTGTTATTTTTAAATCTTCATATATATTTCTGTCTCAGTAATACAGTCCAGCCTCTCCGCAATAGGAAATGAGATGCATACAATTAATGACATAAAGGCTATTGATTGCAGAAATCTAGGAATTATTATTCACGGGAAAAACTTCCATCACAATTCTCATAGGCGATGCTGACCCTCAATTAATTTGTGTGTTGAGACAGTGAAAAACATTTTTTTGTGAATAAAGTCTTGCTGTATCGCACTTCCGTTGATTCCATCACTGTTACTCATCTCAATCCAATTTTTATCACAGGGAGCGATTTTTTATCACAGGGAGCGATGTAAACATGGTGCTCACTGGCTATCATGATCTGTCACGTAACTTTGGAGTGCAAAAGACAGAAGCCACAGGTCGTAGGCGATTCTATTTGATTGGCATGAGAGGGCACATTTTGAAATGTGCGCCGGAATGTCACACGTTTGTGAGTAGGAAAACTGTGAAAGCTGATGATAAATCACCACTGCATGTAATTGTGAGTGGACGTCCATAAGAAATGGAAGCCACTGATCATCTGGAGCTAGAGCCCGGCCAGCAGGACAGGGCATAGCTACATCTTAACCATCATCTTTTAGTTCAATCAATTTGTAGTGGCAGTCCCAGTGAAGGATTTGACAGCCCAGACTACACAGCGGAGGAGCAGGGAGAGGTAAACATTGCAAATGCTGGGGCCCTGCCCAAGCAAGGGGGGCACCCTCGTGGGCGTCGGTACTGGCACTGGGCCCCTCATAGTACGGCGGTGTGTCTGACGGCGGGTGTGCACCACTACTGTCAGAGACACTTGATTGCACTATGAGGGACCCTATGCCAGTGCCTGCGCCCAAGAGTCGGCCTACCCACCTGTCCAGAGCAACGGCACTCGCACAGTTTTGTGCTCTAGGTGGTGACCCCGGCCATGGCGGGGGGCGCCCACTTAGGGAGGTTTACAAAGTGGCATATGTAGATGTGGGTCATTCCGCTGCTGCAAAAGGCGAAATAGGTCAAGATCGCGGAATAGGTGGAGGACCAAAGCAAGCCATTTTTCTGGCAACCTATGTGTCATCAAGGGAAGGTGGGACAAAATCCTTGGAAACCCATGCATGGTTCATTTTAATGAAGGTTAGATCATCCACATTTTGGGTTGACAGACGGGTCCTTTTTTCTGTCAGGATTGATCCAGCTGCACTGAAGACTCTTTCCGATAGCACACTTGCATCTGGGCAAGCGAGCTCCTGTAAGGCATATTGTGCCAATTCAGGCCAGGTGTCCAGTTTAGCGGCCCAATAGTCAAAGGGGAATGACCTGTGCGGGAGAACATCGATATGGGAGGAAAAGTAGTTGTTAACCATAGTTGACAACTGCTGTCTCCTGTCACTTTCCATCGATGCAGTATTACCAGTTGTGTGAGCGGTCCGTGAAAAATCAGTCCACAACATTGTCATGAAACCCCTGTCTCCAACGCCACTTCTGCTGTGTGCACCACGAACACTTCTGCCAAGCTGCCCCCGGCCCGTACGGCTCGTGTGAGAACCATCACCGCTGCTGTGTGCTGGGAATGCCTCAACCAACCGGTTAACCAGAGTTGCTTTTTTAGTAGCCAATATTAGGTCAAGGTTCTCCTGTGGCATGATGTTTTGTAATTTGCCTTTATAGCATGGATCCAGGATGCTGGCCAACCAGTAGTCGTCATCGTTCATCATTTTGGCAATGCGTGGGTCCCTTTTTAGGATCTGCAAGGCATAATCTGACATGTGGGCCAATGTTCCCGATGTCAATGATGCACTGCGAGTGCTGGGTGGAGGAGCACTTTCTGGCAAATCCACATCCCTCCAGTCACGCACAAACCCTGTAACAGACCTTGCCACGCCAAGCCAACATTTTCACTTGCCCCACGAGATGCATCCTCCTCCCCTAAGTAATCATCCCCATCATCATCCTCCTCCTCCGCTTCTTCCTCCACCTCGTCCAGGAGAGGTCCCTGAGCAGACAATGGCTGAATGTCATCAAGGATTCCCTCCACCTCTTCCTCCTCGTCAACATTGGCTGCAGACGCCTGCTCCTTAAGGTGCGTCAAAGTTTGCATGAGCAGATGCATAAGTGGGATGCTCATGCTTAGGATGGCGTCGTCTGCGCTTACCAGCCGTGTGCATTCCTCAAAACACTGAAGGACTTTACAGAGGTCTTTCAGCTTCGACCACTGCACACCTGTCAACTCCATGTCTGCTCTCAAAGTGCCTGGCCGTGTATCCTCCCACAAATGCATTATGGCCTGCCTCTGCTCGCACAGCCGCTCAACCATGTGCAGGGTGGAGTTCCACCTTGTTGCAATGATAATGAGGCGGTGGTTGGGAAGGTGGAGCAATCGCTGCAGCTTCTGCATACGAATGGAGTGTACAGGCAACCGGCGGATGTGCGCGCACAGTCTTCGCACCTTCTGGAGCAGGGCTGTTAGCTCCGGATAATTATTGAGGAAGCACTGCACCACCAGGTTCAAGGTGTGAGCCAAGCAAGGTATGTGGCTGAGTTTTGAAAGGGCTATGGCTGCCACAAAATTACAGCCGTTATCACTATCTACCTTGCCTGCCTCAAGATGTACACTGCCCAGCCATGACTCAGTTTGTCGCTTCAAGTACTCGGCCAGCACCTCGGCAGTGTGTCTGTCGCCCAAACACATCATCTGCAGCACAGCCTGCTGACGCTTTCCACTAGCTGCTCGATAGGGGGACACCTCGTGTGCAACAGTGGCAGCTGCAGATGGAGTGCTCGTACGACTGCGCTCTGTGGACGAGCTTTCGCTTCTGGAGGAGGGTCGAACACCTACAGCCAACTGTTTCCTATACCGTGGGCTAGGCAGCACTGTCCCACCACCGCTGTCCCCTGTGGACCCTGCATCCACCACATTAACCCAGTGCACAGTGATGGACACGTAATGGCCCTGGCCATGCCGACTGGACCATGCATCAGTTGTGAGGTGCACCTTTCCACTCACTGACTGCTTGAGTGCATGGACAATGCGGTCTTTCACATGATGGTGGAGGGCTGGGATGGCTTTGCGAGAGAAGAAGTGGCGACTAGGTAGGTCATAGCGTGGTACTGCATAGGCCATGAGTTCGCGGAAAGCTGCGCTTTCCACCAACCGATAGGGCATCATCTCTAACGAGATTAGTTTGGCAATGTGGGCGTTCAAACCCAGTGTATGCGGATGAGAGACTGAGTACTTTCTTGACCTACTCATAGGGTCTGGGAGGATGAGCTGGATTGAGAGCTGCATATGGTGGAAGTAGCGGTGGACAGGGTGGACTGAGAGAGGGTTGATGATGGTGATGGAGTTGGTGTTCTTTCTGATGACCTAGATTCAGTCTTTCGTTGATATAACAGTGGGATTCCCTGACTGCTGTGGCCTTGCAACGACACCTCAACATTTGCTGCTGTGCTAACTGGTGGGCTTACAGTGGGGGAAACAATGTAGCGCTGCTGACTACCTTCTTTGTGATCAGTTGCACATGTGGTACTTGAGGTTTGGTGTTGTGTCCACACTTGCAAGTGCATGCTGGTTAAATGTCTAAGCATGCAACTGGTATTCAAATTTTTCAGATTTTTCCCTCGGCTAAAGGTCTTTGCGCACTTCTTACAGATAACCTTGGCCTGATCATGAGGATTTTGTTCAAAAAAGTGCCACACTGCACTCTTCCTACTTTGGCAGACATTTTGCGGCCTAGCACGCTGTGATATTTTGACCCTCTGGACAAGCTGTCCAGCAACTCTTTTGATTTTTGGAACCTGTCTTTGGAGTGCTCCGGGCCTGCCAGATAACAGCTGTTGCAATGTCGATGTCTGCTGTGGATGCTCCTCCTCATCTGAGCTATTGGAAGCAGCACCCTCTTCCCCCAATGGATGCCAATCTGGGTCAACAACTGGGTCATCCATCACCTCCTCTTCAATGTCATGTGCACCTTCCTCTGTGTCACCGTGTATGGTGGTATAGAGTGCGGGAAGGGGCACCTGAGTCTCATCAGGGTCAGAATCTGGCTCTGTACACTGCTAGGACAATGTAGTGCTCTGACTGAATGTACCAGCAGAATCATTTATCAGTGGCTGTGCATCAGTGCACT
Source organism: Dendrobates tinctorius (assembly GCF_039654945.1). Lineage (NCBI taxonomy): Eukaryota > Metazoa > Chordata > Amphibia > Anura > Dendrobatidae > Dendrobates > Dendrobates tinctorius. The sequence goes on along the minus strand of NW_027361738.1, from coordinate 3,984,185 downwards.
CCATGTCAGATTCATCTTGGCCTGGGTAATTCACCATTTCACTTGATAATCCAGGCATGGTATGTGAAAACAGCTCCATGGAGTAATCAGTAGTATGGCCTGCGTCATCCTTCAATCTTGGTTGGGGTGAAGGACACAAGGAAAGGTGTGGTTCTTGAACATGAGCCTCCAATGACGACTCAGTGCTTTTATTTTTTACAACTTCAGAAGAGGAGGCGATAGAGCTGGAGGCTGAGTCAGCAATGTAAGACAAAACTTTTTCCTGAAGCTCTGGCTTTAAAAGCGGTTTGCCAACTCCTAGAAAACTAAGCCTTCGAGGCCTTGTGGAGCCAGACGATGACGCAGGCTCAACACTTCCTGCATTCAGTCCTATTTTGCTTTTTTGCCACTACCATCAGATCCACCACCAACACCATCATTACCAGCTGCCAACCCCCGTCCAATTCCACGGCCTCTTCCACCAGCCTTCCTCATTTTTGGTAGAAATGTAGAAAAAATCCAACAAACTATATAGTAATGTAAACCAAGGTACAAGGTGTCTATAGGACAGGGGAGATTTTGAATTTCTGCACACACTTGTGGACACTGGACACTTTTGGATTGTGTGAGGCCCACTGAATATCACAGTGCTATGTCACAGGCTCGATGTCGCAGGTGTGAATAATGTCACTAGAGGATAACGGAGATTTTGAATTTCTGCACACACTTGTGGACACTGGACACTTTTGGATTGTGTGAGGCCCACTGAATATCACAGCGCTATGTCACAGGCTCGATGTCGCAGGTGTGAAAAATGTCACTAGAGGATAACGGAGATTTTGAATTTCTGCACACACTTGTGGACAATGGACACTTTTGGATTGTGTGAGGCCCACTGAATATCACAGCGCTATGTCACAGGCTTGATGTCACAGGTGTGAAAAATGTCACTAGAAGATAACGGAGATTTTGAATTTCAGCACACACTTGTGGACACTGGACACTTTTGGATTGTGTGAGGCCTACTGAATATCACAGCGCTATGTCACATGTCACAGGCAGAAATTGGCTAGTGTATGACAAACTACAAGGTGTATATAGAATTGGGCAGAATAGGAATCTCCCTAGAGTGTAGGTCTGTAAGAACGGAACAAGTCCTCGACTTATCCTTACTGAGCAACACACAGATAGCTTCACTGTGGCCGTGATAACAGCCGTTACACGGTACTGAGAGAGGAGCGTGCACGTACACGGCTGTCCGGTGTACGTAAAATTGTCAAGCTCCATGTTTTTTAAGTATACGGACTGACACACGCTGTCTCTCTATAGTTTTGAATGTGATCAAACAGCAAATATATTTAACTGTTTGAAAGCTAGACAAAACTAGAAGGTGCAGGTCTGTAAGAACGGAACATGTCCTCGACTTATCCTTACAGAGCGACACACAGATAGCTTCACTGTGGCCGTGATAACAGCCGTTACACTGTACTGAGAGAGGAGCGTGCACGTAGACAGCTGTCCGGTGTACGTAAAATTGTCAAGCTCCATGTTTTTTAAGTATACGGACTGACACACGCTGTCTCTCTATAGTTTTGAATGTGATCAAACACCAAATATATTTAACTGTTTGAAAACTAGACAAAACTAGAAGGTGCAGGTCTGTAAGAACGGAACATGTCCTCGACTTATCCTTACAGAGCGACACACAGATAGCTTCACTGTGGCCGTGATAACAGCCGTTACATGGTACTGAGAGAGGAGCGTGCACATACACGGCTGTCCGGTGTACGTAAAATTGTCAAGCTCCATGTTTTTTAAGTATACGGACTGACACATGCTGTCTCTCTATAGTTTTGAATGTGATCAAACAGCAAATATATTTAACTGTTTGAAAGCTAGACAAAACTAGAAGGTGCAGGTCTGTAAGAACGGAACATGTCCTCGACTTATCCTTACAGAGCGACACACAGATAGTTTCACTGTGGCCGTGATAACAGCCGTTACATGGTACTGAGAGAGGAGCGTGCACGTACACGGCTGTCCGGTGTACGTAAAATTGTCAAGCTCCGTGTTTTTTAAGTATACGGACTGACACATGCTGTCTCTCTATAGTTTTGAATGTGATCAAACAGCAAATATATTTAACTGTTTGAAAGCTAGACAAAACTAGAAGGTGCAGGTCTGTAAGAACGGAACATGTCCTCGACTTATCCTTACAGAGTGACACACAGATAGCTTCACTGTGGCTGTGATAACAGCTGTTACACGGTACTGTGTGAGGAGTGTCACCGCTGTATGGTGTGAAAAAATGCACGCTCAGTACCTCACCAGGACAAAAAAAAAATTGGGATGGCTTTTAAAAAAGCAGTTTGCAGAGCAGTGGGTAAACAGCAATGCAGCCGTCAGGAAGCCTTAGAAGGCAGCCTAACAACCAACACCGCTGATCCAGCAAAATATAGCCTCCACTTGCACTGCACACACAGTGACTGGTGTGTTGTACAGGCAAAATCGCTAGCAGCAGAAGCAGTTTTTGGTGTCTTCTTCCCTGCCTAACACTCTCCCTACAAAATCAGCAGCAGCAGCAGCTCTCCCTATTCTGGGATCAGAATGAGTAACATGGCGGTCGCTGTGCACGCCCTTTTATACCCCCTGTGACGCCCACCAAAGCAAGCCAATCACTTGCATGCCCTTCTGAAAGATGGTGGTGACCCCTGGCTATGTCATCACGTTGCCCACAGTGTCCGTGGATCCTGATTGGCTGAAAAAGAGCGCAAAACAAACTTTTGAAACGCGACTTTGGCACTTAAGTCGCCGACCTTGTGGCCGACCTCATCCTAGGGTCGGCGACTTTTGAAATTTTTCGACCCGTTTCACTCAACTCTACTGGGCACTCCAATTTAGCTTCTTATTGACTAAGATGTCTAAGGCCTCTTTCACACATCAGGTTTTCGCCGTCAGGCGCGATCCGGCGCTTTTGACAAAAACCGGATCCGGCGATATGCAATGCCGGATCCGGTTTCCCCCCCATTGACTTGCATTAGAGCCGGATCGAGCCGGATGTCCATGCGTTTCATCCGATTTTCGCCGGATCCGGCAATGTGACGCGATCCGGCGTCTGGAAAAAACGACTACTGTAACGTTTTTTGTCTCCGGCGAAAAAGCCGGACACGCCGGATCCGGCGTGTCCGGCTTTTTCATACAATGAAAGCCTATGAGCGCCGCAATGCGCCTGATCCGGCGACAGCCGGATCCGGTGGCCGGATCCGTTTTTTTTGGTCTGAGCATGCTCAGTAGCTCTGCCCACAAGACATATATAAAAGCAAGACAGTGGGACCCTCAGCCACACCCAACATGACACCCAAGCCAAGAACCAGGAGCAGGAGAAGGCAGCAGACATCTGCAGCAGCACCATCAGCACCACCCCAAATGGAGCAGCATGCTGAACAACGGGAGGGGAGTCTAGCAGCAGATGAGAGACGGTAATTATCAAATCCCCCATTCCTCCAAACTAGGGCTATGGAATATCAAGATATTCATTGGCCCTTTGTTTCTCTTTATTCAACAGCCGCCCAATAGATGCAGCAGCAGCAGCAATGGTGGCAGCAGCAGGAACACCACCCACAGCCATGGAGTCTGGCCATGAGGAAGACAGCACATCTTCTTCTGGGAGCCCTCCCTCGCATCGTCAGCGTTTGACGGTAAGTTTTTATTTCCAAAATCCATCATCTCTGTAATATATGTCTATTCATTGCCTTTTATTTCAAAACAGGAATCACAAGATGAAGAGGAGCTCCCAGAAGAAGAAGGAAGAGGTGGACAGACACTTGGAGTGGGCTCACAATTGGTAAGTTTTTTGCATCAAACGCAGAAACACAACATCACACTACACACAACACATAGAAAACAATGTTCTGCAGACCACACACAGCAAACAAATGCCTACATCCAAAGACATAACATTTTTTGTTTTCTTCTCTAGTCTTCCCAATCTGGTGCTCGGCCAAGAGGTCCTCGCAGTGCCTCCCGGGGTCGTCGGCGACAGCAACGCGGCGGTCACCAGCGTGTAAGTATAAATATTTTTGCTTTGTTTTTTTTGCACTTTTTATTTCATTTCTTTTGTGGAGGCTAATTATGTTATTTTTGTCTTTTTCTTTAACAGCCTTCACAGCGTGCTCCCGACTCTGACGGTGAGGATGGAGGGATTGATGTGAACCACCTCATCGATCTCGTCAGAGAAAGGGAGCCGCTCTGGAATATGGCTGACCGCCGCCACGCTGACCTTATCGTTACCCGACGACTCTGGGAGGAAATCTGTTCGCTCCTTGTGGACCGCTGGGAGGACCTCGAAGCTCGGGCCCAGATTAAAGAGCGTAAGTATATACAGTACCGGTTGCTTGATTTAAACCAGTGTTTCCCGAACTCCAGTCCTCGTGGTCCCCACGGATCATGTGTTCAGGATTTCTATTTACTTTGGAAATCCTGAAAACATGACCCCTGGGGACCATGAGGACTGGAGTTTGGGAAACACTGATGTTGTATACTAACCACTTTGTCCTTTCTCGTTTCAGGGGAGAGAATTGTGAAGCGGTGGCGGTCTGTGAGGGATCGTTTCAAGAAGGAGTTCAATAAAGAGATGCGGGCCCCGAGTGGATCTGGAGGACACAGGAGCAAGTACAAGTACGCACGAGCCCTGTCGTTCCTCCGGGAGACAATGCTCACCAGAAGGTAAATATTACACACCACATGTGACAAAAAAATGTTTAGATGTAACTTTTTTTTTTCAGCCAGGGCCATACCATGTCACTATTTTAATTGTTTTTTTTTCTCTTTATTCCACAGCACGGTGAGCAGCACTCGGGAGCCTGCACGATTGGACCCTTCTGAGGCGATCCCTGAGGAGACCGGCACCGAGGGACACTTTGACCGCCCCGGTACATCTGCACCTTCCCAGCCTTCCCACACATTCGACCCATCTGTCCCATCCACCAGCACAGGAGCATCGTGGCTGCCTACATTACATGAAGCTGCTGGTGAGGAGATCGCTTTCCCTTTACCCCACCCTTCTGCCCCTGCCACCTCTAGTACACCTGCGGGTACTGGGCGGCAGTGGCAGAGGGGTCAGGAAAAGAGTTATGCGCCAGAGTTCTTGCATCTGAATGCATCTTTCCAGAACTGTCTAAAAGTCTTGTCAGAGCAAATCTCCGCAGGCTTTCAGCAGATCAACTCCAGCATTCTGGAGGTGAAGACACTTCTGCAAACCATGCATTCAGAAGCAAGATCTTCGCCAAACCACACCTTTTTCAGGTCTGTTGTGGAGCGCATGGCAACACTATCTCCTACCCAGCAGATGCATGTAATGCATTCGTGCCACGGTGCTCTACAGCAGGTTACCTCCCAACCTCCACCTCCCACCACTGTAGTTCCTCCACCTGCACCCCCTCCAGCCACTTTCCATCCTCCCCCTCCTATTACATCTGCACCCCCTCCAGCCACTTTCCATCCTCCCCCTCCTATTACATACCAGCAACCTGCCCAGTACCAGCAACCTCCCCAGTACCAGACATCTCCCCACTTCCAGCAACCTGCCCCGTACCAAACTCCTTCCCCGTACCAAACTCCTTCCCCGTACCAAACTCCTTCCCCATACAACTTTCCATCAACATCATCTGCTCCTAGAGTCCCTGCCCAACCCTCCACTCCACCGCCCACCACCTCTTCTGCCTCCCACATGTCCACCCATTCTGTAGCTTTTTCCACACCATCACCTCTAACTGTTCCTTCCCCACCACGATCCCAGTCCTCTCTCCACACTCCCATTGTCGAAGTGTCCCGCAGCCCCTCCAGCAGTATTTCCACCCCACACTACACAGATTTATGATGTGTTTTGTAATAAAAATGCCCAGTTGGTTTCAAACCTTTATTAAAAAAGTTTTTTTTAACTTTAAAAACAGTTTACAAAAAAAAAATATTTTAAATAAAAGTTAAATTATTGTTTACACTGGTTGTCTGTCATTTCTTTCTGTTTAAAAAAAAAAGGTTAAATACAGGGTATTTAAAAGGTAAAAAGGTATTCAAAACCAGGTATATAACTGTGGGTAAATTTTAGCTTTTTGCCACAGTTGTGTTCCTGGTTGTGTTTGAAGCAAAGTATTTCACCTAAAAAGTTGTGTTTATTGTTGGTGATTTCCTAACAATGTACACAACTTTTGTTAAAAGGTGAAATACTTTGCATAAAACACAACCAGGTGCACACCTGTGGCCTAAAGCTAAAAATAGAGACCATGACAAGATAGCCAACTTTGGTTGGCAAAGGTATATACTGTTGGTACAGAAGGTACACAAGTTTGGTTAGGGCACAAATCTTTCACACTCTGTCATCCTGCCAGTGTACTCTGCCTTGAGGTGACATAAAGTATAGTGCAAAATTGTCCCTCATTACTGAAACCGTCACAGAACTTCTAGTGGTAATGTCATGGTAATCTTGCAAGGTGGTTTCTTCAGAGGTGTCCTCAATGGAAATGGGTTCCTTGTAGATAACAAAATTGTGGAGTACCACGCAAGCTTTGATCACCTCGTCAACAGTTTCTGTCTTGAGGTTGATCGCAGTCAATAGGACCCGCCATTTGGCTGTCAGAATACCAAAGGTACATTCAACCATTCTTCTTGCTCTTGTGAGGCGGTAATTAAAAATGCGTTTTGGTCTTGTCAATCCCCTGCTAGAGTACAGTTTCAAAAGGTGTTCTGACAGCTGGAAGGCTTCATCCCCTACACAGACAAATGGCATAGGTGGACCAGATGTTTGCGGCAGCGGTCTAGGTGGTGGGAACTGGAAGGTGTTTCCAAACAGTTTACGCCCCATGGCAGACAGTTTGAAAACTTGAGAGTCATTGGAGCGGCCATAGGCCCCAATATCAACAGCAATAAATTTGTATTCCGCGTCAGTGATGGCCATGAGGACAATTGAAAAATATTTCTTGTAATTGAAATATTCCGATCCCGATCCGGCTGGCTTTACAATGCGGATATGTTTCCCGTCCACAGCGCCCAAGCAGTTGGGAAACTGACATATCTGTTGAAACTTGTCAGCAATTTCAATCCACCTCTCTGTTGTGGGCTCTGGTAAAAACTCTTCAGCTAAGGAGTCCCACAGTGCACGGCATGTGTACTTCACAATTCCAGATATGGTGGAAATCCCGAGTCTGTACTGGAAATGCAGTGACGAAAGGGATTCTCCAGTTGCAAGAAATCTGTGGGGAATTAAAAAACAATCAATTAGTTTTAAATCATAGCATTACATACCAAAACTCAGCTATAACACTTGGAGATACAAACTACCACCAACAATATTGCAGTGAAAGTGTGCTCTGATGCGATCACATCCAATAAATGTGGCTTACCTTAAAGTCACCATCAGACGCTCTGCGGGTGAAACAGAGAAGCGGCAATAGGTGTCCGCTTTTCTTATGAGGTGTGCAATGCGCTCCACCAAGTAATCAAAATTCTCCATTTTCATCCGAACATATCCAAAAAATTTATCCGGGTTTCGTCGAAGGTCCATGCAGAGTGTAGAATAGACCCCACGCGTCATTCTCTTGGCTGTGATGGGGTGGATCCACAAACGTCGTCTACGATGCCTGATGCGCTGCTGTCTCGCTCTCTCCTTCTCCAGAACAATCACCCTCAAACGATTCGCCTCCGCTATAAAATCCGCCAAATTCTTCAAAATATTTCCAATCACAACATCCATCTTCGCCAACTTGCTCTTCTCTCCAACCTGCACTTTCTCCTCTACAACCTGTCAAAGAAGGGCTGTAGGAACACGCTATATATAGTTTTCCAGTAGCCAATCCCGTTCGGAAGGCCTCAAGGGTCAATTTTAAAAACCGGATCCGGCGTAATCCGAAAAACGGATAGAAAAACGGATGAACCGGATGAGACGGATCCGGTTTTGTCTGTCAAGAACAAGACGGATCCGGCAGAATACCGGATCTGGCACATCAGGTTTTACAAAACATTTGCCGGATCCGGCGTTCCGGCACGACGCCGGATCGCGCCTGACGCCGAAAACCTGATGTGTGAAAGTAGCCTAAGTCTTTTTCCATGTCTGATTTCCCAAGCAGTTTCCCATTTAGTAAGTAATTGTAGCATCTGTTTCTCCTTCTCATGTGCATAACCTTACACTTATCCGTGTTAAACCTCATTTGCCATTTTTCAGCCCAATTCTCCAATATTCATATTGGATATAATATACAAGATTTTGAGCATTTAAATATTACCCCGCTACTTGCTAAATTTAAAAAAAAAATAAATGACTGGTGCAAGTTACCACTGAGTATGGTGGGAAGGGCAAACCTGGTAAAAATGGTTCTCATGCCACAAGCTTTGTATGCCCTCCACAATGCGCCCATTTGGATTCCTGGTCGAATCTTTTATCAGATAAACAGAATATTTAGAGAGCTTATCTGGAAGAGGAGTGTTCCTAGAATTCGGTTGGAGGTTTTGCGTACATCTAAAGAACTGGGGGGGTTAGCGGTTCCTGACCCGTTTCTGCATTATCTTGCAGCGCAGTTGCAACATTTCAGAGGATGGGGGGAGGAAAATTCCTTCATGTGAAGTTCCTCGTGATGTATGCTTACATGCGTAGTGGGAAGGGACTTACTGGTGCAGGCGCTAGACTCAGTGCAGTTCCGTCAGGTTCAAGCTATCAATACTCCGATAATGAAGTGCATGGATAAGGTATGGAACATGGCCAAAGAAATATTAGGTATACAGGGAGTCACGGCGCATTCCCTGATCTGGAGAAACTTGACATGTACAGAGCTAAATAAATTAGAGGGTTTGAGCTATGGGAGAGGAGAGGGCTTAAACTAGTATCACAGCTTTATTTGGAAGGGGAGTTTGGCTCTTTTGAGGATCTCAAACAGACATTTTCCATCCCTAATAAAAGATTTTTTCAATATCTCCAGCTGAGACATGCTTGTGAAGCACAACAGTGACTCTCTCCACTAGGTAATCTAGCTAAAACTCCGCTGTTGGATAGAGTAGTGATGGGAGGAGGATCAAGAGGTATTATATCCATGATATATGCAACCATGTTGGAAAAGAGAGTGGCAAGTTTGGAGACACTGAAGAATAAGTGGCAAGTTGATGTAGGTGATTTAACAGATGATGAATGGGAGAATGCATTGCAAGAAGTCACGAAAGTCTCGGTTACCGAGGCGCAGAGTGTCGCATCTTTATTTGTTTCATCGAGTTTATCGAACCCCTGTATGGCTGTTGAAAATGGGCTATGCTAGAGAGGCAGATTGTTGGAAATGTGGAACGCCCAATGCGGATCTGATACACATGACCTGGAACTGGCCTCGGTTACGTAGGTTTTGGGGAGGTGTCTATTACTTATTACTGTCTATCAATGTCAAATGGTACTAGACCCCAAAATGGCTCTTCTGGGGCAGGTGGAGACTTTGCCGCTTTCGGAGGAGCACCAGCAGGCAGTCTCACGAATATTATATCAAGCTCGTAAAAGGGTGGTGGCTCACTGGAAGAGATCTTCCGTACCCACAATCATGGAAGTTACTGATGCAGTTAATAATAATATAGATATGGAAAAATATGTGTATCAAAAGAGAAGAACAACTAAGAAATGGGAAGATATGTGGGCACCTTGGTTGGACACACCCGGGTTGGCACCTCCTAGATTAACATGGATGAGAGCGCTGAGGAGGATATAACCCAAAAATTGTAGCTGTGAGAGATCAAATGCATCGGGAGAGACGAGAGGTGTTTTTTCGGGTGAGGGTGGGGGGTGAGTTGGGAGGGATTTTTGTGAGGTTCTATTGTGTTTATGTAATACACTATTTGGGAAATATCCTGTATATGACTACCTGTTTTTTCAATTTTTGAAAATGTTTAATAAAAAATTACCTGATATAAAAAAATAATTATGCAAACAGTGTATAATGCTCCATATATAATGGGCCCCATTTATAATGCGCAGGTGTATGATGGGCCCCATGGATGATGCTCCAGTGTATGATGGGCCCCATTTATAATGCTCCAGTGTATGATGGGCCCATATGATGCTCCAGTGTATAATGGACCCTATCTATGATGCTCAAGTGTATGATGGGCCCCATTTATAATGCTCCAGTGTATGATGGGCCCATATAATGCTCCATATATAATGGGCCCCATATGATGCTCCAGTGTATAATGGGCCATATATATGATGCTCAAGTGTATGATGGGCCCCATATATAATTCTCCAGTGTATAATGCTCTCCCCATATATTGCTCCAAACATTAAAAAAATGAAATACCTCTCATCGCTGGGCACTGCTCTACTCTAGACTCCTCAGCATCACTATCTTCCAGCTCTCTGCACTTGGACTGTTCAGGCAGAGGGCGTACAGACGTGAAGTCATCGCGCTCTCTGATCTGAATGTCACTGTCAGGAAACGCGGAAGAGGTCACAGCGGTGGAGCAGGGAGAGGTAATATTGCAAGTGCTGGTGCCCTGAGCAAGCAGGGGGGCCCACTCGTGGGCAACGGCAGTGGCACAGGGCCCCTCATAGTACGACGGTGTCTGTGACGGCGAGTGAGCCCCCACCCTCAAAGACTTTTGCGTACTGTGAGGGGCCCTAAGCCAGTGCCGTCGCCCACGAGTGGGCCCCCCCACCTGCTCAGGGCCCCGACACTTGCCCGGGTGCGCCAGGTACTGATGTCGGCCCTGGGGGGGTACAGGCCAGTTAGGGAGGTGGAAAAACTGGCATATGTTGAGGTGTAGGCTGGACGTTCAGCAGCTGCAAATGGAGGAATTGCAGAAGTCGAAGGAAGAGGAGTACAAAGTGAGCCATTTTGCTGGCAACCTATGTGTCATCAGGGGAAGGTGGTACAAAATGCTTTGAAACCCAGGCATGGTTCATTTTAATGAAGGTGAGATCACCAACATTTTGGGTCAACAGCCGGGTCCTTCTTTCTGTCAGGATTGATCCAGCAGCACTGAAGACTCTTTCTGATAGCACACTACCAGCAGGGCAAGCGAGCTCCTGTAAGGCATATTGTGCCAATTCAGGCCAGGTGTCCAGTTTAGAGGGCCAGTAGTCAAAGGGGAATGAACTGTGAGGGAGAACATCGATAGGGGAGGAGAGGTAATTTTGAACCATAGTTGACAACTGCTGTCTCCTGTCTGTTGCAATCGATTCAGTATTAACAGTCATGTGAGCGGTCCTCGAGAAATCAGTCCACAACATGGTCATGAAACACCTGTCTCCAACACCAGTTCGGCTGTGTGCACCACGAATACCTCTTCCATTTGGCCCAGTATGGCTCGAGGTAGAACCTGCACCGCTGCTGTGTGCTGGGAATGCCTCTTACAAATGGTTTACCAGAGTTGCTTGTTTGTTCGCCAATATTAGCTCTAGGTTCTCCTGTGGCATGATGTTCTGTAATTTGCCTTTATAGCATGGATCGAGGATGCTGGCCAACCAATAGTCGTCATCCTTCATAATTTTGACAATGCGGGGGTCCCTTTTTAGGATCCGCAAGAGATAATCACACATGTGGGCCAATGTTCCAGGTGTCAATGATGCACTGACAGTGGTGGGTGGAGAAGCACTTTCTGCCAAATCCACATCCCTCCAGTCACGCACAATCCCTGTACATGACCTGGGCAAGCCAACATTTTCACTTGCCCCCCGAGAAGCATCCTCCTCCCCAAAATAATCATGCCCCTCATCCTCCTCCTCTTCCTCTTCTTCCTCCACCTCGTCCAGGACAGTTCCCTGAGCAGACAATGGCTGTCTGTCATCAAGGCTTCCCTCCTCCTCCTCCTCCTGTTCCTCCTCCTCTGCAGACGCCTGATCCTTAATGTGCGTCAAAGTTTGCATGAGCAGATGCATAAGTGGTATGCTCATGCTTATGATGGCGTCGTCTGCGCTTACCAGCCGTGTGCATTCCACAAAACACTGAAGGACTTTACAGAGGTCTTTCAGCTTGGACCACTGCAAACCCGACAACTCCATGTCTGCCCTCAAACTGCCTGCCCGTGTATCCTCCCACAAATGCATTACAGCCTGCCTCTGTTCGCACAGCCTCTCAACCATGTGCATGGTGGAGTTCCACCTTGTTGCAACATCTGATTAGGCAGTGCTTGGGGAGGTGGAGCGATCGCTGCAGCCTCTGCATACGACTGGAGTCTACGGGCGAGCGACGGATATGCGAGCACAGTCTTCGCATCTTATGGAGCAGGGATGAACTCTGGATAATTGTTTAGGAAGCACTGCACCACCAGGTTCAAGGTTTGAGCCAGCACAACACACAAGAACACACTGACCATAAGTCCTGAATGTAAATATATACATACTTTATTATTTTATAAATAAAGGTACTTGAGGTATTTTAAAAGTAGCAAAGCATCAGTGTTTTATAATATAAAAATATACATAAGAGGGCAGTACTATCCATTTCATAAGGACATATTATTGCAGTAAATGGTGCTAACAAATATATATATATATCTTAACAGTGAAAAAACATTTTTTAAAAACCAAAATGATAATATATATTCATAAGTAAGGTGCAAACATATTGTTAAAAATTTTATATCAATTCCCTATAGGTGTACATCATAATTATACAAATAAGAAAAGGTATATAAAGTGCAAAAAATAGATAGGAATTAAAATGCAATATTAGTGCAAAAATAGTGAACACCATATGTGTCACTGCATAGATATACCATGTGAATAATGGGAATAATACCCAATAGCACCAATAGGTGTCAGTATATGCATAGTTTATGTCATGGACCAGGAAAATTTCTGAAAACAGCGTTAGACATCAAAGAGTATGGTAAGTATAAGGTATAACTTACAAGCTACACTGCACCTGATCTGGACAGCCGCCCTCCCCAACACGTGTTTCAACCCTTAGCCTTCTTCAGGGGGTGGCACCTATAGGAGACAGGTAAGTATATATACCCAAACTCAACCAATCGCACATCGGATATAGCAAAACTGGCCAATCAAAGCGGCAGGGTGTGTTTAACAATCACCATGATGAACCTCCCATCCTATTCTACCTCATACGTCATTTAATCAAAGTCATATCATTATAAGCTGTGAATCACTGCAATATGTGTGAAAACAGGAGACCAGGCCCTAATAGCGCGTGACTAACAAGAAGTAATCATCACCGCTCATAAATACAAAGCGTCCCTGGTAACATAATGACAGGCATACTGCGCATGACAGTTAAAACATGGCCACTGCTACTCGTAGGTATACAGCGCCCATAGTAACTAGTGTTGAGCGATACCATCCGATATTCAGAAATATCAGATCGGATTGGATCGGCCCGATACACAAAAAGTATCGGGTATCGCCGATTCCGATACCGGAAGTCCCATTCAAGTCAATGGGACAGAAATATCGGAATTAAAAAAAACCCTTTCTTGCCTTGTACATCCTATTTGGGAGGGGGAAGAGTGTGGGCAGTGCGTGGGCGGACACTGTGCATGTCTGTGTGTGCGGGAGGGGCCTGTGCAGGCCTCTCTGGGGTCTGTGCTGACTGTCGGGGGCCTGTGCCAGCTGCCGGTGGTCTGTACGGGCCTCTCGGGGGTCTGTACAGGCCTGATGGGGGCCTGTGCCGGCTGCCGGTGGTCTGTACGGGCCTGTTAGGGGCCTGCGCCGGCTGTCGGTGGTCTGTGCTGGCTGCCGGGGGCCTGTGCCGGCTGCCGGTGGTCTGTACGGGCCTCTCGGGGGTCTGTGCCGACTGTCGGTGGTCTGTACGGGCCTCTCGGGGGCCTGTGCCGGCTGTCTGTGGTCTGTGCCGGTTGCCGGGGGCCTGTGCCGGCTGCCGGTGGTTTGTGCGGGCCTCTCGGGGGCCTGTGCCGGCTGTCGGTGGTCTGTGCGGGCCTGCCGGGGGTCTTGTGTGTGTGCATGCATCGTCCGATGGGACTACAAGTCCCATCGGGCGATGCCTGCTACAATGACAGTGATTGACACATTAGCCAAAGATGGGACAGTAGTAGTTCCATCATCCGGCTAATGTATTGAATGTAAAAAAAAAAACCATACTACATACATACTACATATATACTACATTCATACAGCATACATACTACATACATGCTACATATATACTACATTCATACAACATACATACATACTACATACATGCTACATATATACTACATTCATACAACATACATACATACTACATACAGGCTACATATATACTTCATTCATACAGCATACATACATACTACATACATACTACATTCATACAGCATACATACTACATACATGCTACATATATACTACATTCATACAACATACATACATACTACATACATTCTACATATATACTACATTCATACAACATACATACATACTACATACTACATACATGCTACATATATACTACATTCATACAGCATACATACTACATACTACAAACATGCTACATATATACTACATTCATACAACATACATACATACTACATACATTCTACATGTATACTACATTCATGCAACATACATACATACATACTACATACATGCTACATATATACTACATTCATACAACATACATACATACTACATATATGCTTCATATATACTACATTCATACAACATACATACATAGTACATACATACTACATACATACATACTACATGCAGCATACATATTACATACATACTGCATGCAATACATTCATACAATACATACATATAGACATACAGTACATATAACATAGAGTACATACTCACCATCACTTGTCACTTTGATCCCCGAAGCCAGTGTCATCTGTGGAAAAATATGAAAATAACAAACAAACAATATACTCCCTGATCCGCAGAAATCCCGCGTGTCCCACACCGATCTCCCGTGGAGAACAGCAGCATCAGCTGATGCGACTGCTCTCTATGGGGCTCCAGGAATCCAGTGATGGGAGGTAGGTATCCTTCCGCACTGTATTCCTCCGCCACTGTAAAAAAATAGTCCCTGGTCTCACTTTATGGCAAAAGGTGCATGGGAACTTTCTCACACAGCAATGCCAAAAGTGAGACTAGGGACTATTTTTTTACGGTGGCGGAGGAATACAGTGTGGAAGGATACCTACCTCCCGTCATTGGATTATTGAAGCCCCTAGAGAGCGGTCGCATCAGCTGATGCTGCTGTTCTCCACGGGAGATCTGCGTGTGACCCTCGTGGATTTCTGCGGATCAGGGAGTATATGGCTTGTTTGTTATTTTCATATTTTTTCATAGATGACACTGGCTTCGGGGATCAAAGTGACAAGTGATGGTGAGTATGTACTCTATGTTATATGTACTGTATGTCTATATGTATGTATTGTATGAATGTAGTATATATGTAGCATGTATGTAGTATGTATGTATGTTGTATGAATGTAGTATATATGTAGCATGTATGTAGTATGTATGTATGTTGTATGAATGTAGTATATATGTAGCATGTATGTAGTATGTAGTATATATGTATGTTGTATGAATGTAGTATATATGAAGTATGTATGTAGTATGTATGTATGTTGTATGAATGTAGTATATATGTAGTATGTATGTAGTATGTTGGGGGTTTTTTTTACATTCAACACATTAGCCGGATGATGGGACTACTACTGTCCCATCATTGGCTAATGTGTCAATAACTGTCATTGTAGCAGGCATCGCCCGATGGGACTTGTAGTCCCATCGGACGATGCCTGCACACATACAAGACCCCCGGCAGGCCCGCACAGACCACCGGCAGCCAGCACAGACCACCGACAGCTGGCACAGGCCCCTGAGAGGCCCGTACAGACCACCGGCAGCCGGCACAGGCCCCCGGCAGCCGGCACAGACCACTGACAGCCGGCACAGGCCCCCGAGAGGCCCGTACAGACCACCGGCAGCCGGCACTGGCCCCCGACAGGCCTGTACAGACCCCCGAGAAGCCCGTACAGACCACCGGCAGCCGGCACAGGCCCCCGAGAGGCCCGTACAGACCACCGACAGCCAGCGCAGGCCCCCAAGAGGCCCATAGAGACCACCGGCACAGGCCCCCGACAGGCCTGTACAGACCCCCGAGAGGCCCGTACAGACCACCGGCAGCCGACACAGACCCCCGACAGTCGGCACAGACCCCCCGCAGTCGGCACAGAACGCGCATCATGATGACATCATTTCAGCAGCCAATCACAGCCACAACAGTGGCTTATTACATTATGGGGACTTCCGATTCCGGTATCCGATATTGAAAAAATATCGGTACTCGGTATCGGAATTCCGATACAGCGAATATCGGCCGATACCCAATATTTGCAGTATCGGAATGCTCAACACTAATAGTACATAACGAATCACACTGCACATGACCGGAAGAAAATGGCCGCCGCTATTCATAGATACACAGTGTTCCTAGTAACAACAAGTCGTACTGCGCATGACAGGAAAAAGATGGCCGCCGCTACTCATGATTACAAAGCGTCCATGGTAACTTAGATACTTAAATTGCGCATGACAGGAAAAAATGACCGCCGCTAGTCCTAATTGCATAGCGTACGTTATTACTTGTAGATGATACAAAAGTGTCCATGTTGATATCAATATTCATACTGCCCCTAAGCAGAGAAAAAAAAAAATGACCGCCGCTGTAAATATATAGCATCCATTAGAAATCACTGCGCATAATATAAAATTGGTAACCATTATTCTTAAATATCTAGCTCAGTAATATATGAAACAAACCACTGTGCATAGGCAGAAAAAGAAGAACATGGACGCCAATATCCAAGGAGTAACAATATCCATAATGACCAAATGTCACATATAATTAAGAGCCATCCTTTTATAATACCAGATGATCATGACAACCAAAATTAAGGCGCCTAAAGGATGGTACATGATATCATTAGGCATATATAACATAATAGGCGCATAATAGATGGGACATGATATCATTAGGCATATGTTAATATCAATAATAGCTAAGGTAAGATGAAATAACATTGGCATAGACAAGAACACCACTCCTTACACTTTTACGAGGAGGAAGGTGTACTAGTACAAGATACACAAGATATTCCGTCTGACATGTGTGGTGAGATATTAAATGGTTATCTGTAATCCTTTTAGATCTAGTGTATCTTGCAGTAGTACGCCTTTCTCCTCCTAAAAGTGTAAGGAGTGGTGTTCTTGTCTATGCCAATGTTATTTCATCTTACCTTAGCTATTATTGATATTAACATATGCCTAATGATATCATGTCCCATCTATTATGCACCTATTATATTATATATGCCTAATGTTATCATGTACCATCCTTTTTGCGCCTTAATTTTGGTTGTCATGATCGTCCGGTATTATACAAGGATGGCTCTTAATTCTATGTGACATTTGGTCATTATGGATATTGTTTCTCCTTAGATGTTGGCGTCCATGTTCTTGTTCTTTTTCTGCCTATGTACAGTGGTTTGTTTCATATATTACTGCGCTAGATATTTAAGAATAATGGTTACCATTTTTATGTTATGCGCAGAGTGATTTCTAATGGATGCTATAAATTTACAGCGGCGGTCATTTTTTTTTCCCCTGCTTAGGGGCAGTATGAATATTGATATCAACATGGACGCTTTTGTATCATCTACAAGTAATAACGTACGCTATGCAATTAGGACAAGCGGCGGTCATTTTTTCCTGTCATGCGCAATTTAAGTATCTAAGTTACCATGGAAGCTTTGTAATCATGAGTAGCGGCGGCCATCTTTTTCCTGTCATGTGCAGTACGACTTGTTGTTACTAGGAACGCTGTGTATCTATGAGTAGCGGGTGGCCATTTTCTTCCGGTCATGCGCAGTGTGATTCGTTATGTTACTATGGGCGCTGTATATCTACGAGTAGCGGCGGCCATGTTTTAACTGTCATGCGCAGTATGCGTGTCATTATATTACCAGGGACGCTTTGTATTTATGAGCGGTGACGATTACTTCTTGATTGTCACGCGCTATTAGGGCCTGGTCTCCTGTTTTCACACATATTGCAGCGATTCACAGCTTATAATGATATGGTTTTGATTAACCCCTTCACCCCCAAGGGTGGTTTGCATGTTCATGACCGGGCCAATTTTTACAATTCTGACCACTGTCCCTTTATGAGGTAATAACTCTGAAACGCTTCCACGGATCCCGGTGATTCTGTCATTGTCTTCTCGTGACATATTGTACTTCATGTTAGTGGTAAAATTTCATTCAAATAACTTGCGTTTATTTGTGAAAAAAATGGAAATTTGGCAAAAATTTTTAAAATTTTGCAATTTTCCACCTTTGAATTTTTATGCCCTTAAATCACAGAGATACGGCACACAAAAAACTTAATAAATAACATTTCCCACATGTTTACTTTACATCAGCACAATTTTGGAACCAAAATTTTTTTTTGTTAGGAAGTTATAAGGGTTAAAAGTTGACCAGCGATTTCTCATTTTTACAACACCATTTTATTTTTACAGACCACATCACATTTGAAGCCACTTTGAGGGATCTATATGATAGAAAATACCCAAAAGTGACACGATTCTAAATACTTCACCCCTTAAGGTGCTCAAAACCACATTCAAGAAGTTTATTAACCCTTCAGGTGCGTCACAGAAATTTTTTTGAATATTTAAAAAAAAAATGAACATTTAACTTTTTTCACAAAAAAAATACTTCAGGTTCAATTTTTTTTATTTTACAAAGGGTAACAGGAGAAATTGGACTGCAAAAGTTATTCTGCAGTTTGTCCTGAGTACGCTGATACCTGATATGTGGGGGGAACCACTTTTTCGGCGCATGGCAAAGCTCAGAAGGGAAGAAGCGCCGTTTGACTTTTCCAATGCAAATTTGGCTGGAATTCAGATCGGACGCCATGTCACGTTTGGAGAGCCCCTTATGTACCTAAACAGTGGAAACCCCCAACAAGTGACCCCATTTTGGAAACTAGACCCCCCAAGGAACTTATCTAGATGTGTGATGAGAACTTTGAACCCACAAGGGCTTCACAGAAGTTTATAACGTACAGCGGTACAATTACAAAATCATATTTTTCCACAAAAATGATCTTTTCACCCCTAATTTTTATTTTCCCAAGGGTAACAGGACCCTAAAAGTTATTCTACAATTTGTCCTGAGTACGCTGATACCCCGTATGTGGGTGTAAATGACTATTTGGGCGCATGGCAGAGCTCAGAAGGGAAGCAGCGCCATTTGACTTTTTTGGCTGGAATTGAGATGGGACACCATGTCGCGATTGGAAAACCCCTGATGTACCAAAACAGTGAAACCCCCCACAAATGACACCATTTTGGAAACTAGACCCCCCAAGGAACTTATCTAGATGTGTGGTGGGAACTTTGAACCCCCAAGGGCTTCACAGAAGTTTATAACGTACAGCCGTACAATTAAAAAATCATATTTTTTCCACAAAAATGATCTTTTCACCCTCAATTCTTATTTTTCCAAGGGTAACAGGACCCTAAAAGTTATTGTGCGATTTGTCCTGAGTACGCTGATACCCCACATGTGGGGGTAAACCACTATTTGGGCGCATGGCAGAGCTCGGAAGGGAAGCAGCGCCATTTGACGTTTTTGGCTGGAATTGAGATTGGACACCATGTCGCATTTGGAAAACCCCTGATGTACCTAAACAGTGGAAACCCCCCACAAGTGACCCCATTTTGGAAACTAGACCCCCTTAGGAACTTATCTAGATGTCTGGTGGGCACTTTGAACCCCCAAGGGCTTCACAGAAGTTTATAACGACCGGGTGTGAAAATAAAAAAATCGTATTTTTTCAACAAACAAGATCATTTAGTCCCCAATTTTTTCATTTTCCCAAGGGTAACAGGAGAAATTGGACACCAAAAGTTGTTATCCAAGTTGTCCTGAGTACGCTGATACCTCATATGTGGGAGAAAACGACTATATGGGCACACGTCGG
The DNA here is from genome assembly GCF_039654945.1 of Dendrobates tinctorius. Taxonomy (NCBI): domain Eukaryota; kingdom Metazoa; phylum Chordata; class Amphibia; order Anura; family Dendrobatidae; genus Dendrobates; species Dendrobates tinctorius. The sequence continues at coordinate 3,964,222 of NW_027361738.1, read as the reverse complement.
GGCTCAGGAGGGAAGTAGTGACGTTTTGGAATGCAGACTTTGATGGAATGGTCTGCGGGTGTCATGTGCATTTGGAGAACCCCTGATGTACTTAAACTATTGAAACTCCCCACAAGTGACCCCATTCTGGAAACTAGACCCCCCAGAGAACTTATCTAGATGACTTATCTAGATGTGTGGTGAGCACTTTGAACCCCCAAGTGCTTCACAGAAGTTTATAACGCCCGGGCGTGAAAATAAAAAAATCATTTTTTTCCACAAAAATTATATTTTTGCCCCCATTTTTTAATTTTCCTAAGGGTAACAGGAGAAATTGGACCCCAAAAGTTGTTTTGCAATTTGTCCTGAGTAGGCTGATACCCCATATGTGGGGGTAAAACACTGGGCACATGGCAGAGCTTGGAACGGAAGGAGCACCATTTGACTTTTTCAACGCAGAATTGGCTGGAATTGAGATTAGACGCCATGCTGCATTTGGAGAGCACCTGATGTGCCCAAACAGTGGAAACCCCCAATTCTAACTCCAACCCGAACCCCAACACACCCCTAACCCTAATCTCAGCCCTAACTCTAGCCCTAGCCCTAACCCTAGCCCTAACACTAGCCCTAACCCTAACCCTAATGGGAAAATGGAAATAAATACATTTTCTTTTAATTTTATTATTTTTCCCTAACTAAGGGGGTGATAACGGGGGTTCATTTACTATTTATGGCGGTTTTTATGTTTGGCAGCTGTCGCACACTAAAAGACGCTTTTTACTGTAAAAATAGTTTTTGCATCACAACATATTGAGAGCTATAATTTTTGTATATTTTGACCCACCGAGTCATGTTAGGTCTTATTTTTTGCGGGACGAGTTGACGTTTTTATTGGTACCATTTTCGGGCACATGACATCTTTTGATCGCTTTTTATTCCGATTTTTGGGACACAGATTGAACAAAAATCAGCATTTCATGAATTTCTTTTGGGGGGGTGCGTTTACACCGTTCCGCCTGCGGTAAAATTGATAAGGTGGTTTTATTCTTCGGGTCAGTACGGTTACAGCGATACCTCATTTAGGTCGTTTTTTTATGCTTTGTCGGTTTTATGCAATGAAAACAATTTTACATAAAACATAATTATTTTTGCATCGCTTTATTCTGCGAGCTATAACTTTTTTATTTTTTTGCTGATGATGCTGTATGTGGCTCGTTTTTTGCGGGACCAGATGACGTTTTCATCGGTACCATGGATATTTATATGCGTCTTTTTGATCGCGCGTTATTGCACTTTTTGTTCGGCAGTATGATAATAAATCATTATTTTTTGCTTCGTTTTTTATTTTTATTTTTTAAGGTGTTCGCTAAAGGGGTTAAGTAATGGGACAGTTTTATAGGGCGGGTCGTTATGGACGCGACGATACCAAATATGTGCACTTTTATTGTTTTTTTTTTATTTCCAAAAAATTTATTTATTTAGGAATATTTTTTTTTAATTATTTATTTAGCGATTTTTTTTAAATTATTTGTACACTTTTTTTTCAACTTTATTACATTGTCCCAGGTGGGACATCACTGTCCTGTGACAGATCGCTGATCTGTCACATCACAGATCACTGTGACAGATCAGCGATCTGTCACAGGCACTGCACAGGCTTTCCTCATGCCTGCGCTTTGCAGGCAATGAGGAAGCCAGCTCCCTGCAGGCCCCCGAAGATCCCCGTCGCCATCTTGGATTCGGGGGCCTGCAGGGAAAGAGCCCCCCACAGCAGCACTGCACATTACGCTGCTGTGGGGGGCTCAGGGAAGCACGGAGGGAGCCCGCTCCCTGCCGACGCTTCCCTTTAACCCCGGTACACCGCGATCGTGTTTGATCGCGGTGTGCAAGGGGTTAACGTGTCAGGGACGGTCCGTGACCGCCCCTGACACATTGTGCTGGGTGTCAGCTGTGATAGTCAGCTGACACCCGGCCGCGATCAGCGGCGCTCACCACGTGGGCGCCGCTGATCGCTATGACATAATATTCCGTCCATGGAAATTAGGTCCAGGGTCACATGGACAGAATATTTTGTCCATTGTAGGTAAGGGGTTAAATGATGTATGAGGTAGAATAGGATGGGAAGTTCATCATGGTGATTGTTAAACACACCCTTCCACTTTGATTGGCCAGTTTTGCCATATCCGATGTACGATTGGTTGAGTTTGGGTATATATACTTACCTGTCTCCTATAGGCGCCACCCCCTGACAAAGGATAAGGGCCGAAACACGTGTTGGGGAGGGCGGCTGTCCAGATCAGGTGCAGTGTAGCTTGTAAGTCATACCTTATACTTACCATACTCTTTGATGTCTAATGCTGTTTTCAGAAATTTTTCTGGTCCATGACATAAACTATGCATATACTGATACCTGCTGGTGCTATTGGGTATTATTCCCATTATTCATGTGGTATATCTATGCAGTGACACATATGGTGTTCACTATTTTTGCACTAATATTGCACTTTAATACCTATATATTTTTTGCACTTTATATACGTTTTCTTATTTGTATAATTATGATGTAAACCTATAAGGAATTGATATAAAATGTTTACTAATTTGTATGCACCTTACTTATGAATATATATTATCATTTTGGTTTAAAAAAATTTTTTTTTCCACTGTTGAGATATATATATTTGTTAGCACCATTTACTGCAATAATATGCCCTTATGAAATGGATAGTACTGCCCTCTTATGTATATTTTTATATTATAAAACACTGATGCTTTGCTACTTTTAAAATGCCTCAAGTACCTTTATTTATAAAATAATAAAGTATATATATTTTTACATTCAGGACTTATGGTCAGTGTGTTCTTGTGTGTTGTGCTGTGTTCAGTGATTTGACTGTCCTAACAATTATAATTATATAGTCTGTGGGGTTATCAGCTGTAGATACCACTGGGTCTGCATATATCACCGTGTGATTGCTGCTGCTGGTATTTCCCGTTTCCCTTTATGTGTGGTGATTAGTGTTGAGCGATACCACCCGATACTGAAAAATATCGTATCGGAATGGATCGGCCGATCTAAAAAAAGTATCGGGTATCGCCGATTCCGATCCCGTAAGTCCCATTCAAGTCAATGGAACAGAAATATCGGAATTAAAAAAAATCTTTCTTTCCCTGTTGGTTAATTCTACATGGAGAAAAACAACTAATAATAATGTAGAATGTATTGTGGGAGACATTAAAGCCATAGAGCTTTAGCCCAATCAAATGGAATCGCAGTATTTTTTTTTTTTAAAGACATTCGTAGTTACAAAGATATTGACTATGTTAAAGTCTTTAATTTTTTTGTCAGATATGTATGTTTCACTACTTCCATGCTCTTTCACCTTCTTTTTTACTTCTCCCACACTTTCTCCTTCATCATCTTCAGCAGCAGCAGTATCTTCTTCTTTTATTCTTCTTCATATTCTACTTCTTCATCTTCTTCCTATTCTTCTTCATCATATTCTTATTTGTGTCAGGCATTCCTGTAGTTGTTATCTATAAAAGTTTGAAGATTACACCTTCCGTTCAGCCTGTCACAAAAGATTTACAACAGGATTTGTCCGCGTTCAGTTTGGCCTGCAGCAGCAGGCCTTTTCCAGGGGCACTACGAGGAGGAACGGACTCACCCCCATACACTTAGTCTTCTTCTGCTTATAAATTAAATAATATCATTTGCTCTGATTGTTAGTCTTATGCTTCATGTTCTTCTGCTTTTGGTTTTTATGCTTCTTGGTCTTCTGTCTCTTGTTGTTCTGCATCTTGCTGGTTGTCTTCCTGTTCTTTGTCCTCTTGGTCATCTTCTTCAGGGTCATCTTTTAAGTATTATTCTGTGTGGTCTTCAGGGTCGTCGTCTTCAGGGTCATTGTCAGGGAGATCCAGAGTGAGAACTAAAAACCATTTCCACAAGCTTGAACTTGGAAAAGTAGCAGAAGGTACAAGAAGGCTGAGGAACTGCCGAGAACCAGCTGACGGTACTGGAACCCGGAGGGCAGCAGAATGAACAAGAGCCAATGGCACAACCGTGGACCAGCTGACGTTGCTGGAACACGGTTACTAAGCAGGAGGTACCTGTGCTACAAAGCATTACCAAGGACCAGCAGACGTTGCTGGAACTCGGATACCAAGAAGGAGGCACCTAGGCCAAAGGCACTGCCGAGAACCAGCTGACGGTGCTGGAACCCGGATGGGTAGCATTAGCTACAAGAGTCAATGGAACTACCGAGAACCAGCTGACGGTGCTGGAACCTGGAGGGGTAGCAGAAGGAACAACAGCCAATGGCACAACCGTGGACCAGCTGACGGTGCTGGAACATGGTTACTAAGCAGGAGGTACCTGTGCTCCAAAGCACTACCAAGGACCAGCAGACGTTGCTGGAACTCGGATACCAAGAAGGAGGCACCTAGGCCAAAGGCTCTGCCGAGAACCAGCTGACGGTGCTGGAACCCGGATGGGTAGCAGAAGGTACCCAGGAAAAAAACAAAGCTGCAAGGCAGTGAGCCGGCCGCAGATACCGAAACCCACAGTTCTACAGGGGGTGCTTGTCCTATTGGCACTACGGAACCAGCCTTTATTACCAGAACCCGCAGCCCACATAGGAAGCACCGAAACTGCAGGCACCATAGACTCGGCTAACCCGACCGCAACACGACAGGACAACGTATCGGTGGCAAAGTGACGTTGACACTACCCAGAAACAGCAGGCGTGCTGGAACCAGGCTGGGCAGGAGGGAGAAGCTTACTACAGACATATGGAAGAAGAACTGAGCTTACTACATAGATATGGATATGGATCAGAACGGAGAATACTACAGAGATATGGGAGCAGAATGGAGCTTACTACAGAGATATTGGCTCAGAAAAGAGCTTACTCCAGAGATATGGGAGCAGAACCGAGCTTACTACAGCGGTATGGGAGCAGAACCGAGCTTACTTGTCACAATCCATTTTTGGATCTGTGTCAGAGTCTGGACTCTCTTATATAAACCTTTTTCCTTTCAGGCCCTGGGGGTTAATATGGGTTTTTTTCCCGGTGGCTGCTGGTGTTACTACAACTGTAGTTGCTCTGCTGCTGGTTTTCTCCTGGTGGCCGCTGGTGTTACTACATGTTCAATTAGCCAGCATGTGGTGACCTCCCCCCTCCATCCTATAAAAGATCATCAGCTGCTGCAGCTCCCTGTTGGTAATACTAGTCATTTGCTAACGAACCTTGGTGAAGTGTGGACCTACCTGGTGGAGAAGGGGTTCAGCTTATCTGGAGCAGTGGAGTTGCTGCTGGATGCTGATTGGGTGCCTTTCTCTGCTGCTTGGAGCATTGGCAGCAGATAAAGCTAAGTTTGCGTTTATAGTTGCTTTAACCCCGTGGTATCTGTTTTATTTTCCCTTGTGTTATTTGGTGCAGTTTACTTTATTCCCTGTCTCACCTCTTGGGGAGGGGGTTGGGGTTGAGCTCATGGCTAAACAGGGGATAGGGACAGGTCAGAGAATTGGGCCTCACTACCATTAAGTGTACCCCCAAGTTAAGGAAAGTCAGGGCACCCCCTAAACCTGAGGGACAGTTCAGGGGCCCAGGTTCCATGTCTCCTGCCTTTTCCCTACTGTCCTGTGACATTATTACCAACAATCCCATTTTTTCTGGTGAGCCATGGCCATAATGCATACCTGTCTCCAATTGCTGCAGACCCTCACTGAGGAGCGTGGGGTGCTGCGTGGTGTGGTGGAGCAGCAGCTACAGCAGTTGGTGGGTACGGGGCTTCAGCTCAGATGCAGGTTCAACCAGAGCCCAAGTTATCTCTCCCAGACAGGTTTTCTGGAGGGAGAGAATTTTTTGTTTTGAAGCTACACTTCAGGCTCCACAATCGCTCATTAGGGAGTGAGGAACAGCAGGTGGGATTCACTATAGCCCTCCTTGAGGGTGATCCCCAATCCTGGGCCTTCTCCTTGCCGGCCGATTCACCATCTCTACGGTCGGTAGACGAGTTTTTTGTGGCTTTGGCGAATATGCCCAATGTAGTCCTTGCTAGGGAGGAGGACACACTGGTGCAGGAAGACGAGCCCAGGCAGGTGGGAAGAGGTGGTTCTCCAGCGGTGTTTCCTCCAGTTCGTCGTGGTGTGGGGGCATGTTTTAGCTATGGGCAGACTGGTCATGTTTTCAGGGTCTGCCCAACGAACGCCAAATCTTCTGTACCATCTAAGAAGCCGCGTCCCCCTGGTCGTGTGGAGGGAGGCGATCAGGGAGTGTATATTTCCTCCATTTTGCCCTATATTTTTGGTCTGGTAGGGTACTACTCTGTACTACTCTGGAACTACAGGAGTTTATTGGTCGCCTGAATAGCAACAACCAAAATATACGTTAAACATTCACATGCGATGCTGATAAGATTGAGTTCCTCTCTGTCATTGTTTAAAAGGATACTGATGGTCTGGGGCAGACCGATATTTTTAGGAAGATGACTTCTACTAATATGTTGTTACACGCTTCGCTATGTCATCCTGATCACATGGTCAGGTCTGTTCCCATTGGTCAGTTCCTCCAACTTTGTCGGATTTGCTCTATTAATGAGGATTTTGAGAGAAGAGCAGAGGAGCTAAAAATGAGATTCTTGGAACATGGCTATAGTCGGCATCTACTCAAAAGAGCCTATAACAGGGCTATTTATTCTTCCCAAAATGGCCTACTGTACAATAGGGAATCAGCTAGGAAGATGGAGGGACCTGGAAGCTATGCTTCATTGCAAATTATCATTCCCATTCTAGGCAGGTCAGGCAGGCTTTGTCTAAAGCATGTCCTATATTGAAAATTGACCCAATAATTGGCAAATTTATTCTGGATATACCAGTCATTACATTTAGGCGTGCTAAGAATCTGTGCAATCACCTCACCCATAGTCATTATACAAGTGAGAGAAAGGGTACATTTTTGGATAATTTCACACATAGGAGTGGGTGTGTTCCGTGTGGACATTGAGTTGCCTGTCCCAACATTGAAAAGTGTGATTCTTTTTCCGATTCAGGTGGCGTTAAAAATTTTAAGATCAATAAATACATTACTTGTGCTACGAGATATGTTATTTATTATGTCACCTGTCCATGTGGATTAATTTATGTCGGTTTAACAACTAGACAATTCAAGGTTCGCGTGTACGAGTATGTGTTGGATATTCAGGCGGCGGCTGGCCACATGGATTCATCCACTCTTAAAACGTTACCCCGTCACTTTAAAAACTTTCATGACTGTGACAGTACGGTGCTACAGGTGAGGGGTATCGATGCCTTAAATATTGGGATTCGTGGTGGCAATCTGTTTCAAAGATTGGGTAAACTTGAGACTCGCTGGATCTGGACGCTTAATACGGTATATCCACAAGGACTAAACGAGAATTTGAGTTTCGATCCGTTCCTGTGACCACCTTACTGTTCCAGGTGGACATTGGGTGGATCTAATCCTTGCTATTTTTTATTGTTTTTATTATATTTTTAATTGTGTATTTTTCATGTATTAGGTATTTTTATGATATTTTGTGGATCTATGAAGATTCCAGAGTCCAGGATAGTGGCGGTACCTTGTACAGATGGACTAATTTCTACTGTTTTCTATGTCCATCCTATACCTATGTTTGAAGAAGATCCTTTGACGAGGTTGAAGATGAGTCGGGGGGATGTCTTTTGGATATCTTTATTTTGTTTATTTTATTTTATTTATTTTTCTATTTTTTTCAATGATATATAATTAGGACTGTATGATAATGTCTCTTATATAATCATATCTTGGTAATGCTGTTCTATATATTTTGTGGGCAATAATTAAATATAATATTATTATATCTTTCTTTGTGATATGATTGTATATCAATTTTGATATTGCTTGAAAATTGTGAATATAATATGAATTCTTATCTATTTTTATATTATCTATCAAAAAATATATATGGCATTCCCCTTTAAATATTATTCAGTGAAGGGTATGTTTCTATTGCTATTATAAAAACTTGTGGGATACATATAGGATGTTTTTTGATTGTTGGCACTGCTGCATGTGCGGTGGTGCTGCTTCTTATGTATTTGTACTATTCTGTATTACTCTGCTTTCTATTGTATTATGTTGCCCTTCTGCATATCTTGTGTCGGCAGTGCATCCCACGCCAGACCTCAGGGACACCATGGTTTGGGTGCGGGCTGCCATGCCTTGTACATATACACTATTTCACCTCCCTGGCAGCGCGTCACTTGTTCCCGCTCCCCCTCCTCTGCACATGCGACGCCTTCTTGGTTCATCGCGTCGGTCCCCGGCACGTGGTGCCTCCGGCGTCTGGTCACATGATAATGTGTTTCCAGTGCTGGGAGTTCCTGTGTCGGATGCTGGCATCTTGGACACCATGGTGATGCACCACCTCTTCTCTTATTAGGTATTACATTATTTCCGGCCTCCTCCCTTTATAACATCACTTAGGTCAACCTTTACCACGCCCCCTGATAAAGGAGTAATCCGAAACGTGCGTAGGGGAGGGCGGGCTGGCCTCTTGTAGACGCTGCTGCCATCTATCACCACTTATCACCAACAGGTAATTATTGTAAGACTTTATGCACTTTATTATACATACAGTATGTTGGACATTTGTTCATGTATACATTCTGATGTTTGAGCCCATATACTTCTGTGTATAGAAGTGAGAGTGATGGGTATACATGTATGCAGTGACTGCTTTATCTCTATGGCTGATATAGCTGGGCACTGTGCAATATGAATCAGGGCTGCAGTGCAGGGTGTTATGTCCACTGATGTTTTTAACTCCTTCTATCTTTGTCTGCTCATTTTGACTAATAAAAATTATATATTTTTTGCATTACATGGACTCTTGTGATTGCAATTTTTGTTGGTTTCCTTCCCTCCTTTGTATGATTATTGGCAATCTGTTCTTACCAGTCCTATGCATTGTTTGGGGATCTATGGCCAGTCATATTTATATGATTTTGTGAGATTTATATATAATATATACATTTGGATATTATCCATTCATATATTCCTTTTGGTCCATTGTTACCCCAGACATTCTAATGTCTTTCATATATTTCTTTATATCTAAGTACAGCAGCATATAGAAATAATGCCCCCATGCCTCCTTATAATAATTCTCCTTCACCCTTTATAGTAATAATATTGACCCCGTACCTTCTTACCCCCGTGATTGCTTATAATAATATGTCTCCTGTTCTCTCCCTGTAATGATACTGATTTTGCAGTCTGCCTCCTGATAGTAATGCCCCTGAGCAGGAGCATAAGTAGAAATCACTGGAACGCCAAACCAAAAGTCTTATTATTATGTATTATTATTATTATAGCGACATTTAATCCATGGCGCTTTACATGTGAGGAGGGGTGTACATAATAAAAGACAAGTACAGTAATCTTTTTTTAACTCCTTAGTGACTGAGCCAATTTGCAGCTTACTGACCAGGCCAATTTTTACAATTCTGACGACTGTCACTTTGAGGTTATAACTTTGGAACACTTTAACAGATCCCGCCGATTCTGAGACTGTTTTTCATGACATATTTTACTTCATGTTAGTGGTAAATGTTCTTCGAAATGACTTGTGTTTATTTATGAAAAAAACGGAAATATGGCAAAAAAATTTCAAATTTTGCAATTTTCAAATTTTGAATTTTTATGCCCTTAAATCAGAGAGATATGTTACACAAAATACTTAATAAATAACATTTTCCACATGCCTGCTTTACAGTAGCATAATTTTTGTTGTTAGGAAGTTATAAGGGTTAAAAGTTGACCAACGATTTCACATTTTTACAACAAAATTTGCAAAACCATTTTTTTAGGGACCACCTCACATTTGAAGTCACTTTGAGAGGTCAATATGACAGAAAATACACAAAAGTGACACCATTCTAACAACTGCACCCCTCAAGGTGCTCAAAACCACATTCAAGAAGATTATTAACCCTTTACGTGCTTCACAGGAACTGAACAACGTGGAAGAAAAAATTTAACATTTAACTTTTTTTTACAAACATTTTATTTCAGAACCAATTTTTTTATTTTCACAAGCGTAAAAAGAGAAAATAAAACACAAAATTTGCTGTGCAATTTTTCCTGAATACGGTGATACCCCATATGTGGGGGTAAACCACTGTTTGGGCGCACGGCAGGGCTTGGAATGGAAGGAGCGCCGTTTGACTTTTTCTATGCAGAATTGGCTGGAATTGAAATCGGATGCCATGCCGCGTTTGTAGAGTCCCTGATGTGCCTAAACAGTGGAAACCCCCAACAATTGACACCATTTTGGAAACTAGACCCCTTAAGGAACTTAACTAGATGTGTGGTGAGCACTTTGAACCTCCAAGTGCTTCACAGAAGTTTATAACGCAGAGCCGTGAAAATAAAAAATCATATTTTTTTTACAAAAATTATCTTTTTGTCCCTGAATTTTTATTTTCACAAGGGTAACAGGAGAAATTAGACCCCCAAAGTTGTGCAATTTGTCCTGAGTTCGTCGATACCCCTTATGTGGGGGTAAATGACTGTTAGGGGGCACGGTAGAGCTCAGAAGTGAAGGAACGTCATTTGACTTTTTCAATGCAGAATTGGCTGGAATTGAGGTCAAACGCCATGTCACGTTTGGAGACCCCTTGATGTGCCTAAACAGTGGAAACCCCCTACAAGTGACACCATTTTGGAAACTAGACCCCCCAATGAGTTTATCTAGGTGTGTGGTGAGCACTTTGAACCCCCTAGTGCTTCACAGAAGTTTATAACGCAGCCGTGAAAATAAAAAATAATTTTTTTTCCACAAAAATGATTTTTTAGCCACCAATTTTTTAATTTTCCCAAGGGTAACTGTAGAAATTAGACCCCCAAAGTTATTGTGCAATTTGTCTTGAGTACGCTGATTCCCCATATGTTGGGGTAAACCACTGTTTGGGCACACGTCGGGGCTTGGAAGGGAGGGAGCATCATTTGACTTTTTCAACGCAAAATTGGTTGAAATCAATGGTGGCACCATGTCGCGTTTAGAGACCCTGTGATGTGCCTAAGTAGTGGAAACCCCTCAATTCTAACAACAACCCTAACCCCAACACACCCGTAACCTTAATCCCAACCCTAATCATAACTCTAACCACAAACCTAACCCCAACACACCCCTAACTCTAATCCCAACCCTAACCATAACCCTAACCCCAACACAACCCTAACCCTAACCACAACCCTAACCACAAACCTAACACCAACACACCCCTAGCCCTAATTCTTAACCCTAGTCCCAACCCTAACCCTAATGCCAAACCTAACCCTAATCCTAACGCCAATCCCAACCCTAACCCTAATTCCCACCCTAATGCTAACACTAACCCTAATGGAAAAATGAAAATAAAAATATTTTCTTTATTTCATTATTTTTCCCACCTATGGGGTGATAAAGTGGGGGTTTATTTGCTATTTTTTTATTTTGATCACTGTGATAGGGTCTATCACAGTGACCAAAATGAACCAATAGGAAAAATCTTCCTATTGTTGCCGGGTACCGGCCGGCATATCTCGGCGGGCGCACTGCGCATGCGCCCACCATTTTCTTCCCAGAAGAAGATGGCGGCACCCATGGAGGGTAAGCACGAGGGCCGAGGACCACCGGGAGGTACCGGGGGGGTTGGGGATCCTATTTCTCTCTCCTCTCATGTGCGATCACATCATAGGAGAGAGAAATTGAATGGCACATTGGACTTTTTTTTGGTCGCCGTTATACGGTTAATAACGGCGATGGCAAAAGCGGGGTCAGTAAAAATCAACCCGAATCATGTTCTTTGGAGTCTCGGCTACCTCCGGCAGCTAAGACCCCGGAGAAAATCCGACTCTGGGGGTTGCTATACACTTTCTCCACAGCGCTGTTAATTAATGGCGATGTGGTTTAGGTACCCTTAACTACCGCAATTAAAAGGCGTATTGGTGGTCGTTAAGGGGTTAAACTGTTTATTTTTTAAATATTTTCTATTTTCTTGTACAAATAACATCATAAACACAAGTAGACTTGTAGCAATATTATGCAAAACAATGCAAAACATTTTAGAAGTTTCATCCAGTGGTACAGTACTCAGAACTTCTGCTCCTACTAACATTAGGTCAAACATCTAATACATCATCTAAGAGTAGGTGTGGTACAGGGAAGACATAGGGAAAAAGTCAGGGAGGGGGGAAAAAAAAGAAAGAAAAGAAGCACGTAACATCAATTGGTTAGCTTAGTTACATAGTCATCCCATGGATTCCATATGCGATTAACCCCTTCCTGACCTTTGACACAGCGTATGCATCCTGAAAGTCAGTGCCAATCTGACCTGTGACGCATATGCTGTGTCATGGAAGGATCGCGTTCCTGCGGGTCAGGTGACTGGGGTCACTGAAAGGTCACCTCACCCGAAGGCACAAGACCCTTTGTACTTCACCTCGGGGGGTGCGTTAGCCCCCCCCCGTGGCTACGATCGCTCTGATTGGCTGTTAAAAGTGAAACAGCCAATCAGAGCGATTTGTAATATTTCATCAATGAAATTTGGTGAAATATTACAATCCAGCCATGGCTGATGCTGCAATAGCATCTGTCATGGCTGGAAACCGAGATCCGACCCCCCCACACCAAATGATGGGGGCGATCAGCCCCCACCACTGACTAACGGCGTCGATCTGCCGCCGCCGTAACCATCTGCTCCTCTCCCCCTTCCCTCCACTTCCCCCACCTTCTGATCCCCCCTCACCTGTCCTAGTATCTCCGATGTCCCTGTGTCCGTCCCGGTGTCCCTCCCAAATCCTTCATGGGCGCTGCCATCCTGCAAAATGGCGGGCACATGCGCAGTGCGCCCACCGGCTGGCAGATTCCGTTCATTTATTTTGATCACTGTGATAAACTCTCACAGTGATCAAAATAAAAAAAGTAAATAAACCCCCCCTTTATCACCCCCAAAGGGGGCGCCGGAGAGCTGTGCCTGTGTAGTTACGTCACGGTGGTGACGTGGGAGGAATGGGTCCATGTGTGTTCCTCCACACGGGGATATGAACACACACACAAAATGCGCCACACACTACCACGTGCTTCAACACATATACCACCATCAGCACACATTTCACCACACATACACCAACCTCGCCACCTAAAAGTCCAAACACAAAAGTCGCCACTCAAAACTCGCCACGCTGTCCCAGAGCTGTTTAAAAGATGAAAAATGAGCTGTGATTGGTTGCTATCAGCAACAGTTTTCTTTGTAAACAGTTGTGGTAACTGAGGCCTATTATTCTTATCATTTCTATGGTGTTATCATCCTTCTGTAAAGCTGGAAATAACACAATTTATTACCGTGCCAACACAGACCACCCTCTGACACAGACTGCAGGGGGAGCCCAGTATCACACAGGACAGAATTAGACACACGGCTCAGCAGACAGTATCACACAGGATAGGATTAAATACACAGCTCAGCCGTCAGTATCACACAGGATAGGATTAGATACACAGCTCAGCAGTCAGTATCACACAGGATAGGATTAGATACACAGCTCAGCAGTCAGTATCACACAGGATAGGATTAGATACACAGCTCAGCAGTCAGTATCACACAGGATAGGAATAGATACACGGCTCAGCAGACAGTATCACACAGGATAGGATTAGATACGCAGCTCAGCACACAGTATCACACAGAATAGTATTAGATACACTGCTCAGCAGACAGTATCACACAGAATAGGATTAGATACACGGCTCAGCAGTCAGTATCACACAGGATAGGATTAGATGCACGGTTTTATGTGCAATATAATCATTATAATTTGTTATAACTAACTACAGTTGGTTACTATGCCCAGGCAACGCCGGGCTCTTCAGCTAGTATAATATAAACGCCAGCAAATCTAATAAATGGATAATTAGATACTTGTGTCCATGGGATTAGCTCAGTATTGTAGCTTCATTGATGTAAAATGGGATAAGCTGCAATAAAAAGTGCCGTCCTATGAACAATGTCTCGGTTTCTTCACACCAATTGCTGTTTGTGCACATCGGCAGCAAATAAAATGTTCTTACCACCGACAATTGGTTTAAGTCCGGGATCACACATGCGAGAAACTTGGACGAGTCTCGCATGATAATACCCGGAACTGCCGCCTGCACTCGGGAGCGGAGCGTGCGGCTGCATAGCAATGTGTGATCCTGGCCTAATTTGAAAACTCCCACATCAGGTGTCTGACAGGTTCACTGCCAAGAGGGTTTCTGGGGATACAAATCAGCAATAATTTCTTTAATTGGAAAAACTAGTATGCATTTTTTTTTTTTGCATTTCTGAATATTCCAATTTATTATCAACATTATGAAGGTTGCTTTGTTTTGTTTGTTTTTTTGTGAAATTGCTTTTTTCATATTTTACTTTATGCAAACAAATTTTGGTTTGAATTCTTGCTGCAAGATGGTTTGTATTCTCCTGTTACCTGGCATTAAAATTCAGGTTGTGTCTATTATAAAAATGAATCCCTATCGTATAGCTATCAATGTAGTGTTGGGAGTAAGCAATGCCACAGGAGATAGGGGTTGTGACAAGAGTTGAGAGAATTTTGCAAAATTTGGTTCGGATTACGATCGCCGGCGATTATTATATTTGCAGTATTCACCAAACGTCAATGGGTCTAGAGTTGAGCGAATATGTTCGGGACTGATCATCAAACATAAATTCTGCACGAATAGGGTACAAAAAAAGGCATGAATATGGCAAACTCGGATTTGGTGATGGTTTACGAACATATTCTCTCAACTCTAGTTGTAAAGCTACACGAGATGGAAAAAGCTAACCATACACATTGGGTAGCCGTGTGCTGAATGTTCGGTCAAAGACTATCACTCCCGTCTCCACATACTTGTGAGTGCTAGGGATTTTGGGATTATCTCCCTTGAGAACAAAAGTATCAGGCATTGCCACTCCACCTGCCTGGTCCTTCTCTCTTCTATGGGGGGAGTGCCAGGAGCTGCCCATACACATCAGATGGCCAAGCGATCCTCCCAAAATCTGTGGCTTTGACCGGCTTTCAACTAACGTGTATTGGGGCTGTTATTGTGACTGTCCCAAAAAAGGTAATGGTAAACTGTACCTCCCTTCTAATGGGATGGGGTCCCTTTACCTCTATGTAGCCCACCTGTAATTGGCAAGTAACAGTTCAGTGCTCATATTCTGCTACATGTGTAAGCTATTAAAATGAGCCTTTATTAGATTTTAATAACTTCATTATTCACTATTTTGAAGCCTTTTGGGTCCTGATTTATTAAGCTGTTTTCAGCATAATTCTGGTGAAGTTGCACAAAAATCTTGCAACATTTGGAGTTTACTTTACAAGCCAGCTATGCCAATATGGACAGGGCATGGCTGCACCCACCTGCATAAAGAGTCTGACTGGGGTATATTGACGGCACCAGAATTGGGTGGATTGTACTCCAGCAATCCTCTTCTTAAAATGGCCTGCACAGCACAGTCTTAATGAATCGTCCCTTCTATTTTATTATTAAAAAAAAAATTGTATATAATTTTTTTTTTCCCCCAAGCCAAATCTAACCACTATTATTTCACGTTGCCAATACTTGCAGCAGGTCTCTGAGACCAAAATCAACCAAGATATAAAAGTACATGCGAATAATTGCACTATGCTGGACTATGGATACACAAACACTATATTTTTCCAGTTAATGATCTTCACTTGTAGGCTTTCCGTGAATGCTTTATATGTGTATCAATTTTTTTTATTAAAGTTGTGGATAATTTGAATCTTCTCTTTTGTTTGTGCAATGTAGCAAAGCCCTGCAGCCCATTGTAGAGCACGGGAACATGGAATAACTATTATTGGCATAGTGTGTTTTTATTAACCTATTCGTTGTCTTAAGCATTCTGCGTTAAAAAATAACCTGAATAAAGGTTCGGCACTCATCACTAAGGAATTTGGCAGGAGATAGCAGTAATTACATATACTACTACTTTTTGAAGCTACTTGACTATGGAGCCAGCCTGGTATGTATCTCGATCCATGCGCCAGCCCACAGACTATTTAAAAGGTATTTTTTAGGATCTCCATTTGGACTACAAGCAGTGAGCTGGATCCATTTTTTTTCTTTCTTCTTGATGGCTATAACTTATTAACTTGATCAGAAGCGTAGCTAGGGGTTCGGCTTATGGTGGGGGCGAAAAAATCTGAGTGGGCTCCTAACCGGTAACCCTGATTACAACTCAGGTTGGCACACTCTAGTCGTGAGTATAGGAGAACCTCAGCAGATGACCGCGCTGTAACTGAAACAAATCTCTATACAAAAAACAATACTGATATTACCGCCATATGGTGATCTCATAGTGGTAGATACCAGTCCTGCAGCATATACAAGAGTTTACTATACAGTTACATATGATAACTTACAGGCCCCGTTCTTTCTGATAATCGTTCACTTTTACACTTTACTCAGACCGACATGTCTACTTCTCCAGCCAGGACTCATCTGCAGAGAATACAACAAAGACACATTTGACTTCTCACATTTCCAGCTTAGTACCCATCTATCTCCAACCTGCACAAACTACTCACCCAATACTGAGCCGTTGCTGCCGTATGTGTCCCTACTATTGTACCTGATACAGCAGCAGTGGCTCAGCATTGGGGTATGTGTCCCTACTATTGTACCTGATACCCCAATACTGAGCCGCTGCTGCCGTATGTGTCCCTATTACTGCACCTGATACCCCAATACTGAACCGCTGCTGCCATATGTGTCCCTATATTGTACCTGATACCCCAATACTGAGCCACTGCTGCCGTATGTGTCCCTATTACTGCACCTGATACCCCAATACTGACCGCTGCTGCCGTATGTGTCCCTACTATTGTACCTGATACCCCAATACTGAGCCGCTGCTGCCGTATGTGTCCCTACTATTGTACCTGATACCCCAATACTGAGCTGCTGCTGCCGTATGTGTCCCTATTAATGCACCTGCTGTGTGGTACAAGCGCAGGAATCCTCTAACTGCCTCACATAATAATGCCACTATTGTGCCCTTTACATAGCAGAATGTCTCTTGTGCCCTCACAGTAGCTCTCACACTGTATATAGACCCCCATACTGTATGATGGCCCCCACAGTAGCTCCCACGCTGTATATAGACCCCCATACTGTATGATGGCCCCCACAGTAACTCCCACACTGTATATAGACCCCCATACTGTATGATGGCCCCCAAAGTAGCTCCCACACTGTATATAGACCTCCATACTGTATGATGGCCCCCACAGTAGCTCCCACACTGTCTATAGACCCCCATATTGTATGATGGCCCCCACAGTAGCTCCCACAGTGTATATAGACCCCCATACTGTATGATGGCCCTCACAGTAGCTCCCACACTGTATATAGGCCCCCATACTGTATGACAGCCCCCACAGTAGCCTTTAAACTGTACTGTATAATGGCCCCCACATTAGCGCTCACGCTCTATACTGGCCCCACACTAGCTCCCATACTGTATAATGACCCCTGCATTAGCTCTCACGCTCTATACTGGCCCCACACCAGCTCCCATACTGTATACTGACTCCCGCATTAGCTCATCCGCTGGATTATGACCCTCGAATTAGCTCTAACACTGTATAATGGCCCCCGCTGTAGCTCCCATGCCTCTGATTCTGGTCTCTGTCAGTCCCTGTCTGTGAGCTACAACCTGCACAGTCCTGATATATATGACAAAGAACTAAATAGAAGAAAATATAAACAGCCAGTGGGTGCGTATAGAGTCCAGGATATGGGTATAGCTCCCTGAATGTACCCAGGTGACCCTAAAAGAAATATTCTTGGCTGAACAAGACCCCAAAGAGGGAGAAAGAAAGAGGGAATTAGAAGAGAGGGAGGTAAAATATTACTCATGTAAAGAAGAAAAGTGCACCCTGGTACGTCTTCTCTTTTATTCCCCTTTCTGCCTTTGGGGGGGTCTTGTCCAGACTGAGTATATGTTCAGGGGTCTATATGTGATCAGCTATACGCACCTGCTGGCTGTTTGTATTTTCTTCTATTTGGCTCTTTATCATATATATTCATCCTCAACTTTGTGGGGATTATTTTTTTTAGTAAAAAGTTATATACCGTAATTGGCTTTTCATGTTTGCCACCCTGGATTTACAATATGAGATGATAGGACCCTCACCCCGGCTACAGGACCAAGTCACGGGGGTGGGTGTATGTATACTGTATATATACATATATGTAGAGATAAATGAAATATACGGCTGCCAAACATTTCAGGCATTTACCGATCTTCAATATAGCAGCAAAAATGAAAGTAGCACACCGCTTAGACAAAATGAAAAAAAACAGAGTTTTGATTCTCCTGGAAAATGGTTCTCAGTAAACTGAAACATTGCTGAGCCCCAATGAGCTATTAAAACACTATTTCTTAATTTTGTCAATAGACTGCTGCCTTCAGTTTTTACTACTTTAGATTTTTACATTTATATACCATATATACCATATACCGTATATACTCGAATATAAGCCGAGATTTTCAGCCCGTTTTTTGGGGCTGAAAGTCCCCCTCTCGGCTTATATTCGAGTCATATACACCGGGGGGTCAGAGGGGGAGGGGGGGCGGGTGTGTCAGGTCATACTTACCCGTCCTGACGCTGTCTCTTGAGCCCCCAGCTTCTCCCCGTGCTCTCTCTTCCTGCCTTCAGCGGTCACGTGGTGCCGCTCATTAAAACTCATGAATATGCGCATATTAATGAGCGGCACCATGTGACCGCTGAAGGCAGGAAGAGAGAGCGCGGAGAAGCTGGGGGCTCAAGAGACAGCGTCAGGACGGGTAAGTATAGCGATACTCACCTGTCCTGCGTCCATGGCTGCTTGCTGCTGTCTGTCATCGGTCAGTGACTTCAGACAGCAGAGGGCGCGGTGTGACGTGGTTAGTGCGTGCCGCGCCCCCTGCAGTCTGAACGTCACTGACTGATGACGTGGCAGATAGCGGTGAGCAGCCATGGACGCAGGACAGGTGAGAATCTGACACCCAGCGACGGAGAGGTGAGTATGTCATTTTTTTATTTTTACATGCAGCAGCAGCATGGGGGCAGCACATGGGGGAATAATCTTAAGGAGCTTCTAATGGGGGCAGCACATGGGGGAACAATATGGAGCTTCTAATGGGGGCAGTATATGGGGGAACAATATGGAGCTTCTAATGGGGGCAGCATATGGGGGAACAATATGGAGCTTCTTATGGGGGCAGCATATGGGGGAACAATATGGAGCTTCTAATGGGGGCAGTATATGGGGGAACAATATGGAGCTTCTAATGGGGGCAGTATATGGGGGAACAATATGGAGCTTCTAATGGGGGCAGCATATGGGGGAACAATATGGAGCTTCTAATGGGGGCAGCATATGGGGGAACAATATGGAGCTTCTAATGGGGGCAGCATATGGGGGAACAATATGGAGCTTCTAATGGGGGCAGTATATGGGGGAACAATATGGAGCTTCTAATGGGGGCAGTATATGGGGGAACAATATGGAGCTTCTAATGGGGGCAGCATATGGGGGAACAATATGGAGCTTCTAATGGGGGCAGCATATGGGGGAACAATATGGAGCTTCTTATGGGGGCAGCATATGGGGGAACAATATGGAGCTTCTAATGGGGGCAGTATATGGGGGAACAGTATGAAGCTTCTAATGGGGGCAGCATATGGGGAAACAATATGGAGCTTCTAATGGGGGCAGCATATGGGGGAACAATATGGAGCTTCTTATGGGGGCAGCATATGGGGGAACAATATGGAGCTTCTAATGGGGGCAGTATATGGGGGAACAATATGGAGCTTCTAATGGGGGCAGCATATGGGGGAACAATATGGAGCTTCTAATGGGGGCAGCATATGGGGGAACAATATGGAGCTTCTAATGGGGGCAGCATATGGGGGAACAATATGGAGCTTCTTATGGGGGCAGCATATGGGGGAACAATATGGAGCTTCTAATGGGGGCAGTATATGGGGGAACAATATGGAGCTTCTAATGGGGGCCGCATATGGGGGAACAATATGGAGCTTCTAATGGGGGCAGCATATGGGGGAACAATATGGAGCTTCTTATGGGGGCAGCATATGGGGGAACAATATGGAGCTTCTAATGGGGGCAGCATATGGGGGAACAATATGGAGCTTCTTATGGGGGCAGTATATGGGGGAACAATATGGAGCTTCTAATGGGGGTAGTATATGGTGGAATAATCTATGGAGCTTCTTATGGGGGCAGTATATGGGGGAATAATCTATGGAGCTTCTTATGGGGGCAGCATATGGGGAATAATCTATGGAGCATTTCCCACCCTAGGCTTATACTCGAGTCAATAAGTTTTCCCAGTTTTTTGTGGCAAAATTAGGGGGGTCGGCTTATACTCGGGTCGGCTTATACTCGAGTATATACGGTATATGATATCACTCATGTCAGTGGCTCTGAGGCACAGTGAGATTTATGGCAGCTGATTTGCACTGACAGAGACATCTTCTGAGCTGTATAAGAGTTCAAGCAGCCGCCATAAATCTACTGTGCCTCAGATACAAGAAAATAAACCATCCAGGATTTGTCAGGAGGTGAGCAGCGTCCTCCCCCCTCCTCACTGCACAGACCCCTCAGGGCCCCCGAGTTCTTACTCACAGCACCGTCTTGTCCTGCTCCTGTCCAGGTGAAGAAGCTGGTGCTGTGTGGTGACCTCTCTCCTGCAGACACACAAGGAGCAGTGTGGGCATGTCTGCAGTTCGCCGGAGGAAGCTTAAAGCTATAATCTCCCTGCAACTACAGTGCAGCTTAGCTACATCAGTGAGCTGCGCACGCTGACATGGTTTACAGTGGCAGAAGCTCTGGATGGGCCCCTCAGATCAAGAGGCCCGGGGCGACTGCACCCTGTGCCCCCCTGCTAGCTACGCTGCTGAACTTGATCTAAGTTCACATTGTGTCTTTGTCTATGGTTGGGGGCTTGCAGCTGAAGCCCTAGAAAAACGTTTTCCGATGTTTGTGTTAATGGAGCCATCTACTATATAATCGTCTAATTTTGTCTGTCTGTTTGCAATGGAAATCCCGCGTTTCTGATTGGTCGTGGCCGGCCGGACGCGACCGATCAGCTACAGGCGCAGTCCGGCCGCGAATTGGCACGGATTTCGAACGACGCACGCCACCGCCAGGCGATATGCTGCGTTAGCCGCTGATCTCCCGACGGTTGCCTCGGGTCATCTCCTGCACGCACGGATTTGCCGCAATCAGCGATATTGGCGCGGAATTTAAATGGGATCTGTCACCCCATTTTTGGCCTATCAGCTGCAGCCACCACCATCAGGGGCTCATCTACAGCATTTTGTAATGCTGTAGATAAGACCCCGGTGAAACCTGAAAGATAAGAAAAAAGAGTTAGATTATACTCACCCTGGTGTCTGGTCCAATGGGTGTCGCCGTAACATCCGGCACCTCCCATCTTCATATGATGACGCATGCATACTTTATCGGCCCTGTTGAGGGCAGAGCAGAGTACTGCAGTGCACAGGCGCCGAACCTCTCTGACCTTTCCTGGTGCCTGCGCACTGCAGTACTTTACAATACCCTCAACAGAAGCAAGGAGGAGGACATCATCGTATGAAGATGGGAGGCACCGGACCACGACACCCACCCCCCCCCGGTGAGTATAATCTAACATGTTTTTCTTATTTTTCAGGTTTCATCAGGGGCTTATCTACAGCATTACAGCATTACGTTATCATCTTTGAATCGTCCTGTGAGCGCGGTGCCTTTCTCTATCTAAAAATTTATTATTATATTATTATTATTTCAGCTATAAGCTGCGGCCACTGCCTTTCTACAGCATTCTAGAATGCTGTTGATAAGCCCCGAAAGGCAGTGGCCGCAGCTTATAGCTGAAAAACGAGGTGACAAGTTCCCCTTAACAATGCAAGCCTATGGAGCGTCCGAACAAGGCCCCATAGACTTGCATTATAGAAGAGACTTCTTGCTCACACCGAGAGCATAGAGTGAGCCGAAGAGTCTGAAGAGCGATGACAGGCGATTCTGACAGCTAAATAGGAAAGGGTTATTTACAGTTAGAGCAGTCACACTATGGAATGCCCAACTACAAGAACTACTAATAGCAGACACTACAACAGCTTTTAACCAGGGCTGGATGATTTCCTCAATACACATAACATTGTGGGTTATATTTAATTTAGTGACAAAATGGACAATTGGTGGAGAAAGGTTAAACTTGATGGACCTAGGTCTTTTTTCAACCTATGTATGTAGCTATGTATCTATGACATCACACAAAACAGGAGCCGGACAGAGCTTGATCTCAGAGAAGACGGCAGTAGGGAAGTATATTACCCCACCACACTACAATACATACACGTTTAGTGAAAAAAGCAAAACATCATGAGGATTCTTCAAACATGTATGACGTACAGTATTGGTATGCCATATATTTCAGAAATATTCTATTACAAAGGAATATTAATTAATTCAGAATTTTTATTTAATTTTTTTAAATTGGGAATTCCCTATCAGTATGTCTTTGGAGTGTGGGAGGAAACCGGAGTACCCGGAGGAAACCCACGCAAACACGGGGAGAACATACAAACTCCTTGCAGATGTTTTCCTTAGTGACATTTAAACCCAGGATCCCAGTGCTGCAAAGCAACAGTGATAACCACTGAGCCACCGTGCTGCCCAAGTACAGCTTTGATGATGGACTTGCTGTACTAGATGTATATGGTGCCCTAAGGACAGATTGGACAAATGCATCTTCTGATGCTGCGAGCGGCCCTGGATATTCCACGCCGGCAGGATGATATAATCCGGCGGAAGATGGAACCTTTGAGAAGAGATATAAAACTAATGTAAGTAATGGGACTCCATATTAGAGGATACTGCTTTGGTGTCATTGTGGCAGGACGGTAGAGAAATCTTATCTGTGCAGAGGAACAGGATCATTGTCACTCATCATACATGTGACAATCCCACCACTGACAGATAACATCTTCTCCACATGAATTATTCTCACTGGCCAACATCAATCAACATAGGCCTTATTATCACACTTACGTCTTCTAGGTTCTCGCTCTTCTACTATTTTGGCATTTTGATCTTCTACCAGTTTTATTGCAGAGTTATTTTTCTTCTCAACTAGAAATTTATATAAAAAGTAAAAAATCAAGTCAATGATCATTGTCAGTCATCATACATGTGGCAATTGTATAACTGGGAGTTAACATC
This sequence comes from Dendrobates tinctorius, assembly GCF_039654945.1. Classification (NCBI taxonomy): domain Eukaryota; kingdom Metazoa; phylum Chordata; class Amphibia; order Anura; family Dendrobatidae; genus Dendrobates; species Dendrobates tinctorius. The sequence goes on along the minus strand of NW_027361738.1, from coordinate 3,940,885 downwards.
TCCTCCTCGTGACTATTTCTCAATCGCCGACATCAGACAACATAGACCTTATTGTCACACTTACCTCTGCTAGGCTCTGTCTCTGGGACTATTTCTGGGTCTTGATCTTCTTCCAGTTTTAATGCAGATGTATTTTTTGTCTCATCTTGAAATTCATGTAAAAAAGTAAGAAAAACAAGTCAATGATCATTGTCAGTCATCATACATGTGGCAATCGTATAATTGGGAGTTAACATCTCCTCCTCGTGACTAATTCTCAATCGCCGACATCAGACAACATTGACCTTATTGTCACACTTACCTCTGCTAGGTTCTGTCTCTGGGACTATTTCTGGGTCTTGATCTTCTTCCAGTTTTAATGCAGAGGTATTTTTTGTCTCATCTTGAAATTCATGTAAAAAAGTAAGAAAAACAAGTCAATGATCATTGTCAGTCATAGATGTGAAAATCCCACCATTGATATATAATATATCCTCCTCGGGAATTATTCTCAGTCGCCAACATCAGACAACATAGACCTTATTGTCACACTTACCTCTGCTAAGTTCTGTCTTTACTACTATTTCTGGTTTTTGCTCTTCCAGTTTTAGTGCAGATGTATTTTTCGTATCAACTGGAAATTCAGGTAAAAAAGTAAGAAAAACAAGTCATTGATCATTGTCAGTCATCAATGTGAAAATCCCACCATTGACATATAGTGATGGGTGAGTGTGCTTGTTAATGGAGCTTTCCGAGCATGCTCAGGTGTTCTCCAAGTATTTTGAGCATACTCGTGAATTAAGTTTTAGTCCTCGCAGCTGCATGATTTGCGGCTGCTGGAACGCCTGAATACATGTGGGGATTTTTGCTAAAGAACGGGCAATCGCCACATGTATTCAGGCTGTCAGCCGCAAATCATGCAGCTGCGGGGACTGACTGTCTGATGTCGGTGACTGAGAATAATTCCCGAGAAGGATATATTATATGTAGTGATGAGCGATTGTGCTCGTTACTTGAGTTTTCCAAGCATGCTCAGGTGTTCTCCGGGTGCTCTCCGAGTGCTCTCCGAGTATTTTGGGCGTGCTCGGAAATTAAATTTTAGTCCCTGCAGCTGCATGGTTTGCAGCTGCTAGACAGTCTGAATACATGCGGGGATGATTGCATGTTTTTTTGGAAATCCCCACATGTATTCAGGCTCTCTAGCAGTCTCAAATCATGCAGCTGCGGGGACTAAAACTGGATTTCCGAGCACGCCCAAACTACTCAGAGAACACCCGAGCATGTTCGGAAAACTCGAGTAAAGAGCACACTCGCTTATCACTACATATAATATATCCTCCTCATGAATTATTCTCAGTTGCCGACATCAGACAGCATAGACCTTATTGTCACACTTACCTCTACTAGGTTCTGTCTCTGCTACTATTTCTGGGTCTTGATCTTCTCCCAGTTTTAATGCAGAGGTATTTTTCGCCTCAACTGGAAATTCATATAAAAAAGTAAGAAAAACAAGTCAATGATTATTGTCAGTCATAGAAGTGAAAATCCCACCATTGACATATAGTGATGAGCGAGTGTGTTCGTTACTCGAGTTTTCCGAGCATTTTGATCGTGCTCATGAATTAAGTTTTAGTCCCCGCAGCTGCATGATTTGCAGCTTCTAGACAGCCTGAATACATGTGCGTATTGCCAGTTTTTTCGGAAATCCTCACATGAATTCAGGCTCTCTAGCAGTCTCAAATCATGCAGCTGCGGGGACTAAAACTTGATTTCCGAGCACGCCGAAACTACTCAGGGAACACTCGAACATGTTCAGAAAACTCGAGTAAAGAGCACATTCGCTCATCACTACATATAATATATATAAAGTGCTCTCAGTGAGAGAAACAAAATAGGAATCTTGTGGGTATGATACCTTTTAATGGCTAACAAATAATAGTGAATGTTGTTACAAAGCAAGCTTTCGGGACTGCTTACGTCCCTTCATCAGGCTGATATGCATATCAGCAGCTTATCAGCTTGATGAAGGGACGTAAGGAGTCCCGAAAGCTTGCTTTGTAACAACATTCACTATTATTTGTTAGCCATTAAAAGGTATCATACCCACAAGATTCCTATTTTGTTTCTCTCACTGAGAGCACTTTATATATTTTTTTCTACTGGCTAACACGGTACCAAACCACTTTTTTCGTTTTACATATAATATATCCTCCTCGTGAATTATTCTGAATCGCCAACATCAGACCACATAGACCTTATTGTCACACTTACCTCTGCTAGGCTCTGTCTCTGCAACTATTTCTGGGTCTTGCTCTTCTCCCAGTTTTAAAGCAGATGTATTTTTTGCCTCAACTGGAAAATTATATAAAAAAGTAAGAAAAACAAGTCAATAATCATTGTCAGTCATAGATGTGAAAATACCACATTGACATATAATATATCCTCCTCCTCAATTATTCTCAGTCTCCGACATCAGACCACATAGACCTAATTGTCACACCTCTGCTAGGTTCTGTCTCTGGGACTATTTCTGGGTCTTGATCTTCTCCCAGGTTTAATGCAGAGGTATTTTTTGTCTCATCTTGAAATTCATATAAAAAAGTAAGAAAAACAAGTCAATGATCATTGTCAGTCGTAGATGTGAAAATCCCTCCATTGACACATAATATATCCTGCTCGTGAATTATTCTGTCGCCGACATCAGACAACAAAGACCTTATTGTCACACTTACCTCTGCTCGGTTCTGTCTCTGGGACTATTTTTGGGTCTTGATCTTCTCCCAGGTTTAATGCAGATGTATTTATTGTCTCAACTGGAAATTCATGTAAAAAAGTAACATATAATATATCCTCCTTGTGAATTATTCTCAGTCGCTGACATCAGACCACATAGACCTTATTGTCACACTTACCTCTGCTAGGTTCTGTCTTTACTACTATTTCTGGTTTTTGCTCTTCCAGTTTTAGTGCAGATGTATTTTTCGTATCAACTGGAAAATCATACAAAAAATTAAGAAAAACAAGTCAATGAAAAACTCCTATAAGATTAGAGTCATATCTTTATGGTTGCTGATGCCGGATTGCTATGAGCGCAACCCTGTGGTCGGCATTCATAGCACACCTATAATTCTGCTACATAGAGGGGATCTATGCATCTCCTCTATGTAGCAGAGGCGATTGATTTATGGCAGTTTCTAGCCTCCCATGGAGCAATGCAAAAATAAAAAAAATGTTTTTAAAAAATATAAAAAAACAAAAGTTTAAATCCCCCCCTCTTTCGCCTCATTCAAAATTAAACAATAAAAAAAATCAAACCTACACATATTTGGTATTGCTGTGTACAGAATCACCCGATCTATCAATAAAAAAAAGGATTAACCCTATCGCCAAACGGCTGAGCGAGAAAACAAATCGAAACGCCATAATTAAGTTTTTTTGGTCGCCGCGATATTGCATTAGCATGAAATAACAGGCGATCAAAAGAACGTATCTGCATAAAAGTGTTATCATTAAAAACGTCAGCTCGGCGTGCAAAAAATAAATCCTCGCCCAACCAGAGATCCCAAAAAGTGGAGACGCTACGGGTCTCAGAAAAGGGCGCAATTTTTTTTTTTTGCAAAGTTTGGAATTTTTCTTCACCACTTAGATAAAAAAGAACCTAGACATGTTTGGTGTCTATGATCTCGTAATGACCTGGAGAATCAAAATAACAATTCAGTTTTAGCATTTAGTGAACCTAGCAAAAAAGCCAATCAAAAATTAAGTGTAGGATTGCATTTATTTTGCAATTTTACTGCACTTTGAATTTTTTTTCCTGTTTTCTGTTACACGACATGGTAAAACCAAAGGTATTGTTCAAGAGTACAACTCGTCCCACAAAAAATAAGCCCTCACACGGCAATATTGACCTAAAAATTAAAAAAACTTATGGCTCTGGAAAGAAGGGGAAAGAAAAACGAAAATGCAAAATCGGAAAAAAGCTTCGGGAGTTAAGTGGTTGAAACATCTGTGGCACATTAAGGGTATATATAGGGTTAGTTTGGGGCCTGACTGAACCATGGGCAGAGCATTCGTGATCAGTATCAGGCACCAGACTGTATGGCCCCTTATACCTTTTAATGCGCAGCACATAAGAGTGAGAATTTTATACAGTAAAGTGTTGGATTGTTGATTATTTTAAAGGCACAAAAAAGCAGTGATTTTCTGAGCCCTCATGTAACATTTACATTACACCTTATGATCAGTGGCGACAACAAGATGTCCTATAGACCTGCACATACCTGGCAATATGGGAGAGGGTGACTTGTTGTTTTCAGTAGTGAAGCACTGATTGTCACCATCATTTCCAGTTGGAGAAGATTCTTTCTGCCTGTTTAGTAGAAAAAAAATAAATTACAAGTGAAAGCAATGAAAAATAAAAAGACTCCTTTTTTATGGGCAATTAGGACACTTGACCAAAATGAAGGGTATACCTTGCACAGGACTGCCTTCTGTCAGCAAGAATGAAGAATAACTAGTAATAAAGGGCTTTAATGAAATTGAAATGAAAGGCTGGTCATAATGATCAACTGTTATCACCAGCGTTATCACAAGCCAGACATTACAGTGATGATCAATCATGGGGGCGGTGAGTTCTGGATTTAGTATTGTGTCATATGCGTCTTGTATTTGGTATTCTGAAGATATGTCAGTCCTATACCCTGTAATAATCTACTCACACGTCTGAGTGTTTTGTGCTGGTCTCTAGAGAGCAATCTGGAGATGGCTCATGATCTTCATCTCTCATCATCATGGTATTGGGGTCATATAGCTAAAATACACAGAGTAAAATTAATTATATATATATATAGTATTTTCATACTATTTTAGTTATAGTGTTGTGGATTTACTGATCATATACTTACCTTAGAAAGCCTTTGAGAAGATGATACATAGTTTAGACTTTCTGGCCAATCACTGACCTCCTCACTTGTGTCATCCTCATCTGAATCCATATGTTTGGGTCTCTTAATGCCAGCTACAAAGTACAAGTATTATCAAAGATTATTAATATAATCACAGACAGTCACCATGTTATTACTAATAATGATGCGAACATATTGTCACATAAAATAAAAGACTAGACAAATGGCAACTTTAACCAGATGACGTCTCATTCTACTTACTGGGAAAGTAGCGGGTGTCCTCCTCTGACGTAATATCTGGCCTTAACGTTGGCATATTTTGAAGGTTCTCAAAGTCTAACTCACTCAGGAATGGATGACTCTTGATTTCATTTGCTCCTCCTGGAAACGGAAGACAAGAAAAAAGTGATCCAGACAATGTTAGGAAGACTGTACATTTTAAGTTAATCTAAACTGAAGATATAGCAGATCCAAAATATACTGTAAGTCATGGCATGAAGAATGGGGAATGGACAAGAAGATAACGCAGAGACCTCAGTGTTGATCCTCATGGAAATGATCTATTTGTCAGGTCACAGAGGAGCTATAAGTCATTATTAATACTACTATATATATTACCTGTCCCGAGTCTATGTGTTGGATCTTTTATGAGTAGCTGAGTAATGATGCTTTGAGCTTTGGGATGAAGAGCATGCTTTTTAAATTTCAAAGTGATGTTATCTGTTATGTAAAAAGTAAATATTACAGAAAAGAAAGTCTCTACATTTACTATCATTTAAAAAAACTCATCAAAAGCAACAAGTAACTAAACCAAAGAATGAACATAACAACTGAACCAAATTACTGTGGCATCACACAGCATTCAGAATATTTTACTTACCTGTGGTGATACTGTTAAAAATAATACTTTTGTATCTTCCTTTAAATGGCACATCGCCAGTAAGAAATTTATACATGATGATCCCTAGTGACCACCAGTCAATAGGCCTTCCGTAGCGCTCCCCTAAGATGACTTCTGGGGCTATATAATGCAATGTACCAATCATCTGAAAACCAACAGAACAATGAGAAGATGATCAATGAAAATAACTGTGACAAATAATATCAGTGGAAAAGTTTTCTATGTGAGAAAATATTCGAGAAGCAGAAATAGATCAGATCTGTAAAGAATAAGTTTTTTATGTATAGCTAACCCCATCAGCAGGAAACTCTCTGGTGATGTCTTCAGTTTGAGCCTTGTAAATGTCTGATGTTGGTCTCATGAGTCCGAGTTTTGAAATCCCAAAATCGGTGACTTTGATATGTCCAGTTGATGATATCATGAGGCTGTAAAAGAAAAGATATTGTCAGCCCTAAGTAATAACCCATAGACTGTATACCAAACTATAACTGTCTCTCCCTTTATTATACTGCAGCGCTCACTTACTTTCCAGGCTTCAGGTCTCGGTGAACCACACCATAGCTGTGCAGATATTCCACAGCAACAACCGTTTCTGCAAGGTACCTGCGGGCCCAGGCGAGGGATAAATGACCATATAACTTTAAGAGACTGCCACAGTCTCCTCCTAGAGCAGAAAGCAAATATGACAGGTGAGGGTTTGTTATAATGTAAATTACACATGATGAGTGTGAATGAGAAATAAGCTGAGACATTGGGGCAGGGAGTCAATCATAGAGATACACTGTGTGATGTAGAGCGTATACTGTATACTGCAGAGTAATCCTATACAAAAAGAGAGCTGAGATCTGCCCCCTGCTGGTAAACTCTTACATTGCACTGTCAATCTCTGACAGCGGCATTTACAGCAGGTGACCTGGAGGCGAGCTGCTCTAAGCACTCATCGCCCCCATTCCATGTCAGTGTTTGCTATGGCTGCTGAGTGTCTGCGGAAGACTACTATCCTTGCCACTATGGTACTTCTGTGAAGGTCAGTGTGTAGCTTGGCTTCATAGTGGACCAAGATTTTCACCATATTCTGCAATGCCCATATTGCAGTACATAGTAATTACGATTATATAATCGCAAGTTCAGGTCCCTTATGGAGACTAAAAAATAAAATAACAAAAATATTTGGGGAAAGAAAATTTTATATAAACATCACTTTTTCTCCATTCAAAATAAATAATAAAAAAACAAATAAACTCAGATGGAATTGCAGTGTTTTTGTTGCCCCAACATCAGAAAAAAATGCAATAAGAAGCAATGAAAATTATTATCTGTCAGAAAGATGTAACCCTCCTAAACTGTTCTTATGAGCATGTAGAATAATGAAATATAAATACATTGGTAGCTTTATATGTTTAAGCAGAAATGGGCTGATTATAGATACAATGGATATGTCTTACCTGCTTCAAAGTCCATGACCATACACAGATGTCGTTTAGTTGGGAAGGAACAAAATGTGGAGACAACAAAGGGACAATCAGCGAATATTGCGATGTCCCTTTCCAGATAGGCCATTTTAAGATACTCTGGATCCTCCAGGATACCCCTTGCTTGTTTCTTCATGGCGAATACCTTGTTTGTGTCTTTATGACGCACTAAGTGGACGGCCCTGTAGAGGAGAAAAATCCATAATTTATACAGAATTCTTACTAACAGTCTGTCTATATGTCAAATGATCTTCTGTCCTAATAGTTAATAGTGATTAATAGTGATGAGCGAGTATGCTCGTTACTTGAGTTTTCCGAGCATGCTCGGGTGTTCTCTGAGTATTTTGGCGTGCTCGGAGATTTAGTTTGTGTCACCGCAGCTGCATGATTTGCGACTGCTAGACAGCCTGAATACGCGTGAGGAGGAATGCCTGTTTGTTAGGAAATCCCCACATGTATTCAGGCTGTCTAGGAGCCGCAAATCATGCAGCTACGGCGACACAAACTAAATCTCTGAGCATGCCAAAATACTCAGAGAACACCCGAGCATGCTCAGAAATCACGAGTAACAAGTATACTCGCTCATCACTAATAGTTAATACTAGATGTATGGCCGTCACTAGAAACCAATGTCTGGAAATACACAAAATTACTCAGCATAAATGATCACTTAGGGCTCATACTCACTTACGAGAGACTCGCATGATTCTCGTGCTAGTCTCTCACATGAAAACCCGGCACTGCCACTGGCACTGGGAACAGAGCGTGCGGCTGCATAGAGATACATGTAGCCGCACACTCCAGTCCCAGTGCCGGCGGCTGTGCCAGGTTTCCATGTGACACTGGCACCAGAATAGTGCGAGTCTCTCGCAAGTGAGTATGAGTCCTTATGGGAGGTTTTCATACATATCACATCATAACTGAGCTGAATCGGGACAAATAGATGTGGAGTAGATGACTAGATGTAGATTAGATCTAGTGCAAAGTGGTACCGATAACAACAGCTCAACACACCAAAAACAAGTCCTTACAAAGCTCTATGGGATGAAAAAATAAAAATGTTACACATCTTGGAATACAGTAACATTTAGATGTGGACTCATATACAGGAATTTCCCTAAGGCAGGACATATAGACTGAGGCACCATCATAAGGAGTTTGGGAAAAATGTAGATTATACATAACGCTCACCCAAAACCTCCACTGCTGATCTCTTTGATCTGGGTATAGTCGCTCTTACTTGGTTTTCTCATAGGGGTCAATGATCTGATCACGGCCTAGAAGAATAAGAAATGACAATGAGACATAAAAGTTGCAGGAAGATAAAAGCTGCAGATGCAGGAACTTCTCTACATTATGTCCCTGCTGATTACACTGCAGCAGATGTAGAGGACATGATACCAGCAGGACGCTCCCCAGACACTATTATATTATAGGGATATCCTCCATACACATGTATCATTGTACTGGAGGGGATGGTAAGGGACATCACACAGAGGAGACAGGAATAATAATAATAGGTCCAATCTACATTAAGAATAGAGTTAACCCACTGTACTATGGGGTGTAACATGTGATGTGTAATTCATACCCCGTTATCTGATGATATACAGATGTTTTCTCTGATACTTACACTGGCAGATTCGGGGATCTCTGGTGTCTCAGATATTCCACCATCAGCAGTTGCCGGCTCAGTTGTCTCTAATATAATGATAAAATAATGAGACATCATGTATTAGACGATATCAGAACTTAATATATAACACATCGATATAAGGAAGGAAAGACAAATAAATGGTATAATACTAGTTATATGGATATTCTGCACATACTGTATATACTTATGGCACATCCATAGATAGATATACTCTGCCATAAATGTGTGATTGTTCGGGATCTGACAGTGACTTGGATGAGGACCCTGTGAGGTCCTCTGTGCATTTTGGGGCTGAGAAGATCCCAGAAGAGAGAACCGGAGGGGTTTTCAGAATTGCATGAGCCCTCTCTATTACAGTCTATAGGAGGTTCAGGAGCCGTCACCGGCCTCATACAGAGGATGAAGAGTAAATTTATATATTCTCTGGTGTCTCCATAATATTAATGTTTGTAGGAATGCGAGATGATCAGCTTACCTTCAATCAGATCACTTTTTAGCCCTGGCTCACTGGTATTGGGGTCAGCGATATTTCGGTGTTGCCCCTCTTTGGAGTCACCGGCCGGTGTTTCCTGATGGATATAATATGTGCAATTAATATAACAACTCACAAATACTAAATTACAGTACACAAAAGACAGAATGGACTAAACCTGGATTTACATAATTGCGGGGAATATACACGGCCGCTCCGCCCAGAAAATACACATTAATATATAAGGGACTTGTATATACAACAGTTCTCCAATAATATCGATTACCAGAACTGCAACATTTACAAGAAGGAAGATTGTGAAGATAAAACGACATGAGATATAGAAGATGACGGATTCTTACCAAATGCTTCAGTGGGCGGGCAATAAACTCTAGTACATACAGGAAATGTTGGGCCAATTGTTTAAAGAAGGCCAAATCTCCACATTGGGATCTTTCTTCAGCCTATAAAAATGGAAATAAACAAAAAAGGAAAATCATGAGAGAAAGTAGAGAATATAGGACGCTATTTATGTCACCATTTTACTAGTGCAATCTACAGCTACAATTAATACATATATGGATATTTCTTATAAGCTATAAATTATATTGCTCTTGGCCAAACTACATATTTCATGTAAATAAACTTGTATTTTATAAATATTATTCATTATTGTTTCATGTGCTGTGAATATCATTCATTATTATTGTTACATGCTTTGCCCAGATTGTCTGTTACCTGTTGTACTAATGTCCTGATGTTCATCTGTAAATGCTCAAGATATTCTGAGCTTATAAGACCTTGTTGGTGTTTGGTCAGGCAGTCTCTTACTAGCTTCACAACCAGCCGGTAAGTGAAGCTGAGGACGCCATCGGGTAGTGGTAGCACATGGGCAGGGGCATAGATGGCAAGAATCCCCTGGAGTAGTTCCAACTCCTCAAGTTTATCTGAAGAAATTCCAGACATTTAAAAAAAATCCAAGTGCAGTCAGTATATCACCAGCTTCATAGCCAATCACTGACAACAATGACACCTGGGCAGTAAGCACTTGGATAGGTAGTGGTGGTGCATTATGATGTCATAATGGAATCTTGTGGTGGAATGTTAACATGTCATCAGTGATGTCATCATGGAATCCCAGGATGGAATCTTACCCAGTTACAACTTTGAAAGTATAGTTACATCCATGGTTGTGTCCCTGTTTTTTTTAGGCAGCACCAGAGCCCGCATCTCTACCCGTATATGACAGCTGATGTGATCAGCTGTCATGTCCTGCAAATAGATGCAGATGGATTTTGGCTGTCAACCACTTATATGCTGCTGTCAATCACTGACAACTGCATATCAGACGTGCTGACCGAAACCATGTCACAAGTCTCGCTCATCAGCGCCCTTGTCACATGATTCTGGGGTTGCGATGGGTTATCATAAAAGCCAGGGGTCTGCAGAAGACCAGTGTGCCTGTCCATTGATCTTCTTTTAGGAACACCGACTCATGGCCGGCATTCAGATGTTTTTCCCACCACTTAATTAAAAAAAGAACCTATACATGTTTGGTATCTGCATTCGCGTACTGTCTGTAGAATCATATTACCAGGTCAGTTTTAGCATTTAGTAAACATTTTAAATTAAAAAAATTTGTGGAATTGCACTGTTTTGCAATTTCACAGCACTTGAAATTTTTTCCCCGTTTTCAAGTACAATATATGTAATCTATGGTGTCATTTAAAACAACAACTCGGCCTGCAATAAACAAGACCTCATAAGCTATATTGATGGTAAAAAATGTTCTGGCTCTGAGAAGAAGAGGAGCAAAAAAACGAAAGCACATAAAATGGAAAATCATAAGGTGGTGAAGGGGTTAAAGGGGCATCTCACCATAAAGGGAAGTTGCCTAGCAACATTCTAGTAACAATTAAAGTGGCAACATTATGGGTTGAGCATCAGAACCAGAATCAAGGAAAGAGGGAAAACCATGGCTTTGCTCTTCTTATGAGGCTTTTATATCCGTCTTTCCCCAAAAAAATTATTTTAACCAGGTTTTGGATGCTAAATATTCTTTACATGTGTAAACATTTACTTTTTCTTCATATTGTGACCAGGGTGGACTGGGAGTAAAATTCAGCCCTGGCATTGTAGAGCACGCAGGCCCACGCTATCATCGCCCCCCTCCCCAGCTTGTATTTTATGAATATTATCCATTGTTGTTTTATATGCTTTGCCCAGATTGTCTGTTACCTGTTGTACTGATGTCCTGATGTTCATCTGTAAATGCTCAAGATATTCTGAGCTTATACGACCTTGTTGGTGTTTGGTCAGGCAGTCTCTCACTAGCTTCATAACCAGCCGGTAAGTGAAGCTGAGGACGCCATCGGGTATTGGTAGCACATTGTCAGGGGCATAGGTGGTAAGAATCCCCTGGAGTAGTGCCAACTCCTTAATTTTATCTGAAGAAATGTCAGACATTTCAAACAAATCCAAGCGCAGTCAGTATATCACCAGCTTTGCAGCCAATCACTGACAATAATGACCCCTGGGCAGTAAGCACTTGGTTAAGTAGTGGCGGAGCATTATGATGTCATAATGGAATCTTGGGGTGGAATGTTAACTTGTCATCAGTGATGTCATAATGGAATCTGGTGATGGAATCTTAAAGGGACATCTCACTATAAAAGGAAGTTGCCTAGCAATAATTATTGTGGCAATACCATAGGCTGAGCATCAGTTTCAAACTCAGGCATGGAGCGAAGAACCAGATTTCATAATAATAATACAGGATACATTTTTCTTGTGATTACGCTGAGATTTATATGCAGATTTTATCTATAGAATTGCATTAGATGAGGAAAATACATAGGTAAAAAACGCAAAATGCATAAAATCCACACATGAATCTTTCAGTAAACCTTTGTTAAAGCCGAGTACCAGGAAGTATCAAAATTAAAGCAGATTTATTCAACACATAACATACTAAATTAACCAAAAATCACAGTCAAAAAGATACAAAAATAGGTGGAAAATGCAGCAGAAAATCTGCGACATCAAAAACTCACCAACTACACTTCACGGGAACTTAGCCTACCAAACAAATAGCACCAGAGCAGATCAAAATATTACCAGCATATACAGTAGTGATAATACCGCCATACGGATCATTAGCTAAAACCAATGTACTATTACTGATATCACCACCATACAGTGTCCATAAAATGGTACTATCAGTTTTACACAAGTGCACTGCAGACCATATATGTGTGTACTGTGCAGATTCTCACCAAAGACGTTCTCAATAATCGCAGTCATTCATTTTTCCTTTCATTTTCCATTTGGCCCAAAACAGCATGATCACTTTTTCAATCCATAACTCATCCCTGCACAATGTGGGTCGCCCTCCCAGGGCTGTGGGGTACTTGGTACCGGGTCGGTGTCAGTGGGATGTGTCACAGCGGCGGTGACCCGGTCCGTGGCCCTGGGCGCCCAAGTAATGGGGGAATTGAAATCGTGAAATGTAATTGATTGAATGAATAGTTCGTGACGCCACCTGTGGTGTTCGACAAGTGAGATGTTAAGCCGACGCTACATGCAGATCCTCTGGGGCTGGTGGTGTGTTGCAGCCAAAATGGTGAAGCTCCCCACAGGTGGAGCTGTAGTCCCAGGGCAGTGTGGATGTACGGGTAGAGGAGAGGCGCAGGCAGTGTAGAAGCGGGTACCCAGATGTAGCGGTACAGAGTGTGTTGGCTCGGTCACATTAAGAAAATCGGCAAAGAAACTCCTAGAAAGGGCGTCTGCCTTAACATTCTTAGTGCCCGGAAGAAAAGAGACCAGAAAATTAAAACGCGTGAAAAACAAGGCCCATCTAGCCTGTCTAGGATTCAAGCATTTGGCCGACTCTAGATAAATCAAATTTTTGTGTTCGGTGAGGACCACAACTTGATGTTTAGCTCACTCCAATCAATGTCTCCACTCCTCAAATGCCCATTTCATGGCCAACAATTCCCGATTCCCCACATCATAGTTGCGTTCAGATGGGGAGAACTTTCGAGAAAAGAAGGCACAGGGATTCATCTTAGAAGTCACATGGTCTTTTTGGGACAAAACAGCTCCTGCACCAATCTCAGAAGCATCTACCTCCACCTGAAATGGAAGTGAGACATCAGGTTGCCGTAAAACTGGAGTTGAAGTAAATCTCCGCTTAAGCTCCTGAAATGCTGAGACAGCCTCAGGAGACCAATTCAGCACATCAGCACCCTTCTTGGTCAGATCAGTCAGTGGTTTAACAATACCAGAAAAATTACCAATAAATTTACGATAGAAATTGGCAAAACCCAAAAACTTCTGGAGGGCCTTCAAAGAAGTAGGCTGAACCCAATCATAAATGGCCTGTACCTTGGCCGGGTCCATTTCAATAGTCGATGGAGACAAAATAAATCCCAAAAATGAAATCCTCTGTACACCAAAGAGGCATTTCGATCCCTTAACAAACAGGGAATTCTCCCTCAAAATCCGGAACACAGTCCGTGTTCCACATGAGAATCCCAATCACTAGAAATGATCACAATATCATCCAGATAGATGATCAAAAACTTATCCACAAAGTCATGGAAAATATCATTCATAAAGGACTGGAAGACAGAAGGGGCATTAGTGAGCCCAAAAGGCATCACCAGGTACTCAAAATGTCCCTCCGGAGTATTAAACGCCGTTCCATTCATCCCCGTGCTTGATGCGAATGAGGTCAAGCTTAGTAAACCAGCAGGCACTCTTAACTCTGGAGAATAAATCAGACATCAGAGGTAACAGGTACTGATATTTAACCGTCATCTTGTTAAGGGAACGATAATCAATACACGGTCTTAATGAACCATCTTTCTTTGCCACAAAAAAAACAGCACCTAAAGGTGACGAGGATGGTCTAATATGACCCTTCTCCAACGACTCCTTAATATAGGACGGCATAGCATCATGCTCGGGTACTGATAAGTTGAATAGCCGACCCTTGGGAAATTTACACCCAAGCATCAACTCAATTGCACAGTCATAACTCCTATGAGGAGGCAAAGATGCAGACTTACTCTCACTAAATACATCAGAAAAATCGGCTAGATAATCAGGAATATCTTGAGACTGAGGAGAGGTGGAGAAAACAGGAGCATCCCTAAGAACACACTGACAACCCCAACTCACCACAGACCCAGACTTCCAATCCAAAACTGGATTATGAGTTTGCAACCAGAGAAAACCCAGAACAATGGTATCATGCAAATTATGCAGCACCAAAAATTTACAATTTTCTTGGTGGTCTGGGGCAACTCGCATTATCACCTGGGTCTAACACTGAGGTTTATTCTCCGCCAAAGGAGTAGCATCAATACCCCTCAAAAGAATAGGCATCTGCAGAGGCGTCATGGAAAAACCACAACGTTTAGCAAAGTCCAAATCCATCAGATTCAACGCTGCTCTTGAATCCACGAAAGCCTTAGTAGAAAACGTGGATAAGGAGCAGATCAAAGTAATTGCCAAATGGAACTTAGGTTGTACACTGCCCACAGCAAATGTGTGTGCAAAACATTTCTCTCGTTTAGGGCAGACAGAAATAGTATGAGAGGCGTCTCCACAGAAATAACACAGCTTATTACGCCTTCTAAACTCCTGACATTGCGCCCTAGACAAAACCCCATCACAATGCATAGGTTCAGACGTTTGTTCAAAAGGTGGCATCGCCTCCCGCGTAGTCTTACGTTCATGTAAACGCCGATCAACTTGAATGGCTAATGACATAGAATCATCCAGACCAGAGGGAACAAGAAATCCCACCATAACATCTTTTACGGTCTCTGATAAACCCTTCCAAAAAAGAGCTGCCAATGCACTATCATTCCATGTAGTAAGGACCTCCCATTTTCGGAATTGTTGACAGTATAACTCTGCAGAATTCTGACCCTGGTTTAATGCCAACAGGGTTCTCTCAGCTAGATCAACAGCATTAGGTTCATAATACAACAATACCAAGGCCTGAAAAAATGCATCCACATTAGTCAAAACAGGATTTTCAGGTGTCCGAGAAAAAGCCCAATCCTGGGGATCACCGTGCAACAAGGAGATGACAATTTTAACCTGCTGCACAGAGCTCCCCGATGAGCTAGGCTTCAAGGCAAGAAATAATTTACAATTATTCTTAAAATTGAGAAATTTAGACCGATCCCCAGAAAACACATCTGGAGTAGAGATCTTAGGTTCAGCAGCATGTGACTGAGTGAGGTAGGAGGAAATTCCCTGTACTTCAGCAGCAAGTTGCTCCACACGATCAGACAATTGCTTAATCTCCATTAGGAAAAAAAAAATCCTCCTACGGCCCCAGAAAGAAAAAAAAAAAGGAAAAAAAAAAAATTCTGACACTTTTTTTCTTTTCAACAACTTTTTCCTGCTTTTGAGTACCCTAGAATCTGCGGTATTTCTGGTGACTCTGTTATGAATGGGTCACCGAGGAGAAAAAGACTAAACAAGCTAAGTCACAGAAAACCAGAGAGGTTGGTAACTATGCAGATTGCAGATCCCTGATCCTAACCACACAACTAGCAGCAGCCGTGGAGCGTACCTGCGATGGTCCTAGATGCTTCGTCACAGCCGGAGGACTAAATAAGCCTAAAGCAAGAAAAGGGATAAACTAACTGCCCCAGAGCAGACCCCAAAGGAAAGACAGCCCCCTCACATGTATTGACGGTGAAACAAGATGAAAGCACAAACACAGGCAGGAAAATAGGCTGAGCAAATGATGGGGCCCAAACTAACTAGAAAGGATTGGAAAGGAAAGACACTGTCTGCAATCTGCCAAAAACCCTACAAAAATAATGTCCAACATGTCTGATAGCAAAATTAACCCTCTGTGGCAACTGAGCCCTCAGGGGCACCACAAATGTAACACAGACAGGGGCTGGCTGGCACTTTTCAGCCTGGGGAGCAATCACAAGGCAGTGGCCCTCGAGTTGCAGTGGCCCTCCTTTTCCCTCCTTATCTCTAACCATTGCATTAAAGCAGCAGAGATAACAGGCTTTAAAAATAGGCTGGTACGTAGATATGAGAACAGTAAGGAGCTTGCTGCATAGATATGTGAGCAGAATGGAGCTTACTCCAGAGATAGGGAGCAGAACAGAGCATACTACAGAGATATGGGAGCAGAGCTGAGCATACTCCAGAGATATGGGAGCAGAACCGAGCTTACTACAGACATATGGGAGAACTGAGCTTACTACACAGATATGGATCAGAACGGAGAATACTCCAGAGATTTGGGAGCAGAATGAAGCTTACGACAGAGATATTGGCGCAGAAAAGAGCTTACTCCAGATATATGGGAGCAGAACCGAGCTTACTGTAGCGGTACGGGAGCAGAACCGAGCTTACTTGTCACAATCCATGTTTGGATCTGTGTCAGAGTCTGGACTCTCTTTTATAAACCTTTTTCCTTTCAGGCCCTGGGGGTTAATATGGGTTTTTGCCCCCGGTAACTGCTGGTGTTACTACAACTGTAGTTGCTCTGCTGTTGGTTTTCTCCCGGTGGCCGCTGGTGTTACTACATGTTCAAATAGCCAGCAGGTGGTGACCTCCCCCTCCTTCCCATAAAAGGTCATCAGCTGCTACAGCTCCCTGTTGGTAATACTGGTCATTTGCTAACGAACCTTGGTGAAGTCTGGACCTACCTGGTGGAGAAGGGGTTCAGCTTATCTGGAGCAGTGGAGTTGCTTCTGGATGCTGATCGGGTGCCTTTCTCTGCTGCTTGGAGCATTGGCAGCAGATAAAGCTAAGTTTGGAATTTTAGTTGTTTTAACCCTGTGGTGTCTGTTTTATTTTCCCTTGTGTGTTATTTGGTGCAATTTACTTTATTCCCTGTCTCACCTCCTGGGGAGGGGGTTGGGGTTTAGCTCAGGGCTAAACAGGAGATAGGGACAGGTCGGAGAATTGGGCCTCACTACCATTAAGTGTACCCCCAAGTTAAGGAAAGTCAGGGCACCCCTTAGCCTGAGGGGCAGTTCAGGGGCCCAGGTTCCACGTCTCCTGCCTTTTCCCTACTGTCCTGTGACATTATTACCAACCGTCCCATTTTTTCTGGTGAGCCATGGCCCTAATGCAGACCTGTCTCCAATTGCTGCAGACCCTCACTGAGGAGCGTGGGGTGCTGCGTGGTGTGGTGGAGCAGCAGCTACAGCAGTTGTTGGGGTACGGGGCTTCAGCTCAGATGCAGGCTCAACCAGAGCCCAAGTTATCTCTCCCAGACAGGTTTTCTGGAGGGAGAGAGAATTTTTTGTTTTTTAAGGAGGCCTTCAAGCTACACTTCAGGCTCCACCCTCGTTCATTAGGGAGTGAGGAACAGCGGGTGGGATTCATTATAGCCCTCCTTGAGGGTGATCCCCAATCCTGGGCCTTCTCCCTGCTTGCCGATTCACCATCTCTATGGTCGGTGGACGAGTTTTTTGCGGCTTTGGCGAATATGCCCCATGTAGTCCTTGCTAGGGAGGAGGACACACTGGTGCAGGGAGACGAGCCCAGGCAGGTGGGAGGAGATGGTTCCCCAGTGGTGTTGCCTGCAGTTCATCGTGGTGTGGGGGCATGTTTTAGCTGTGGGCAGACTGGTCATGTTTTCAGGGTCTGCCCAGCACGCGCCAAATCTTCTGTACCATCTAAGAAGCCGCGTCCCCCTGGTCGTGTGGAGGGAGGCAATCAGGGAGTGTATATTTCCTCCATTTTGCCCTCTCTGTCTACATCCATGATATATTTTTGGTCTGGCATGGTACTACTCTGTACTACTCTGGAACTACAGGAGTTTATTGGTTGCCTGAATAGCAACGACCAAAATGTACGTTAAACATTCACATGCGATGCTGATTAAGCTCCTCTATATCATTGTTTAAAAGGATACTGATGGTCTGGGGCAGACCGATATTTTTAGGAAGATGACTTCTACTAATCTGTTGTTACACGCTTCGCTATGTCATCCTGATCACATGGTCAGGTCTGTTCCCATTGGTCAGTTCCTCCAACTTTGTCGGATTTGCTCTATTAATGAGGATTTTGAGAGAAGAGCAGAGGAGCTAAAAATGAGATTCTTGGAACGTGGCTATAGTCGGCATCTACTCAAGAGAGCCTATAACAGGGCTAAATAGTCTTCCCAAAATGGCCTACTGTACAATAGGGAATCAGCTAGGAAGATTGAGGGACCTGGAAGTTATGCTTCATTGCAAATTATCATTCCCATTCTAGGCAGGTCAGGCAGCCTTTGTCTAAAGCATGTCCTATATTGAAAATTGACCCAATAATTGGCAAATTTATTCTGGGTATAACAGCCATTACATTTAGGCGTGCTAAGAGTCTGCGCGATCACCTCACCTGTACTCACTATACAAGTGAGAGAATGGATACATTTTTGGATAATATCACACATAGGAGTGGGCGTGTTCCGTGTGGACATTGCATTGCCTGTCCCAGCATTGAAAAGTGTGATTCTTTTTCCGATTCAGGTGGCGTTAAAAATTTTAAGATCAATAAATACATTACTTGTGGTACGAGATATGCTATTTATTACACCACCTGTCCATGTGGATTAATTTATGTCGGTTTAACAACTAGACAATTCAAGGTTCGCGTGTGCGAGTATGTGTTGGATATTCAGGCGGCGGCTGGCCACACGGATGCATCCACTCTTAAAACATTACCCTGTCACTTTAAAAACTTTCATGACTGTGACAGTACGGTGCTACAGGTGAGGGGTATCGACGCCTTAAATATTGGTATCCGTGGTGGCAATCTGTTTCAAAGATTGGGTAAACTTGAGACTCGCTGGATCTGGACGCTTAATACGGTATATCCACATGGACTAAACGAGAATTTGAGTTTCGTTCCGTTCCTGTGACCACCTTACTGTTCCAGGTGTCCATTGGGTGGATCTAATCCTTGCTATTTTTTATTGTTTTTATTATATTTTTAATTGTATGTTTTTCATGTATTAGGTATTTTTATGATATTTTGTGGATCTATGAAGTTCTTTGGACGGAGTCCAGGATGGTGGCGGTACCTTGTACAGATGGACTAATTTCTACTGTTTTCTATGTCCATCCTATACCTACAGTAGGTTTGAAGAAGATCCTTTGACGAGGTTGAAGATGAGGCGGGGGGATGTCTTGTGGATATCTTTATTTTGTTTATTTTATTTAGTTTTCTATTTTTTCAATGATATATAATTAGGACTGTATGATAATGTCTCTTATATGACTATATTTTGGTAATGCTGTTCTATATATTTTGTGGGCAATAATTAAATATAATATTATTATATCTTTCTTTGTGATATGATTGTATATCAATTTTGATATTGCTTGAAAATTGTGAATTTAATATGAATTCTTATCTATTTTTATATTATCTATCAAAAAATATATATGGCATTCCCCTTTAAATATTATGCAGTGAAGGGTATGTGTCTATTTCTATTATAAAAACTTGTGGGATACATAGAGGGTGTTTTTTGATTGTTGGCGCTGCTGCATGTGCGGTGGTGCTGCTTCTTATGTATTTGTACTATTCTGTATTACTCTGTGTTCTATTGTATTATGTTGCCCTTCTGCGTCTTTTGTGTCGGCGGTGCATCCCACGCCAGACCTCAGGGACCCCGTGGTTCGGGTGCGGGCTGCCATGCATTGTACATATACAGTATTTCACCTCCCTGGTAGCGCGTCACTTGTTCCCGCTCCCCCTCCTCTGCGCATGCGACGCATTCTTGGTTCATCGCGTCGGTCCCCGGCACATGGTGCCTCCGGCGTCTAGTCACATGATAATGTGTTTACGGCGGTGGGGGTTCCTATGTCGGATGCCGGCATCTTGGACACCATGGCGATGCACCGCCTCTTCCCTTATTAGGTATTACATTATTTCCGGCCTCCTCCCTTTATAACATCACTTAGGTCAACCTTTACAACGCCCCCTGATGAAGGAGTAATCCGAAACGTGCATAGGGTAGGGCGGGCTGGCCTCTTGTAGACGCTGCTGCCATCCATCACCACTTATCACCAACGGGTAATTATTGTAAGACTTTATGCACTTTATTATACATACAGTATGTTGGACATTTGTTCATGTATACATTCTGATGTTTGAGCCCATATACTTCTGTGTATAGAAGTGAGAGTGATGGGTATACATGTATGCAGTGACTGCTTTATCTCTTTGGCTGATATAGCTGGGCACTGTGCAATATGAATCAGGGCTGCAGTGCAGGGTGTAATATCCACTGATGTTTTTAACTCCTTCTATCCTTGTCTGCTCATCTTGACTAATAAAAATTCTATATTTTGTGCATTACAAGGACTCTTGTGATTGCAATTTTTGTTGGTTTCCTTCCCTCCTTTGTATGATTATTGGCAATGTGTCCTTACCAGTCCTATACATTGTTTGGGGATCTATGGCCAGTCATATTTATATGATTTTGTGAGATTTATATATAATATATACATTTGGATATTATCCATTCATATATTCTTTTGGGCCATTGGTACCCCAGACATTCTAATGTCTTTCATATATTTCCTTATATCTAAGTACAGCAGCATATAGAAATAATGCCCCCATGCCTCCTTAGTCTCTTGTTCTTTCCCTGTAATGATACTGATTTTGCAGTCTGTCTCCTGATAGTAATGCCCCTGACCAGAAGCATACGTAGAAATCACTGGAACGCCAAACCAAAAGTCTTATTATTATTATTATTTATTATTATTATAGCGACTTTTATTCCATGGCGCTTTACATGTGAGGAGGGGTGTACATAATAAAAAAAATAAAGACAAGTACCGTAATCTTTTTTAACCCCTTAGTGACAGAACCCGCTGATTCTGAGACAGTTTTTTCGTGACATGTTTTACTTCATGTTAGTGGTAAACTTTCTTCTAAATGACTTGCATTTATTTATGAAAAAAGGGAAATATGGCAAAAAATTTTAAAATTTTGCAATTTTCAAGTTTTGTGCCCTTAAATAAGAGAGATGTTACACAAAATACTTAATAAGTAACATTTCCCACATGCCTGCTTTACAGTAGCATAATTTTGGAACCCAATTTTTTTTTTGTTAGGAAGTTATAAGGGTTAAAAGTTGACCAGCGATTTCACAGTTTTACAATAAAATTTGCAAAACCATTTTTTAGGGACCACCTCACATTTGAAGTCACTTTGAGAGGTCAATATGACAGAAAATACACAAAAGTGACACAATTCTAACAACTGCACCCCTCAAGGTGCTCAAAACCACATTCAAGAAGTTTATTAACTCTTTACGTGCTTCACAGGAACTGAACAATGTGGAAGAAAACATTTAACATTTAACTTTTTTTTTAACAAACATTTTATTTCAGAACCGATTTTTTTATTTTCACAAGTGTAAAAAGAGAAAATAAAACACAAAATTTGTTGTGCAATTTTTCCTGAATATGCTGATACCCCATATATGGGGGTAAACCACTCTTTGGGCGCACGGCAGGGCTTGGAATGGAAGGAGCGCCGTTTGACTTTTTCAATGCAGAATTGGCTGGAATTGAAATCGGACGCCATGTCGCGTTTGTAGAGCCCCTGATGTGCCTAAACAGTGGAAACCCTCAACAATTGACACCATTTTGGAAACTAGACCCCTTACGGAACTTAACTAGATGTGTGGTGAGCACTTTGAACCTCCAAGTGCTTCACAGAAATTTATAACACAGATGCGTGAAAATAAAAAATCATATTTTCTTCACGAAAATTATCTTTTTGTCCCCAAATTTTTATTTTCACAAGGGTAACAGGAGAAATTGGACCACAAAAGTTGTTGTGCAATTTGTCCTGAGTACGCTGGTATCCCATATAGGGGGGGAACCACTGCTTGGGCACACGTCGGGGATCGGAAGGGAAGTAGTGACGTTTTGAAATGCCGACTTGATGGAATGGTCTGTGGGCGTCATGTTACGTTTGCAGAGCCCATGATGTGCCTAAATAGTAGAAACCCCCCACAAGTGACCCCATTTTGGAAACTAGATCCCCCAAGGAACTCATCTAGATGTGTGGTGAGCACTTTGAATTCCCAAATTCTTCACAGAAGTTTATAACGCAGAGCCTTGAAAATAAAAAATCTTTTTCCACAAAAATATTTTTTTAGTACCCAATTTGTTATTTCCCTAAGGGTAACAGGAGAAATTCGATCCCCATAGATGTTGTGCAATTTTTCCTGAGTATGCTGATAGCCCATATGTTGGGGTAAACCACTGTTTGGGCACATGTCGGGGCTCGGAATGGAGGGAGCACAGTTTGACTTTTTGAACGCAAAAACTTGTGTTTTTTTTCACTGTTTAGGCACACAGGGGCTCTCCAAATGCGTCATGGTGTCCGCTAACGATTGGAGCTAATTTTTGTATTTGAAAAGTCAAATGGCACCGTGCGCCCAAACAGTGGTTTATAACCACATATGAGGTATCGGTGTACTCAGGAGAAATTGACCAACAAATTTTAGGATCCACTTTATCCTGTTGTCCATGTGAAAATAAAAAACAGGCTAAGGCTATGTGACCACGTAGCGTTTTATTCCTGACACTAAAACCGGACTCCTTCCCAGAAATCGCGTGTTTTTTTCCACGCGATTTCACCGCGATTATGTTCGCGAATTTCACGTGCAATATTCAAGCACTTTCCAAGCGATTTGAAGCATCGCGTGGAAAGTGATTGCCAGGTTGGTCACACTCGTCAAACATAGTGTTTGACAAGTGTGAGCAGCTTTTTACTATTGAGGCCGCCTTACGCTGAGGCTGGGAATGCAGCGCGGGACGTCGGAAGGTAAATATACCCCGATTTTTTTATTTTTTATTCTTTTTTTACAGGGGTATGGTACCCAGGGCCTGGAGGACAGTCTCCTCTCCTCCACACCGTGGGTACCAACCGCACATGAGACGCTTAACTTTGCGCATGGTGGGCATAGCCACATGCGGGAAGTAAGCGATTCTCATGCATTCCTATGGGTGCGGAATCGCGGCAATTCTTTGCGATTCCACACAAAAGAATGAGCATGCTGCGATTTTTTCCGCGATGCGATTCCGCTGCGGAAAAAAGCGCAGCATTAGCACAGCATGTGCGGAATGCCATAGAAATGCATGGGGTAAGTTCTGTACACAATTTTTAAACGTTTTTGCGCCAAAAATAGCGGCAAAAACGCTTAAAAATCACATCGTGGGCACACAGCCTAAAAGAACATTTTTGTGAAAAAAAGTACTTTCTTTTTTTATGGATCAATTTGGGAAGCACCTGGGGGTTCAAAATGATCACTATGCATCTAGATAATTTCCTTGGATGGTCTAGTTTCCAAAATGGGGTCACTTGTGGGGGAGCTCCAATGTTTAGGCACACAGAGACTCTTCAAATGCGACATGGTAACCGCTAAATATTTCAGGATATTTTCCATTCAAAAAGTCAAATGGCGCTCCTTACCTTCTGAGCCCTGCCATGCGCTCAAACAGTGGTTTATGACCACACTTGAGGTATCGGTGCACTCAGGAGAAATTGCCCAACAAATTTTAGGATCCAATTTATCCTGATACCCATGTGAAAATGAAAAAATTGATGCTAAAAGAAATTTTTTGTCAGAAAAATTAAAATGTCCATTTTTTCCTTCCATATTGCTTTAGTTCCCGTGAGGCACCTGAAGTGTTAATAATCTTCTTGAATGTAGTTTTGAGTAGCTTGAGGGGTGCAGTTTTCAGAATTATGTCACTTTTGGGTATTTTCTGCCATATAGACCCCTCAAAGTGACTTCAAATGTGAGGTGGTCCCTAAAAAAAATGGTTTTGTATATTTTGTTGTAAAAATGAGAAATCGCAGGTCAACTGTTAACCCTTATAACTTCCTAACAAAACAAAATTTTGTTTCCAAAAAAATTGTGCTGATGTAAAATAGACATGTGGGAAATGTTATTTATTATCTATTTTGTGTCATATAACTCTCTGGTTTAACAAAATAAAAATTCAAAATACGAAAATTGCGAAATTTTCAAAATTTTCGCCAAATTTCCGTTTTTTGCACAAATAAATGCAAAAATTATCAATCTAAATTTACCACTATCATGAAGCCCAATATGTCTCAAAATACAATCTCAGAATAGCAAGGATGCGTTGAAGCGTTCCTCATAAAGGGACACTGGTCAAAATTGCAAAAAATGGCCTGGTCATTAAGGTCAAAATAGGCTGGGTCATGAAGGGGTTAAAAAAATCAAGTTCATTATTAATACAGGCCGTAAGAATCTCCATACGTCTTCATTTCTTTAATCTTCAAGCTGAGTTTTTTCATGGAAGGAGCTGATCTTTTCTTCCAGTATGAGGCTATTAGACACTTTGACGATGTTAGGATATGGAGGAGCAGCCTGGCTGGACCCTTGCTCATAGATACGGGTGGAACATTAAGTAAATAAGCCACAGGATCCTGAGGTATCTCTACATCCAACACCTAAGAAATCAACCCCTGTACTCTCTTCCAGACAGGGGATATAGTCTGGCAATCCCAGAATATATATGGCAATGAGACCACAGCCCCAAGGCATCTCCAGCATGTATCCGACGTGGCAGGGTAAATATTATGTAAAACATCCTGCGTATGATACCAATACCTCAGCATCTTGTACTGATTTTCCTTCTGTTTTGTGCATGGTGATGATTTAGCTGCCTTAGACCATATGACCTGCCAGATAGGAAGCGGAAGTTCCCTCCCAAGGGATCTCTCCTACTTAATCATGTAAGTATGTTTAGGAGGGGGTCTAATGGCAGAGTGAACAGTATATTATAAAAATCTGTGATCAAACCCTTTGTAGAGGGGTTCCCTTTACAGAGTCGTTCAAAGGGAGTGGGGGTAGAGAACGTTGTGTTTTTAGATAAAGATAAGGCCAGGTGGCGAATTTGTAAGTATGAGAAGTAGGTCCTAAGTGGGAGATTAAACCACTTTCTAAGAGTCTGGAAAGGAAGAATATTTATGTTAAAGGGGTCTACAATATCTGCGTAATAAAATAATTGTGCTTGAAGCCATGGTTCTGTCATAGCTGCAGGAATACTATAAAGTATGGAGAGTGTAAAAAAGAAGGAGATCATATGGGGACCTGGGGGAGATCAATGGAAAGGCCTTGTTGCTTATCCTCCAAATTTTCATTGTAAATGCCATAGAGCCCAGCAGAGGAACTGAGGGGCATGTACTCCCATCTCTCCATAACAATGAATTGGGATGCGCTGGAGCCTGCCCACGAGAGCTCACAATCTACAAGGGCTGGGAGAGGATACAATAGGTGAGGACCGAGCTGGTCATGCAGTGGTTTGGTGGATCGGTGGTTACTGCAGGTTGTAGGCTTGTAGGAAGACGTAGGTCTTCAGGTTCCTTTTGAAGGTTTCTACGGTAGGTGAGAGTCTGATATGTTGTGATAGAGTTCCAGAGTAGGGCGGATGCACCAGAGAAATCTTGTATGCGTTTGTGGGAAGAGGAGATAAGTGGGGAGTCGAGAAGAAGATCTTGTGAGGATCGGATGTTGCGTGCAAGTAAGTACCGGGAGACGAGGTCACAGATGTATGGGGGGCACAGGTTGTGGATGGCTTTGTATATCATGGTTAGGGTTTTGAGCTGGAGTCTTTGGGTAATGGGGAGCCAGTGCAGGGATTGACAGAGGAGGGAGGCTGGGGAATAGCGGGGAGACAGGTGGATTAGTCAGGCAGCGGAGTTTAGAATAGATTGGAGGGGTGCGAGAGTGTTAGCAGGTAGGCCATAGAGCAGGAGGTTGCTGTAGTTAAGGCGGGAGATGAAGAGGGCATGGATAAGGGTTTTTACAGATTCTTGGTTGAAGAATGTACGGATCCGAGAAATATTTTTGAGTAGAGATGAGCTACTTTGCCTTGTTTAGGGTCGAGTCAGGTTTCATGAAACCCGACTTTCTCAAAACTCGAGTCGAACAAAATCGGCCGACTATCGGGAAAAGTCGGAGGTCCGACTGAAACACGAAACCCAATGCAAGTCAATGGGAAAGCAAAGTCGTCAGGGAGTGGAGGACAGTAAACACACCTACAGTGCCCATTTCAATGCCAATGACATCAATTCTTATTACTTAAGCTTGTCAAGCTTAATTTACTTTATAATAATAGTTACACATTGAAAACTGGGGGTTATTTGGCTAAAGGTGTGGGGGGGTAGGGCTGGCTCCAGGTTTTCGTGTGCCCTGGGCGAAAGAGTGCCAGTGGGCCCCTTTAACACATACCACAATTCATGATGCTCCGATACAGCAGAGAAATATTGGTATAGTGCAATGAGAAATACTTCACTTCTTACATTACATGACTGATATCTATTTTATATTCTACAATAGCTCAAAAACCAGACAGTATATTCCTCCATACAGTATTATGTCCACCACATAGTGCGCCATACAGAATAATGAGCCCCATATATTGCTCCATACGGAATAATTGGTCCCATATAATGTTCCATACAGTATATGATGAGCTCCACATAATGCTACAGTATATGATGGTCCCCATATAATGTGCCATACAGTATAGGACGGTCCCTATAGAGTAGAATGAGCCCCACATATTGCTCCTTACAGTATAATGAGTCGCATATAAAGCTCCATACAGTATATGATGGGCCCCATATATTGCTCCATACAGAATGGGCTCCAGTCCCATAAATAATGAACCCCATATGATGCTGCAGTATATGATGGGCCCCATGGATACTGCTCCATTGTATAATGGGCCTATATTATGCTCCATATATAATGGGCCCCATATGATGCTCTAGCATATGATGGGCCCCATATGATGCTCCAGTATATGATGGGGCCCCATGGATGATGCTCCAGTGTATGATGGGCCTATACACTGTGCAGAATTATAAGGCAAATGAGTATTTTGATCACCTCATCCTTTTCATACATGTTGTCCTACTCCAAGCTGTATAGGCTTGAAAGCCAACTGCCAATTATGTAAACCAGGTGATTTGCATCTCTGTAATGAGGAGGGGTGTGGTCTAATGACATCAACACCCTATTTAAGGTGTGCGTAATTATCAGGTAACTTCATTTCCTTTGGCAAAATGGGTCAGAAGAGAGATTTGACGGACTCTGAAAAGTCAAAAATTGTGAGATGTCTTGCAGGGGGATGCAGCAGTCTTGAAATTGCCAAACTTTTGAAGTGGGATCACTGAACAATCAAGCGTTTCATGGCAAATAGCCAACAGGGTCACAAGAAGCGTGTTGATAAAAAAAGGCTCAAACTAACTGTCCATGATTTGAGGAAAATCAAGCGTGAAGCTGCCAAGATGCCATTTGCCACCAGTTTTGCCATATTTCAGAACTGCAATGTTACTGGAGTATCAAAAAGCACAAGGTGTGCCATACTCAGGGACATTGCCAAGGTAAGGAAGGCTGGAAAACGACCACCTTTGAACAAGAAACATAAGATAAAATTTCAAGACTGGGCCAAGAAATATGTTAAGACAGTTTTTTGTAAGGTTTTATGGACTGATGAAATGAGAGTGACTCTTGATGGGCTAGATGGATGGGCCCGAGGCTGGATCAGTAAAGGCGATAGAGCTTCACTCTGACTCAGATGCCAGCAAGGTGGAGGTGGGGTACTGGTAGGGGCTGGTATCATCAAAGATGAACTTGTGGGACCTATTCAGGTTGAGGATGGAGTGAAGCTCAACTCCCAGACCTATTGCCAGTTTCTGGAAGACACCTTCTTCAACTAGTGGTACAGGAAGAAGTCGGTATTCAAGAAAATCATGATTTTCATGCAGGCCAATGCTCCATCACATGCATCCAAATACTCCACAGCGTGGCTGCCCAGTAAAGATCTAAAAGAAGAAAAAATAATGACATGGCCCCCTTGTTCACATGATCTGAACCCCATAGAGAACTTGTGGTCCCTCATAAAATGTGAGATCTACAGGTAGTCAAAACATTACACCTCTGGGAACAGTGTCAGGGAGGCCGTGGTGGCTGCTGCACTCAATGTTGATCGTAAACAGATCAAGCAACTGACAGAATGTATGGATGGAGGGTTTTTGAGTGTCATCGTAAAGAAAGGTGGCTATGTTGGTTCCCTTTTTTTTGTTTTGAATGTCAGAAATGTTTATTTCTACATATTGTGTTGTTATATTGGTTTACCTGGTGAAAATAAACAAGTGAGATGGGTATATATTTGTTTTTTATTGAGTTGCCTAATAATTCTGCACAGTAATAGTTACCTGCACAAACAGATATCCTCCTAAGGTAGCCAAATATAAAAAAAACCCACTCCAACTTCCAAAAATATTAAGCTTTGATATTTATGAGTCTTTTCGGTTGATTCAGAACATAGTTGTTGCTCAATAATTGTCACAATCCAATTCTTGGAGCCGTGTCAGCTTCTGATTAACGCATGTAAACCTTTTTTTTCCTTCAAGCCTTTGGCTTAATGTTAGTTTTGCCCCCCGGTGGCAAATGGGTGTCATTGCATCCTAATAGTTGCTTTGGTTACCTTTTGCCCCCGGTGGCCACAAGTGTCATTGCACTTGATGTTTTCTTTGCTTTGCGTTTTTCCCCCGGTGGTCACTGGGGTTATAGCAGCTTTTGGCCCCTGATCATTTGACCATTCCCTTTTCCTATATAGGGTCACATGGTCTATGAGCAGGTGTGGGTGATAGCGTCTTTTTGGGATTCCAACCACGGTGAAGGGAGCAGCAGGCTGCGGTGTGAAGCCACTGCGGAAACCTGGTGAAGTTAGCAGCTGGCTTGAAGGTTGGAGCCACTGCTGAAACTGGTGTGGAACTCTGTCTGCCCGGTGTCCGCAGCAGAGTGAGATGGTGAAGGTGGCAGCTGGCTCTGAGGTGTCGAGCCACTGCGAAAAGTTAATCCGGTGATGCACTCTGCTGCCTGGTGCTGCAGCAGAGCAAGATAAGTGTTTTTGGTGTTTCCCCTGTTTGTATTTTTCCCTGGTGTGTATTAGTACAGCGGTGGGGCCAGTGCCTGCACCACCCAGCTCCCTAGCAAGGGATAGGTGTAGGGTGTGCTAGGGTGACAGGTATCCGGCTCAGTGACAGGTGAGGAGCCTGTATAGGGAACGTTAGAAGTGTGAGGGAAACTGGCTCAGGGGAGTGCAGGAGGTCTCCACGACCCCATTCCCTATCGCAGGGCCCACCATTGTAACTGTTTCCCCTTCCCTCGTGTCTTGTTGTTTCAGTTACCGGCCTGCGGGTCGTGTCACACAGGACAGTTACACGTGCCAGTTTTGTTGTTTTAGTTACCGACCTGCGGGTCGTGTCACACAGGACGGGTTCACGTGACTTTATCACCAACCTTACATTTTCTCTGGTGAGCCATGGGCCTAGTACAGTCCGGTGAGCAATTGCTGCTGGTTCTCACTGAGGAGAGTGAGGAGCTGCATGGTGTGTTGGAGCAGCAGCAGCACTTATCAGGGTCTGGGGCCTCCCCTCTGGCTCAACCAGAACCACAATGTGCGGCTTTGGCAAATATGCCCCGTAGTGTCCCTGCTGGGGAGCAGGACTTGCTCATACACGCGGACGCACCCAGACAGGTGGGAGGAGTTGGTGTCCCCATGCCATGGTGCTGTCTGGGGTTCCCCGAGGTGAAGGGGTACATCCCTGTAGTGAGCAGACTGGTGATTTAGTCCGCGGGGCTCATGCCGAAAATTCTCTAACATCGAAGAAACCGCCCCCTCCTGGTCGTGTGGAGGAAGACGGCCAGGAAGAGTATATTTCCCTCTTCCTTCCCTTCCCAATTGTGGCTCTGGCAGATATGCCCCCTGGAGTCCCTGCTGAGGAGCGGGACTTGCTCATACAGGCGGACACACCCAGGCAGGTGGGAGGAGTTGGTGTCCCCATGGTGCTGTCTGGGGTTCACCGAGGTGAAGGGGTACATTCCTGTAGTGAGCACACTGGTGATATGGTCCGCGGGGCTCACGTCGAAAATTCTTTACCATCTAAGAAGCCTCCCCCTCCTGGTCGTGTGGAGGAAGATGACCAAGGAGTGTATATTTCCTCCATATCCCCGTCCCCTTCTCCTCCAGTAGTGGCAGCAGGGGTGCTACCAGGGAGTAGGGGTAAGTCGCAAACTTCACTACAAGCTGCCCCTCTGAGTCGGAGTCCTCTTAGGAGGGGGGTCAGAGAGGAGAGATTGCCTCTGAGCCTTGTGGGGGTGTGAGTGTTAGGACATGGGGGGATGCCTCTGTTGTCGGTGCTGTGAGGAGTTCGCCATCTATTGGTAAGAGAGTGAATGGCAATAAACGTTCAGGTCCGGACCTGGGTGCGTACGTGTTTGGGTGTCTGAGTTATCCTTTGTTATACCCAGGCCTAGCTCGTTCCCCAGGTCGGCGCTCTGGAGATTTGTGGTGCCTCCAGAGTATACATCTTCACCTCCATCTACCCTCTCTTGCCATGACCGGGAGTGTCAGATGATGGTTGAAGTGAACTCTCATGGAACAAGGCGTCCTCACTGTAGGTGGTATACAGTGTAATACGGTGTTAAGGGTCCAGAGGCCCCTCATTGAAGGAGGGGTACTGTCACGATCCAATTCTTGGAGCCGTGTCAGCTTCTGGATTAATGCATGTAAACCTTTTTTTTTCCTTCAAGTCTTTGGCTTAAGGTTAGTTTTGCCCCCGGTGGCAATGGGTGTCATTGCATCCTAATAGTTGCTTTGGTTACTTTTTGCCCCTGGTGGCCACAAGTGTCTCATTGCACTTAATGTTTTCTTTGCTTTGCCTTTTGCCCCCAGTGGTCACTGGGGTTATAGCAGCTTTTGGCCCCTGATCATTTGACCATTCCCTTTTCCTATACAGGGTCACATGGTCTATGAGCAGGTGTGGGTGATAGCGTCTTTTTGGGATTCCAACCACGGTGAAGGGAGAAGCTGGCTGAGGTGTGAAGCCACTGCAGAAACCTGGTGAAGTTAGCAGCTGGCTTGAAGGTTGGAGCCACTGCTGAAACTGGTGTGGAACTCTGTCTGCCCGGTGTCCGCAGCAGAGTGAGATGGTTAAGGTGGCAGCTGGCTCTGAGGTGTCAAGCCACTGCAAAAAGTTAATCCGGTGATGCACTCTGCTGCCTGGTGCTGCAGCAGAGCAAGATAAGTGTTTTTGGTGTTTCCCCTGTTTGTATTTTTCCCTGGTGGGGCCAGTGCCTGCACCACCCAGCTCCCTAGCAAGGGATAGGTGTAGGGTGTGCTATGGTGACAGGTATCCGGCTCGGCGACAGGTGAGGAGCCTGTATAGGGAACGTTAGAAGTGTGAGGGACATTGACTCAGGGGAGTGCAGCAGGTCTCCACGTCCCCATTCCCTATTGCAGGGCCCACACAGGACGGGTTCACGTGACAATAATAAAAAGAATCCTCTGAAATACAACTTGCCTAGTAATAATTATGCAATCAAGTATCAACCTAGGGCCTTGTCAGATCACTCCCCTGTTATGTCGACATTTAATTGGGAAAATGGCGGGAGAGGGGAATGGGCACCATGGTCGTTTAACGCATTCTGGTTACCTATTAGTCAAGCAAATGCTTGCTATTAATGAGGGTACAGCCCCCCAGGGAAATAATATGGGATGCGTCTTAAGCTTATCTGAGAGGACTGCCCATCTCGGAAGTGAATAGAGTTAGAACTAAGTCTAGAGAATATGAGGAACTTTTACAGAAGGAAGCTATCTTTGCAGAATTGCAAAATTTGAAAACTCCGTCGGATATACATTTTAACGCATTAAAAGATGCGGAAAAATGATCAACCCAACATAAGCTTTCAAAAGCTGCAGCTGAACGATACTTCCGGCGGCAGGTCTATTTTGGGGAGGGGGAGGGAACTGGACATCTACTAGCTACCCTGATCAAGACTCAATCTGGCCCTGCAATGGTAGCGGAGATAAAAAACCAAAAATCGTGAACTATAAAGATCTTCTGGGGCAATTCTAGCAACTTTTACCGAGTTTTTTGAGACATTATATAATTCGCAGGGCGGGTTCTCTGACGAGTTGCTCAGTAGCTTTTTGGGGACTGCTGGTCTGCCTACTCTGTCGGAATCGGAAGCTGTTGGGCTGGAAGCACCAATTAGAAACCTTCTCAATTAGATATGAATAAACCAAAATAAAGTCACTCCTTGAGAAAGCCACGGTAGGCTAAACGTACGTTGGAGGGAGCTGGAGATACATTGAGCCACTGATCACGGGTATCTATGATCTTATTACATTTCCTATGCACTTTATTTGAGCTTTCAGACCCTGTGTCTGCTTACTATATGCACTTTAGATTGCTGATGGATTTTTTATGATCACTATATTTATCGGATCGGATTGGATCGGCCGATCTAAAAAAAATATCGGGTATTGCCGATTCCGATCCCGGAAGTCCCATTCAAGTCAATGGAACAGAAATATCGGAATTGAAAAAAACCCTTTCTTTCCTTGTAGGTTAATTCTACATGAAGAAAAACAACTAAGAATAATGTAGAATGTATTGTGGGAGGTGTATGAGACATTAAAGCCATAGAGCTTTAGCCCAATCAAATGGAATAGCAGTAATAATTTTTTTTATTTTAAAGACGATTGGAGTTACAAAGATATTGACTATGTTAACCTCTTTTATATTTTGTCAGATATGTATGTTTCACTACTTCCATGCTCTTCACCTTTTTTACTTCTCCCACACTTTCTCCTTCATCATCCTCAGCAGCAGCATCTATTTCATAAACTTCTTCTTCACCTTATTCATCTTCTTCTTCTTCTTCTTCTTCTTCTTCTTCTTCACCTTCTTCCTATTATTCTTTTTTTTACATTCTTCATATTCTTCTTATTCAACTATTATTCTTCTTCATATTCTACTTCATCTTCTTCCTATTCTTCTTCATCATATTCTTATTTGTGACAGGCATTCCTGTAGTTGTTATCTATAAAAGTTTGAAGATTACACCTTCCGTTCTGCCTGTCACAAAAGATTTACAACAGGATTTGTCCGCGTTCAGTTTGGCCTGAGGAGGAACGGACTCACCCCCATACACTGCTTAGTCTTCTTCTGCTTATAATTTAGATAATATCATTTGCTCTTATTTTTAGTCTTATGCTTAATGTTCTTCTGCTTTTGGTTTTTCTGCTTCTTGGTCTTCTGTCTCTTGTTGTTCTGCATCTTGGTGGTTGTCTTCATGTTCTTTGTCCTCTTGGTATTCTAAAGGGTCATCTATTTGGTCTTCTTCGATGTGGTCTTCAGGGTCGTCGTCTTCAGGGTCATCGTCAGGGATATCCAGAGTGAGAATCAAAATACAATTCCACAAGCTTGAACTTGGAAAAGTAGCAGAAGGTACAAGAAGGCAGAGGAACTGCCGAGAACCAGCTGACGGTGCTGGAACCCGGAGGGGCAGCAGAAGGAAGAAGAGCCAATGGCACAACCGTGGACTAGCTGTGCTACAAAGCACTACCAAGGACCAGCAGACGTTGCTGGAACTCGGATACCAAGAAGGAGGCACCTAGGCCAAAGGCACTGCCGAGAACCAGCTGACAGTGCTGGAACCCGGATGGGTAGCAGAAGCTGCAAGAGCAAATGAAACTAGCGAGGACCACTGTGACGCCGCGCTCACCTGGGGCGGGACCTCGGGCCCGACGTCATCTCTTCCGGACCCGCGGTCACTCCGGGGGTCCCGCCGGGTGCGCACGCGCACCTCTCGTACCTAGGTCCTTCTCTCCTTCATGTTATGTCTGCGCTTGCGCGCTTTTCTCAGTCCGGTCTCCAGGTCAGTCCTCTCTATGGTACTGGAGGACATGACCCGGAAGCTCTCATGATCATGTGCTATATCAGGCTACCTCTTCCTAGGGGAGGTGCCTGATTATTGTTGTGCTTCCTGGCTTGGTCTGCCGTGTCCCTGCCTGGCTGGCTCCAGTGCCTGAGGGAGAACCGCCTTTATGCCAAGCTCGACAAATGTGCCTTCGAGCAAATGTCCCTGCCATTCTTGGTGTACATTATCTCAGAATCAGGTCTACGCATGGATCCGGCAAAGGTGTCCGCTGTCCTCGATTGGCCACAGCCCCATGGGGTGAAGGCAATCCAACGCTTCCTTGGTTTTGCGAACTACTACCGACAGTTCATTCCTCATTTCTCCTCGTTGGTTCGCCCCATCTCGTCCCTTATCTGCAAGGGAGCTAACCCAAAGGCTTGGCCCTCTGAGGCTGAAGAGGCCTTCCAGTCGTTGAAACAAGCCTTCGCCGCTGCTACGGCGCTTCACTGACCTGAGGTTAGTAGACCTTTCACTCTCGAGGTGGACGCATCCTCTACCGGGGCTGGTGCAGTCCTTCTGCAGAAATCCTCTTCTGGACGTTTTGTCACCTGTGGCTTCTTTTCTAAAGTATTTTCCTCCACTGAACAGAACTACTCCATTGGCGACAAAGAGCTATTGGCCATTAAATTGGCCTTGGAGGAGTGGATGTACTTACTGGAAGGCGTCATACATCCATTCAAGATCTTCATGGACCATAAGAACCTGGCGCACAGAGGCTCAATCCTCGGCAAGCCAGGTGGTCCCTATTCTTCGCGCGCTTTGACTTTGAACTACATTTTCGGCCCGGCGATAAAAACGTTAGAGCGGATGCGTTGTCAAGATCATTCCTGTCATCTGATGCAGAGGAAGAACCCTCTCATATCATTGATCCATCAAAAGTAATTACCGTGGCTCCTGTCAAGTTAATCACGTTACCTCCGGGAAGAACCTTTGTGGCTGAGAATAACCGAAAAAGAGTGTTAAATTGGGGACATTCATCCAAGATTTCCGGCCACGTTGGTGTCCAAAAGACTTTGGACTTAATCTCTCGCTATTATTGGTGGCCTTCACTCTCCCAGGATGTTAAAGACTTTGTGGCATCTTGCCTGTCCTGTGCCCAGAACAAGATACCCAGACAACCACCCTCTGGTCTTCTGCTCCCGCTTCACGTTCCGTCGGCTCCATGGCAGCACATAGCAATGGATTTCATTACTGATCTGCCTTGCTCTTCCGGTTGTACTGTGGTCTTGGTGGTTGTAGACCAATTTTCAAAGATGGCCTACTTCATTCCTCTTCCCGGACTACCCTCTGCTCCTGACTTGGCGAAGATCTTCATTTCCCATATCTTCAGGATTCACGGCTTCCCCCAGCGCATCGTGTCAGACAGAGGGGTCCAATTCACCTCTCGGTTCTGGAGAGCTCTATGCAGACTCATGAAAGTGTCATTGGATTTCTCTTCCGCCTATCACCCCCAAACCAATGGGCAGGTGGAACGTACCAACCAGATCCTTACATCCTACCTCCGGCATTTTTCTAATGCTCATCAGAATGACTGGGTCAGTATACTTCCTTGGGCTGAGTTCGCCTACAATAATCACTCCAGTGAATCGTCCACCAAGTCTCCTTTCTTCATCGTCTTTGGACAGCATCCCAATGTGCCTCTACCGGTACTTCCTGTCTCGGGGGTACCTGCTGCCGATTCTCTGTCTGTGGAGTTCTCCAGGGTATGGCAGGAGACCAAAACCGCTCTCGAGAAAGCACGGGACAGAATGAAATTACACGCTGACAAGAGGCGCCTGGACGTTCCTCCATTTCTCCCTGGTGACAAGGTGTGGCTCTCCACCAAATACGTCCGCCTTAAGGTACCATCTTACAAACTGGGTCCCCATTACATTGGTCCTTTTGAGGTCCTCAGGCGGATTAATGATATTGCTTACAAATTGAAGCTGCCTCCTTCACTCCGTATTCCCAATTCCTTCCTTCCACGTGTCTCTCCATAAACCTGTGGTTCTTAACCGGTTTCATCCTTCTCCAGGCCACACACCCCAGCCTGTTGGCTTGGGGGATGAGTTTGAGGTGAATGACATTTTGGCCATGAAGAAGGTAAGAGGGAGAACCATGTTCTTGATCGATTGGAAGGGTTTTGGCCCCGAGGAGAAGTCATGGGAGCCCAGGGAGAATATCCACGCACCCCAGATTTTGTCTAAGTTCCTCTCCAGTTTTAGAAAGAGGGGGCGTAAAGGGGGGGTACTGTCACGCCGCGCTCACCTGGGGGCGGGACCTCGGCCCCGACGTCATCTCTTCTGGACCCGCGGTCACTCCGGGGGTCCCGCTGGGTGTGCACGCACACCTATCGTACCTAGGTCCCTGTCTCCTTCATGTTATGTCTGCGCTTGCTCGCTTTTCTCAGTTCGGGCTCCAGGTCAGTCCTCTCTATGGTACTGGAGGACTTGACCCGGAAGCTCTCATGATCATGTGCTATATCAGGCTACCTCTTCCTAGGGGAGGTGCCTGATTATTGTTTTGCTTCCTGGCTTGGTCTGCCGTGTCCCTGCCTGGCTGTGCACTGTATTTGGGTCCCCTGCCTTGCACTCTGTTGTGACTCTTGGCACATGCTCTGAACCTGCACTCTGCCTTGTACTCGGTTGTTCCTCCTGGCACACGCTCTGACCCTGTGCTCTGTCTTGTACTTAGTTGTGCCTCCTGGCACACACTCTGATCCTGTGCTCTGTCTTATACTCAGTTGTGCCTACTGGCACACACTCGGAACCTGTGCCTTTTCTCATACTCAGTTGTGCCTCCTGGCACATGCTCTGATCCAGTACTCTGTCTCTTACTCAGTTGTGCCTCCTAGCACACGTTCCAATCCTGCACTCTGTCTTATGCTCAGTTGTGCCCTCTGGCACACACCCTGCTCCTGTACTCTGTTACACCTCCTGGCACACCTGCTGCCTGACTCAGTGCTCTGATGTGCTCCTTGCACGCATCCTGCTTCACTCACACCCGGGCGTACGAAGTCTCTGTATACCACGTGTTCCCGTGTCCACGCTTTACACGTTCCTGCAGACACACTCACCCACTCGTGTCTCCTGTGAGCCGGCCGCCTGGTGCCAGCAGTCGTGGTACCTCACCCCCTGGGGCTTGCACCTGACACTCCCTGTATAGGGAGTGGTCTTCACTAGGTCAGCTCGCCCTGGGAGGGTTGGTGCCACGACCCAGAGGGTCCACTCCAGGAGTCGTCACAACCAGCTGATGGTGCTGGAACCCGGAGGGGCAGCAGAAGGAACAAGAGCCAATGGCACAACCGTGGACCAGCTGACGGTGCTGGAACATGGTTACTAAGCAGGAGGTACCTGTGCTTCAAAGAACTACCAAGGACAAGCAGACGTTGCTGGAACTCGGATACCGAGAAGGAGGCACCTAGGCCAAGGGCTCTGCCGAGAACCAGCTGATGGTGCTGGAACCCGGATGGGTAGCACAAGGTACCCATAATCAACAAAGTTGCAAGGCCGCGAGCAGGACGCAGTTACCAAAACCCACAGTCAAACAGGGGGTGCTTGTCCTATTGGCACTACGGAACCAGCCTTTATTACCAGAACCCGCAGCCCACATAGGAAGCACCGAAAATGCAGGCACCATAGACTCGGCTAACCCGACCGCAACACGACAGGACAACTTATTGGTGGCAAAGTGACGTTGACACTACCCAGAAATAGCAGGCGTGCTGGAACCAGGCTGGGCAGGAGGGAGTGCCTGTGCCAAAGAGACTTCCAAGAACCAGCTGACGGTGCTGGAACCCAGCATGGCAGCAGAAGGAACAACAGCCAATGGCACAACCGTGGACCAGCTGACAGTGCTGGAACACGGTTACCAAGCAGGAGGTACCTGTGCTAGAAAGCACTACCAAGGACCAGCAGATGTTGCTGGAACTCGGATACCAAGAAGGAGGCACCTAGGCCAAAGGCTCTGCCGAGAACAAGCTGACGGTGCTGGAACCCGGATGGGTAGCAGAAGCTGCAAGAGCAAATGAAACTAGCGAGGACCAGCTGATGGTGCTGGAACCCGGAGGGGCAGCAGAAGGAACAAGAGCCAATGCCACAACCGTGGACCAGCTGACGGTGCTGGAACATGGTTACTAAGCAGGAGGTACCTGTGCTACAAAGCATTACCAAGGACAAGCTGACGTTGCAGGAACTCGGATACCGAGAAGGAGGCACCTAGGCCAAAGGCTCTGCCGAGAACCAGCTGACGGTGCTGGAACCCGGATGGGTAGCACAAGGTACCCATAATCAACAAAGTTGCAAGGCCACGAGCAGGACGCAGTTACCGAAACCCACAGTCCAACAGGGGGTGCTTGTCCTATTGGCACTACGGAACCAGCCTTTATTACCAGAACCCGCAGCCCACATAGGAAGCACCGAAAATACAGGCACCATAGACTCGGCTAACCCGACCGCAACACGACACGACAATGTATTGGTGGCAAAGTGACGTTGACACTACCCGAAAACAGCAGGCGTGCTAGAACCAGGCAGGGCAGGAGGGGGTACTTGTTCCTGGGTTACAGGGGCTCTGTCACGTCAGTGGATCCCTTGATGTGTGTCCGGCAAGGTCTCCTGCTCTGTCCACATTCCCACTACTAGTAATGGGAATGTAGACAGAGCAGGAGACATTGCCGGACACACATCAGGGGATCCACTGACGTGACAGAGCCCCTGTAACCCAGGAACAAGTGTGGATTGTGCAGACGCCACTTCAGAGCAGCAGCTGGCGGGGATGGAGGCTAGGGGAAATACTAGAGACAGTGGAGCCAGAGGCCTAAGTGGAGCATGGTTAAAAATCAGTAGTAGTGTGACTGTGTAGGCAGCAGGAGACTTTGTCATCCAAACAGCAGAGGAGCAGATGGCGTTACTGAACCCCACTGACACCGGAGCGAGTGTTTCTATCTTTGCGGATGGCACTTCCAAGCAACAACTGGCTGTGTTGAAGCCCAGGATAAATCATGGAGCTGGCTGAGGCCAACTGGGAGCAAGTAGAAAATAAGATGTCGTGTGATTTGGGAGGCAGCAGGAGACATTGCCGTCTACACAGCAGGGGAACAGCAGACATTACAGAACACCACTAACACAGGAGCTTGTGTGTTTTTCTCAGTGAAGACGGCACTTCTGAACACCAACTGGCGTTGTTGGAGCCCAGGATGAAGCTTGGAGCAGGCTGAGGCCTGATATTTTAGGCATGTGGAGGCAGCAGGAGACATTGACGTCTACACAGCAGGGGAACAGCAGACATTACTGAACCCCACTAACACAGGAGCTAGTGTGTTTTTCTCTGTGAAGACGGCACTTCTGAACACCAACTGGCGTTGTTGGAGCCCTGGATGAAGCATGGAGCAGGCTGAGGCCTGATGTTTTTGGCATGTGGAGGCAGCAGGAGACATTTCCGTCTACACAGCAGGGGAATAGCAGACATTACTGAACCCCACTAACACAGGAGCTAGTGTGTTTTTCTCTGTGAAGACGGCACTTCTGAACACCAACTGGCGTTGTTGGAGCCCAGGATGAAGCATGGAGCAGGCTGAGGCCTGATGTTTTTGGCATGTGGAGGCAGCAGGAGACATTGACGTCTACACAGCAGGGGAACAGCAGACATTACTGAACCCCACTAACACAGGAGCTTGTGTACTTTTCTCTGTGAAGACGGCACTTCTGAACACCAACTGGCGTTGTTGGAGCCCAGGATAAAGCATGGAGCAGGCTGAGGCCTGATGTTTTTGGCATGTGGAGGCAACAGGAGACATTGCCGTCTACACAGCAGGGGAACAGCAGACATTACTGAACTCCACTAACACAGGAGCTAGTGTGTTTTTCTCTGTGAAGACGGCACTTCTGAACACCAACTGGCATTGTTGGAGCCCAGGATAAAGCATGGAGCAGGCTGAGGCCTGATGTTTTTGGCATGTGGAGGCAGCAGGAGACATTGCCGTCTACACAGCAGGGGAACAGCAGACATTACTGAACCCCACTAACATAGGAGCTTGTGTGTTTTTCTCTGTGAAGATGGCACTTCTGAACACCAACTGGCGTTGTTGGAGCACAGGATCAATCATGCAGCAGGCGGAGGCGAACTTGCAGCAGGTTTTATATAGGTTGTAGACTACTACTGATTGTAACCGTGCTCCACTATGGCCTCTGGCTCCACTGTCTCTAGTATTTCTCCTGGCCTCCAATCCCACCAGTTACAGCTCTGAAGTGGCGTCTGCACAATCCACACTTGTTCCTGTGTAACTGGGGCTCAGTCACGTCAGTTGATCCCCTGATGTGTGTCCGGCAAGGTCTCCTGCTCTGTCCTCATTCACACTACTAGTAATGGGAATGTGGACAGAGCAGGAGACATTGCCGGACACATATCAGGGGATCAACTGACATGACTGAGCCCCAGTAACACAGGAACAAGTGTGGATTGTGCAGATGCCACTTCAGAGCAGCAACTGGCGGGGTTGGAGGGCAGGGGAAAAACTAGAGACAGTGGAGCCACAGGCCTAAGTGGAGCACGGTTAAAAATCAGTAGTAGTTTGAATGTGGATGGAGCAGGAGACTTTGCCGTCCGCACAGCAGGGAAGCAGCTGGCATTAATGAACCCCACTAACACAGGAGCTAGTGTTTTTTTCTGTGCAGAAGACACTTCTGAGGGACAACTGGCTGTGTTGAAGCCCAGGGATTATAGTTCAGGTGGTAGAAACATGAACACAACAGGAGACCTGGATACTGTTGCCAACCAATTATTTATTCGGGAAGAGGACTGGCAAATTCTGGCGAGATCCAGGCCTTGTTCATTTTCAGAAAAGTAAGCCGGTCAACGTTATCGGAAGATAGTCGCGTGCGACGGTCTGTTAGTACACCACCTGTGGCACTAAAGACGCGTTCCGATAATGCACTGGCAGCAGGGCAAGCCAGCACCTCCAATGCATACTGGCTAAGCTCTGGCCATGTATCCAGCTTAGAGACCCAAAACTAGAAGTGGGAAGAGCTGTTATGATGAGTCACCGAAGGAGGAAAAAACAAAATACTAGCTAAGTCCAGAAAAACCAGAGAGGTTGGCAGCTATCGGATTGCAGACCCCTGAACCTATCCACAACAACTAGCAGTAGCCATGGGGGGTACCTACGGTGCCCTAGACCCCTCGATCACAGCCGGAGAACTACATAGCCTAAAGACAGAAAGGGGAAAAACTAAACTGCCCCAGAGCAGACCCCAAAGCAATAGGCAGCCCCCAACATATAATGACGGTGAAGCAAGATGAAAACACTAACACAGATAGAAAGATAGGTTGAGCAAATGATGGGGCCCAAGCTAACTAAGTAGGACAGGATAGGAAAACTGCTGTCTGCCATCCGCAAAAACCCTATCCAAAATGAGCCAACCGACTGATAGGAAAAACAGGCCCTGAAGTCGCTAGGCTTCAAAAGACTATATCAGCACTCAGGTATATTCTGAAGGCAGAGCAAAAGATCAACAGATCAGAGACAAAAATGGAATTCAGCTCACCCCCAGCCAGGGATGGCAGAACTCCCAAAGAACAAGGCAAAACAAAAACAAAACTGAAGAGTACAAAGCAGAGAAGAAAAACTTAGCTTTGAGACGCAGGAATCAAACTGGTCTCCAAGAATCCAGCAGGATCACCAGCAAGGCAGAAGGGCGTCGGCTGCCTTATATCCAGTCCTCAATTCCAGCCACCCAGTCATCATCTAGCTGCCCAGGTGTTTGGTAATCAGCCTCACTACCTTCCTTCACCAGAGGAGGGAGTTCATCAGACCTCAGTGACGAAGGGGAAAATGAACTCACAACAGTACCTCCCCCTTGAGGAGGGGTCACCGAACCCTCATCCATGCCACCAGGGCGATCCGGGTGAGCCTGATGAAAGGCACGCACCAATCTTTCGGCATGAATATCAGAGGCAGAGACCCAGGAATTATCCTCCTGACCATAACCCTTCCACTTAACCAAATACTGGAGTCTCCGTCTAGCCAGACGGGAATCCAGTATCTTCTCTACCTCATATTCCATGTTACCTTCAACCAATATAGGGTCAGGAGGTGCCACCACAGGAACTACTGGTTCAACAAACCTCTTCAACAAGGACTTATGAAACACATTATGAATTTTAAATGTGACAGGAAGAGCCAACCGAAAAGAGACCGGATTAATAATCTCCAAAATCTTGTAAGGTCCAATAAATCTAGGCTTAAACTTAGGAGAAGCCACCTTCATAGCGATATTTTTTGATGACAACCAAACCATATCACCCACCTTAAACTGGGGACCAACGGTCCTACGCCGGTTGGAAAACCGCTGGGCCTTTTCCTGGGAGAGAGACAACTTATCCACTACTTGGTCCCAGATCTGGTGCATTCTCTCCACCACAGTGTCAACACCTGGGCAGGCAGAAGGCTCCACCTGCCCTGAAGAAAATCGAGGGTGAAACCCAAAGTTACATAAAAAAGGTGACATCAAAGTGGCAGAACTAGCTCTATTATTTAAAGCAAATTCGGCCAAGGGCAAAAATGAAACCCAATCATCCTGATCGGCAGAAATAAAATATCTCAAATACGACTCCAAAGTCTGGTTTGTTCTCTCCGTCTGGCAATTGGTCTGAGGGTGAAACGCAGAGGAGAAGGACAACTGAATTCCCAGCTTGGAACAGAAAGTCCTCCAAAATCTAGACACAAACTGAACTCCTCTGTCAGATACAATGTTCTCAGGAATCCCGTGCAAGCGAACCACCTGTTGCAAAAACAAGGACACCAACTCAGAGGAAGATGGCAACTTAGGGAGTGGTACAAGATGGACCATCTTAGAGAATCTATCACAAATCACCCAAATAACAGTCATTCTCTGAGAGACAGGCATATCAGAGATAAAATCCATTGAAATATGGGTCCATGGCCTCCTGGGCACCGGCAAAGGCATCAACAAGCCACTAGAGCGAGAACAAGGTTTAGACCGGGAGCAAGTCCCACAGGACTGCACAAAATTCCTGACATCATGAGACAAGGCGGGCCACCAAAAAGACCGACTCACCAGATCTCTAGTACCAAAAATACCTGGATGACCAGCCAATGCAGAGCAATGAACCTCAGACATCACTCTCTTCCTCCACTGGTCATGAACATACAACTTTCCACTGGGACAACGCTCAGGTTTGTCCTCCTGAAACTCTTCCAGAGCACGTCTCAAATCGGGCGAGATGGCAGAAA
Source organism: Dendrobates tinctorius (assembly GCF_039654945.1). Lineage (NCBI taxonomy): Eukaryota > Metazoa > Chordata > Amphibia > Anura > Dendrobatidae > Dendrobates > Dendrobates tinctorius. The sequence continues at coordinate 3,897,436 of NW_027361738.1, read as the reverse complement.
TAACTACCCCCTCGCCTAAGATGGTAGCAGGCTTAGTCACAACAGGAGAATCAGCAAAGAAACTCCTAGAGAGGGCGTCTGCCTTGACATTCTTAGTGCCCGGAAGAAAAGAGACCACAAAATCAAAACGTGTGAAAAACAAGGCCCACCTAGCCTGTCTAGGATTCAAGCGCTTGGCCGACTCCAGGTAAATCAAATTCTTGTGGTCAGTAAGGACCACGACTTGGTGTTTGGCTCCCTCCAACCAATGTCTCCACTCCTCAAATGCCCATTTCATGGCCAACAGTTCCCGATTCCCCACATCATAGTTACGTTCGGATGGGGAGAACTTTCGGGAAAAGAAAGCGCAAGCATTCATTTTAGATATCACAGGATCTTTTTGGGACAACACCGCTCCTGCACCAATCTCAAAAGCGTCCACCTTCACCTTAAACGGGAGTGAGACATCAGGTTGCCGCAAAACCGGAGCAGAAGTGAATCTTCGCTTCAGCTCCTGAAAGGAAGAAACAGCCTCCGGAGACCAATTCAGCACATCAGCACCCTTCCTAGTCAAATCCGTCAATGGCTTGGCAATACCAGAAAAATTAGCTATAAATTTCCGATAAAAATTAGCAAAACCCAAAAACTTCTGGAGAGCCTTCAAAGAAGTGGGTTGAACCCAATCATAAATGGCCTGTACCTTGGCCGTGTCCATTTCAATAGTTGACGGAGACAAAATAAATTCCAAAAATGAAATCCTCTGCACCCCAAAAAGGCATTTCGATCCCTTGACATACAGGGAATTCTCCCTCAAAATCCGGAACACAGTCCGAACATGTTCCACATGAGAGTCCCAATTCTTGGAGAAGATCAAAATATCATCGAGATAGATAATCAAAAATTTATCCACAAAGTCTCGGAATATATCGTTCATGAAGCACTGGAAGACAGAAGGGGCATTAGTGAGCCCAAAAGGCATCACCAAGTACTCAAAATGTCCCTCCGGAGTATTAAACGCCGTCTTCCATTCATCCCCACGCTTAATGCGAATAAGATTATACGCCCCCCTGAGGTCAAGCTTTGCAAACCAGCAAGCACCTTTAACTCTGGAGAATAGATCAGAAATCAGGGGTAACGGATACTGATATTTAACAGTAATTTTGTTGAGGGCACGATAGTCAATACAAGGCCTTAATGAACCATCCTTTTTAGCCACGAAAAAAAACCCAGCACCTAAGGGTGAAGAGGATGGTCTAATATGACCCTTCTCCAATGACTCCTTAATATACGATCGCATAGCCTCGTGCTCGGGTACAGATAAATTGAAAAACCGACCCTTGGGGAATTTACACCCCGGGTTCAGCTCAATTGCACATAACTCCTATGAGGAGGCAAAGACGCAGACTCATTCTCACTAAATACATCATAAAAGTCAGCCAAATAGTCAGGAACATCATGCCACTGGGGAGAGGTGGAGAAAACAGGAGCATCACTAAGGGCACACCGACAACCCCAACTCACCACAGACAAAGATTTCCAATCCAGAACTGGATTATGGATTTGCAACCAGGGAAACCCCAGAACAATGGTATCATGCAAATTATGCAACACCAAAAATCTGCAATTTTCTTGATGGTCTGGGGCGACCCGCATTACCACCTGGGTCCAAAACTGAGGTTTATTCTTCGCCAAAGGAGTAGCATCAAGACCCCTCAAAGGGATAGGCGTCCGCAGAGGTGTCATAGGAAATCCACAACGTTTAGCAAAATCCAAGTCCATCAGGTTCAGAGCTGCTCCCGAATCCACAAAAGCCATGGCGGAAAATGTGGACAGGGAGCAGATCAGAGTAATTGCCAGAAGAAACTTAGGTTGAACACCACCCACAGAAAACGTGTGTGCACAACGTTTCTCTCGTTTAGGGCAGACAGAAATAATATGTGAGGCATCTCCAAAAAAAACACACCTTATTACGCCTTCTGAACTCCTGACGTTGTGCCCTAGACAAAACTCGATCACATTGCATAGGTTCAGACATTTGTTTGCTACCTTGGATCTAATCCTTATAAACAGGGAGGAAATGGTTGAGGAGGTAAAAGTGGCTGGGACCCTAGGAGGTAGCGACCATGCTATTTTAGAATTTTGGATAACTAGAGGCGGAAGACCTGTGAAGACTCAGACGTCAAGGTTAGATTTCAGAAAGGCAGATTTTAAGGGATTCAGAAAGAGAATTGGAGGGATCCAATGGCTGGATATCCTTAAAGACAAAAATGTCCAGGAAGGATGGGAAATCTTGAAAAATGAAATTCTCAAAGCACAGTTGTTAACAATTCCGAAAAGAGGGAAGAATAGGAAGCAGTTAAGGAAACCAGGATGGATGAACACAGAACTTAAGCACATGCTAAAAAGGAAGAAAAAAATGTTTATAAAATGGAAAGAGGGAGGCATATCTAAAGAAGAATATAATGCTGTCTGCAGAACCTGCAGGGCACAAATCAGATTAGCTAAAGCTGAAAATGAATTGAGGCTTGCAAGAGATGTCAAAAGCAATAATAAAGGATTTTGGGGATATGTCAAAAGTAAAAGAAAAGTCAAAGATGCTATAGGATTTTTACAGGATGAAAATGATGCAATGGTAAGACAGGATGTTGAGAAGGCTGAACTTTTAAATTCCTATTTTGCATCTGTTTTCTCTCAGAAAGGAAATGTAACATCAACTGTTATTCACTGTCCTATTAAGGGAATAGAAGAATCCAGGATATCTATAAACAGAAAGATAGTGAGGAAACACTTAGCTAGCCTAAATGAATTCAAGTCTCCAGGTCCAGATGAATTACACCCCAGAGTACTGAAGGAGATAGCAGAAGAAATTTTTGAACCCCTCTCTATAATCTTTGAAAATTCTTGGAGAACAGGAGAAGTGCCAGAAGACTGGAGAAGAGCAAATGTTGTTCCTATCTTCAAAAAGGGGAAGAATGTGGACCCAGGTAACTATAGGCCGGTGAGTCTGACTTCTATACCAGGAAAGATCTTTGAACAAATTATTAAACAACATGTATGTCAATACCTGGATAAGAATTAAGTGATTAAACAGAGTCAGCATGGGTTTGTAACTAATAAGTCATGTCAGACTAACTTAATTTCCTTCTATGACGGTATCACTGATTGGGTGGATCAAGGAAATGCTGTAGATATAGTATATCTTGACTTCAGCAAAGCATTTGACAAAGTCTCTCATACAATCCTTATTGAAAAAATGATTAAGTATGGAATGGACAAGGCAACTGTTAGGTGGATTCATAACTGGCTTAGTGATCGGACCCAAAGAGTGGTCGTAAATGGCTGCACATCCAGTTGGAAGAATGTCTCAAGTGGGGTACCACAGGGCTCTGTCCTGGGCCCTCTATTGTTCAACATCTTTATCAATGATTTAGATGAAGGCATTGAGGGTAAACTGATTAAATTTGCTGATGACACAAAGCTAGGAGGGATAGCTAATACTAGAGAAGAGAGAGAGAGGATTCAAAAAGATTTAAATAAACTGGAGAAGTGGGCAGCAACAAACAGAATGGTTTTTAACAGGGAGAAATGCAAAGTACTACATCTGGGCAATAAAAATGGAAAAAGCATATATAGAATGGGAGGAATAGGGCTAAGTGACAGCACATGTGAAAAAGACTTGGGTATACTAATAGATCACAGACTGAATATGAGTCAACAGTGTGATGCAGCAGCAAAAAAGGCAAATGCAATTCTAGGATGTATTAACAGAAGCATACAGTCTAGATCACGTGAAGTCATTATTTCCCTCTACTCCTCTTTGGTCAGACCTCATCTGGAATATTGTGTCCAGTTTTGGGCACCACATTTTAAAAAAGACATCAACAAACTGGAGCAAGTTCAGAAAAGAGCGACCAGAATGGTGACCGGTCTGCAAACCCTGTCTTATGAGGAAAGGTTGCAGGATTTGGGAATGTTTAGTTTGCAAAAGAGAAGACTGAGAGGAGACTTAATAGCTGTCTACAAATATCTAAAGGGCTGTCACATTGTAGAAGGATCAACTTTATTCTCATTTGCACAAGGAAAGACTAGAAGCAATGGGATGAAACTGAATGGGAGGAGACACAGATTAGATATTAGAAAAAACTTTTTGACAGTTAGAGTGATCAATGAGTGGAACAGGCTGCCACGAGAAGTGGTGAGTTCTCCTTCAATGGAAGTCTTCAAACAGAGGCTGGACAGACATCTGACTGGGATGATTTAGCGAATCCTGCTTTGAGCAGGGGGTTGGACCAGATGGCCCAGGAGGTCCCTTCCAACTCTACGATTCTATGATTCTATGATTCTATGATTCAACAGGTGGCAACATCTTTCGTGTAGTTTTGTGTTCACGTAAACGCCGATCAACCTGAATGGCTAATGACATAGAATCGTCAAGACCAGAGGAAACAGGAAATCCCACCATAGTATCTTTTACAGTTTCTGACAAACCCTTCCGAAAGAGGGCTGCCAAGGCACCATCATTTCAGGTAGTAAGGACCGCCCACTTTCGGAATTTTTCACAGTACAACTCTGCCGAATCCCGACCCTGGCTTAATGCCAACAGGGTCTTTTCAGCCTGATCAGTAGCATTAGGTTCATCATACAACAACCCCAAGGCTTGAAAAAATGCGTTCACATTATTCAGAATAGGATAATCAGGTTTCAAAGAAAATGCCCAATCCTGGGGATCGCCGTGCAGCAAAGAGATGACAATCTTAACCTGCTGCGCGGAGTTCCCCGACGAGTTAGGCTTCAAGGCAAAAAATAATTTACAATTATTCTTGAAATTCAAGAATTTAGACCTATCCCCAAAAAACACATCAGGAGAATCTTTGGTTCAGCAGCATGTGAATGAGCAAGATAGGCGGAAACTCCCCGCACTTCAGCAGCGAGCTGCTCCACACGATCAGACAATTGCTTCATCTCCATTGAGAGAAAAATTCCCCCTACGGCCTCAGAGATATAGAGGAAAAAATATGCACAAAAAAAAAAAATTCTGACACACTTTTTTTTTTTTTTTTTTTTTACAATTCTCTCCTGCTATTGAGTACCCTAGGATCTGCGGTATGGCTGGTGATTCTGTTATGATGAGTCACCGAAGGAGGAAAAAACAAAATACTAGCTGAGTCCAGAAAAGCCAGAGAGGTTGGCAGCTATCGGATTGCAGACCCCTGAACCTATCCACAACAACTAGCAGTAGCCATGGGGGGTTCCTACGATGCCCTAGACCCCTCGATCACAGCCGGAGAACTACATAGCCTAAAGACAGAAAGGGGAAAAACTAAACTGCCCCAGAGCAGACCCCAAAGCAATAGGCAGCCCCCAACATATAATGACGGTGAAGCAAGATGAAAACACTAACACAGATAGAAAGATAGGTTGAGCAAATGATGGGGCCCAAGCTAACTAAATAGGACAGGATAGGAAAGCTGCTGTCTGCCATCCGCAAAAACCCTATCCAAAATGAGCCAACCGACTGATAGGAAAAACAGGCCCTGAAGTCGCTAGGCTTCAAAAGACTATATCAGCACTCAGGTATATTCTGAAGACAGAGCAAAAGATCAACAGATCAGAGACAAAAATGGAATTCAGCTCACCCCCAGCCAGGGATGGCAGAACTCCCAAAGAACAAGGCAAAACAAAAACAAAATTGAAGAGTACAAAGCAGAGCAGAAAAACTTAGTTTTGAGACGCAGGAATCAGACTGGTCTCCAAGAATCCAGCAGGATCACCAGCAAGGCAGAAGGGCGTCGGCTGCCTTATATCCAGTCCTCAATTCCAGCCACCCAGTCATCATCTAGCTGCCCAGGTGTTTGGTAATCAGCCTCACTACCTTCCTTCACTAGAGGAGGGAGTTCATCAGACCTCAATGGTGAAGGGAAAAATGAACTCACAACAAAGAGCCATCTGGGAGTACACTGACAGGGCAAGACATGTAGTCTGTCAACATCTGACGGAAACGTTGCCTCCTGCTGACTGGAGCCGTCTGTGATGGTGTAGACAACTGTGGCGGACACAACAAAACTTTGCCACATTTGGGCCATAGTGGTCTTGCCTTGTGCTGAGGCGCTGCCTCTGCTCCCTCTTTGTGCAGAGTTTCCTCCACTGCCTCGACGCACAGGGCTGCTTTGTAAAGCACTAGAACCACTGCTGTCGGGTGGAATGGAAAACATGATGACTGCACCAGTGTGTCTTGGTACTCCCGCAGTTTACGCTCCCGGGTCAACGGTGGTATGAGGCTTTGTGAGTTGTCCCGGTAGAGAGGATCTAGGAGGGTGTACACCCAATAATCAGTCGTGTTGAGAATGTGGTCGATGCGGTGGTCGTTTCTCAGGCACTGCAGCATGAAATTAACCATGTGCTGCAGACTCCCAACTGCCAAAGAAACGCTGTCCCCTGCTTGATGTGTCATCTTTGCCTGCTCTGCATCACCCCACCCTCGCTGTACATACTGACTAGAGGATTGTGTACCTTCCTCCTCTGGAGAGATGTCTTCCTCCTCCATCGACTCCTCCTCATCCTCCTCACAAAGTGTCCCCTGCCTAGGCCTTTGTGAGGAACCACGTAGCGCAGACTGTCCAGAAGCAGATGGCATTTGGGACTCCTCATCCTTCACCTCTTCCAAAACCTCCTCCCTTAGTGCTTGCAGTGTTTTTTGTAGCAGGCAGATAAGGGGGACAGTCATTCTGACTAGTGCATCATCTGCACTCGCTATCCGCGTGGAATCATCGAAGGCACGCAAAACGAGGCAGATGTCCTTCATAGAGGCCCACTCAGTGGTGCTGAAGTGTGACCGGCGCACAGTGCGACTTGTTTGCGCCTAATGCAGCTGGTACTCCATGACTGCTGCCTGCTGCTCACACAACCGCTCCAACATATGTAACGTTGAATTCCACCTTGTGGGTAGGTCACATATGATGCGATGTTCCGGAAGGCGTAATCGGCGCTGCAGAGCAGCAAGGCGCGATCTTGCCGTGCTGGAACAACGCAAGTGAGCGCACTCTATGTGGACTTTGTGCAGCAGTGCATCAAGATCCGGATAGTCCCTCAGAAAGCTCTGCACGACCAAGTTCAGCACATGTGCCAGACATGGGATGAAAGTGAGGTTGCCTAGGCCAAGAGCTGCCACCAGATTTCGGCCATTGTCACACACTACCAAGCCTGGCTGGAGATTCGCTGGCAGAAACCACACATCGCTCTCCTGCTTGATGGCATTCCAGAGCTCCTGCGCTGTGTGGCTTCGATTCCCCAATGAAATTAATTTGAGTATGGCCTGTTGATGTTTGGCCATGGCTGTGCTCATATCGGTTGTAACAGGCTCCTGCTGCGCTGTTTCTGAGGAACTTGAGTAGGAGGAGGAGTCAATGTGTACAGACTGGATTCCTGCAATCCGTGGAATTGGCAGAACACGTACAGCGCCACTCTCCATATCTGTACCCGGTTCCACAACATTGACCCAATGGGCAGTGAGGGAAAGGTATCGTCCCTGTCCATGGTTACTGGTCCACGCATCGGTGGTCAGGTGGACCTTGCTACTGACGGCATTTAGTAGCGCATGTTGTATTTTTCCCTCCACATGTTTTTGCAGGGCAGGGACGGCTCGCCTGCTGAAATAAAAGCGGCTCGGTACAGTGTATTGAGGGACTGCCAATGCCATCACGTCCCGGAAGGTGTCAGTCTCCACCAGCCTGAATGAGAGCATTTCAAGTGCCAGTAGTTTGGCAATGCCAGCATTCAGAGCCTGTGCTCGAGGATGGTTTGCCGAGTATGGCCGCCTTTTATCCCATGCCTGTGCTACCGATGGCTGTAGAGTGGCCTGGGAGTGTGAGGAGGACTGGGAACGTGGTGCTGTGGGTGGAAGTTCACTGGATCTCCGGACAACATTGCCAGAGGTTCTTCCTTGGCGATCCTGTGAGGAAGCCGAACCAGCTGTGTGTGAGCTGGAGGAAGAGGCCCCAACATGAGCTGAAGAGGTGGTAGGTGGTGCTGTACGTTGGCCTACGTCTTCAGTGTGTCTGTGTAACTCCACCTCGTGCTTGGTCCGCACATGTTTCCACATATTTGTGGTATTGAGGTTGCTGACATATTTCCCTCTTTTGACTTTCTGATGACACAGCTTGCATTTGACAAAGCAAATGTCATCTGCAACTGTGTCAAACAAGGACCATGCACTGCAAGTCTTTGGAGCGCTCGTTTTGCCTTTTGAAAGAGGAATGCTCCTACTGGGTGCCGAAGTGGAGGCTACAGGCAACCAAGTCTGCTCTCTCCCTCTCCCTCCTGTTTTGGCCATTCGGGGAATCTCTTCCTCAGAGCTGCTCCCACCACCTTCCTGTTCCTCACGCCATGATGGGTCAAGGACCTCATCATCTACACTCCCCTCTTCAAACACCTACTTCTCCTGGGTTGTCTCGCCAGCACCGTACGCACCAGAAAGTGGTAACTGAGTCTCATCATCATCTGATGCGTACTGAGGTGTGAACACTGCTGCTAGGCAAAAGAAAGCTACAGTGGTGGTTTATGTAGCCTGGGTAAAGCACAATATTTTTTTGAGAATCGCTATTTCTAACTGTCCCTCACAGTCTTCAACAGCAGCCTGTCCCTAACTGAATTCACAGCAGAGTGAACAGACATGGCGGCTGCGGCTTTTATAGTGCATCAAGACATCATTTCAGCAGCCAATCACAGCCATGCCAATAGTTAACATGCCTACATGCCTAACAGGATGTGCCCACACTTCTGAGGATTCCCATTGGCTAAATCAAATGGAGCGGGCTCATAGCATTATGGGAACTTCCGATTCCGGTATTCGATATGAAAAAAGTATCGGAACTAAATATCGGAATTCCGATACAGCGAATATCGGCCAATACCCGATACTTGCGGTATCGGAATGCTCAACACTATTCATGGCCCATGTGTTTACTATGTAACTATCCCCTTATACTATGACATTTTATGGTATTTTATTATGTCCAACTTGTTTGGTTTTCCTTTTATTCCGTAATTAAATAAAAACTTTTTAAGTCTTTATCAATTTGGACTTTATTTTGGTTTATTCATATCTAATTGAGAAGGTTTCTATTGTCTTTTATGAATATTCATATATGCTATCTGTGTATATAGTGAGTGATTCTCACTGATTGTTGGCTTGGAAGCACCAATTAGTCTGGATGAATTAGAGGAGGCTCTAGATTCTATGGCAGGGAATAAGACACCGGGGTCTGATGGGCTGCCTGTGGAGGTATATAAACAGTACTCAAATATAATGCTTCAACAGCTGTTGAAGGTGTTTGAGGCGGCTAGGGAAGATGGGCACTTGCCCTGGTCCTTGAATGAAGCAATCATAGTGGTGATCCCCAAGGCTGATAAGGATCCATGTCTTCCAGAGTCATACAGGCCTATCCCCCTTTTAAACGTTGATGTCAAGATTTTTGCAAAGATTCTGGCGATGCGGCTGTCTAGAGTAATATCTAGTATTATTCATCCAGATCAAACTGGTTTTATGCCAGAGAAATCAACTGCAATTAATATCCGGCGGTTGTATCTAACTTTACAGATCCCATCTAAGGGAAAGGAACCCAGGGCTGTTGCATCTTTGGATGCTGCTAAAGCATTTGACAGCATCGAATGGCCACATCTGTGGGCTATATTAGCCAAGATGGGTTTCTATAAAAATTTTATTGCCTGGATACAGTTGCTGTATTCGTGTCCAGAGGCCAAAATTAGAATTAATGGGGAGATCTCAAATACAATTAACTTATACAGAGGGACCAGACAGGGGTGCCCTCTATCTCCCCTACTGTTTGCTCTGGCATTGAGCCCTTGGCAGTAGTAATTCGGGCGACACCTGAAATTAAGGGGTTTGGGTATGAGTCTTTGCAAGAAAAAATAGCTTTGTATGCTGATGACATGCTCTTGTTTTTGGGAGAGTGGCTATCTTCTCTGAGGGTGGCAATGAAGTCTTTGGATCCTTCGCAGTGATCTCTGGTTTATGTATTAACTGGGAGAAATCTTCAATTATGCCGGTGAGAGATGCTCCCGAGAACTCCTTGGAATTGGCCGGACAATTAAATGTAATCAAAGAGTTTAAATAATTGGGAATTCATATTGGATATAATATACAAAATTTTGAGCGTTTAAATATTACCCCGCTACTTGCTAAATTTCATCAAAAAATAAAGGACTGGTGCAAGTTACCACTGAGTATGGTGGGAAGGGCAAACCTGGTAAAAATGGTTCTCATGCCACAAGCTTTGTATGCCCTCCACAATGCGCCCATTTGGATTCCTCGTCAAATCTTTTATCAGGTAAACAGAATATTTAAAGAGCTTATCTGGAAGAGGAGTGTTCCTAGAATTCGGTTGGAGGTTTTGCATACATCTAAAGAACTGGGGGGATTAGCGATTCCTTACCCGTTTCTGTATTATCTTGCAGCGCAGTTGCAGCATTTCAGAGGATGGAGGAGGAGGATTCCTTCATGTGAAGTTCCTCGGGATGTATGCTTACATGCGTATTGGGAAGGGACTTACTGGTGCAGGCGCTAGACTCAATGCGGTTCCGTCAGGGTCAAGCTATCAATAGTCCGATAATGAAGTGCATGGATAAGGTATGGAACACGGCCAAAGAAATATTGGGTATACAGGGAGTCACAGCGCATTCCCTGATCTGGAGAAACTTGACATGTACAGAGCTAAAGAAATTAGAGGGTTTGAGCTATGGGAGAGGAGAGGGCTTAAACTAGTATCACAGCTTTATTCGGAAGGGGAGTTTCGATCTTTTGAGGATCTCAAACAGACATTTTCCATCCTTAATAAAAGATTTTTTCAGTGTCTCCAGCTGAGACATGCTTGTGAAGCACAACAGCGACTCGCTCCACTAGGTAATCCAGCTAAAACTCCGCTGTTGGATAGAGTAGTGATGGGAGGAGGATCAAGAGGTATTATATCCATGATATATGCAACCATGTTGGAAAAGAGAGTGGCAAGTTTGGAGATGCTGAAGAATAAGTGGCAAGTTGATGTAGGTGATTTAACAGATGATGAATGGGAGGATGCATTGCAAGAAGTCACGAAAGTCTCAGTTAGCGAGGCACAGAGAGTGTTGCATCTTTATTTGCTTCATCGAGTTTATCGAACCCCTGTATGGCTGTTGAAAATCGGCTATGCTAGGGAGGCAGATTGTTGGAAATGTGGAACGCCCAATGCGGATCTGATACACATGACCTGGAACTGTCCTCGGTTACGTAGGTTTTGGGGAGGTGTGAATGATTTACTTAATACTGTCTATCTATCAGGATCCTGACAGTGCCGGCGTACAGCCTCCGCTGAGCAGGGACTCACCCGCACTGTAGGGACCCCTGGGGACCAGGATAGCCAGAAAGTATAGGTGTACAGGACCTGAGTGATGAAGTTTAGCAAGCCGGCACGGGACCTACGGTCATGTGACTGCAAGGGGGAGGGGCTTAGCGTCCTGCTTTCAGAGAAGACAGAAAACTCAGAGTCGGGCAAAATGGAGGTCATTCACAGTACGGACAGCGAGGTACAGGAGGGTAAACAGACGGGAGGTCAGACAAAGCCAAAGGTCATACACAAGAGGGTGACGCGGTACCAAGGGGACGAGCAGAGAGAAGTCGGGTCACAAGCAGAAAGTCATACACGAGAGGTAGCGCAGTACAAGAAGGACAGGCAGAACTCGTAACAGGGACAGAACCGGATCAAAACCAAACAAGCAAGCAAGATATCAGGCACAAGGCACACGTACGCACAAGGTCAACTAACTCAGCCGAGGGCAGGAGTATAACTGACACCGGACCTAGGTCCAGTGAGCATTAAATAGCCGCCCTCTGCCAGGGAGAGGCGGAACAATTAACCCCCAGTCAGACCAGGACGGGCCAAAGCTAAACCCAGTACTGGATCATCATGACAGTACCCTCCTCTCAATGGGGGGCCACTGGACCCTCAGGTGTCTCAGGGTACTTGGCGTGAAAGGCCCGGACCAACCGATCCGCATGAACCGATCGAGCAGGAACCCACAAGCGTTCTTCAGAACCGTAGCCTTTCCAATGTACTAGATATTGAAGGGGACGATGGACCAACCTTGAGTCGACAATTCGTTCCACCTCGTACTCCGACTGCCCGGCTACCAAAACCGGTGTTGGGGAAGCTGATGATCCCTCCCCAGCGGACCTCACAGGTTTCAAAAGGGCCTTATGAAAAACATTTGGGATCCGCAGATATGGTGGGAGACGCAACCGAAAAGCCACCGGGTAGAGTTGAGCGAAACGGGTCGAAAAAATTCAAAAGTCGATGACTTTCGCCAAAGTAGGGTTTCATGAAATGAAACCCGACCTCAGCATGAGGTCGGCCACGAGGTCGGCGACTTTAGCGCCAAAGTCGCATTTCAAAACATGCTTCAGCGCCCTTTTTCAGCCAATGAGGAAGAACGGACACTGTGGGCAACGTGATGACATAGGCAGCGGTCCCCACCATCTTTGAGAAGGGCATGCAAGTGATTGGCTTGCTTTGGGGGGCGTCACAGGGGGTATAAAAGGGCGTGCACGCCGACCGCCATCTTACTTCTGCTGATCTCAGTATAGGGAGAGATGCTGCTGCTGCAGATTCTGTAGGGAGAGCGTTAGGCAGGGAAGAAGAAAAAAAATCAGCTGCTGCTGCTAGCGATTTTGACTGCACAACACACCAGTGCAGTGCAAGGGGAGGCTATATTTTGGTGGATCAGCTGCATTGCTGGTTTCACACTGCTTTGCAAACTGCTTTTTTAAAAGCAATCCTTTTTTTTTTGTCCTGGTGAGATACTGAGCGTGCATTTTTTCACACCGTACAGCGGTGTACGCTGCTCTCTCAGTACCGTGTAACGGCTGTTATCACGGCCACAGTGAAGCTAAGGGTGTGACTCTGTAAGGATAAGTCAAGGAGTTGTTCCGTTCTTACAGACCTACACTCTAGGGAGATTCCAATCCTGCCCTGTCCTATATAACATTTTTCACACCTGTCAAATTCATCCTGTCATACAGTGGTGTGATATACACTGGGCCTGACACAATACATCAGTGTCCAGAAGTGTGTAAGGACATTCCATTTCTCCCATCCTATATAACATTTTTCACACCTGCCAAATTCATCCTGTCATACAGCGGTGTGATATACATTGGGCCTCACACAATACATCAGTGTCCAGAAGTGTGTAAGGACAATCCATTTCTGCCGTCCTATGTCACATTTTTCACACCAGCCTAATTCAGTCTGTCATACAGCGGTGTGATATACACTGGCCTGACACAATACATCAGTGTCCAGAAGTGTGTAAGGACATTCCATTTCTCCCGTCATATGTCACATTTTACACACCAGCCAAATTCAGCCTGTCATACAGCGGTGTGATGTACACTGGCCTGACACAATACATCAGTGTCCAGAAGTGTGTAATGACATTCCATTTCTCCCGTCATATATCACATTTTACACACCAGCCAAATTCAGCCTGTCATACAGCGGTGTGATATACACTGGCCTGACACAATATATCAGTGTCCAGAAATGTGTAAGGACATTTCATTTCTCCCGTCACATATCACATTTTACACAACAGCCAAATTCAGCCTGTCATACAGCGGTGTGATATACATTGTGCCTCACACAATACATCAGTGTCCAGAAGAGTGTAAGGACAATCCATTTCTGCCGTCCTATGTCACATTTTTCACACCAGCCTAATTCAGTCTGTCATACAGAGGTGTGATATACATTGGGCCTCACACAATACATCAGTGTCCAGAAGTGTGTAAGGACATTCCATTTCTCCCGTCATATATCACATTTTACACACCAGCCAAATTCAGCCTGTCATACAGCGGTGTGATATATACTGGCCTGACACAATACATCAGTGTCCAGAAGTGTGTAAGGACATTCCATTTCTCCCGTCATATATCACATTTTACACACCAGCCAAATTCAGCCTGTCATACAGCGGTGTGATATACACTGGCCTGACACAATACATCAGTGTCCAAAAGTGGTAGGAGAATTAAATTCTCCCCTGTCCTATATACACCTTGTACCTTGTTTTACAGTTCCATATCGTTGGTGGAATTGTGGGTACATTTTTCAAAAAAATGAGGAAGTGTGGTGTAAGAGGCCGTGTTAGTGGGTGGGGGTTGCCAGCTGTTAATGATGGTGTTGGTGTTGGATCTGCTGGTAGTGGCAAAAGCAAAATAACACCTAATGCAGGAGGTGTTAAGCCTGCGTCATCGTCTGGCTCCACAAGGCCTCGAAGGCTCCCTTTTCTGGGAGTAGGTAAACCGCTTTTAAAGCCGGAGCTTCAGGAACAAGTTTTGGCCTACATTGCTGACTCGGCCTCCAGCTCTATCGCCTCCTCTTCTGAACTTGTAAAAAATAAAAGCACTGAGTCGTCTTTGGAGGCTCATGGTCATGATCCACACCTTTCTTTGTGTCCTTCACCCCAAACAAATTTGAAGGATGCGGCAGGCCACACAACAGATTACTCCATGGAGCTGTTTTCACATACCATGCCTGGGTTATCAAGTGAAATGGTGAATTACCCAGGCCAAGATGAATCTGACATGGAGTGCACTGATGCACAGCCACTGATAGATGATTCTGCTGGTACATTCACTCAGAGCACCACATGTTCCTCGCAGTGTACTGAACCAGATTCTGACCCTGATGAAGCTCAGGTGCCCCTTCCCGCATACTATACCACCATACACGGTGACACAGAGGAAGGTGCACACGACATTGAAGAGGAGGTGATGGATGACCCAGTTGTTGACCCAGATTGGCATCCATTGGGGGAAGAGGGTGCCGCTGCCAATAGCTCCGAAGAGGAGGAGGAGCATCTGCAGCAGGCATCAACATCGCAACAGCTGTTATCTGGCAGGCACGGAGCAGTCCAAAAACGGGTTACAAAAAGCCAAAAAGTTGCTGGACTGCTTGTCCAGACGGTCAAAATAGCACAGCGTGCAAGGACGCAAAATGTCTTCCATAGTAGGAAGAGTGCAGTGTGGCATTTTTTTGAACAAAATCCTAATGATCAGGCCAAGGTTATCTGTAAGAAGTGCGCAAAGACCTTTAGCCGAGGGAAAAATCTGAAAAATTTAAATACTAGTTGCATGCTTAGACATTTAACCACCATGCACTTGCAAGCGTGGACGGAACACCAAACCTCAAGTACCACATGTGCAAATGCTCCCAAAGAAGGTAGTCAGCAACGCTACATTGTTTCCCCCACTGTAAGCCCACCGGTTAGCACAGCAGCAAATGTTGAGGTGTCGTTGCAAGGCCAAAGCTGTCAGGGAATCACAATGTTATATCAACGAAAGACTGAATCTAGGCCATCAGAAAGAACACCAACTCCATCACCATCATCAACCCTCTCACAGTCCGCCCTGTCCACCGCTAGTTCCACCATAGGCATCTCTCAAGTCCAGCTCACCCTGCCAGAGACTATGAGTAGGACAAGAAAGTACTCATGCTCTCATCCGCGTACACTGGGTTTCAACGCCCACATTGTCAAACTAATCTCTCGAGATGATGCCCTATCGGTTGGTGGAAAGCGCAGCTTTCCTCGAACTCATGGCCTACGCAGTACCACGCTATGAACTACCCAGTCGCCACTTCTTTTCTTGCAAAGCCATCCCAGCCCTCCACCTTCATGTGAAGGACCGCATTGTCCATGCACTCAAGCAATCAGTGAGTGGAAAGGTGCATCTCACAACTGATGCATGGTCCAGTAGGCATGGCCAGAGCCGTTACGTGTCCATCACTGCGCACTGGGTTAATGTGGTGGATTCAGGGTCCACAGAGGACAGCGGTGGTGGGACTGTGCTGCCTAGCCCACGGTATAGGAAACAGTTGGCTGTAGGCGTTCGACCCTCCTCCTCCTACTCCTCTAGAAGCGAAAGCTCGTCCCCAGAGTGCAGTCGCAGCAGCACTCCATCCGCAGCTGCCAGTGTTGCACACGAGGTGTCCCCCTATCGATCAGCTAGTGGAAAGCATCAGCAGGCTGTGTTGAAGATGATGTGTTTGGGCGACAGACACACCGCGGAGGTACTGGCCGACTACTTTCAGCAACAAACTGAGTCATGGCTGGGCAGTCTACATCTTGAGGCAGGCAAGGTAGTCAGCGATAACGGCCGTAATTTTGTGGCTGCCATAGCCCTTTCAAAACTCAGACACATACCTTGCTTGGCTCACACCTTGAACCTGGTGGTGCAGTGCTCCCTCAATAATTATCCAGAGTTAACAGGCCTGCTCCAGAAGGTTCGAAAACTGTGCTCGCACATCCGCCGGTCGCCCGTACACTCCAGTCGTATGCAGAAGCTGCAGTGATTGCTACACCTTCCCAAGCACCGGCTAATTATCGACGTTGCAACAAGGTGGAACTCCACCCTGCACATGGTTGAGCGGCTGTGCGAACAGAGGCAGGCTGTAATGCATTTGTGGGAGGATACCCGGACAGGCACTTTGAGGGCAGACATGGAGTTGACAGGTGTGCAGTGGTCAAAGCTGAAAGACCTCTGTAAAGTCCTTCAGTGTTTTGAGGAATGCACACGGCTGGTAAGCGCAGACGACGCCATCATAAGCATGAGCATCCCACTTATGCGTCTGCTCTTGCAAACTTTGACGCACATTAAGGAGCAGGCGTCTGCAGCCGAGGTTGAGGAGGAGGAAATCCTTGATGACAGTCAGCCATTGTCTGCTCCGGGACCTCTCCTGGACGAGGTGGAGGAAGAAGAGGAAGAGGAGGAGGAGGGTGATG
This sequence comes from Dendrobates tinctorius, assembly GCF_039654945.1. NCBI lineage: Eukaryota > Metazoa > Chordata > Amphibia > Anura > Dendrobatidae > Dendrobates > Dendrobates tinctorius. The sequence goes on along the minus strand of NW_027361738.1, from coordinate 3,880,621 downwards.
ATGGGGATGATTATTTAGGGGAGGAGGATGCTTCTCGTGTGTCCAGAGAAAATGTTGGCGTGGCAAGGTCTGGTACAGGGTTTGTGCGTGACTGGAGGGATGTGGATTTGCCAGAAAGTGCTCCTCCACCAAGCAGTCGCACTGCATCATTGACACCGGGAACATTGGCCCACATGTCAGATTATGCCTTGCAGATCCTAAAAAGGGACCCCCGCATTGCCAAAATGATGAACGATGACGACTACTGGTTGGCCAGCATCCTGGATCCACGCTATAAAGGCAAATTCCAAAATATCTTGCCACAGGAGAACCTTGACCTAATATTGGCTAACAAACAAGCTACTCTGGTAAACCGGTTGGTTGAGGCATTCCCAGCACACAGCAGCGGAGATGGTTCTCACACGAGCCGTAGGGGCCAGGGGCAGCTTGGAAGAGGTGTTCGTGGTGCACACATCAGAAGTGGCGTTGGAGACAGGGGTTTCATGACCATGTTGTGGACTGATTCTTCAAGTCCCGCTCACACGACTGGTAATACTGCATCGATGGAAAGTGACAAAAGACAGCACTTGTCAACTATGGTTACAAACTACTTTTCCTCCCATGTCGATGTTCTCCCTCACAGGTCATTCCCCTTTGACTATTGGGCCGCTAAACTGGACACCTGGCCTGAATTGGCACAAAAAGCGCTACAGGAGCTCGCTTGACAAGCTGCAAGTGTGCTATCGGAAAGAGTCTTCAGTGCTGCTGGATCAATCCTGACAGAAAAAAGGACCCATCTGTCGACCCAAAATGTGGATGATCTAACCTTCATTAAAATGAACCATGCATGGGCTTCCAAGGATTTTGTCCCACCTTCCCCTGATGACACATAGGTTGACAGAAAAATGGCTTGCTTTGGTGCTCCTCTTCCTGGGACTTGAACAATTTCTCCTTTTGCATCAGCTCAATGTCCAACATCAACATATGCCACTTTCTAAAACTCCCTAACTGTGCTGCCTCCCCCCCATGGCCGGGGTCACCACCTAGCGCATGAGACCGTGCGAGTGCCGTTGCCCTGGACAGGTGGGTAGGCCGACTCTTGGGCGCGGGCACTGGCACAGGGTCCCTCATAGTGCAATCAAGTGTCTCTGACGGTGGTGGTGCACACCCGCCGTCAGACACACCGCCGTACTATGAGGGGCCAAGTGCCAGTACCGACGCCCACGAGTGGGCCCCCCTTGCTTGGGCAGGGCCCCAGCATTTGCAATCTTTACCTCTCCCTGCTCCTCCGCTGTGTAGTCTGGGCCGTCAAATCCATACTGGGCCTGACACCGTCTGAGCCTGCCTCCTGATCTATAGACATATATTTTGAATGTGTACACTATGCTATCCATACATGTTATCCGGTGATACGGTACCCTTTCTCACCTTTGTGCAATCACGTGTAATCCATACTGGGCCTGACACCGTCTGAGCCTGCCTCCTGATCTATAGACATATATTTTGAATGTGTACACTATGCTATCCATACATGTTATCCGGTGATACGGTACCCTTTCTCACCTTTGTGCAATCACGTGTAATCTATACTGGGCCTGACACTGTCTGAGCCTGCCTCCTGATCTATAGACATATATTTTGAATGTGTACACTATGCTATCCATACATGTTATCCGGTGATACGGTACCCTTTCTCACCTTTGTGCAATCACGTGTAATCCATACAGGGCCTGAGAGCGGCTGGCGAGCTGTTAAGCAAGCTACAGCACCTGTGGTTTGGACACGTAAGTTTTTCATTTTCTCAGGAATGATGGTTAGGCCTAATTCCGGAACTGCGGTTATTGGGAAATCATCGTTCGCTGGTAATAATTGTAATCCCAGATCCCCATCACTAACGGTGTTCAGCGGGTTATCTGCACCTGTAAGCGACAAACGCTGGCCCTTTCAGTGTAGCGCACATGCAGCCACGGACATGTAAGGGCATGACACACCAGTTATTGGCCAATCTCACGTGCCAGAGCCTCGCATGTCCCTCTAGTAAGCCGGACTCAGACCGTGGGACATGACGGAGTCTCCTTCGTTAACGGAATTAAGCTTGCAATGTGTGCATCTTTTTTGTTGCTGGATGGTTGAGGTTGCCCGTGTTGAGTCAAATTACGCCGCAGGCTCCACTCCTGGTGGTGCCCTTCTGGACATTCCTTTAAGGTTCAGCTTTGCAACCATACTGCCCACGTAAATCAAACACTTTGCCTTCATGAACGCTGTTTGGAGGGTCGTGACTCATGGGAATAACGCCGTCCAATCAGTTAACCTGCTAGAGAGATCCTTCGTTGCTCCCAAGCATGACATCACACTCCCTAGGAGGACGGTAATGCCACTGTGGCGACCGTACTCCATGGGGCGACACAAGTGCCCTGATGCCCAGCCACTGCTCGATGAATCTGCTGGTACATTGACCCAGACCACTACATTCCCCTCGCACTCTACACAGCCTGAATCTGACCCTGATGAAACTCAGGTTACCCTTCCCATATACTGTTCCATCTTACACGGTGACAAAGAGGAAGCTGCAGATGAAAGTGCAGGTTCGGCCCACCCGCCGTCAGACACACCACCGTACTATCAGGGGCCCTGTGCCAGTGCTGTCGCCAACGAGTGGGGCCCCCCTGCTTGCTCAGGATCACAGCACTTGCAAGGTTGAAATACTGTGCAGTGAGATGGAAGATGGGGACGACGAGAAGTCCAGACTAGTACAGGGATTCCCTAGCGAGGAGACTTATTTCATTGTTTTCAATGTTGGGACAGCAAGTTTTGGGGAGCACTATACTCTGGAGAATGATAGATGGGGCCCACCATACACTGGAACATTCCAAAGGTGGACATCAGACACTGGATTTACAGGGCCCATTATACACTAGAGCATTAGAAATGGGGCCCATTATGTATGGAGCATTATTTGGGCCCATAAGACAGTGGAGCTTCATCCAGTGGGACCAACATATACTGTAGCATTATTTGGAGCTCATCATATACTGTTTCAAACATTATATGGGACCAATGATTCTGTATGGAGAAATAGATGGGCCTCGTCATGAGATGTAAAAAGTGAAGTATTTTCCTTTGTAGTATACCACTATTTCTCTGCCGTATCGGAGCAGCATGAGTTGTGGTATGTGTTAAAGGGGCGCTCTTAAGCCCAGGGCACATGAAAACCTGGAGCCAGCCCTACCCCCCCACAACTTTAGCCAAATAACCCCCATTTTTCAGTGCGTAACTAGTATTATGAAGTAAATAAAGGGTGACAAGCTTCAGTAATAAGAATGTATGCTTTTGGCATTCAAATGGACACTGTTGGTGTGTTTCCTGTCCTCCTCTCACTCCCGACTTTTCTTCCCCATTGACTTACATGCATTCTATGTGTCTATATCTATTTCATATCTGTTATAAACCCTGTCATAGGGCTCCATTATATGTCCATTTTGCAAGGCGGCAAGAAAATCTCGCCATACGAATGTCATACGGATTACATACGGATGCAGACATGCGCAAAATACGCAACCACACCTTGCTTAGGCTGGTTTCACATTTGCGTTTTTTTGCGCTGGAAAAAAACGCTTACGTGCGCATGCGTTTTTTCCCCTATATTTAACATGGGTGCGCATACCTGCGCGCTGGCATGCGCACGTATGCGATTTTCATGCGCTGCGTTTTTTTGGGGTGTGCGTTTGTATTTTCCAGACGCAGCATGTTGCATTTTTTGGCCCTGCAAAAAAGCGCATGTGCACGTATGCGCACGTTTTGCGCTAAAAATGGCCATTATAGCCTATGGATGCGCATACGTGCGCACTGGCATGCGCATGTAAGCGTTTTTTTAGCGCTGCGTTTTTTTGGTGGTGTCCACTTGTTGTACTAGTTATAATCTTCTAAAGTCAAAAAAAAAAAGTCTATATAAAGGAGGTGCCTGCCAAAACTCTGCCACTACTACACTGACAGATTGGAGAGCAGACAGTCAACAAGGAACCCATCTTCTATCAGCGAAGAATGTGAGTATATTACATTATATGCCTGTCCTTTTAAATTATGTATGTACTAATGATTTTTATTATTTTTACATGCAGTATGTCTTCAGAATCCGAGTATTCCCCATCGCGGCAGGAATTGGCGCAAGCAGACCGTGAGGTGATTATTTTCGTGCATCTGGTAAGTATATCTGCAGCTTCTCCAAATCTCTTACGTTTTTTTCAACTTTTTTAAGACATCGTCATCATCATCTTCTGCGGACGGGACTAGTGAGGGCGAAGAGCAGGAGCAGCGAAGCCAAGTCCCGGTGGTGATACGGAATGTATGTATCAAATGATTTGTAATGTTCTTTATTTTTTATCTTCTATTTTTACTCTTTTTTATGTTTCTTTTTTTGTAACTTTTTATTCAATTTAAATTTGATTATTCTAATGAATGTGTTTTGTCTAGGTTCCACAACGGGATGAAGACGTCTACCTGGATAATGAGCAGCTCATCAGCCTGGTCCAGGAGCGTTCGCCGTTGTGGGACAGCCGTGACCGGCTGCACAAGGACATTGTGGTGACCCGGCGGCTATGGAATGAGGTGGCCGCAGCGTTGATGGATGGCTGGGACAGCGCCACAGCATCCTCCAAAAAGGCGTTTAGTGAGTATTTCCCTGCTCTGTATTGTGCCGCAGTGACTGTTGTCCTTGACGGCACTGTTGGGTTTCGTGCTAGGCATATTCTAGCAGGAAACCCAACAGTGTCATCGGGGTCTACAGTGACTGCTTTGAGTATTGTATTGCTACATTGTGCCGCAGTGACTGTTGTCCTTGACGGCACTGTTGGGTTTCGTGCTAGGTGTATTCTAGCAGGAAACCCAACAGTGTCATCGGGGTCTACAGTGACTGCTTTGAGTATTGTATTGCTACATTGTGCCGCAGTGACTGTTGTCCTTGACGGCACTGTTGGGTTTCGTGCTAGGTGTATTCTAGCAGGAAACCCAACAGTGTCATCGGGGTCTACAGTGACTGCTTTGAGTATTGTATTGCTACATTGTGCCGCAGTGACTGTTGTCCTTGACGGCACTGTTGGGTTTCGTGCTAGGTGTATTCTAGCAGGAAACCCAACAGTGTCATCGGGGTCTACAGTGACTGCTTTGAGTATTGTATTGCTACATTGTGCCGCAGTGACTGTTGTCCTTGACGGCACTGTTGGGTTTCGTGCTAGGTGTATTCTAGCATGAAACCCAACAGTGTCATCGGGGTCTACAGTGACTGCTTTGAGTATTGTATTGCTATATTGTGCCGCATTGACTGTTGTCCTTGACGGCACTGTTTTTTTTTTAACAACAGTGGACAAAGTCCGAACACGTTGGCGTTCGATCAAGGACCGCTTCAACAGTGATGTTCGTGCTGAGGGCCAGGTTCGCAGTGGATCTGCGTCAAGGACCAGAACTAGATACCGTCACTATCACGCGTTGCAGTTCCTAAGACCGGTCCTTGCCACGAGATCGTAAGTATTATAAATTTTGGGTTTTTATTTTTATTAATCTGTGTTTTTCTAATCCACAGCTGATGCTTCTTGTAAAGGCATGGTAGTAATGATTTTCCTTTCTTCCACAGCACCTGGAGCAGCACCCTGCAACCTGGCCCTGGAGCGGTCCTTCCTCGGACGTCCTCTGACCCGTCCCAGCCATCCGACAGCCAGGAAGCACCTTGCAGGTCAACCACACACACAGCTGGTGACCAGGAAGCTGGGCCATCAGGTGTTCCCCTGTCCCAGGTCTCTGCCACTGGTTATGCGGGCACTACCCGCCAGCGGCAGAGGGCCTTGGACCGGAATGTCTTGCCCGAGTTTATGCATTTGAGCGAGGCCTTTAATTCCAGCCTCAAGTCACTGTCCGACAGAGTTGAAAGCGGTTTTGCACTCATGGAACGTGGTTTTAACCACTTTGAACACCGCTTCAATTCTGTAGAACAGCGCCTTGACTGTCTGGAGGCCGACCTCAACAGACCAGCACACCATTTTTTTAGTAAGATTGAAAAGGGCATGGCGGAACACCTTAGTCCTGAGCAACAGCTGAATGTGCTGCAGGCCTGCAACAATGCTTTCTTGCAGGCTATGCAGCATAATCGGTACGGTCAGCAGTCAGTGGTGTCATTTCCACCTGTGCCACCATTGACTCGCTTCACCTCACTACCGACTTGTGCTGCATACCACTGCACGGACACCTCTATTCAAAGCCAGGACACCCACCGTTACACCACCACAAGTCTGAGTGCAGCTGGTCACTTCACCGACACCACCATGGCAAGCGCTGCTCCTGTCTGGAGCACCACCGCCACTCCCATGCATGCGTGGAGCTCAGCCACCACTAGGCAAACATGGAACAGCCCTGCCGCTACAACAACATGTAGTAGCCCTGCCACCACCACTCTGCAAACCTGGACCATCACTGCCGCCACCAGTCCTCCTGCAAGGACGAGCACTGCCAACGAAGAACAGCAGCAGCAGCCACCTCAGCAGCAGCAGCCACCTCAGCAGCAGCCACCTCAGCAGCAGCAGCAGCCACCTCAGCCGCAGCAGCAGCCACCTCAGCAGCAGCAGCAACCACCTCAGCAGCAGCAGCAGCCACCTCAGCAGCAGCAGCAGCCACCTCAGCAGCAGCCGCCACCTCAGCAGCAGCAGCAGCCACCTCAGCAGCAGCAGCAGCCACACCAGCAGACGGGGGACATACATTCAATATTTGCCCCTAGTTCAAGGCGAAATCTATCAAGGCGGGCATTGGGCCAAAGTCGGTCCAGGCACACAAGCCTACGGCGACATGCCATTACAACTAATGTACCTGAACAGATTTCCTCTCCTCCAAGTGTTCCTAGTTTAATTCCCTTAACTGGACTACCTTCCCCCACAAGTTTTGTTGCCCCTTCCCCTCAAACACCGTCTTCAACTGCAAGTGTTGCATATTCCCTGCACACCCCCAAATTGAAACCATCTGCCCCCAAACGCCGGAAAAAATAATTTTTTGGTTTATTTTTGTGATTAAAAATAAATTTACATTTGTGGTTCACCATTACAAAGTTTCATTAATGTTGTTTGCGCCGCTCACACACACTGATGGGTAAATACATGTTAAAAACCAACCCAAGGCCTAGTATAGTCATATGTGAAATAACACGGACTAGTATAGTAATACCAAGGCCTAGTGTAATAACTCGAGTTTTACCAACTTGGATCTGGTTTCATGAAAAACAAACTGTTGAAACTTGTCTTAAAAATAAGTTTCTTTCTAGTTTCACCAGTTTGTTTTTTGTGAAACAAGATGCTAGTTGTTAAAAATCGAGTTATTACAGTAGGCCTTGGTATGACTATACTAGGCCGTGGTATTTCACATATTACTATACTACTAGCCCCAAGGCCTACTATACTCATATTTGAAATACCACGGCCTAGTGTAGTCATTACAAGGCCTAGTGTAATAACTCTAGTTTTACCAACTAGAATCTGGTTTCATGAAAAACAAACTGTTGAAACTTGTCAAGTTTCACCAGTTTGTTTTTCGTGAAACAAGATCCTAGTTGGTAAAAATCAAGTAGGCCTTGGTATTACTATACTAGGCCGTGGTATTTCACATATTACTATACTACTAGCCCCAAGGCCTACTATACTCATATTTGAAATACCACGGCCTAGTGTAGTCATTCCAAGGCCTAGTGTAATAACTCTAGTTTTACCAACTAGAATCTGGTTTCATGAAAAACAAACTGTTGAAACTTGTCTAAAAAATAAGTTTCTTTCTAGTTTCACCAGTTTGTTTTTTGTGAAACAAGATGCTAGTTGTTAAAAATCGAGTTATTACAGTAGGCCTTGGTATGACTATACTAGGCCGTGGTATTTCACATATTACTATACTACTAGCCCCAAGGCCTACTATACTCATATTTGAAATACCACGGCCTAGTGTAGTCATTACAAGGCCTAGTGTAATACTCGAGTTTTACCAACTAGAATCTGGTTTCATGAAAAACAAACTGTTGAAACTTGTCAAGTTTCACCAGTTTGTTTTTCGTGAAACAAGATCCTAGTTGGCAAAAATCGAGTAGGCCTTGGTATGACTATACTAGGCCGTGGTATTTCACATATGACTATACTAGTAGGCCCAAGGCCTACTATACTCATATTTGAAATACCACGGCCTAGTATAGTCATTCCAAGGCCTAGTGTAATAACTTGTAAGTTGGAATGGAGCAGATTACATTCATCCACTCAATGCTGACTTGTATTCCCCATGGACTTTCATTGGGGTTGGGTTTTGAGGGTTGTGTTTTGAGAAAATCACATACTTTTTTTTCAACTAGTTGCACAATTTTCTCTTGAAAAAAATTGGTTTCCCGATTCATGGCCTGCAGCTTTGCTCGTTCCAATATATTTTTATTTAATTGGAGTTTAAAAAATATAGTGCACTCAGTAATGGTATCAAATAAGGTTTTTTATTACCATAAACAAACAAAAACATTACACCATTTCATCTTGCCAGTGCACCCGTCCTACATCAGAAATAAAGTAGGCCGCAAATTGGTCCCTCATTTGGCCAACTTCAACGGATGACCTGAGAGTGTGCTGAGTGAATTCAGGCAATGGGTTAGGAGCATCATCGTCCAGTTCAAAGGTCGGGTGCTCTTTAGCCATCACAAAGTTATGTAGAACCACACAGGCCTTCACCACCTCATCGACTGTTTCAAGTTTAAGATTAATGGCCGTGCCCAGAATTCGCCATATGGAGACAAGAATCCCAAAAGCACACTCGACAGTTCTTCTGGCCCTGGTCAGCCTGTAATTAAATATTTTTTTGGTGTGGTCCAAGTCCCGGCTGGAGTAGGGTTTCAGTAAGTTTCCGCACATTTGAAAAGCCTCATCGCCAACCATTACAAAGGGCAGTGGCGGAGCTTCGGTGTGAGGAAGAGGCCGTGGCATAGGGAAATTAAATTGGTTGCCATACAACCTCCGGCCCATGTCTGAGTTTTTAAAAGCCTGTGAGTCATTACCACGGCCAAATGCTCCAATGTCCACTGCTACAAACATACATCCGGCATCCGCAATCGCCATGAGTACTATTGAAAAGTACTTTTTGTAATTATAGTACTCAGATCCCGTTCTTTGGGGTTTGATGATCCGTATGTGTTTACCATCAACAGCTCCCAAACAGTTGGGAAAATTGCATACTGTCCAGAATTTGTCAGCAATTTCCATCCACTTTTCAGCGGTGGGCAGGGGCATAAATTCTGGACAAAGAACATTCCAGAGAGCCCGGCAGGTGTCAGCAACAATTCCAGACAAGGTAGAGATTCCAATACGGTACTGGAAGTGTAGTGAAGATAGGGTTTCTCCAGTCGCCAGGAATCTGTGAGCAGACAAAGAAGTAAAATTAATATTTATGTATATTATTTTAAAAAACTATAAAATAAAATATTAGTACATTCACGAAAACTAATTACCCAAGGTTTTGAATACTAAATTTAAAAAAAAAAACATCAGACCGCACCCCTTGGTTTTTAAAACATACCGTAATGTCACCAGTAGCCGTTCCTCAGGAGGAATCGCACGACGGAGCTGTGTGTCCTGTCTCCGGATGGATTGTTGGACACGAGCAAGCAAATCCATGAAACTTTCGTGGGACATCCGGATATAATCTGTAAATTTCTCCGGGTTTGACTGGAGCTCGCTGTAGAGGGTGTGGTATGCCCCACGGCTCTCCCGGAGTTCAACAATCGGATGTATCCACATACGCCACCGTCTTCGCTGCCTCTCTCTCTTCCTTTGTTCATGGCAAGCAACTGCATACGCCTGAGCCATCGCGATGTCCAAATCCAAGTTGAAGTGAAAACTCTTCCAGCGCAGATCCATGGTCACGAGAAGAATCAAGCAAATGTGAAGAATACTGTAGACAGGGTCTATATATTAACATACCACACCCACAATGAAGTCCCATTGGTCTTGTGTGTTGTTGAATGGTTGTTTTTTCTTTTTTTTGGGGTTTTTCCAAAGTCTGTAAAAAAACGCAAATGCACAAAAAACGCATACAAACGCACAAAAACGCTGCGTTTTTTTCCTGCATGCGCATAAAAATGCTTGAAAAAAACGCAGCGTTTGTATGCATTTGTATGCGTTTTTTTTATGCGTTTTTTTGCGGGAAAAACGCGCAGCAAAAAAAAGCAAGTGTGAAACTAGCCTTACGGATGACATACCGAGCACTATTTAGGGGTCATTCATCCGTATTATGCATGTAAACTACTGACCGTATTTTGCGTCGGTTAGTGTGACCCCGGCCTTATGAAGAATCCAGAAGAGACTTTGATTTCTTTAAGAATTCTTGATGAATGCATACAAACAGCAGCAGGTAAAAAAGACTTTCTTCAGGCAGGCTGAAAACACATGTGCTTCTAATGAAGCCAAGATGGAGAATGAGACACAGGGAGAAGAAGAAGGAAGTGACATCACACCAGAAGAGGGAGACAGGGAGACAGAAGGCCCCCAAGTCTTAGGTGGGAATAAAGTGGTGACAGCTTCTTTTCCTCCAGGTTCTGCTGCAAGAACATCAGTATCCATACAACCTCGGAGACCGGACTCCGGACCATGCGCTTTAACTTAAGGAAGGGCTCTGCTCTCACCCTTATCCTCAGTTCTCTTCTCCCCACGTTCCATACTAATCTATCTTCCTTCTGGAGAATCAGGCTTTCTCTTGCTCTTTCCCGTGCTGTGGCGCCCCCAGGAGTATGGGCGCCACAGTGGCATTACCTTCCTCCTAGGGAGTGTGATGTCATGCTTTTGGAAGCAATAAAGGGTCTCTCTGTCAGGTAAATACAACACACAGCACAGTTCCCACTCCAGGCCAGCAGAGGGAGCTCTGAACCAAAACTGGGGAAAGAGCTGCTCTCTGGAGGCCAGGAAGGGGAAGTTTAGTTAGTTCGTGTGAGGAGGGCGTAGTGTGTGGATGAGAGGAGAAGAGCTGGAGGATTGAGCAGAGTTCAGGCTCACTTCTAGCGTGGCGCATGGTTCCGGGGTCCGGTCCCGAGAAGTTTGAGAAACTGATGTTCCTGCAGCAGAAACCGGAGGAATAGGAAGCTGTAAATGCTCTGTTCACACATAAGACTAGGAGGCACAACAGCAACGTGTGAGCCAGAAGAAGGAGGATACAGCTGTCTGCCATACGAGGGGGTTCTAAAAGAGAGCAAGCAAGAGGATCTTCAGTGTAACTCAGTACTGCATGTACCTCAGATAAGCGCTAGAAAAGAGACTACACAACTCATCTGCATAGAGAGATTCCTGAGTTGCTTCCAGGCTAGCCAACTCCTGTTCCATCTGCAATCTGGATCCTGGACTTTGCAAAGCAAAGTAAAGGTAAAGGAAACTGCACCCTGTTGTGTCATTGCCTTCTTCCTGCAACCCCCTCAGTTCTGCTACATCTCTGTGCCTAACACTGCACCCTCTTCCTCAACACCTATTCTCACTGCCCTGGGACTACAGCTCTACCTGTGGGGAGCTATTACATCTTGCTGCCTTATACCATCTGTCCCAGAGAATCTGCCTGCAGCGTCGGATTAACCCCTTCATTGCCGAGCACCACAGGTGGCATCGCGTATCATCCACTTATAGACTTTAACCAGCCACGCTTAACCCCTTTTACATGGACGCCCAGGGCCACGGACCGGGTCACCGCTACTGTGACACCTCCCTCTGAGATACCGGCCCAGTACCACACTGCCCTGGCGGGCGATCCACGTGCCAACAGCTCCGACTCACAACAGTTTGCTGCAGCACTTGCTTCCACTCCATCCCTCTCGGGATCTTCTCTCTCTCACTGACCCTTTCCTAACATTCTCCCGCTCTCTTGTGCAGTCTAAGCTCCACCCACTTCTCCAGCACCCTTCATGAACCAAAGCAGCTGGCTTACAGGGTGCTCTGCTATTCTAAAGTGTCTGTGCTGGGTGCAGGTGTTGGAGTGTGGTCAGGTGTCTCCACCTTACCTGGATAGTGGGGTACCACACCTCAGAAGGAGGTGCAGTACCTCTGTGGCGACTGAACCCTCAGGGGCACCACATATGTACCAGGGTATCCGCCTTGTAGGTATAGGTTTGCCTTTTTTAACATGATAGATTCCCTTTAAATTATACAAAATGTATAAATGTAATTAGGAATTGTATACTGGTGGCCCTCTGGGGCCGTGTAACTGCAGCATTACTGCAACCTACTAAACTGTTGTAGACGTGTAACTACGTGAACCTGTCACTCATGTGGGAGCTGTAGACCTAAAGCTGGCCATAAACTTATGATGGCAAATGGACCACTGCTCATTCTGCCGTCAGTGATCTCTCCCTTTACCACCTACACACTCCTCTGATACAAGTCGGGTCCTTTAAATTTCAAGCCTTTTTCTCTTCCCTGACATCACATTTCGTCAGGATCAAACAAAAGTAATCAATTGCGTATTTAGGCCTTAAAGGGGTATTCCCATTTCCAAGATTCTATCCCAATAAACAGGGTGGGCCATTTATATGGATACACCTAAATTAAATGGGAAGAGGGTCATGTGACAAACTTATTGAGAATTTCACAGGAAAAACAATGGTGTATCCATATAAATGGCCCACCCATGTTTATCCATATAAATGGCCCACCCTGTATTATCAAATGCCCCTATTAGAAATGTAGCATAGTTCTTATTTGCCATGTCTCTTTCCTCATGTGCAGGGCATTGCTGTAGCCTAGGTTTCCATGGTTACGACCACTAGCAACTAGATAAGTGCCACTATATGAGTGGCCGTAACCATGGATGCCTAAGGAAAGGGACATAGCATCTCAGGAGAACTATACTACCTTTCTAATTGGAGGTATTTGATATTATTATTATTAAACCTACTACATATTGGGGTAGGATCTTGGCGATGGGAATACCCTTTTCTTTAAGGCTTTCCTCACGTGCCCCCATCCCCCTAAATAAATGCCTGTCGCATACAATATAGTTGCACTAAAAAGCTTAATCTGGCCCGATTTTTTGGCTAGTAGTCCGCAGTCTTTTATGCCAAGGGCTCATTCACATTTGCTTATTTTAGATTCGTTTTCTTTTTTTTAAATTTGGCAGTAGATGTTCATGATTTAATTTACATGTCACTTGCAAAAAGAGAAGAAAAAGTGACCTGTAAATATATATTTTACTTTTTCTTTATTTTTTTTTCTAAAAGGCCCAGCATGTGGCAACAGCTCGGTATTGGTACCATTTTTACCACATAGACGTTTATTTAAGAAAAAAACAAAAAAAAGATTTTTAATTAGTTTAAGCATGCATTTTTTTTTGGTTTTTTTTCATTTGCTTTTCTGCAAAATTGGTTAATGCTTTAACCAAAAACGAATCTACTACATGAAAAATGGTCAACGCTGAGCAAAAGGGTTACAATATGGAGAGAAATGTGGGGGGAAAAATACTGCATTCGACAACACATGCCTGATCCATATTGTCAAGTGTGAGAGTAAAGCCTCAAGACATAGACAGTAGTCCCTGTTGGAACGTCCTACTTAGCCATTGTGCCGCCATATGGTGCTCTATAAATGGTATCCAAAAAAAAAATATGGATGCCATGAAAAAATCCTCCATATGAGACCTAGAGGTGCAGAACTGGCTCTCTAGTTTGGCTATGATTATACAACGCTTTGCTTGTATGGAGCCATAATACAGTTGTGTACACAACACCGTACTATATAATATATGAAGCTCAATGTGGGAGTGTATGTACTGTATGTGTGTATGTCCGGGATTGGCATCCGCACCGTCGCAGCTACAGCCATAAAATTTGGCACATTCAAGCAAAAAAGGAAGCACACTGTAGCGCCAAACCATGCAAACATGAAAAATGAATAATGAATTGCATTACTGCATTAGAAATATGAAAAATTGAGAAAGTTTAGTGCATAAAATGGCCAAGTTTATGCGCTAAACTTTCTCAATTTTAACCCCGCGCGTTCCAATTCACCAAACAATTTTACCCCTATCTACAAAATGGGGAAAAAGTGTATGTATGTATTGGCATCTGCACCATCGTAGCTACAGCCATAAAATTTAGCACAGTCACACACCTGGGCACAGAGAGCGTCATAGGCTATGTTGTGAGGCGAAATTTTAACTCCGCGCGTTCCAATTCACCAAACAATTTTGCCCCTATCTACATAATGGGGAAATAGTGAAAGGAAAAGTGTTGGAGGCAAATTGAGAGCTGCCAGATGTGAACAAGGGGGACTTAAAGAATGAGAGCGATGGCGCCAAACAGTATATACCGTACAGTTGCTAAGGTGGGGCCCTGACATGGGATACTCACTACACACGGGGATATGAACACACACACAAAATGCACCACACACTACCACGTGCTTCAACACATATACCACCCTCAGCACACATTTCACCACACATACACCAACCTCGCCACATAAAAGTCCAAACACAAAAGTGGCCACTCAAAACTCGCCACGCTGTCCCAAAGCTGTTTAAAAGATGAAAAATGAGCTGTGATTGGTTGCTATCAGCAACAGTTTTCTTTGTAGGCAGTTGTGGTAACTGAGGCCTATTATTCTTATCATTTCTATGGTGTTATCGTCCGTCTGTAAAGCTGGAAATAACACAATTTATTACCGTGCCAATACAGACCACCCTCTGACACAGACTGCAGGGGGAGCCCAGTATCACACAGGATAGGATTAGATACACAGCTCAGCAGTCAGTATCACACAGGATAGGATTAGATACACAGCTCAGCAGTCAGTATCACACAGGAGAGGATTGGACACATGGCTCAGCAGTCAGTATCACACAGCATAGGATTAGATACACGGCTCAGCAGTCAGTATCACACAGCAGAGAATTAGACACACGGCTCCACAGTCACTATCACACAGGATAGGATTAGATACACAGCTCAGCAATTAGTATCACACAGTATAGGATTAGATACACGGCTCAGCAAGCAGTATTACACAGGATAGGATTAGATACACAGCTCAGCAGTCAGTATCACACAGGATAGGATTAGATACACAGCTCAGCAGTCAGTATCACACAGGCTAGGAATAGATACATGGCTCAGCAGGCAGTATCACACAGGATAGGATTAGATACGCAGCTCAGCACACAGTATCACACAGAATAGTATTAGATACACAGCTCAGTAGACAGTATCACACAGAATAGGATTAGATACACGACTCAGCAGTCAGTATCACACAGGATAGGATTAGATACACAGCTCAGCAGTCAGTATCACACAGGAGAGGATTAGACACATGGCTCAACAGGCAGTATCACACAGGATAGGATTAGATACACAGCTCAGCAGTCAGTATCACACAGGATAGGATTAGATACACAGCTCAGCAGTCAGTATCACACAGGATAGGAATAGATACATGGCTCAGCAGACAGAATCACACAGGATAGGATTAGATACGCAGCTCAGCACACAGTATCACACAGAATAGTATTAGATACACGGCTCAGCAGACAGTATCACACAGAATAGGATTAGATATGTGGCGCCCCTGAGGCTCGGTTGCCACAGAGGTACTGCACCTCCTCCTGAGATGTGGTGCCCCACCATCCAGGTAAGGTGGGAAGCTCCTAACCACACTCCAACACCTGCACCCCACACCACAAAGTAGTGTAGCAAAGCACCTTCAGCGGCTCCCTGCTTGGAGTATAGCAAAGCACCCATTGGTGGCTCCCTGCTTGGAACACGAAACGTGCTGGGAGGTGGGTGGAGTTGAGTTTACATTAAAAGAGCGAGAAGAGTTTAGGATTCAGCAGTTAGTTAGTAGTCAGTCATTCAGTCATAGGCATTCAGTCATTCAGCCAGTCACTGAGAGTGAGTGAGGATGCAGAAGGACAGAGAGTGAGACAGAGAAGATCCCCGGGAGATGGATGGATGAAGGAAGTGCTGCAGCAGGCCACAGTGACCTGGGTCTGCTGGCACAAGAAATAGACATAGAACGAAAACCTGATTGTTCCATAGAAAGAAAGGATTAGTACAGAATGTGAGGAGTAAAAGACAGAACAGAGGACGTGGGTTAGAGAAGAACCCTGCCTAGGAGTTCTAAGTGCAAGGCCGGGGCCCGGTCCCCGAGGTTGTATGGATACTAATGATCCTGCAGCAGACACCGGAGGAAAAGAAGTTAGCAATACTTTATTCCCACATCAGACTTGGTGGCACAACAGCAACATTGATAGTGAGCTGGGACTAGGAAGCAAGAAGTCCCCGAAGCAGGCTACAGCTGTCTGCCGTACAAGGAAAGTTCATAAGAACATCGGACAGGAGAAACTCCAGTGTAACTCAGTACTGGGAGTACTTCATTTATAGGCGCTATAAGAGGAGACGTTCAGAAAGGCACATGTTGGCGGAGTGTTGGAAAGGAGTATTCCACCTGGCCTGGAGGTTGACTGAGTCCCTGACCTGGAGGACACAGCACAGAGGCAGGCACCTGTTTGCACAACAGACTGTGAGTAAAGCTTTGGAACTACATGCCCTGGTGTCCTCCACTTATTCCTGCGCCAACACACCCGGCACTGCTACATCTTGGTGCCCAACACCGCCTGACCTACATCTCCCCTTGGCCTCCACATCTACACTGCCCTGGGACTACAGCTTCACCTGTGGGGAGCTTTTACATCTTTGCTGCATCATACCATCAGTCCCAGAGGATCTGCATGCAGCGTCGGCTTAACACCTCCTTGCCAAACACCACAGGTGGCGTCACGAACTATTCATTTAATCAACTACAATCCACCATTCAATCTCCCTTTTACTTGGGTGCCCAGGGCCACGGACCGGGTCACCGCTGCTGTGACACCTTTCCCCTTGAGTGACCGGCCCGGTACCGATTACCCCACAGCCCTGGGAGGGTGACCCAGATACACGGCTCAGCAGTCAGTATCACACAGGATAGGATTAGATGCACGGTTTTTATGTGCAATATAATCATTATAATTTGTTATAACTAACCACAGTTGGTTACTATGCCCAGGCAACACCGGGCTCTTCAGCTAGTATAATATAAACGCCAGCAAATCTAATAAATGGATAATTAGATACTCGTGTCCATGGGATTAGCTCAGTATTGTAACTTCATTGATGTAAAATGGGATAAGCTGCAATAAAAAGTGCCGTCCTATGAACAGTGTCTCGGTTTCTTCACACCAATTGCTGTTTTGCACATCGGCAGCAAATAAAATGTTCTTACCACTGACAATTGGTTTAAGTCCGGGATCACACATGCGAGAAACTCGGACGAATCTCGCATGTTAATACCAGGCATTGCCGCCTGCACTTGGGAGCGGAGCGTGCGGCTGCATAGCAATTTGTGATCCTGGCCTAATTTGAAAACTCCCACATCAGGTGTCTGACAGGTTCACTGCCAAGAGGGTTTCTGGGGATTCAAATCAGAAATAATTTCTTTAATGGGAAAAATAGGTATGCATTTATTTTTTGTATTTCTGAATACTCCATTTATTATCAACATTGTGAAGGTTTCTTTGTTTTTTTTTTTTTGTTTTTTTGTGAAGTTGCCTTTTTCATATTTTACTTTATGCAAATAAATTTTGGTTTGAATTCTTGCTGCAAGATGGTTTGTATTCTTGTGTTACCTGGCATTAAAATTCTGGTAATGTCTATTATAAAAATGAATCCCTATCGTATAGCTATCAATGTAGTGTTGGGAGTAAGCAATGCCACAGGAGATAGGGGTTGTGACAAGAGTTGAGCCAATTTTGCAAAATTTGGTTCGGATTACGATCGCCGGCGAATATTGTATTTGCAGTATTCACCAAACGTCAGTGGGTTTAGAGTTGAGCGAATATGTTCGGGACTGATCGTCAAACATAAATTCTGCACGAATAGAGTACAAAAAAGCCATGAATATGGCAAATTCGGATTTGAGGATGGTTTCATATTCTCCAGTTGTAATGCTACACGAGATGGAAAAAGCTGACTATACACATTGGGTAGCCGTGTGCTGAATGTTCGGCCAAAGGCTATCACTCCCGACTCCACATACTTGTGAGTGCTGGGTATTTTGAGATTATCTCCTGTTATGAATGAGTCACCGGAGGAGGAGAAAACAAAAATACAAGCTAAGTCCAGAAAACCGGAGAGGTTGGTAGCTATCGGATTGCAGACCCCTGATCCTATACACCACAACTAACAGTAGCCGTGGGGGGTTCCTATGGTGCCCTAGACCCCTCGTCACAGCCGGAGAACTACATAAGCCTAAAGTAGGAAAGGGGAAATCTAAACTGCCCCAGAGCAGACCCCAAAGCAATAGACAGCCCCCAACATGTATTGTCGGTGAAAAACAGATGAAAACACAAACACAGACAGAAATGCAGACTGAGCAAACGATGGGGCCCAACTAATTAGATAGGACAGGACAGAAAAGATGCTGGCTGCAATCCGCAAAAAACCCTTCCAAAAATGTCCCAACCATCTGATAGGGAAAAAGGCCCTGAAGTCACTAGACAAAAATCACTATATCAGCACTCAGGTATATTCTGAAAACAGAGCAAAGAGATCAACTGATCAGAGACAAAAATGGAATTCAGCCAGTCCCAACCAGGACTGGCTGAATACAAACACTAAGGAAACCAGACAAAATCTCATGGAATATTAGCAGGGCAAAAACTTAGCTTTTAGTAGACAAGAACAAAACTGGATGCAAGAGCTCAGAGCAGAAAGGATCAACAGCAGCCCTGCAGGGCGTCGGCTGCCTTATATCCACTCAGAAATTCCAGATGTCCAATCACACTCCGCCTGTTCAGATGACAGGTTCTTCCCATCCCAATCAATTTCACTACCTCTCTTCACCAGCAGAGGGAGTTCATCAGACATCAAAGGTGAAGGAGAGAATGAACTCACAACAATCTCCCCTGAGAACAAAAGTATCAGGCATTGCCACTCCACCTGCCCGGTCCTTCTCTCTCCTATCGGGGAAGAGGCGGGAGGTGCCCCTACACAGCAGATGGCCGAGCGATCCTCCCAAAATCTGTGGCTTTGACCGGCTTTCAACTAACGTGTATTGGGGCTGTTATTATTACTGTCTCAAAAAAGGTAATGGTAAACTGTACCTCCCTTCTAATGGGATGGGGTCCCTTTACCTCTATGTAGCCCACCTGTAATTGGAAAGTAACAGTTCAGTGCTCATATTCTGCTACATGTGTAAGCTATTAAAATGAGCCTTTATTAGATTTTAATAACTTCATTATTCACTATTTTGAAGTCTTTTGGGTCCTGATTTATTAAACTGATTTCAGCAGAATTCTGGTGAAGTTGCGCAAAAATATTGCAACATTTGGAGTTTACTTTACAAGCCAGCTATGCCAATATGGACAGGGCATGGCTGCACCCACCTGCATAAAGAGTCTGACTGGGGTACATTGACGGCACCTGAATTGGGTGCATTGTACTCCAGCAATCCTCTTCTTAAACTGGCCTGCACAGCACAGTCTTAATGACTTGTGCCTTCTATTTCATTATTAAAAAAAAAAAATTGTATATAATTTTTTTTTTTCACCAAGCCAAATCTAACCACTATTATTTCAGTTGCCAATACTTGCAGCAGGTCTTTGAAACCAAAATTGGCCAAGATATAAAAGTACATGCGAATAATTGCACTATGCTGGACTTTGGATACACAAACACTGTATTTTTCCAGTTAATGATCTTCACTTGTAGGCTTTCCGTGAATGCTTTATATGTGTATCAATTTTTTTTATTAAAGTTGTGGATCATTTGAATCTTCTCTTTTGTTTGTAGCAATGTAGCAACAAAACTGTTTGGGTATGACACTTGCACACCGCAAATACTGCAGCCATAGGAGACTAGAGACGCACAGACCACAATCTCCTATATTGTGTCTGCCTCAGCTGTGGACTGTGTATTCCCCATGGGGTGTCCAGTTCAACACTGCGGGGGAGTCAGGTGCCATTTTATTGTAGTCCAGAACTGTGCTCTTGGCTACAATTTACACCCCCATATCAACAGCTCACGTAGCTGTCGGTGACAGGAGGTCTGCGCAGTGGTTGTGAGATGTGGTGAGCACAGATCAGGAGCCTGACGCTGTACTAATATCAGGCTATTGAGCAGCTCGGTAGCCTGGGATTAGTCGTACAATGTCAGGCTGCCAACCTATATTCACTTCAGTATTCAGAGCTCATCATCACGTTGCTGTGCTCTGAACACTGACTCATCTCTGCTCAGTCAGTGTAAAGTCTCATTCAGTTGTCCCTACATTATACATCTGAGTGAGGCTTTACACTGAGCACAGCCATGTATCTAGTCCCATCATGTGTGACGGTCTGCTGAGCCATGTATCTCATGCGGTCACTGAAACGGTGAGCAGCGCAGCTTCAACTAACAGAATCGGTGCTAACGACCGACCTCTGTGTCACTGTCCACTTGTCAATATCACTTTGCCGCCACTAACAAAATGGCTCCTATGCTTCATCCTGCCTTATCCTTTGGCAAACTTCTAGAAGGCGAGGAGTGACGTCTCACACATGGAGCAGATCCCACCAATGTGTACTGCAGTTGCACTATCTCACATTACATTAAATTTTTATGGCAAATATCAGCAGTTGCCCCCCACTCCCTCCAGTTTTTCAAGTTGAAAATATGAACAAAAATTGCTATTTTATACCATTAAAAAATATACGTTTTTGCATTTTTTTTTCCAATTGTTGAGAAAAAATGGGCACATCTAATATATAAAGCTCAAAGTATGTATGTATGTATGTATGTATGTATGTGTGTATGTATGTGTGTATGTCCGGGATAGGCATCCGCACCGTCGCAGCTACAGCCACAAAATTTGGCACAGTCACACATCTGGACCCCGAGAGCGTCCTAAGCTATGTTGTGAGGTGAAATTTTAACCCCGTGCATTTCAATTCACCAAACAATTTTGCCCCTATCTACATACTGAGGGAAAAAGTGTGTGCGCGTCAAGCCCCGCCCCTCATTATGATGTCATAATGCCCCTATTTGCATACTGGGGAAACAGTGTGTGCGTATCAAGCCCTGCCCCTCATTATGATGTCACAATAGTTGCCATGGTGACGCTGATGTCATCATAGGTTGCAAACCCTGCCGCTGCTCATTATGATGTCATAATGGTTGACTATGGGATGGAGGATGTGTGATGGGTATATGGGCACTGGACTATAGGATGGAGGATATGTATGACGGGTATATGGGCACGGGCCTATGGGATGGTGGATATGTATGACGGGTATATGGGCACGGGACTATGGGATGGAGGATATGTATGACGGGTATATGGGCACGGGACTATGGGATGGACGATATGTATGACGGGTATATGGGCATGGGCCTATGGAATGGAGGATATGTATGATAGGTATATGGGCACGGGACTATGAGATTGAGGATGTGTGATGGGTATATGGGCACGGGACTATGGGATGGAGGATGTGTGACGGGTATATGGGCACGGGACTATGGGATGGACGATATGTATGACGGGTATATGGGCATGGGCCTATGGAATGGAGGATATGTATGATAGGTATATGGGCACGGGACTATGGGATTGAGGATATGTATGATGGGTATATGGGCACGGGACTATGGGATGGAGGATGTGTGACGGGTATATGGGCACGGGACTATGGGATGGACGATATGTATGACGGGTATATGGGCACGGGACTATGGGATGGAGGATGTGTGATGGGTATATGGGCACTAGACTATGGGATGGAGGATATGTACGACGGGTATAGGGGCACAAGACTATGGGATGGCGAATATGTATGATGGGTATATGGGCACTCGACTATGGGATGGCGAATATGTATGATGGGTATATGGGCATGGGACTATGGGATGGACGATGTGTATGATGGGTATATGGGCATGGGACTATGAGATGAAGGAAGTGTGATGGGTATATGGGCACTCGACTATGGGATGGCGAATATGTATGATGGGTATATGGGCATGGGACTATGGGATGGAGGATGTGTGATGGGTGTATGGGCATGGGACTATGGGATGGAGGATGTGTGATGGGTATATGGGCACTGGACTATGAGATGAAGGATGTGTGATGGGTATATGGGCATGGGACTATAGGATGGAGGATATGTATGGTGGGTATATGGGCACGGGCCTATGGCATGGAGGATGTGTGATGGGTATATGGGCACGGGCCTATGGGATGGAGGATATGTATGATGGGTATATGGGCACAGGACTATGGGATGGAGGATATGTATGATGGGTATATGGGCATTGGACTATGAGATGAAGGAAGTGTGATGGGTATATGGGCACTCGACTATGGGATGGCGAATATGTATGATGGGTATATGGGCATGGGACTTTGGGATGGAGAATATGTATGATGGGTATATGGGCATGGGACTATGGGATGGAGGATGTGTGATGGGTATATGGGCACTCGACTATGGGATGGAGGATATGTATGATGGGTATATGGGCACGGGCCTATGGGATGGAGGATAATTATTTGTTATAACTAACCACAGTTAGTTACTATGCCCGGGCAGTGCCGGGCTCTTCAGCTAGTTCCCTTTAAATCTGCCAGATCCATTTATCATCTACTGTAGATTATAAAGGGAATGTTGCTGATTAAATGTAGCCATTAAAATGAACTGTTATGCTCTGACTGGAACTAATTGTTTTTTGTTCTGGCTCTGACCGCCGTGAAGCCTAAATGCCTGTAGGTCCACTCTGATTGTCCCTCGGGATCAGGAAAAAACTTTATTTTTTTAATAAAGCCAATCGGTTCATGTTTTGTACTCCGTTAAGTGAATAAGGTAAAGCAAAGTTCTATGTTCAACCTCCGACCCTTCCTTCTGATGTCTGCTCCTTCTGACATGGATATATTCTCAAGGTCCATACAAGAACATGTCATAACTATTATAGGCATAGTGTGTTTTTTTAACCTATGCATTGTCTTAAGCGTTCTGGGTTGACAAATAACCTGAATAAATGTTCGGCACTCCTCACTAAGGAATTTGGCAGGAGATAGCAGTAATTACATATACTACTACTACTACTTTTTGAAGCTATTTGACTATGGAGCCAGCCTGGTATGTATCTCGACCCATGCGCCAGACCACAGACTATTTAAAAGTTATTTTTTAGCATCTCCATTTGGAATACAAGCAGTGAGCTGAATCCATTTTTTTTCTTTCTTTTTGATGGCTATAACTTAATTACTTAATCAAAGTTCACATTGTGTCATTGTCTACGGTTGGGGGCTTGCAGCTGAAGCCCTAGAAAAACGTTTTCCGATGTTTGTGTTAATGGAGCCATCTACTATATAATAATTCTATCTGTCTGTCTGTTTGCAATGGAAATCCCGCATCGCTGATTGGTCGCGCCCGGCCGGCCGCGACCAATCAGCGACAGGCAGAGTCCGGCCGCAAATTGGTGCGGAGTTCGAACGGCGCACGCCACTGCTACCATCGGGAGATCTGCGGCGTTAGCCTCTTATCTCGCGACGGTTGCCTCGGGTCATCTCCTGCCACACGGATTTGCCACAATCAGCGATATTGGCGTGGAATTTAAAGGGGATCTGTCACCCCATTTTTGGCCTATCAGCTGCAGCCACTGCCATCAGGGGCTTATTTACAGCATTCTGTAATGCTGTGGATAAGCCCCCGATGAAACCTGAAAGATAAGAAAAAAGAGTTAGCTTATACTCACCCCGGCGTTCGGTCCGGTCTGATGGGTGTTGCTGTCCCATCCGACACCTCCCATCTTCATATGATGACGCCCTCCTCCTTGCTTCTCCCTCAGTTCCTGCGCACGCGTACTTTATTGGCCCTGTTGAGGGCAGAGCAGAGTACTGCAGTGCGCAGGCGCCTGACCTCTCTGATCTTTCCCGGCGCCTGCGCACTGCAGTACTTTACTCTGCCCTCAACAGAGCAGATAAAGTACATGTGCACAGGAGCCAAGGGGAAGCAAGGAGGAGGACATAATTGTATGAAGATGGGAGGCGCCGGACAGCGACGAACCACCGCCCCCGCCTCCGGTGAGTATAATCTAACTTGTTTTTCTTATTTTTCAGGTTTCATCGGGGGCTTATCTACAGCATTACAGAATGCTGTAGATAAGCCCCTGATTGCGGTGGCCCCTGCTTATGGGGCAAAAATGGGGTGACTTATTCCCTTTAAATAAACTACATGCATATTCTAGAATACCAGATGTGTTAGAATCGGGCCACCATCTTGTTGATTATAATGAAGTAGATGGAGTCATTGTGTGCTCTATAGGTCATAATTTTTGTCCTCGTATGCCTTTTTGAGGCAGACACCAAGATGGCGTCTTGGTGCCTGCCTCAAATAGGCATATAATAATGCTAATATAGAACACTGACTCTGCCTGCATCATTATATTCAATGTTCCTGTTGGTGCGAACATCTGAATCCCATTCTATGGGGCTTCAGACACAAATACCGACAGGGCCACTGATCATAGTCCAATGTGAACAGTCTGTGAGGCACGGCACCGTATAGGGAATGTGTGTCTGACTGCAGAGTCCCCATAGATAGGTTAAGCTATAAAGGAACTTTGGGCAGTGCTTCCCCCCTCCCACTACTTCTCAGGTGATGCCATATATTAGGACACCCACTGACCAATGGGAAAAAGGGGAAGGGGCGTCCGGCCACACCCTCAGGGGTTAAATTCTTGTGCTGGGCCGGAGAATTCCTCTTCCTCCCCTGGCTGACCAGTCAAAGTTTTGTCACCACCCTCCCTCCCTTATAAATTCGCAATTGTGCTGTGCGGCTATTGTATATAATGTTTATTTAAAAAAAAAATAAAAATTTTGGACAATGTTTTCATTACTTGCATGATTTTGTTGTATTCAATGTCACAGCGGTAGTATGGGGGGCAAAGGTTCGTAACCTCTCATCAGCTTCCTTGCCCACCGTCAGTTACGGGGGGCTTTCGGCTCTGAGTCCGTTGAGAATTTGTATTTGCCTCTCTCGGTTTAGAATTCAGTAAACTGTGACCGACCTGTTCAACCCATCCAGGCCTTTTTGTTGTTTCGTTATTATGGGATTGGTGGGAGGCGGGGAGGCACCGTTTACGTCATACGGGTCTCTGCAGTCTAAGCAGGACTGTCTTAGGATGCCCAAGTCCTACTAGTTAATGAATGTCTCTAGAACCTTTTATAAGGGAATAATTGTCACGGCTAGATGATGACCAGGTCACAACATCTCCCACATCGGCAAGTATGTAGTCGACTAGTAAAGGGAAACCTGTCACCTCGTTTTTCAGCTATAAGCTGCGGCCACTGCCTTTCTACAGCATTCTAGAATGCTGTCGATAAGCCCTGAAAGGCAGTGGCCGCAGCTTATAGCTGAAAAGCGAGGTGACAGGTTGCCTTTATCAATGTAAGCCTATGGAGCGTCAGAACAAGGCCCCATAGGCTAGCATTATAGAAGAGACTTCTCGCTCTCACCGAGAGCATAGAGTGAGCCGAAGAGTCTGGAGAGCAATGAAAGGCGATTCCGACAGCTAAATAGGAAAGGGTTATTTACAGTTAGAGCAGTCACACTGTGGAATGCCGACCACAAGAAATAGTAATAGCAGACACTACAACAGCTTTTAAAAAGGGCTGGATGATTTCCTCAATACACATAACATTGTGGGTTATATTTAATTTAGTGACAAAATGGACAATTGGTGGAGAAAGGTTAAACTTGATGGACCCAAGTCTTTTTTCAACCTATGTATGTAACTATGTATCTATGACATCACATAAAAGTGGAGCCGGACAGAGCTTGATCTCAGAGAAGATGGCAGTTGGGAAGTATATTACCCCACCACACTACAGTACATACACGTTTAGTGAAAAAAGCAAAACTTCATGAGGATTCTTCAAATATGTACGATGTACAGTATTGGTATGCCATATATTTCAGAAATATTCTATTACAAAGGAATATTAATTAATTCAGAATTTTTATTTAATTTTTTTAAATTAGGAATTCCCTATCAGTATGTCTTTGGAGTGTGGGAGGAAACCGGAGTACCCGGAGGAAACCCACGCAAACACGGGGAGAACATACAAACTCCTTGCAGATGTTTTCCTTAGTGACATTTAAATCCAGGATCCCAGTGTTGCAAAGCAACAGTGATAATCACTGAGCCACCGTGCTGCCCAAGTACAGCTTTGATGATGGACTTGCTGTACTAGATGTATATGGTGCCCTAATCATAGATTGGGCAAATGCATCTACTGATGCTGCGAGCGGCCCTGGATAATCCACGCCGACAGGATGATATAATCCGGCGGAAGATGGACCCTAGGAGAAGAGATATAAAACTAATGTAAGTAATGGTACTCCATATTAGAGGATACTGCTTTGGTGTCATTGTGGCAGGACAGTAGAGAAATCTTATCCGTGCAGAGGAACAGGATCATTGTCACTCATCATACATGTGACAATCCCACCACTGACAGATAACATCTTCTCCACATGAAATATTCTCACTGGCCAACATCAAACAACATAGGCCTTATTATCACACTTACGTCTTCTAGGTTCTCGCTCTTCTACTATTTTGGCATTTTGCTCTTCTACCAGTTTTATTGCAGAGTTATTTTTCTTCTCAACTAGAAATTCATATAAAAAGTGAAAAAACAAGTCAATGATCATTGTCAGTCATCATACATGTGACAATCGTACCCACTGGGAGTTAACATCTCCTCCTCGTGACTAATTCTCAATCGCCGACATCAGACCTTATTGTCACACTTACCTCTGCTAGGTTCTGTCTCTGGGACTATTTCTGGGTCTTGCTCTTCTCCCAGTCTTAGTGCAGATGTATTTATTGTCTCAACTGGAAATTCATCTAAAAAAGTAAGAAAAAAAAGTCAATGATCATTGTTAGTCATAAATGTGAAAATCCCACCATTGACATATAGCGATGAGCGAGTGTGCTCGTTACTGGAGTTTTCCGAGCATGCTTGGGTGTTCTCCACATGTATTCAGGTTCTCTAGCAGTCTCAAATCATGCAGCTGCGAGGACTAAAACTTGATTTCCGAGCACACCCAAACTACTCAGAGAACACCCGAGCATGTTCGGAAAACTCGAGTAAAGAGCACACTCACTTATCACTACATATAATATCTCCTCCTCATGAATTATTCTCAGTTGCCGACATCAGACAACATAGACCTTATAGTCACACTTACCTCTGCTAGGCTCTGTCTCTGCAACTATTTCTGGGTCTTGTTCTTCTCCCAGTTTTAATGCAGATGTATTTTTGGCCTCAACTGGGAATTCATATAAAAAAGTAAGAAAAACAAGTCAATGATTATTGTCAGTCATAGATGTGAAAATCCCACCATTGACATATAGTGATGAGCGAGTGTGTTCACTACTCGAGTTTTCCGAGCATTTTGAGGGTGCTCATGAATTAAGTTTTAGTCCCCGCAGCTGCATGATTTGCAGCTTTTAGACAGCCTGAATACATGTGGGGATTGCCCGTTATTTCGGAAATCCTCACATGAATTCAGGCTGTCTAGCAGTCTCAAATCATGCAGCTGTGGGGACTAAAGCTTGATTTCCGAGCACGCCGAAACTACTCAGAGAACACCCAAGCATGTTCAGAAAACTCGAGTAAAGAGCACATTCGCTTATCACTACATATAATATATCCTCCTTGTGAATTATTCTCAATCGCCGACATCAGACCACATAGACCTTATTGTCACACTTACCTCTGCTAGGCTCTGTCTCTGCAACTATTTCTGGGTCTTGTTCTCCCAGTTTTAATGCAGATGTATTTTTTGCCTCAACTGGAAAATTATACAAAAAAGTAAGAAAAACAAGTCAATGATCATTGTCAGTCATAGATGTGAAAATCCCACATTGACATATAATATATCCTCCTCCTCAATTATTCTCAGTCTCCGACATTAGACAACATAGACCTTATTGTCACACTTACCTCTGCTAGGCTCTGTCTCTGCGACTATTTCTGGGTCTTGATCTTCTCCCAGTTTTAATGCAGAGGTATTTTTTGTCTCATCTTGAAATTCATACAAAAAAAGTAAGAAAAACAAGTCAGTGATCATTGTCAGTCATAGATGTGAAAATCTCACCATTGACATATAATATATCCTGCTCGTGAATTATTCTGTCGCCGACATCAGACAACAAAGACCTTATTGTCACACTTACCTCTGCTCGGTTCTGTCTCTGGGACTATTTTTGGGTCTTGATCTTCTCCCAGTTTTAATGCAGATGTATTTATTGTCTCAACTGGAAATTCATGTAAAAAAGTAACATATAATATATCCTCCTTGTGAATTATTCTCAGTCGCTGACATCAGACCACATAGACCTTATTGTCACACTTACCTCTGCTAGGTTCTGTCTTTACTACTATTTCTGGTCTTTGCTCTTCCAGTTTTAGTGCAGATGTATTTTTCGTATCAACTGGAAAATCATACAAAATATTAAGAAAAACAAGTCAATGATAACCTCCTATAAGATTAGAGTCATATCTTTATGATTGCTGATGCCGGATTGCTATCAGCACAACCCTGTGGTCGGGTTCATAGCACACCTATAATTCTGCTACATAGAGGGGATCTATTCATCTCCTCTATGTAGCAGAGGCGATCGATTTATGGCAGTTTCTAGCCTCCTATGGAGCAATGCAAAAATAAAAAAAATGTTTTTAAAAATATTAAAAAATGTAAAAAAACAAAAGTTTAAATCACCCCTCTTTCGCCCCATTCAAAATTAAACAATAAAAAAATTCAAACCTACACATATTTGGTATTGCTGTGTTCAGAATCGCCCAATCTATCAATAAACAAAAAGATTAACCCTATCGCTAAACGGCTGAGCGAGAAAACAAATCGAAACGCCATAATTAAGTTTTTTTGGTCGCCGCGATATTGCATTAACATGAAATAACAGGCGATCAAAAGAACGTATCTGCCTAAAAGTGTTATCATTAAAAACGTCAGCTCAGCGTGCAAAAACTAAATTCTCGCCCAACCAGAGATCCCAAAAAGTGGAGACGCTACGGGTCTCAGAAAAGGGCGCAATTTATTTTTTTATTTGCAAAGTTTGGAATATTTTTTCACCACTTAGATAAAAAGAACCTGTTTGGTGTCTATGAACTCGTAATGACTTTTAGAATCCAAGTCACAGGTCAGTTTTAGCATTTAGTGAACCTAGCAAAAAAGTCAATCAAAAATTAAGTATGGGATTGCATTTATTTTGCAATTTTACTGTACTTGGAATTTTTTTCCTGTTTTCTGTTACACGACATGGTAAAAACAAAGGTATTGTTCAAAAGTACAACTCGTTCCACAAAAAATAAGCCCTCACATGGCCATATTGACCTAAAAATAAAAAACTTATGGCTCTGGAAAGAAGTAGAAAGAAAAACAAAAGCGCCAAAACGCAAAATCTAAACAAAGGTTCGGGGGTTAAGGGGTTTAAACATCTGTGGCACATTAAGGGTATATATAAGGTTAGTTTGGGGCCTGATTGAGCCATGGGCAGAGTATTCGTGATCAGTATCAGGCACCAGACTGTATGGCCCCTTATACCTTTTAATGCGCAGCACATAAGAGTGAGAATTTTATACATTAACGTGTTGGATTGTTGTTTATTTTAAAGGCACAAAAAAGCAGTGATTTTCTGAGTCCTCATGTGACATTTACATTACACCTTATGATCAGTGGCGACAACAAGATGTCCTATAGACCTGCACATACCTGGCAATATGGGAGAGGGTGACTTGTTGTTTTCAGTAGTGAAGCACTGATTATCACCATCATTTCCAGTTGGAGAAGATTCTTTCTGCCTGTTTAGTAGAAGAAAAATAAATAAATTACAAGTGAAAGCAATGAAAATTAAAAAGACTCAGTTTTTATGGGCAATTAGGACACTTGGCCAAAATGAAGGGTATACCTTGCACAGGACTGCCTTCTGTCAGCATGAATGAATAATAACTAGTAATAAAGGGCTTTAATGAAATGGAAATGAAAGGCTGGTCATAATGATCAACTGTTATCACCAGCGTTATCACAAGCCAGACCCAACAGTGATGATCAATCATGGGATGGTGGATTCTGTATTTAGTATTGTGTCATATGCGTATTGTATTTGGTATTCTGAAGATATGTCAGTACTATACCCTATAATAATTTACTCACATATCTGAGTGTTTTGTGCTGGTCTCTAGAGAGCAATCTGGAGATGGCTCATGATCTTCATCTCTCATCATCCTGGTATTGGGGTCATATAGCTAAAATACACAGAGTAAAATTAAATATATATATATATATATATACAGTATATATAGTATTATAATACTATTTTAGTTATAGTTTTGTGGATTTACTGATCATATACTTACCTTAGAAAGTCTTTGAGAAGATGATACATAGTTTAGACTTTCTGGCCAATCACTGACCTCCTCATCTGAATCCATATATTTGGGTCTCTCAATGCCAGCTACAAAGTACAAGTATTATCAGAGATTATTAATATAATCACAGACAGTCACCATGTTATTACTAATAATGATGGGAACATATTGTCACATAAAATGAAAGACAAGACAAACTGCAACTTTAACCAGATGACGTCTCATTCTACTTACTGGGAAAGTAGCGGGTGTCCTCCTCTGACGTAATATCTGGCCTTAACGTTGGCATATTTTGAAGGTTCTCAAAGTCTAACTCACTCAGGAATGGATGACTCTTGATTTCATTTGCTCCTCCTGGAAATGGAAGACAAGAAAAAAGTGATCCAGACAATGTTAGGAAGACTGTACATTTTAAGTTAATCTAAACTGAAGATATAGCAGATCCAAAATATACTGTAAGTCATGGAATGAAGAATGGGGAATGGACAAGAAGATAATGCAGAGACCTCAGTGTTTATCCTCATGGAAATGATCTATTTGTCAGGTCACAGAGGAGCTATAAGTCATTATTAATACTACTATATATATTACCTGTCCCGAGTCTATGTGTTGGATCTTTTATGAGTAGCTGAGTAATGATGCTTTGAGCTTTGGGATGAAGAGCACACTCTTGAAATTTCAAAGTGATGTCATCTGTTATATAAAAAGTAAATATTACAGAAAAGAAGGTCTCTACATTTACTATCATTTAAAAAACTCATCAAAAGCAACAAGTAACTAAATCAAAGAATGAACATAACAACTGAACCAAATTACTGTGGCATCACACAGCATTCAGAATATTTTACTTACCCGTGGTGATACTGTTGAAAATATCACTTTTGTATCTTCCTTTAAATGGCACATCGCCGGTAAGAAATTCATACATGATGATCCCTATTGACCACCAGTCAATAGGCCTTCCGTAGCCCTCCCCTAAGATGACTTCTGGGGCTATATAATGCAAGGTGCCAGTCATCTGAAAACCAACAGAACAATGAGAAGATGATCAATGAAAATAACTGTGACAAATAATATCAGTGGAAAAGTTTTCTATGTGAGAAAATATCCGAGAAGCAGTAATAGATCAGATCTGTAAAGAATAAGTTTTTTATGTATAGCTAACCCCATCAGCAGGAAACTCTCTGGTGATGTCGATAGTTTGAGCCTTGTAAATGTCTGATGTTGGTCTCATGAGTCCGAGTTTTGAAATCCCAAAATCGGTGACTTTGATATGTCCAGTTGATGATATCATGAGGCTGTAAAAGAAAAGATATTGTCAGCCCTAAGTAATAACCCATAGACTATAACTATAACTGTGTCCCTTTATTATCCTGCAGCGCTCACTTACTTTTCAGGCTTCAGGTCTCGATGAACCACACCATAGCTGTGCAGATATTCCACAGCAACAACCGTTTCTGCAAGGTACCTGCGGGCCAAGGTGAGGGGTAAACGACCATATAACTCTAAGAGACTGCCACAGTCTCCTCCTAGAGCAGAAAGCAAATATGACAGGTGAGGGTTTGTTACAATGTAAATTACACATGATGAGTGTGAATGAGAAATAAGCTGAGACATTAGGGCAGGGAGTCAATCATAGAGATACACTGTGTGATGTAGAGCGTATACTGTATACTGCAGAGTAATCCTATACAAAAAGAGAGCTGAGATCTGCCCCCTGCTGGTAAACTCTTACATTGCACTGTCAATCTCTGACAGCGGCATTTACAGCAGGTGACCTGGAGGCGAGCTGCTCTAAGCACTCATCGCCCCCATTCCATGTCAGTGGTTTGCTATGGCTGCTGAGTGTCTGCGGAAGACTACTATCCTTGCCACTATGGTACTTCTGTGAAGGTCAGTGTGTAGCTTGGCTTCATAGTGGACCAAGATTTTCACCATATTCTGCAATGCCCATACTGCAGTACATAGTAATTACGATTATATAATCACAAGTTCAGGTCCCTTATGGAGACTAAAAAATAAAATACCAAAATATTTGGGGAAAGAAAATTTAATATAAAAATCACTTTTTCTCCATTCAAAATAAATAATAAAAAAAAAATAAACTCAGATGGAATTGCAGTGTTTTTGTTGCCCCAACATCAGAAAAAAATGCAATAAGAAGCAATGAAAATTATTATCTGTCAGAAAGATGTAACCCTCCTAATCTGTTCTTATGAGCATGTAGAATAATGAAATATAAATACATTGGTAGCTTTATATGTTTAAGCAGAAATGGGCTGATTATAGATACAATGGATATGTCTTACCTGCTTCAAAGTCCATGACCATACACAGATGTTGTTTACCTGGGAAGGAACAAAGCGTGGAGACAACAAAGGGGCAATCAGCGAATATTGCGATGTCCCTTTCCAGATAGGCCATTTCAAGATACTCTGGATCCTCCAGGATACCCCTTGCTTGTTTCTTCATGGCGAATACCTTGTTTGTGTCTTTATGACGCACTAAGTAGACGGCCCTGTAGAGGAGAAAAATCCATAATTTATACAGAATTCTTACTAACAGTCTGTCTATACTGTATGTCAAATGATCTTCTGTCCTAATAGTTAATAGTGATTAATAGTGATGAGCGAGTATGCTCGTTACTTGAGTTTTCCGAGCATGCTCGGGTGTTCTCTGAGTATTTTGGCGTGCTCGGAGATTTAGTTTGTGTCACCGCAGTTGCATGATTTGCGACTGCTAGACAGTCTGAATACTCGTGAGGAGGAATGCCTGTTTGTTAGGAAATACCCACATATATTCAGGCTGTCTAGGAGCCGCAAATCATGCAGCTATCGCTATGGCGACACAAACTAAATCTCCGAGCATGCCAAAATACTCAGAGAACACCCGAGCATGCTCGGAAATCACGAGTAACAAGTACACTCACTCATCACTAATAGTTAATACTAGATGTATGGCCGCCACTAGAAACCAATGTCTGGAAATACACAAAATTACTCAGCATAAATGATCACTTAGGGCTCATACTCACTTACGAGAGACTCGCACGATTCTCGTGTTAGTCTCTCACATGAAAACTCGGCACTGCCGCCGGCACTGGGACTGGAGCGTGCGGCTGCATAGAGATACATGTAGCCGCACGCTCCGGTCCCAGTGCGAGTATCGAGAATCGTGTGAGTCTCTCGCAAGTGAGTATGAGCCCTTATGGGAGGTTTTCATACATATCACATCATAACTGAGCTGAATCATGACAAATAGATGTGGAGTAGATGACTAGATGTAGATTAGATCTAGTGCAAAGTGGTACCGATAACAACAGCTCAACACACCAAAAACAAGTCCTTACAAAGCTCTATGGGATGAAAAAATAAAAATGTTACACATCTTGGAATACAGTAAAATTTAGATGTGGACTCATATACAGGAATTTCCAAAAGGCAGGACATATAGACTGAGGCACCATCATAAGGAGTTTTGGAAAAATGAAGATTATACATAATGCTCACCCTAAAGATCCTCTGCCAATCTCTTTGATCTGGGTATAGTCGCTCATACTTGGTTTTCTCATAGGGGTCAATGATCTGATCACGGCCTAGAAGAATAAGAAATGACAATAAGACATATAAGTTGCAGGAAGATAAAAGCTGCAGATGCAGGAACTTCTCTACATTATGTCCCCGCTGATTACACTGCAGCAGATGTAGAGGACATGATACCAGCAGGACGCTCCCCAGACACTATTATATTATAGGGATATCCTCCATACACATGTATCATTGTACTGGAGGGGATGGTAAGGGACATCACACAGAGGAGACAGGAATAATAATAATAGGTCCAATCTACATTAAGAATAGAGTTAACCCACTGTACTCTGGGGTGTAACATGTGATGTGTAATTCATACCCCGTTATCTGATGATATACAGATGTTTTCTCTGATACTTACACTGGCAGATTCGGGGATCTCTGGTGTCTCAGATATTCCACCGTCAGCAGTTGCCGGCTCAGTTGTCTCTAATATAATGATAAAATAATGAGACATCATGTATTAGACGATATCAGAACTTAATATATAACACATCGATATAAGGAAGGAAAGACAAGTAAATGGTATAATACTAGTTATATGGATATTCTGCACATACTGTATATACTTATGGCACATCCATAGATAGATATACTCTGCCATAAATGTGTGATTGTTCGGGATCTGACAGTGACTTGGATGAGGACCCTGTGAGGTCCTCTGTGCATTTTGGGGCTGAGAAGATCCCAGAAGAGAGAACCGGAGGGGTTTTCAGAATTGCATGAGCCCTCTCCATTACAGTCTACAGGAGGTTCAGGAGCCGTCACCGGCCTCATACAGAGGATGAAGAGTAAATTTATATATTCTCTGGTGTCTCCATAATATTAATGTTTGTAGGAATGCGAGATGATCAGCTTACCTTCAATCAGATCACTTTTTAGCCCTGGCTCACTGGTATTGGGGTCAGCGATATTTCGGTGTTGCCCCTCTTTGGAGTCACCGGCCGGTGTTTCCTGATGGATATAATATGTGCAATTAATATAACAACTCACAAATACTAAATTACAGTACACAAAAGACAGAATGGACTAAACCTGGATTTACATAATTGCGGGGAATATACACGGCCGCTCTGCCCAGTAAATCCACATTAATATATAAGGAACTTGTATATACAACAGTTCTCCAATAACATCTATTACCAGAACTGCAGCATTTACAAGAAGGAAGATTGTGAAGATAAAGCGAGACCGATGTGATATGAAAGGTCCGCACCACTGAGCACAGTACAGACTGTCACCACAGAGGATGGAGCAGAGACAGGCTGCCATAAAAGATCCTGTATCTGCCTGGAGCGGACAGGGGGCTTCTATGATGAGAAATATGACAATCTGCTATATGACTAGTAATCTGGAGAAGATCAGACAAGAAAGACATGAGATATAGAAGATGACGGATTCTTACCAAATGCTTCAGTGGGCGGGCAATAAACTCTAGTACATACAGGAAATGTTGGGCCAATTGTTTAAAAAAGGCCAGATCTCCACATTGGGATCTTTCTTCAGCCTATAAAAATGGAAATAAACAAAAAAGGAAAATCATGAGAGAAAGTAGAGAATATAGGACGCTATTTGTCACCATTTTACTCCTGCAATCTACAGCTACAATTAATACATATATGGATATTTCTTATAAGCTATAAATTATATTGCTCTTGGCCAAACTATATATTTCATGTAAAGAAACTTGTATTTTATAAATATTATTCATTATTGTTTCATGTGCTGTGAATATTATTCATTATTATTGTTATATGCTTTGCCCAGATTGTCTGTTACCTGTTGTACTAATGTCCTGAGGTTCATCTGTAAATGCTCAAGATATTCTGAGCTAATACGACCTTGTTGGTGTTTGGTCAGGCAGTCTCTCACTAGCTTCACAACCAGCCGGTAAGTGAAGCTGAGGACGCCATCGGGTAGTGGTAGCACATGGGCAGGGGCATAGATGGCAAGAATCCCCTGGAGTGTGCCAACACCTCAAGTTTATCTGAAGAAATTCCAGACATTTCAAAAAAATCCAAGTGCAGTCAGTATATCACCAGCTTCATAGCCAATCACTGACAACAATGACACCTGGGCATTAAGCAATTGGGTAGGTAGTGGTGGTGCATTATGATGTCATAATGGAGTCTTGTGGTGGAATGTTAACATGCCATCAGTGATGTCATCATGGAATCGGGGATGGAATCTTAACCCAGTTACAACTTTGAAAGTATAGTTACATCCAAGGTTGTGTCCCTGTCTTTTTAGGCAGCACCAGAGCCCGCATCTCTACCCGCACATGACAGTTGATGGTGTGATCAGCTGTCATGTCCTGCAAATAGATGCAGATGGATTTTGGCTGTCAACCACTTAAATGCTACTGTCAATCACTGACAACTGCATATCAGACATGCTGACCGAAACCGTGTCACAAGTCTCGCTCATCAGCGCCCTTGTCACATGATTCTGGGGTTGCGATGGGTTATCATAAAAGCCGGGGGTCTGCAGAAGACCAGTGTGCCTGTCCATTGATCTTCTTTTATGAACACCGACTCATGGCCGGCGTTCAGATGTTTTTCCTACCACTTAATTAAAAAAAGAACCTATACATGTTTGGTATCTGCATTCTCGTACTGTCCTGTAGAATCATATTACCAGGTCAGTTTTAGCATTTAGTAAACATTTTAAATTAAAAAAATTTGTGGAATTGCAATTTCACAGCACTAGAAATTTTTTCCCCGTTTTCAAGTACAATATATGTAATCTATGGTGTCATTTAAAACTGCAACTCAGCCTGCAATAAACAAGCCCTCATAGGCTATATCGATGGTAAAAAAAATGTTCTGACTCTGAGAAGAAGGGGAGCAAAAAAATGAAAGCACATAAAATGGAAAATCGTAAGGTGGTGAAGGGGTTAAAGGGGCATCTCACCATAAATGGAAGTTGCCTAGCAACATTCTAGTAACAATTAACGTGGCAAGATTATGGGTTGGGCATCAGAACCAGAATCAGGGAAAGAGGGAAAACCATGGCATTGCGCTTCTGATCAGGCTTTTATATCCGTCTTTCCCCAAAAATATTATTTTAACCAGGTTTTGGATGCTAAATATTCTTTACATGTGTAAACATTTACTTTTTCTTCATATTGTGACCAGGGTGGACTGGGAGTAAAATTCAGCCCTGGCATTGTAGAGCACGCAGGCTCACGCTATCACCGCCCCCCTCCCCAGCTTGTATTTTATGAATATTATCCATTGTTGTTTTATATGCTTTGCCCAGATTGTCTGTTACCTGTTGTACTGATGTCCTGATGTTCATCTGTAAATGCTCAAGATATTCTGAGCTTATACGACCTTGTTGGTGTTTGGTCAGGCAGTCTCTCACTAGCTTCATAACCAGCCGGTAAGTGAAGCTGAGGACGCCATCGGGTATTGGTAGCACATTGTCAGGGGCATAGATGGTAAGAATCCCCTGGAGTAGTGCCAACTCAAGTTTATCTGAAGAAATGTCAGACATTTCAAGCAAATCCAAGCGCAGTCAGTATATCACCAGCCTTGCAGCCAATCACTGACAATAATGACACCTGGGCAGTAAGCACTTGGTTAAGTAGTGGCGGTGCATTATGATGTCATAATGGAATCTTGGGGTGGAATGTTAACTTGACATCAGTGATGTCATAATGGAATCTGGTGATGGAATCTTAAAGAGACATCTCACCATAAAAGAAAGTTGCCTAGCAATAATTATTGTGGCAACACCATAGGCTTAGCATCAGTTTCAAACTCAGGCATGGAGGGAAGAACCAGATTTCATAATAATAATATTGCAATATATAGCTAAGTTCTCACATTGAATATTTTCACTGCATAGAAAACGCATTTTCTTACAGTCCCCACAAAGTGGATGGGATTTATAGAAATCTCATGCCCACTATGATTTTTACGCTGAGATTTATATGCAGATTTTATCCATAGAATTGCATTAGATGAGGAAAATACGCAGGTAAAAAACACAAAATGCATAAAATCCACACATGACTCTATCAATAAAGCTTTGTTAAAGCCGAGTACCAGGAAGTATCAAAATTAAAACAAATTTATTCAACACATAACATAGCAAAGAAACAAAAAAACGCAGTTAAAAAGATACAAAAATAGGTGGAAAAATGCAGCAGAAAATCTGCGACATCAAGAACTCACCAACTACTCTAACACAGACAGGGGCTGGATGGCACTTTTCAGCCTGGGGAGCAATCACAAGGCAGTGGCCCTCGAGTTGCAGTGGCCCTCCTTTTCCCTCCCTATCTCTGGCCATTGTATTAAAGCAGCAGAGATAACAGGCTTTAAAAATAGGCTGGTATGTAGATATGGGAACAGTAAGTAGCTTGCTGCATAGATATGGTAGCAGAACCAAGAGTACTCCAGAGATATGGAAGCAGAACCAAGCTTACTCCAGAGATATGGGAGCAGAATGGAGCTTACTCCAGAGATATGGGAGCAGAATGGAGCTTACTCCAGAGATATGGGAGCAGAATAGGGATGGGCGAATCCTGAAATACTCGGAATCGCTAGACTCTAACGAGTCTGACTCGGAAACTCGCTATTCGTTGCAAGTCTAGCGAGTCCAATGTTAATGAATGGGGATGCGAGTATTGCAGCGATTCCTCTGCTGCCATTTTTTTTACTCTTTACTCTCGCAAGTGGCCCCTAGCTTAGCGATTTAGAATTCATCCCTAAAGCACAGAAAATCGTTTCTACATCACACTAGAAGCTAAACAGGAAGTCGCCTGTGCTAACCGATTTACTGCACAGGCTGATCTGATATTCTGCACACACAGGGCGATCTGTTCTGCACACACAGGGCGATCAGATCTGCACACACAGGCCCACCAAAGATGTGTAGCAGACGTGATACAGAGAGGCTGATCGGCCTGGTTGAAGAGTGGCCCCAGCTGTGGCAGCCCACCCACCCTGGCTATGGTGATGAAAGACAGCGAAATATGGCTTGGAGGTCCATCGCCAGAAGTATGTTCCCGTCATTTGATCACGCTGGAGAAGATGGGCAGGCAAACATGGGTAAGAGTTATGTGATGTCATTTCTTCTATTTTCTTTTACTGTACCCTTTTTTGGATTAGGAGAGAGTGAGATTTCTTGTGTCACCATTGGCGTCTGTGACGCACTGAAACCGTGGTACCCAGCACCGGGCCGGGGTCTGCTTCACTGGGGGCTGTGATGTGACCCGTGCTGTAGTCTCAGGGGATGCACAGTGCAAAGGGGATAACTACAGGGGACTGTAATAGGAGGACAATCAAGGCTAGTGATGCGTATTGGCACAGCAGGAAGGTAACGTGCGTGCTATTAGCTGGTAGCAGAGAAGCCCTGCACTCTCCCTGAAAAAATTGTTTAGTGCGCAAAGGCAGTCACCTAGGTGGACTGTGGTGCTGTCTGCGTCACCGCTCTGGGGTGAAGTGCGTGCTGTAACTTAGCAGAGAAGCAACGCACTCTTTCTGAAAAAATTGTTTAGTGCACACAAGCAGGCAGCGTGCGTGCTATTAGCTAGTGGGATAGATAGCAGCAACGCACTGGTCTGCCACAGAAACAATAACGCTGCAGGGGTAAATATGACCCCAATAATATCTGGTGGAAAAAAAAAGAAAATTTGCTCAGCTATGCTTCTGATTTCAGCTCTGATGGAAGCTGAGTGAGTAAGCTAAGCTCTGAGGATGGTGCTGTATGCACTGTAAGGCTGCTCCTGCCTTTCTCCCTGCCTACAGTCCTCTACAGAACTCCTCCGTCCTGGTAGTTCTGAAAATAACTTTTGTGTTATATGTGAGGAATCTTGAGGTCCTACACTGACTAACAGTCCCTAGATCTGCTCTATGTCTCCAACTCGCCCTGCACTAGCTCAGATCGTCACAGGAATGTGCCCAAAATGGCGGGGGCAGGGTTTATATACAGCCTTGCCTGTGATACATGACATAGGCATCACGATGGACAGCAGCCAATCATAGTAGTGCTCTTCACAGTTTTCTCACCTAACAAACTAGGCTGTCTCTGAAAATTAACATATTCTGTATTCTGCGAGTCCCGAATACAGTATATAGGAGTCCTAGACTCGCTAAGACTCGCTGCTGACAGCGGGACACAAAATCGCTAAGAAACTAGGATTGCTTGTATTAAACTCTGTAAAAACTAGGATTGCCATTGATTTGCATTGGACTCGTTACTGTGCGAGTAATCTCTTGGAAACTTGCAGAGTACCGACTCCTGCGAGTCCCCTACTACTCGCAGAGTAACGAGTCCTAAGGAGTAGATTCGCCCATCCCTAGAGCAGAACAGAGCTTACTACAGAAATATGGAAGCAGAGCAGCGCTTACTCCAGATATATGGGAGCAGAATCAAGCTTACTACAGAGATATGGGAGCAGAACTGAGCATACTCCAGAGATATGGGAGCAGAACAGAGCTTACTCCAGAGATATGGGAGCAGAACAGAGCTTACTCCAGAGATATGGGAGCAGAACAGAGCTTACTACAGAAATATGGAAGCAAAGCAGCGCTTACTCCAGATATATGGGAGCAGAATCAAGCTTACTACAGAGATATGGGAGCAGAACTGAGCATACTCCAGAGATATGGGAGCAGAACTGAGCTTACTACAGACATATGGGAGAAGAACTGAGCTTACTACACAGATATGGATATGGATCAGAACGGAGAATACTCCAGAGATATGGGAGCAGAATGGAGCTTACTACAGAGATATTGGCTCAGAAAAGAGCTTACTCCAGAGATATGGGAGCAGAACCGAGCTTACTACAGCGGTATGGGAGCAGAACCGAGCTTACTTGTCACAATCCATTTTAGGATCTGTGTCAGAGTCTGGACTCTCTTATATAAACCTTTTTCCTTTCAGGCCCTGGGGATTATATGGGTTTTTTCCCCGGTGGCTGCTGGTGTTACTACAACTGTAGTTGCTCTGCTGCTGGTTTTCTCCCGGTGGCCGCTGGTGTTACTACATGTTCAATTAGCCAGCAGGTGGTGACCTCCCCCCTCCTTCCTATAAAAGATCATCAGCTGCTGCAGCTCCCTGTTGGTAATACTGGTCATTTTCTAACGAACCTTGGTGAAGTCTGGATCTACCTGATGGAGAAGGGGTTCAGCTTATCTGGAGCAGTGGAGTTGCTGCTAGATGCTGATCGGGTGCCTTTCTCTGCTGCTTGGAGCATTGGCAGCAGATAAAGCTAAGTTTGGGTTTATAGTTGCTTTAACCCCGTGGTGTCTGTTTTATTTTCCCTTGTGTTATTTGGTGCAATTTACTTTATTCCCTGTCTCACCTCCTGGGGAGGGGGTTGGGGTTGAGCTCATGACTAAACAGGGGATAGGGACAGGTCAGAGAATTGGGCCTCACTACCATTAAGTGTACCCCCAAGTTAAGGAAAGTCAGGGCACCCCCTAATCCTGAGGGACAGTTCAGGGGCCCAGGTTCCATGTCTCCTGCCTTTTCCCTACTGTCCTGTGACATTATTACCAACAGTCCCATTTTTTCTGGTGAGCCATGGCCCTAATGCAGACCTGTTTCCAATTGCTGCAGACCCTCACTGAGGAGCGTGGGGTGCTG
Organism: Dendrobates tinctorius; assembly: GCF_039654945.1. NCBI lineage: Eukaryota > Metazoa > Chordata > Amphibia > Anura > Dendrobatidae > Dendrobates > Dendrobates tinctorius. Next base: position 3,838,953 of record NW_027361738.1, on the reverse strand, counting down.
CGTGGTGTGGTGGAGCAGCAGCTACAGCAGTTGGTGGGGTACGGGGCTTCAGCTCAGATGCAGGCTCAACCACAGCCCAAGTTACCTCTCCCAGACAGGTTTTCTGGAGGGAGAGAGAATTTTTTGTTTTTTAAGGAGGCCTACAAGCTACACTTCAGGCTCCACAATCGCTCATGAGGGAGTGAGGAACAGCAGGTGGGATTCACTATAGCCCTCCTTGAGGGTGATCCCCAATCCTGGGCCTTCTCCTTGCCGGCCGATTCACCATCTCTACGGTCGGTAGACGAGTTTTTTGTGGCTTTGGCGAATATGCCCAGTGTAGTCCTTGCTAGGGAGGAGGACACACTGGTGCAGGAAGACGAGCCCAGGCAGGTGGGAAGAGGTGGTTCTCCAGTGGTGTTTCCTCCAGTTCGTCGTGGTGTGGGGGCATGTTTTAGCTATGGGCAGACTGGTCATGTTTTCAGGGTCTGCCCAGCGCGCCAAATCTTCTGTACCATCTAAGAAGCCGCATCCCCCTGGTCGTGTGGAGGTAGGCGATCAGGGAGTGTATATTTCCTCCATTTTGCCCTATATTTTTGGTCTGGTAGGGTACTACGCTGTATTACTCTGGAACTACAGGAGTTTATTGGTCGCCTGAATAGCAACGACCAAAATATACGTTAAACATTCACATGCGATGCTGATAAGATTGAGTTCCTCTATGTCATTGTTTAACAGGATACTGATGGTCTGTGGCAGACAGATATTTTTAGGAAGATTACTTCTACTATTCTGTTGTTACACGCTTCGCTATGTCATCCTGATCACATGGTAAGGTCTGTTCCCATTGGTCAGTTCCTCCAACTTTGTCAGATTTGCTCTATTAATGAGGATTTTGAGAGAAGAGCAGAGGAGCTAAAAATGAGATTCTTGGAACGTGGCTATAGTCGGCGTCTACTCAAAAGAGCCTATAACAGGGCTAATTATTCTTCCCAAAATGGCCTACTGTACAATAGGGAATCAGCTAGGAAGATGGAGGGACCTGGAAGTTACGCTTCATTGCAAATTATCATTCCCATTCTAGGCAGGTCAGGCAGGCTTTGTCTAAAGCATGTCCTATATTGAAAATTGACCCAATAATTGGCAAATTTATTCTGGACATACCAGTCATTACATTTTGGCGTCCTAAGAATCTGCGCAATCACCTCACACATAGTCATTATACAAGTGAGAGAAAGGGTACATTTTTGGATAATTTCACACATAGGAGTGGGTGTGTTCCGTGTGGACATTGAGTTGCCTGTCCCAACATTGAAAAGTGTGATTCTTTTTCCGATTCAGGTGGCGTTAAAAATTTTAAGATCAATAAATACATTACTTGTGCTACGAGATATGTTATTTATTACGCCACCTGTCCATGTGGATTAATTTATGTCGGTATAACAACTAGACAATTCAAGGTTCGCGTGCGCGAGTATGTGTTGGATATTCAGGCGGCGGCTGGCCACATGGATGCATTCACTCTTAAAACGTTACCCCGACACTTTAAAAACTTTCATGACTGTGACAGTACGGTGCTACAGGTGAGGGGTATCGATGCCTTAAATATTGGGATTCGTGGTGGCAATCTGTTTCAAAGATTGGGTAAACTTGAGACTCGCTGGATCTGGACGCTTAATACGGTATATCCACAAGGACTAAACGAGAATTTGAGTTTCGATTCGTTCCTGTGACCACCTTACTGTTCCAGGTGGACATTGGGTGGATCTAATCCTTGCTATTTTTTATTGTTTTTATTATATTTTTAATTGTGTTTTTCATGTATTAGGTATTTTTATGATATTTTGTGGATCTATGAAGATCATTGGACGGAGTCCAGGATAGTGGCGGTCCCTTGTACAGATGGACTAATTTCTACTGTTTTCTATGTCCATCCTATACCTATGTTTGAAAAAGATCCTTTGATCCTTTGACGAGGTTGAAGATGAGTCGGGGGGATGTTTTGTGAATATCTTTATTTTGTTTATTTTATTTATTTTTCTATTTTTTTCAATGATATATAATTAGGACTGTATGATAATGTCTCTCTTATATAATCATATCTTGGTAATGCTGTTCTATATATTTTGTGGGCAATAATTAAATATAATATTATTATATCTTTCTTTGTGATATGATTGTATATCAATTTTGATATTGCTTGAAAATTGTGAATATAATATGAATTCTTATCTATTTTTATATTATCTATCAAAAAATATATATGGCATTCCCCTTTAAATATTATGCAGTGAAGGGTATGTTTCTATTTCTATTATAAAAACTTGTGGGATACATATAGGGTGTTTTTTGATTGTTGGCACTGCTGCATGTGCGGTGGTACTGCTTCTTATGTATTTGTACTATTCTGTATTACTCTGCTTTCTATTGTATTATGTTGCCCTTCTGCATATCTTGTGTCGGCGATGCATCCCACGCCAGACCTCAGGGACACCGTGGATTGGGTGCGGGCTGCCATGCCTTGTACATATACACTATTTCACCTCCCTGGTAGCGCGTCACTTGTTCCCGCTCCCCCTCCTCTGCACATGCAACGCCTTCTTGGTTCATCGCGTCGGTCCCCGGCACGTGGTGCCTCCGGCGTCTGGTCACATGATAATGTGTTTCCGGCGCTGGGAGTTCCTGTGTCGGATGCTGGCATCTTGGACACCATGGCGATGCACCACCTCTTCCCTTATTAGGTATTACATTATTTCCGGCCTCCTCCCTTTATAACATCACTTAGGTCAACATTTACCACGCCCCCTGATAAAGGAGTAATCCGAAACGTGCGTAGGGGAGGGCGGGCTGGCCTGTTGTAGACGCTGCTGCCATCCATCACCACTTATCACCAACAGGTAATTATTGTAAGACTTTATGCACTTTATTATACATACAGTATGTTGGACATTTGTTCATGTATACATTCTGATGTTTGAGCCCATATACTTCTGTGTATAGAAGTGAGAGTGATGGGTATACATGTATACAGTGACTGCTTTATCTCTATGGCTGATATAGCTGGGCACTGTGCAATATGAATCAGGGCTGCAGTGCAGGGTGTTATATCCACTGATGTTTTTAACTCCTTCTATCTTTGTCTGCTCATCTTGACTAATAAAAATTATATATTTTTTGCATTACATGGACTCTTGTGATTGCAACTTTTGTTGGTTTCCTTCCCTCCTTTGTATGATTATTGGCAATCTGTTCTTACCAGTCCTATGCATTGTTTGGGGATCTATGGCCAGTCATATTTATATGATTTTGTGAGATTTATATATAATATATACATTTGGATATTATCCATTCATATATTCCTTTTGGTCCATTGTTACCCCAGACATTCTAATGTCTTTCATATATTTCCTTATATCTAAGTACAGCAGCATATAGAAATAATGCCCCCATGCCTCCTTATAATAATTCTCCTTCACCCTTTATAGTAATGATATTGACCCCGTACCTTCTTACCCATGTGATTGCTTATAATAATATGTCTCCTGTTCTCTCCCTGTAATGATACTGATTTTGCAGTCTGCCTCCTGATAGTAATGCCCCTGAGCAGGAGCATACGTAGAAATCACTGGAACGCCAAACCAAAAGTCTTATTATTATTTATTATTATTATTATTATTATTATTATTATTATTATTATTATTATTATAGCGACATTTAATCCATGGCGCTTTACATGTGAGGAGGGGTGTACATAATAAAAGACAAGTGCAGTAATCTTTTTTTAACTCCTTAGTGACTGAGCCAATTTGCAGCTTACTGACCAGGCCAATTTTTACAATTCTGACGACTGTCACTTTGAGGTTATAACTTTGGAACACTTTAAAAGATCCCGACGATTCTGCCCTTAAATCAGAGAGATACAGTGGGGAAAAAAAACTATTTAGTCAGTCAGCAATAGTGCAAGTTCCACCACTTAAAAAGATGAGAGGCGTCTGTAATTTACATCATAGGTAGACCTCAACTATGGGAGACAAACTGAGAAAAAAAAATCCAGAAAATCACATTGTCTGTTATTTTTTCATTTTATTTACATATTATGGTGGAAAATAAGTATTTGGTCAGAAACAAGCAATCAAGATTTCTGGCTCTCACAGACCTGTAACTTCTTCTTTAAGAGTCTCCTCTTTCCTCCACTCATTACCTGTAGTAATGGCACCTGTTTAAACTTGTTATCAGTATAAAAAGACACCTGTGCACACCCTCAAACAGTCTGACTCCAAACTCCACTATGGTGAAGACCAAAGAGCTGTCAAAGGACACCAGAAACAAAATTGTAGCCCTGCACCAGGCTGGGAAGACTGAACCTGCAATAGCCAACCAGCTTGGAGTGAAGAAATCAACTGTGGGAGCAATAATTAGAAAATGGAAGACATACAAGACCACTGATAATCTCCCTCGATCTGGTGCTCCATGCAAAATCCCACCCCGTGGGGTCAGAATGATCACAAGAACGGTGAGCAAAAATCCCAGAACCACGCGGGGGGACCTAGTGAATGAACTGCAGAGAGCTGGGACCAATGTAACAAGGCCTACCATAAGTAACACACTACGCCACCATGGACCCAGATCCTGCAGTGCCAGACGTGTCCCACTGCTTAAGCCTGTACATGTCCGGGCCCGTCTGAAGTTTGCTAGAGAGCATTTGGATGATCCAGAGGAGTTTTGGGAGAATGTCCTATGGTCTGATGAAACCAAACTGGAACTGTTTGGTAGAAACACAACTTGTCGTGTTTGGAGGAAAAAGAATACTGAGTTGCATCCATCAAACACCATACCTACTGTAAAGCATGGTGGTGGAAACATCATGCTTTGGGGCTGTTTCTCTGCAAAGGGGCCAGGACGACTGATCCGGGTACATGAAAGAATGAATGGGGCCATGTATCGTGAGATTTTGAGTGCAAACCTCCTTCCATCAGCAAGGGCATTGAAGATGAAACGTGGCTGGGTCTTTCAACATGACAATGATCCAAAGCACACCGCCAGGGCAACGAAGGAGTGGCTTCGTAAGAAGCATTTCAAGGTCCTGGAGTGGCCTAGCCAGTCTCCAGATCTCAACCCTATAGAAAACCTTTGGAGGGAGTTGAAAGTCCGTGTTGCCAAGCGAAAAGCCAAAAACATCACTGCTCTAGAGGAGATATGCATGGAGGAATGGGCCAACATACCAACAACAGTGTGTGGCAACCTTGTGAAGACTTACAGAAAACGTTTGACCTCTGTCATTGCCAACAAAGGATATATCACAAAGTATTGAGATGAAATTTTGTTTCTGACCAAATACTTATTTTCCACCATAATATGCAAATAAAATGAAAAAAAACAGACAATGTGATTTTCTGGATTTTTTTTTCTCAGTTTGTCTCCCATAGTTGAGGTCTACCTATGATGTAAATTACAGACGCCTCTCATCTTTTTAAGTGGTGGAACTTGCACTATTGCTGACTGATTAAATACTTTTTTTACCCACTGTATGTTACAAAAAATACTTAATAAATAACATTTCCCACATGCCTGCTTTACAGTAGCATCATTTTTTTTGTTAGGAAGTTATAAGGGTTAAAAGTTGACCAGCGATTTCACATTTTTACAACAAATTTGCAAAACCATTTTTTTTAATGACCACCTCACATTTGAAGTCACTTTGAGAGGTCAATATGACAGAAAATACACAAAAGTGACACCATTCTAACAACTGCACCCCTCAAGGTGCTCAAAACCATTCAAGAAGTGTATTAACCCTTTACGTGCTTCACAGGAACTGAACAATGTGGAAGAAAAAAATTTAACATTTAACTTTTTTTTTACAAACATTTTATTTCAGAACCAATTTTTTTATTTTCACAAGCGTAAAAAGAGAAAATAAAACACAAAATTTGTTGTGCAATTTTTCCTGAATACGGTGATACCCCATATGTGGGGGTAAACCACTGTTTGGGCGCACGGCAGGGCTTGGAATGGAAGGAGCGCCGTTTGACTTTTTCAATGCAGAATTGGCTGGAATTGAAATCGGATGCCATGCCGCGTTTATAGAGTCCCTGATGTGCCTAAACAGTGGAAACCCCCAACAATTGACACCATTTTGGAAACTAGACCAATTAAGGAACTTAACTAGATGTGTGGTGAGCACTTTGAACCTTCAAGTGCTTCACAGAAGTTTATAACGCAGAGCCGTGAAAATAAAAAATCATATTTTTTTCACGAAAATTATCTTTTTGTCCCCGAATTTTTATTTTCACAAGGGTAACAGGAGAAATTAGACCCCCAAAGTTGTGCAATTTGTCCTGAGTGCGCCGATACCCCTTATATGGTGGTAAACGACTGTTAGGGGGCACGGCAGAGCTCAGAAGTGAAGGAACGTCATTTGACTTTTTCAATGCAGAATTGGCTGGAATTGAGGTCAAATGCCATGTCGCGTTTGGAGACCCTTTGATGTGCCTAAACAGTAGAAACCCCCTACAAGTGACACCATTTTGGAAACTAGACCCCCCAAGGAGTTTATCTAGGTGTGTGGTGAGCACTTTGAACCCCTAAGTGCTTCACAAAAGTTTATAACGCAGAGTCGTGAAAATAAAAAATCATTTTTTTTCCACAAAAATGATTTTTTAGCCACCAATTTTTCAATTTTCCCAAGGGTAACTGTAGACATTAGATCCCCAAAGTTGTTGTGCAATTTGTCTTGAGTACGCTGATTCCCCATATGTTGGGGTAAACCACTGTTTGGGCACACGTCGGGGCTTGGAAGGGAGGGAGCATCATTTGACTTTTTCAACTCAAAATTGGTTGGAATCAATGGTGGCACCATGTCGCGTTTGGAGACCCTGTGATGTGCCTACGTAGTGGAAACCCCTCAATTCTAACAACAACCCTAACCCCAACACACCCCTAACTCTAATCCCAACCCTAACCATAACCCTAACCCCAACACAACCCTAACCCTAACCACAACCCTAACCACAAACCTAACATCAACACACCCCTAGCCCTAATTCTTAACCCTAGTCCCAACTCTCACAGTGATCAAAATAAAAAAAGTAAATAAACCCCCCCCTTTTATCACCCCCATAGGTAGGGGCAAATAATAAAATAAAGAAAATATTTTTTATTTTTCCATTAGGGTTAGAATTAGGGTTAGGGTTGGAATTAGGGTTAGGGTTGAAATTAGGGTTAGGGATGGAATTAGGTTTAGGGTTGGAATTAGGGTTAGGGTTGGAATTAGGGTCAGGGTTAGAATTACGGTTAGGGTTGGAATTAGGGTTAGGGTTGGAATTAGGGTTGGGATTAGGGCTACGGTTGGAATTAGGGTTAAGATTAGGGTTAGGCTTGTGTTTAGGGTTAGAGTTGGGATTAGGGTTAGGGGTGTGTTGAGGTTAAGGTTGTGGTTATGGATAGGGTTGGGATTAGGGTTAGGAGTGTGTTGGGGTTTGGGTTGGAGTTAGAATGGGGGTTTCCACTATTTAGGCACATCAGGGGGTCTCCAAACGCGGCATGGTGCCACCATTGATTCCAGCCAATTTTGCGTTCAAAAAGTCAAACAGTGCTCCCTCCATTCTGAGCCCCGACGTGTGCCCAAACAGTGGTTTACCCAACATATGGGGTTTCAGCGTACTCAGGAAAAATTGCACAACATCTTTGGGGGTCTAATTTCTCCTGTTACCCTTGGGAAAATAAAAAATTGGGTACTAAAAAAATTATTATTTTATTCTCTGCGTTATAAACTTCTGTGAAGAACTTGGGGATTCAAAGTGCTCACCACACATCTAGATGAGTTCCTTGGGGGATCTAGTTTCCAAAATAGGGTCACTTGTGGGGGGTTCCTACTGTTTAGGCACATCATGGGCTCTGCAAACCTAACATGACGCCCGCAGACCATTCCATCAAGTTGGCATTTCAAAACTTCACTATTTCCCTTCCGAGCCCCGACGTGTGCCCAAACAGTGGTTCCCCCCCATATATGGGATACCAGCATACTCAAGACAAATTGCACAACAACTTTTGTGGTCCAATTTCTCCTGTTACCCTTGTCAAAATAAAAAATTGTGGGCTAAAATATCATTTTTGAGGAAAAAAAAAGATTTTTTATTTTCACCGCTCTGCGTTATAAACTTCTGTGAAGCACTTGGGGGGTTCAGAGTGCTCACATCACATCTAGATAAGTTCCTTAAAGGGTCTACTTTTCAAAATGGTGTCACTTGTGGTTTTTTACACTGTTTAGGCACACAGGGGCTCTCCAAGTGCGTCATGGTGTCCGCTAACGATTGAAGCTAATTTTTGTATTTGAAAAGTCAAATGGCACTCCTTTCCTTCTGGGCCCTGCCGTGCGCCCAAACAGTGGTTTATAACCACATTTGAGGTATCGATGTACTCAGGAGAAAGTGAACAGCAAATTTTAGGATCCACTTTATCCTGTTGTCCATGTGAAAATAAAAAACTGAGGCTAGAAGATAATTTTTGTGAAAAAATGTACTTTCTTTTTTTTACAGATCAATTTGTGAAGCACCTGGGGGTTCAAAGTGCTCACTATGCATCTAGATAAGTTCCTTGGGTGGTCTAGTTTCCAAAATGGGGTCACTTGTGGGGGAGCTCCAATGTTTAGGCACAGAGAGACTCTCCATATGCGACATGGCAACCGCTAAATATTCTAGCATATTTTCCATTCAAAAAGTCAAATGGCACTCCTTCCCTTCTGAGCCCTGCCGTGCACTCAAACAGTGGTTTATGACCACACATGAGGTATCGTTGTACTCAGGAGAAATTGCCTAACAAATTTAGGATCCAATTTATCCTGTTACCCATGTGAAAATGAAAAAATTGATGCTAAAATAAATTTTTTGTCAGAAAAATTAAAATGTCCATTTTTTCCTTCCATATTGCTTTAGTTCCTGTGAGGCACCTGAAGTGTTAATAATCTTCTTGAATGTAGTTTTGAGTAGCTTGAGGGGTGCAGTTTTTAGAATTATGTCACTTTTGGGTATTTTCTGCCATATAGACCCCTCAAAGTGACTTCAAATGTGAGGTGGCCCCTAAAAAAATGGTTTTGTATATTTTGTTGTAAAAATGAGAAATCGCTGGTCAACTTTTAACCCTTATAACTTCCTAACAAAACAAAATTTTGTTTCCAAAAAAATTGTGCTGATGTAAAGTAAACATGTGGGAAATGTTATTTATTAACTATTTCGTGTCACATAACTCTCTGGTTTAACAGAATAAAAATTCAAAATATGAAAACTGCGAAATTTTCAAAATTTTCACCAAATTTCCGTTTTTTCACAAATAAACGCAAAAATTATCAACCTAAATTTACCACTCTCATGAAGCCCAATATGTCACAAAATACAATCTCAGAATCGCAAGGATCCGTTGAAGCGTTCCTGAGTTATTACCTCATAAAGGGACACTGGTCAGAATTGCAAAAAATGGCCTGGTCATTAAGGTCAAAATAGACTGGGTCATGAAGGGGTTGAACAAATCAAGTTCATTATTAATGCAGGCCGTAATAATCTCCATATGTCTTCATTTCTTTAATCTTCAAGCTGAGTTTTTTCATGGAAGGAGCTGATCTTTTCTTCCAGTATGAGGCTATTAGACACTTTGACGATGTTAGGATATGGAGGAGCAGCCTGGCTGGACCCTTGCTCATAGATACGGGTGGATCATTAAGTAAATAAGCCACAGGATCCAGAGGTATCTCTACAGCCAACACCTAAGAAATCAACCCCTGTACTCTCTTCCAGAAGGGGGGTATAGTCTGGCAATCCCAGAATATATGTGGCAATGAGCCCTCTGCCCCCAGGCATCTCCAGCATCTATCTGACATGGCAGGGTAAATATTATGTAAAACCTCCTGCGTATGATATCAATACATCAGTATCTTGTACTGATTTTCCTTCTGTATTGTGCATGGTGATGATTTAGCTGCCTTTGACCATATGACCTGCCATATAGGAAGCAGAAGTTCCCTCCCCAGGTATCTCTCCCACTTAATCATGTAAGTATGTTTAGGAGGGGGTCTAATGGCAGAGTGAGCAGTATATTATAAAAGTCTGTGATCAAACCCTTTGTAGTTGGGTTCCCTTTACAGAGTCGTTCAAAGCGAGTGGGGGTAGAGAACATTGTGTTTTTATATAAAGATAAGGCCAGGTGGCGAATTTGTAAGTATGAGAAGTAGGTCCTAAGTGGGAGATTAAACCGCTCTCTAAGAGTCTGGAAAGGAAGAATATTTATGTTAAAGGGGTCTAAAATATCTGCGTAATAAAATAATTGTGCTTGAAGCCATGGTTCTGTCATAGCTGCAGGAATACTATAAAGTATGGAGAGTGTAAAAAAGAAGGAGATAATATGGGGACCTGGGGGAGATCAATGGAAAGGCCCTGTTGCTTATCCTCCAAATTTTCATTGTAAATGCCATAGAGCCCAGCAGAGGAACTGAGGGGCATTTACTCCCATCTCTCCATAACAATGAATTGGGATGCGCTGGAGCCATCCAAAGTTTATCGATTTCTACCCATTTGCTATAAGCCCGCAAGGAGGCCCAAGCTGGTATCCTTCTAAGGTGCACGGCCAAGTTATATCTCCAGACGTCTGGAAAGGTAATACCCCCCTGCGTTTTTGGAGAGGTGAGGACTGATTAAGTTATTCGATGTAGCAGTACAGTAATCTTAAACAACACAGGTCACAACTGGTACAGGAGGAGAGAGGACCCTGCCCATGAGGGCTCACAATCTACAAGGGCTGGGTGAGGATACAATAGGTGAGGGCCAAGCTGGTCATGCAGTGGTTTGGTGGATCGGTGGTTACTGCAGGTTGTAGGCGTGTTGGAAGAGGTAGGTCTTCAGGTTCCTTTTGAAGGTTTCCACGGTAGGTGAGAGTCTGATATGTTGTGATAGAGTTCCAGAGTAGGGCGGATCCACCGGAGAAATCTTGTATGCGTTTGTGGGAAGAGGAGATAAGAGGGGAGTCGAGAATATCTTGTGAGGATCGGATGTTGCGTGCAAGTAAGTACCGGGAGACGAGGTCACAGATGTATGGAGGGCACAGGTTGTGGATGGCTTTGTATATCATGGTTAGTGTTTTGAGCTGGAGCCTTTGGGTAATACGGAGCCAGTGCAGGGATTGACAGAGGAGGGAGGCTGGAGAATAGCAGGGAGACAGGTGGATTAGTCAGGCAGCGGAGTTTAGAATAGATTGGAGGGGTGCGAGAGTGTTAGCGGGGAGGCCATAGAGCAGGAGGTTGCAGTAGTCAAGGTGGGAGATGAAGAGGGCATGGATTAGGGTTTTTGCAGATTCTTGGTTGAGGAATGTACGGATCCGAGAAATATTTTTGAGTAGAGATGAGTGACTTTGCCTTGTTTAGGGTCAAGTCGGGTTTCATGAAGCCCGACTTTCTCAAAAGTCGAGTCGAACGAAATGGGCCGACTATCCGGAAAAGTCGGAGGTCTGACTGAAACACGAAACCCAATGCAAGTCAATGGGGAAGCAAAGACGTCAGGGAGAGGAGGACAGTAAACACACCTACAGTGCCCATTTCAATGCCAACGACATCAATTCTTATTACTTAAGCTTGTCAAGCTTAATTTACTTTATAATAATAGTTACGCATTGAAAACTGGGGGTTATTTGGCTAAAGTTGTGGGGGGGTAGGGCTGGCGCCAGGTTTTCGTGTGCCCCGGGTGAAAGAGTGTCAGTGGGCCCCTTTGACACATACCACAATTCATGATGCTCCGATACAGCAGAGAAATATTGGTATAGTGCAATGAGAAATACTTCACTTCTTACATTACATGACTGATATCTATTTTAAATTCTACAATAGCGCAAAAAGTATATTCCTCCATACAGTATTATGTCCACCACATAGTGCACCATACAGAATAATGAGCCCCATATAATGCTCCATACAGAATAATTAGTCCCATATAATGTACCATACAGTATATGATGAGCTCCACATAATGCTACAGTTTATGATGGTCCCCATATAATGTGCCATACAGTATAGGACGGTCCCCATAGAATAGAATGCGCCCCACATATTGCTCCATACAGTATAATGAGTCGCATATAAAGCTCCATACAGTATATGATGGGCCCCATATATTGCTCCATACAGAATGGGCTCCAGCCCCATAAATAATGAACCCCATATGATGCTCCAGTATATGATGGGCACCATGGATGATTCTCCATTGTATGATGGGCCTATATATTGCTCCATATATAATGGGCCCCATATGATGCTCTAGTATATGATGGGCCCCATGGATGATCCCCCATTGCATGATGGGCCTATATTATGCTCCATATATAATGGGCCCCATATGATGCTCCAGTATATGATGGGCCCCATGGATGATGCTCCATTGTATGATGGGCCTATATTATGCTCCATATATAATGGGCCCCATATGATGCTCTAGCATATGATGGGCCCCATATGATGCTCCAGTGTATGAAGGGCCCCATGGATGATGCTCCAGTGTATGATGGGCCTATATACTGTGTGCAGAATTATAAGGCAAATGAGTATTTTGATCACATCATCCTTTTCATACATATTGTCCTACTCCAAGCTATATAGGCTTGAAAGCCAACTGTCAATTATGTAAATCAGGTGATTTGCATCTCTGTAATGAGGAGGGGTGTAGTCTAATGACATAAACACCCTATATAAGGTGTGCTTAATTATTAGGTAACTTCCTTTCCTTTGGCAAAATGGGTCAGAAGAGAGATTTGACGGACTCTGAAAAGTCAAAAATTGTGAGATGTCTTGCAGAGGGATGCAGTAGTCTTGAAATTGCCAAACTTTTGAAGCGTGATCACTGAACAATCAGGCATTTCATGGCAAATAGCCAACAGGGTCACAAGAAGCGTGTTGATAAAAAAAGGCTCAAAATAACTGTCCATGAATTGAGGAAAATCAAGCGTGAAGCTGCCAAGATGCCATTTGCCACCAGTTTTGCCATATTTCAGAACTGCAACGTTACTGGAGTATCAAAAAGCACAAGGTGTGCCATACTCTGGGACATGACCAAGGTAAGGAAGGCAGGAAAACGACCACCTTTGAACAAGAAACATAAGATGAAATGTGAAGACTGGGCCAAGACATATGTTAAGACAGTTTTTTGTAAGGTTTTATGGACTGATGAAATGAGAGTGACTCTTGATGGGCCAGATGGATGGGCCCGAGGCTGGATCAGTAAATGCTGTAGAGCTCCACTCTGACTCAGACGCCAGCAAGGTGGAGGTGGGGTACTGGTATGGGCTGGTATCATCAAAGATAAACTTGTGGGACCTATTCGGGTTGAGGATGGAGTGAAGCTCAACTCCCAGACCTACTGCTAGTTTCTGGAAGACACCTTCTTCAACCAGTGGTACAGGAAGAAGTCAGTATTGTTCAAGAAAATCATGATTTTCATGCAGGCCAATGCTCCATCACATGCATCCAAATACTCCAAAGCGTGGCTGCCCAGTAAAGGTCTAAAAGAAGAAAAAATAATGACATGGCCCCCTTGTTCACCTAATCTGAACCCCATAGAGAACCTGTGGTCCCTCATAAAATGTGAGATCTACAGGGAGTCAAAACATTACACCTCTGGGAACAGTGTCAGGGAGGCTGTGGTGGCTGCTGCACGCAATGTTGATCGTAAACAGATCAAGCAACTGACAGAATGTATGGATGGAAGGCTTTTGAGTGTCATCGTAAAGAAAGGTGGCTATTTTGGTCCCTTTTTTTTTGTTTTGAATGTCAGAAATGTTTATTTCTACATTTTGTGTTGTTATATTGGTTTACCTGGTGAAAATAAACAAGTGAGATGGGTATATACTGCACAGTAATAGTTACCTGCACAAACAGATATCCTCCTAAGATAGCCAAATCTAAAAAAAACCCACTCCAACTTCCAAAAATATTAAGCTTTGATATTTATGAGTCTTTTCGGTTGATTGAGAACATAGTTGTTGTTCAATAATAAAAAGAATCCTCTCAAATACAACTTGCCCAGTAATAATTTTGCAAACAAATATCAACCTAGGGCCTTGTCAGATCACTCCCCTGTTATGGCGACATTTAATTGGGAAAATGGTGGGAGAGGGGAACGGGCACCATGGTCGTTTAACGCATTCTGGTTACCTATTATTCAAGCAGATGCTAGGATCCCTGATTGCTAAAATAATTTTTTGCTATTAATGAGGGTACAGCCCCCAGGGAAATAATATGGGATGCGTCTAAAGCTTATCTGAGAGGACTGTCGATCTCGGAAGTGAATAGAGTTAGAACTAAGTCTAGAGAATATGAGGAACTTTTACAGAAGGAAGCTATCTCTGCAGAATTGCAATATTTGAAAACTCCATCGGATATACACTCACTGGCCACTTTATTAGGTACACCTGTCCAACTGTGTGTTAAGACTTAATTTCTAATCAGCCAATCACATGGCGGCAACTCAGTGCATTTAGGCATGTAGACATGGTCAAGACAATCTCCTGCAGTTCAAACCGAGCATCAGTATGGGGAAGAAAGGTGATTTGAGTGCCTTTGAACGTGGCATGATTGTTGGTGCCAGAAGGGCTGGTCTGAGTATTTCAGAAACTGCTGATCTACTGGGATTTTCACGCACAACCATCTCTAGGGTTTACAGAGAATGGTCCGAAAAAGAAAAAAAATCCAGTGAGCGGCAGTTCTGTGGCCGGAAATGCCTTGTTGATGCTAGAGGTCAGAGGAGAATGGGCAGACTGGTTCGAGCTGATAGAAAGGCAACAGTGACTCAAATTGCCACCCGTTACAACCAAGGTAGGCAGAAGAGCATCTCTGAACGCACAGTGCGTCGAACTTTGAGGCAGATGGGCTACAGCAGCAGAAGACCACACTGGGTACCACTCCTCTCAGCTAAGAACAGGAAACTGAGGCTACAATTTGCACAAGCTCATCGAAATTGGACAGTAGAAGATTGGAAAAACGTTGCCTGGTCTGATGAGTCTCGATTTCTGCTGCGACATTCGGATGGTAGGGTCAGAATTTGGCGTAAACAACATGAAAGCATGGATCCATCCTGCCTTGTATCAACGGTTCAGGCTGGTGGTGGTGGTGTCATGGTGTGGGGAATTTTTTCTTGGCACTCTTTGGGCCCCTTGGTACCAATTGAGCATCGTTGCAACGCCACAGCCTACCTGAGTATTGTTGCTGACCATGTCCATCCCTTTATGACCACAATGTACCCAACATCTGATGGCTACTTTCAGCAGGATAATGCGCCATGTCATAAAGCTCGAATCATCTCAGATTGGTTTCTTGAACATGACAATGAGTTCACTGTGCTCAAATGGCCTCCTCAGTCACCAGATCTCAATCCAATAGAGCATCTTTGGGATGTGGTGGAACGGGAGATTCGCATCAGGGATGTGCAGCCGACAAATCTGCGCCAACTGTGTGATGCCATCATGTCAATATGGTCCAAAATCTCTGAGGAATGCTTCCAGCACCTTGTTGAATCTCTGCCACGAAGAATTGAGGCAGTTCTGAAGGCAAAAGGGGGTCCAACCCGTTACTAGCATGGTGTACCTAATAAAGTGGCCAGTGAGTGTACATTTTAACGCATTAAAAGATGGGGAAAAACAATCAACCCAACATAAGCTTTCAAAAGCTGCAGATAAACGATACTTCCGGCGGCAGGTCTATTTCGGGGAGGGGGAGGGAACTGGACATCTACTAGCTACCCTGATCGAGACTCAATCTGGCCCTGCAATGGTAGCGGAGATAAAAAAAACAAAAATGGGGAACTAGAAAGATCTTCTGGGGCAATTCTAGCAACTTTTAGCGAGTTTTTGAGACATTATATAATTCGCAGGGCGGGTTCTCTGACGAGTTGCTCAGTAGCTTTTTGGGGACTGCTGGTCTGCCTACTCTGTCAGAATCGGAAGCTGTTGGGCTGGAGGCACCAATTAGTCTGGAGGAATTAGAGGAGGCTCTAGATCAGTGATGGCTAACCTTGGCACTCCAGCTGTTGTAAAACTACAACTCCCAGCATGCCCTTGCAACCTGCAGCAGTTGAGGCATGCTGGGAGTTGTAGTTCTCCAACAGCTGGAGTGCCAAGGTTCACCATCACTGCTCTAGATTCTATGGCAGGGAATAAGACACCGGGGTCTGATGGGCTGCCTGTGGAGGTATATAAGCAGTACTCAAATATAATGCTTCCACAGCTGTTGAAGGTGTTTGAGGCAGCTAGGGAAGATGGGCACTTGCCCCGGTCCTTGAATGAAGCAATCATAGTGGTGATCCCCAAGGCTGATAAGGATCCTTGTCTTCCAGAGTCATACAGGCCTATCTCCCTTTTAAACATTGATGTCAAGATTTTTGCAAAGATTCTGGCGATGCGGCTGTCTGGAGTAATATCTAGTATTATTCATCCAGATCAAACTGGTTTTATGCCAGAGAAATCAACTGCGATTAATATCAGGGGGTTGTATCTAAATTTACAGATCCCATCTAAGGGATAGGAACCTAGGGCTGTTGCATTTTTGGATGCTGCTAAACCATTTGACTGCGTCGAATACCCATATCTCTGGGCTATATTAGCCAAGATGGGTTTCTGTAAAAATTTTATTGCCTGGATACAGCTGCTGAATTCGAGTCCAGAGGCCAAAATTAGAATTAATGGGGAGATCTCAAATACAATTAACTTATACATAGGGACCAGACAGGGGTGCCCCCTGTCTCCCCTACTGTTTGATCTGGCATTGAGCCCTTGGCAGTAGTAATTCGGGCGACACCTGAAATTAAGGGGTTTGGGTATGAGTCTTTGCAAGAAAAAATAGTGTTGTATGCTGATGACATGCTCTTGTTTTTGGGAGAGTGGCCATCTTCTCTGAGGGTGGCAATGTAAGTCTTTGGATCCTTCGCAGTGATCTCTGGTTTATGTATTAACTGGGAGAAATCTTCAATTATGCCGGTGGGAGATGCTCCCGAGAACTCCTTGGAATTGGCCGGACGATTAAATGTAGTCAAAGAGTTTAAATAATTGGGAATTCATAGTAACATAGTAACATAGTTTTGAAGGCTGAAGGAAGACCTTATGTCCATCTAGTTAAGCCTATTTTTAGTGCAGCTGTTCTGCATTGTTGATCCAGGGGAAGGCAAAAAACCCACAGAGTAGAAGCAAATTTTCTCCATAGGGAAAAAAATTCCTTCCCCTAAGTTGGGTCAACCATCTACCTATAATATTATGTTATTCGTAACCTTCTATACTGTTAATCACAAGAAAAACATCCATTCCTTTCTTAAATTCATTCAGTGAGTTGGCCATCACCACTTCCTCAGGAAGAGAATTCCAGAGCCTCACTGCTCTTACCGTGAAGAACGCTCTTCTATGCTGGTGTAGAAATTGTCTTTCCTCCAAACGAAGAGAATGCCCCCTTGTTCTTGTCACAGTCCTTGGTACAAACAGTTCATTGGAGAGATCTCTGTATTGCCCTCTGATATACTTGCACATATATATTAGGTCTCCAGTAAGTCTTCTCTTTTCTAGAGTAAATAGGCCTAATTTTGATAACCTTTCTCGGTTTTGTAGTGAACCAACTCCATTTATCATTTTAGTAGCCCGCCTTTGAACCCTTTCAAGTTCAGTAATGTCTTTCTTGAGCACCGGCGTCCAAAATTACACACAATACTCCAAGGGTGGTCTGACGAGTGATTTGTACAAAGGGAGAATTATGTTTTTATCTCGTGTCCCCAGACCTCTTCTAATGCATCCCATGACCCTATTTGCTTTGGTGGCAGCTGCCTGACACTGGGCACTAGTGTTGAGTGACTTTTGGTTTTTTAGGGTCGAGTTTCGTTTCATGAAACCCAACTTTTCCAAAAGTCGGGTCGAGCAAAATCGGCCGACTTTAGGGAAAAGTCGGGGTCATCCCGAAACACGAAACCCAATGTAAGTCAATGGAGAATTAAAGTCGACAGTGAGAGGAGGACAGGAAACACACCAACAGTGCCCATTTGAATGCCAAAAGCATAAATTCTTGTTACTGAAGCTTGTCAACCTTAATTAACTTCATAATACTAGTTATGCACTGAAAAATGGGGGTTATTTGGCTACAGTTGTGGGGGGGGGAGGGCTGGCTCCAGGTTTTCGTGGGCCCAGGGCCAAAGAGCGCCCCTTTAACACATACCACAACTCATGATGCTCCGATACGGCAGAGAAATAGCAGTATAGTACAATGAAAAATACTTCACTTCTTACATCTCATGACTGATATCCATTTTAAATTCTCCAATACCTCCAAAAACGGACAGTATATAACTCCATACAGTATTATGGCCAGCGCTTAGTGCGCTATACAGAGTAATGAGGCCCATATTTTTCTCCATACGGAATCATTATTCCCATATAATGTTTCAAACCGTATATGATGAGCTCCACATAATGCTATAGTATATGTTGGTCCCAATGGATGAAGCTCCACTGTCTTATGGGCCCAAATAATGCTCCATATATAATGGGCCCCATTTCTATTGCTCTAGTGTATAATGGGCCCTGTAAATGCTGCTCCAGTGTCTGATGTCCACCTTTGGAATGCTCCAGTGTATGGTGGGCCCCATATATCATTCACCAGAGTATAGTGCTCTCCAAAAATTGCTGTCCCAACATAGAAAACAATGACATAAGTCTCCTTGCTAGGGAATCCCTGCACTACTCTGAACTCCTTGTCGTCCCCATCTTCCATCTCACTGCACTTGGCTGTTTAGGCCCTCCCACCGGCAGAGACACTTTTGCGTACTATGCGGTGCCCTGTGCCAGTGCCATCGCCCATGAGTATGCCCCCCCACCTGCTCAAGGAACCTGCACTTTCATCTGCACCTTCCTCTTTGTCACCGTGTAAGGTGGTATAGTATGCAGGAAGGGGAACCTGAGTTTCCTCTGGGTCAGATTCTGGCTGTGTAGAGTGTGAGGGGAATGTATTGGTCTGGGTCAATGTACCAGCAGCATCATCCAGCAGTGGCTGGGCCTCAGTGCTCTTGTGGCGTCCCCAAGAGTACGGTCGCCACTGTGGCATTGCCTTCCTCCTAGGGAGTGTGTTGTCAAGCTTGGGAGCAACGAAGGATCTCTCTAGCAGTGAAACCAACACACAACACATTTCCCACTCCAGGCCAGCAGGGAGACCTCTGAACCTGACTGCTGAGGAGCTGCTCTCTGTGGTCGGGAGGAGGTAAGTTAGGGCACTCTGTGCAGGGAAGTGTGTGGACATGAGAAGGGGAGCTGGAGGATGAGCAGAGTTAAGGCTCACTCCTAGCTGGAGCGCATGGTCCCGATTCCGGTCTCCGAGTTTGTAGGGACACTGACGTTCCTGCAGCAGAAACCGGGGGAAGTAGCAGCTATAAATGCTCTGTACCCAACTAAGGCTCGGAGGCCCCAGCATCGACGTGTGCGAGGAAGAAGGAAAAGGCTACAGCTGTCTGCCATACAAGTAAAGTCTGAGGAACATCTGTTAGACAGGAGGCGTTTCAGTGAACCACGGTCCTGTGAGTGCTTCCCCCACAAGCGCTAGAAAGGAGACGTTCAGGAAGGTACATGTTGGCGGAGTGTTGGAAGGGAGCTTTCCATTCTGGTCCCGGAGGTTGGCAGAGGTCCTGACCCGGAGGACACAGCATGGAGGCAGGCATCTGTGTAAACTGCAGACTGTGAGTAAAGCTTTGGAACTGCACGCTCTGGTGTCCTACAGTTATTCCAGCACCGCTACATCTGGGTACCAGCACCTACACCGCCTGTGCCTTTCCCCCATCACTACATCTACACTTCCCTGGGACTCCAGATCCACCTGTGGGGAGCTTCACCATCTTTGCTGCACAACACCATCAGTCCCAGAGGATCTGCATGCAGCGTCGGCCTAACATCTATGTTGCCGAACACCACAGGTGGCGTCAAACTATCTATATAAACTCTTTACCATTATACCACGCCATTTACATGGGTGCCCAGGGCCACCGCTGCTGTGACACATCCCACTGACACCGGCCCGGTACCGAGTACCCCACAGCCCTGGGAGGGCGACCCATATGCCGACTGCTGATCGGGCGGCGTTATTCCCACGAACCTCCAAACAGCGTCCCTGAAGGCAAAGTTTTTGGTTTCTGGGGGCAGTATGATTGCAAAGCTGAACCTTAATGGAATGTCCAAAAGAGCACCACCAGGAGTGGAGCCTGTGGCTTAATTGGACTGCACCCGGGAAACCACTACCATACAAGCTACAGAAAAGATGGACAGATTGCAAGCTTTGTCGATTCTGTGTGTGGTGTGGTATGTCAGTTTGTAGTTGTGCTAGCGATTTCTCAGCTTTATTCCGTTAACGACCGAGACTCCGGCATGGCCCCGCGGTACACGTCAAGCTTACTAGAGGGATACGCGAGGCTGTGGCACGTGAGATCGAGCAATAACAGGTCTAGCATTCCAGTACATGTCCGGGGCTGCATGCATGCTACACTGAAAGGACCAGCTTTTGTAGCTTACAGGTGCAGATAACCTGCTGAACTCCGTTAGTGATGGGGATCTGGGATTCAGATTATTCCCCGCGAACGATGATTTCCCAGTAAGTTCAGGTCAACCGCAATTCCGGTGTTAGGTCTAACCGTCATTCCTGAAAAAATTACGTGTCCAAACCACAGGTGCTGTAGCTTGCTTAACAGCTCGGCAGCCATTCTCAGGCCCAGTATGGATTCAACAACATTGTAGAAAGTTGATAAAGGGTACAGTTTCACCGAATAACACGTATATATGTAGCCTAGTTTACACATTAAAAAAAAATGTCTATAGATCAGGAGGCAGACTCAGATGTTCTCAGGCCCAGTATGGATTTGACCAGTTTGTACAAAGTTGAGAAAGGGTACTTTATCACTGGATAGCAGGTATATATAGCATAGTTTAAACATGTAAAATCTCAGTGTTCTCAGTATGGATTACACAGCAATCTAAAAAGTGGAAAAAAGGAAATGCATTTGAGGCGTACACAACTATATACTTTTGGTGTTATTTTTAAATCTTCATATATATTTCTGTCTCAATAATACAGTCCAGCCTCTCCGCAATAGGAAATGAGATGCATACAATTAGTGACATAAGGGCTATTGATTGCAGAAATCTAGGAATTATTATTCACGGGAAAAACTTCCATCACAATTCTCATAGGCGATGCTGACCCTCAATTAATTTGTGTGTTGAGACAGTGAAAACATTTTTTTGTGAATAAAGTCTTGCTGTATCGCACTTCCGTTGATTCCATCACTGTTACTCATCTCAATCCAATTTTTATCACAGGAAGCGATGTAAACATGGTGCTCACTGGCTATCATGATCTGTCACGTAACTTTGGAGTGCAAAAGACAGAAGCCACAGGTCGTAGGCGATTCTATTTGATTGGCATGAGAGGGCACATTTTGAAATGTGCGCCGGAATGTCACACGTTTGTGAGTAGGAAAACTGTGAAAGCTGATGATAAATCACCACTGCATGTAATTGTGAGTCGACGTCCATAAGAAATGGAAGCCGCTGATCATCTGGAGCTAGAGCCCGGCCAGCAGGACAGGGCATAGCTACATCTTAACCATCATCTTTTAGTTCAATAAATTTGTAGTGGCAGTCCCAGTGAAGGATTTGACAGCCCAGACTACACAGCGGAGGAGCAGGGAGAGGTAAACATTGCAAATGCTGGGGCCCTGCCCAAGCAAGGGGGGCACCCTCGTGGGCGTCGGTACTGGCACTGGGCCCCTTATAGTACGGCAGTGTGTCTGACGGCGGGTGTGCACCACCACTGTCAGAGACACTTGATTGCACTATGAGGGACCCTATGCCAGTGCCTGCGCCCAAGAGTCGGCCTACCCACCTGTCCAGGGCAACGGCACTCGCACAGTTTTGTGCTCTAGGTGGTGACCCCGGCCATGGCGGGGGGCGCCCACTTAGGGAGGTTTACAAAGTGGCATATGTAGATGTGGGTCATTCCGCTGCTGCAAAAGGCGAAATAGGTCAAGTTCGCGGAATAGGAGGAGGACCAAAGCAAGCCATTTTTCTGGCAACCTATGTGTCATCAAGGGAAGGTGGGACAAAATCCTTGGAAACCCATGCATGGTTCATTTCAATGAAGGTTAGATCATCCACATTTTGGGTTGACAGACGGGTCCTTTTTTCTGTCAGGATTGATCCAGCTGCACTGAAGACTCTTTCCGATAGCACACTTGCATCTGGGCAAGCGAGCTCCTGTAAGGCATATTGTGCCAATTCAGGCCAGGTGTCCAGTTTAGCGGCCCAATAGTCAAAGGGGAATGACCTGTGCGGGAGAACATCGATATGGGAGGAAAAGTAGTTGTTAACCATAGTTGACAACTGCTGTCTCCTGTCACTTTCCATCGATGCAGTATTACCAGTTGTGTGAGCGGTCCGTGAAAAATCAGTCCACAACATTGTCATGAAACCCCTGTCTCCAACGCCACTTCTGCTGTGTGCACCACGAACACTTCTGCCAAGCTGCCCCCAGCCCGTACGGCTCGTGTGAGAACCATCACCGCTGCTGTGTGCTGGGAATGCCTCAACCAACCGGTTAACCAGAGTTGCTTGTTTAGTAGCCAATATTAGGTCAAGGTTCTCCTGTGGCATGATGTTTTGTAATTTGCCTTTATAGCGTGGATCCAGGATGCTGGCCAACCAGTAGTCGTCATCGTTCATCATTTTGGCAATGCGTGGGCCCCTTTTTAGGATCTGCAAGGCATAATCTGACATGTGGGCCAATGTTCCCGGTGTCAATGATGCACTGCGAGTGCTGGGTGGAGGAGCACTTTCTGGCAAATCCACATCCCTCCAGTCACGCACAAACCCTGTAACAGACCTTGCCACGCCAAGCCAACATTTTCACTTGCCCCACGAGATGCATCCTCCTCCCCTAAGTAATCATCCCCATCATCATCCTCCTCCTCCGCTTCTTCCTCCACCTCGTCCAGGAGAGGTCCCTGAGCAGACAATGGCTGAATGTCATCAAGGATTCCCTCCACCTCTTCCTCCTCGTCAACATTGGCTGCAGACGCCTGCTCCTTAAGGTGCGTCAAAGTTTGCATGAGCAGATGCATAAGTGGGATGCTCATGCTTAGGATGGCGTCGTCTGCGCTTACCAGCCGTGTGCATTCCTCAAAACACTGAAGGACTTTACAGAGGTCTTTCAGCTTCGACCACTGCACACCTGTCAACTCCATGTCTGCTCTCAAAGTGCCTGGCCGTGTATCCTCCCACAAATGCATTATGGCCTGCCTCTGCTCGCACAGCCGCTCAACCATGTGCAGGGTGTTCCACCTTGTTGCCATGATAATGAGGCAGTGGTTGGGAAGGTGGAGTAATCGCTGCAGCTTCTGCATACGAATGGAGTGTACAGGCAACCGGCGGATGTGCGCGCACAGTCTTCGCACCTTCTGGAGCAGGGCTGTTAGCTCCGGATAATTATTGAGGAAGCACTGCACCACCAGGTTCAAGGTGTGAGCCAAGCAAGGTATGTGGCTGAGTTTTGAAAGGGCTATGGCTGCCACAAAATTACGGCCGTTATCACTATCTACCTTGCCTGCCTCAAGATGTACACTGCCCAGCCATGACTCAGTTTGTCGCTGAAAGTACTCGGCCAGCACCTCGGCAGTGTGTCTGTCGCCCAAACACATCATCTGCAACACAGCCTGCTGACGCTTTCCACTAGCTGCTCGATAGGGGGACACCTCGTGTGCAACAGTGGCAGCTGCCGATGGAGTGCTCGTACGACTGCGCTCTGTGGACGAGCTTTCGCTTCTGGAGGAGGGTCGAACACCTACAGCCAACTGTTTCCTATACCGTGGGCTAGGCAGCACTGTCCCACCACCGCTGTCCCCTGTGGACCCTGCATCCACCACATTAACCCAGTGCGCAGTGATGGACACGTAACGGCCCTGGCCATGCCGACTGGACCATGCATCAGTTGTGAGGTGCACCTTTCCACTCACTGACTGCTTGAGTGCATGGACAATGCGGTCTTTCACATGATGGTGGAGGGATGGGATGGCTTTGCGAGAGAAGAAGTGGCGACTAGGTAGGTCATAGCGTGGTACTGCATAGGCCATGAGTTCGCGGAAAGCTGCGCTTTCCACCAACCGATATGGCATCATCTCTAACGAGATTAGTTTGGCAATGTGGGCGTTCAAACCCAGTGTACGCGGATGAGAGACTGAGTACTTTCTTGACCTACTCATAGGGTCTGGGAGGATGAGCTGGACTTGAGAGCTGCATATGGTGGAAGTAGCGGTGGACAGGGTGGACTGAGAGAGGGTTGATGATGGTGATGGAGTTGGTGTTCTTTCTGATGGCCTAGATTCAGTCTTTCGTTGATATAACAGTGGGATTCCCTGACTGCTGTGGCCTTGCAACGACACCTCAACATTTGCTGCTGTGCTAACTGGTGGGCTTACAGTGGGGGAAACAATGTAGCGCTGCTGACTACCTTCTTTGTGATCAGTTGCACATGTGGTACTTGAGGTTTGGTGTTGTGTCCACGCTTGCAAGTGCATGCTGGTTAAATGTCTAAGCATGCAACTGGTATTCACATTTTTCAGATTTTTCCCTCGGCTAAAGGTCTTTGCGCACTTCTTACAGATAACCTTGGCCTGATCATGAGGATTTTGTTCAAAAAAGTGCCACACTGCACTCTTCCTACTTTGGCAGACATTTTGCGGCCTAGCACACTGTGATATTTTGACCCTCTGGACAAGCTGTCCAGCAACTCTTTTGATTTTTGGAACCTGTCTTTGGAGTGCTCCGGGCCTGCCAGATAACAGCTGTTGCAATGTCGATGTCTGCTGTGGATGCTCCTCCTCATCTGAGCTATTGGAAGCAGCACCCTCTTCCCCCAATGGATGCCAATCTGGGTCAACAACTGGGTCATCCATCACCTCCTCTTCAATGTCATGTGCACCTTCCTCTGTGTCACCGTGTATGGTGGTATAGTGTGCGGGAAGGGGCACCTGAGTCTCATCAGGGTCAGAATCTGGCTCTGTACACTGCGAGGACAATGTAGTGCTCTGACTGAATGTACCAGCAGAATCATTTATCAGTGGCTGTGCATCAGTGCACTCCATGTCAGATTCATCTTGGCCTGGGTAATTCACCATTTCACTTGATAATCCAGGCATGGTATGTGAAAACAGCTCCATGGAGTAATCAGTAGTATGGCCTGCGTCATCCTTCAATCTTGGTTGGGGTGAAGGACACAAGGAAAGGTGTGGTTCATGAACATGAGCCTCCAATGACGACTCAGTGCTTTTATTTTTTACAACTTCAGAAGAGGAGGCGATAGAGCTGGAGGCTGAGTCAGCAATGTAAGACAAAACTTTTTCCTGAAGCTCTGGCTTTAAAAGCGGTTTGCCAACTCCTAGAAAACTAAGCCTTCGAGGCCTTGTGGAGCCAGACGATGACGCAGGCTCAACACTTCCTGCATTCTGTCCTATTTTGCTTTTTTGCCACTACCATCAGATCCACCACCAACACCATCATTACCAGCTGCCAACCCCCATCCAATTCCACGGCCTCTTCCACCAGCCTTCCTCATTTTTGGTAGAAATGTAGAAAAATCCAACAAACTATATAGTAATGTAAACCAAGGTACAAGGTGTCTATAGGACAGGGGAGATTTTGAATTTCTGCACACACTTGTGGACACTGGACGCTTTTGGATTGTGTGAGGCCCACTGAATATCACAGCGCTATGTCACAGGCTCGATGTCGCAGGTGTGAAAAATGTCACTAGAGGATAACGGAGATTTTGAATTTCTGCACACACTTGTGGACACTGGACACTTTTGGATTGTGTGAGGCCCACTGAATATCACAGCGCTATGTCACAGGCTCGATGTCGCAGGTGTGAAAAATGTCACTAGAGGATAACGGAGATTTTGAATTTCTGCACACACTTGTGGACACTGGACACTTTTGGATTGTATGAGGCCCACTGAATATCACAGCGCTATGTAACAGGCTCGATGTCGCAGGTGTGAAAAATGTCACTAGAGGATAACGGAGATTTTGAATTTCTGCACACACTTGTGGACAATGGACACTTTTGGATTGTGTGAGGCCCACTGAATATCACAGTGCTATGTCACAGGCTTGATGTCACAGGTGTGAAAAATGTCACTAGAAGATAACGGAGATTTTGAATTTCAGCACACACTTGTGGACACTGGACACTTTTGGATTGTGTGAGGCCCACTGAATATCACAGCGCTATGTCACAGGCAGAAATTGGCTAGTGTATGACAAACTACAAGGTGTATATAGAATTGGGCAGAATAGGAATCTCCCTAGAGTGTAGGTCTGTAAGAACGGAACAAGTCCTCGACTTATCCTTACTGAGCGACACACAGATAGCTTCACTGTGGCCGTGATAACAGCCGTTACACTGTACTGAGAGAGGAGCGTGCACGTACACGGCTGTCCGGTGTACGTAAAATTGTCAAGCTCCGTGTTTTTTTAAGTATACGGACTGACACATGCTGTCTCTCTATAGTTTTGAATGTGATCAAACAGCAAATATATTTAACTGTTTGAAAGCTAGACAAAACTAGAAGGTGCAGGTCTGTAAGAACGGAACATGTCCTCGACTTATCCTTACAGAGTGACACACAGATAGCTTCACTGTGGCTGTGATAACAGCCGTTACACGGTACTGTGTGAGGAGTGTGCACCGCTGTATGGTGTGAAAAAATGCACGCTCAGTACCTCACCAGGACAATAAAATTGGGATGGCTTTTAAAAAAGCAGTTTGCAGAGCAGTGGGTAAACAGCAATGCAGCCGTCAGGAAGCCTTAGAAGGCAGCCTAACAACCAACACCGCTGATCCAGCAAAATATAGCCTCCACTTGCACTGCACACACAGTGACTGGTGTGTTGTACAGGCAAAATCGCTAGCAGCAGAAGCAGTTTTTGGTTTCTTCCCTGCCTAACACTCTCCCTACAAAATCATCAGCAGCAGCAGCTCTCCCTATTCTGAGATCAGAATGAGTAACATGGCGGTCGGTGTGCACGCCCTTTTATACCCCCTGTGACGCCCACCAAAGCAAGCCAATCACTTGCATGCCCTTCTGAAAGATGGTGGTGACCCCTGGCTATGTCATCACATTGCCCACAGTGTCCGTGGATCCTGATTGGCTGAAAAAGAGTGCAAAACAAACTTTTGAAACGCGACTTTGGCGCTTAAGTCGCCGACCTCGTGGCCGACCTCATCCTAGGGTCGGGTTTCGTTTCATGAAACCCGACTTTGCCAAAAGTCGGCAACTTTTGAAATTTTTCGACCCGTTTCACTCAACTCTACTGGGCACTCCAATTTAGCTTCTTAATGACTAAGATGCCTAAGTCTTTTTCCATGTCTGATTTCCAAAGCAGTTTCCCATTTAGTAAGTAATTGTAGCATCTGTTTCTCCTTCTCATGTGCATAACCTTACACTTATCCGTGTTAAACCTCATTTGCCATTTTTCAGCCCAATTCTCCAATATTCATATTGGATATAATATACAAGATTTTGAGCATTTAAATATTACCCCGCTACTTGCTAAATTTAAAAAAAAAATAAATGACTGGTGCAAGTTAACGCTGAGTATGGTGGGAAGGGCAAACCTGGTAAAAATGGTTCTCATGCCACAAGCTTTGTATGCCCTCCACAATGCGCCCATTTGGATTCCTGGTCGAATCTTTTATCAGATAAACAGAATATTTAGAGAGCTTATCTGGAAGAGGAGAGTTCCTAGAATTCGGTTGGAGGTTTTGCGTACATCTAAAGAACTGGGGGGGTTAGCGGTTCCTGACCCGTTTCTGCATTATCTTGCAGCGCAGTTGCAACATTTCAGAGGATGGGGGGAGGAAAATTCCTTCATGTGAAGTTCCTCGTGATGTATGCTTACATGCGTAGTGGGAAGGGACTTACTGGTGCAGGCACTAGACTCAGTGCAGTTCCGTCAGGTTCAAGCTATCAATACTCCGATAATGAAGTGCATGGATAAGGTATGGAACATGGCCAAAGAAATATTAGGTATACAGGGAGTCACGGCGCATTCCCTCATCTGGAGAAACTTGACATGTACAGAGCTAAATAAATTAGAGGGTTTGAGCTATGGGAGAGGAGATGGCTTAAACTAGTATCACAGCTTTATTTGGAAGGGGAGTTTGGCTCTTTTGAGGATCTCAAACAGACATTTTCCATCCCTAATAAAAGATTTTTTCAATATCTCCAGCTGAGACATGCTTGTGAAGCACAACAGTGACTCGCTCCACTAGGTAATCTAGTTAAAACTCCGCTGTTGGATAGAGTAGTGATGGGAGGAGGATCAAGAGGTATTATATCCATGATATATGCAACCATGTTGGAAAAGAGAGTGGCAAGTTTGGAGACACTGAAGAATAAGTGGCAAGTTGATGTAGGTGATTTAACAGATGATGAATGGGAGAATGCATTGCAAGAAGTCACGAAAGTCTCGGTTACCGAGGCGCAGAGTGTCGCATCTTTATTTGTTTCATCGAGTTTATCGAACCCCTGTATGGCTGTTGAAAATGGGCTATGCTAGAGAGGCAGATTGTTGGAAATGTGGAACACCCAATGCGGATCTGATACACATGACCTGGAACTGGCCTCGGTTACGTAGGTTTTGGGGAGGTGTCTATTACTTATTACTGTCTATCAATGTCAAATGGTACTAGACCCCAAAATGGCTCTTCTGGGGCAGGTGGAGACTTTGCCGCTTTCGGAGGAGCACCAGCAGGCAGTCTCACGAATATTATATCAAGCTCGTAAAAGGGTGGTGGCTCACTGGAAGAGATCTTCCGTACCCACAATCATGGAAGTTACTGATGCAGTTAATAATAATATAGATATGGAAAAATATGTGTATCAAAAGAGAAGAACAACTAAGAAATGGGAAGATATGTGGGCACCTTGGTTGGACACACCCGGGGTGGCACCTCCTAGATTAACATGGATGAGAGCGTTGAGGAGAATATAACCCAAAAATTGTAGCTGTGAGAGATCAAATGCATCGGGAGAGACGAGAGGTGTTTTTTTGGGTGAGGGTGGGGGGTGAGTTGGGAGGGATTTTTGTGAAGTTCTATTGTGTTTATGTAATACACTATTTGGGAAATATCCTGTATATGACTACCTGTTTTTTTTCAATTTTTGAAAATGTTTAATAAAAAATTACCTGATATAAAAAAAATAATTATGCAAACAGTGTATAATGCTCCATATATAATGGGCCCCATTTATAATGCGCAGGTGTATGATGGGCCCCATGGATGATGCTCCAGTGTATGATGGGCCCCATTTATAATGCTCCAGTGTATGATGGGCCCATATGATGCTCCAGTGTATAATGGACCCTATCTATGATGCTCAAGTGTATGATGGGCCCCATTTATAATGCTCCAGTGTATGATGGGCCCATATAATGCTCCATATATAATGGGCCCCATATGATGCTCCAGTGTATAATGGGCCATATATATGATGCTCAAGTGTATGATGGGCCCCATATATAATTCTCCAGTGTATAATGCTCTCCCCATATATTGCTCCAAACATTAAAAAAATGAAATACCTCTCATCGCTGGGCACTGCTCTACTCTAGACTCCTCAGCATCACTATCTTCCAGCTCTCTGCACTTGGACTGTTCAGGCAGAGGGCGTACAGACGTGAAGTCATCGCGCTCTCTGATCTGAATGTCACTGTCAGGAAACGCGGAAGAGGTCACAGCGGTGGAGCAGGGAGAGGTAAGTATTGCAAGTGCTGGTGCCCTGAGCAAGCAGGGGGGCCCACTCGTGGGCAACGGCAGTGGCACAGGGCCCCTCATAGTACGACGGTGTCTGTGACGGCGAGTGAGCCCCCACCCTCAAAGACTTTTGCGTACTGTGAGGGGCCCTAAGCCAGTGCCGTCGCCCACAAGTGGGCCCACCCCACCTGCTCAGGGCCCCGGCACTTGCCCGGGTGTGCCAGGTACTGATGTCGGCCCTGGGGGGGTACAGGCCAGTTAGGGAGGTGGAAAAACTGGCATATGTTGAGGTGTAGGCTGGACGTTCAGCAGCTGCAAATGGAGGAATTGCATAAGTCGAAGGAAGAGGAGTACGAAGTGAGCCATTTTGCTGGCAACCTATGTGTCATCAGGGGAAGGTGGTACAAAATGCTTTGAAACCCAGGCATGGTTCGTTTTAATGAAGGTGAGATCACCAACATTTTGGGTCAACAGCCGGGTCCTTCTTTCTGTCAGGATTGATCCAGCAGCACTGAAGACTCTTTCTGATAGCACACTACCAGCAGGGCAAGCGAGCTCCTGTAAGGCATATTGTGCCAATTCAGGCCAGGTGTCCAGTTTAGAGGGCCAGTAGTCAAAGGGGAATGAACTGTGAGGGAGAACATCGATAGGGGAGGAGAGGTAATTTTGAACCATAGTTGACAACTGCTGTCTCCTGTCTGTTGCAATCGATTCAGTATTAACAGTCATGTGAGCGGTCCTCGAGAAATCAGTCCACAACATGGTCATGAAACACCTGTCTCCAACACCAGTTCGGCTGTGTGCACCACGAATACCTCTTCCATTTGGCCCAGTACGGCTCGTGGTAGAACCTGCACCGCTGCTGTGTGCTGGGAATGCCTCTTACAAATGGTTTACCAGAGTTGCTTGTTTGTTCGCCAATATTAGCTCTAGGTTCTCCTGTGGCATGATGTTCTGTAATTTGCCTTTATAGCATGGATTGAGGATGCTGGCCAACCAATTGTCGTCATCCTTCATAATTTTGACAATGCGGGGGTCCCTTTTTAGGATCCGCAAGAGATAATCACACATGTGGGCCAATGTTCCAGGTGTCAGTGGTGGGTGGAGAAGCACTTTCTGCCAAATCCACATCCCTCCAGTCACGCACAAACCCTGTACATGACCTGGGCAAGCCAACATTTTCTCTTGCCCACCGAGAAGCATCCTCCTCCCCAAAATAATCATGCCCCTCATCCTCCTCCTCTTCCTCTTCTTCCTCCACCTCATCCAGGACAGTTCCCTGAGCAGACAATGGCTATCTGTCATCAAGGCTTCCCTCCTCCTCCTCCTCCTGTTCCTCCTCCTCTGCAGACTCCTGATCCTTAATGTGAGTCAAAGTTTGCATGAGCAGATGCATAAGTGGTATGCTCATGCTTATGATGGCGTCGTCTGCGCTTACCAGCCGTGTGCATTCCACAAAACACTGAAGGACTTTACAGAGGTCTTTCAGCTTGGACCACTGCAAACCCGACAACTCCATGTCTGCCCTCAAACTGCCTGCCCATGTATCCTCCCACAAATGCATTACAGCCTGCCTCTGTTCGCACAGCCTCTCAACCATGTGCATGGTGGAGTTCCACCTTGTTGCAACATCTGATTAGGCGGTGCTTGGGGAGGTGGAGCGATCGCTGCAGCCTCTGCATACGACTGGAGTCTACGGGCGAGCGACGGATATGCGAGCACAGTCTTCGCATCTTATGGAGCAGGGATTAACTCTGGATAATTGTTTAGGAAGCACTGCACCACCAGGTTCAAGGTTTGAGCCAGCACAACACACAAGAACACACTGACCATAAGTCCTGAATGTAAATATATACATACTTTATTATTTTATAAATAAAGGTACTTGAGGTATTTTAAAAGTAGCAAAGCATCAGTGTTTTATAATATAAAAATATACATAAGAGGGCAGTACTATCCATTTCATAAGGACATATTATTGCAGTAAATGGTGCTAACAAATATATATATATATACTGTATATCTCAACAGTGAAAAAACATTTTTTAAAAACCAAAATGATAATATATATTCATAAGTAAGGTGCAAACATATTGTTAAAAATTTTATATCAATTCCCTATAGGTGTACATCATAATTATACAAATAAGAAAACGTATATAAAGTGCAAAAAATAGATAGGTATTAAAATGCAATATTAGTGCAAAAATAGTGAACACCATATGTGTCACTGCATAGATATACCATGTGAATAATGGGAATAATACCCAATAGCACCAATAGGTGTCAGTATATGCATAGTTTATGTCATGGACCAGGAAAATTTCTGAAAACAGCGTGAGACATCAAAGAGTATGGTAAGTATAAGGTATAACTTACAAGCTGCACTGCACCTGATCTGGACAGCCGTCCTCCCCAACACGTTTTTCAACCCTTAGCCTTCTTCAGGGGGTGGCGCCTATAGGAGACAGAATCATAGAATCATAGAATCATAGAATCGTAGAGTTGGAAGGGACCTCCTGGGCCATCTGGTCCAACCCCCTGCTCAAAGCAGGATTCGCTAAATCATCCCAGTCAGATGTCTGTCCAGCCTCTGTTTGAAGACTTCCATTGAAGGAGAACTCACCACTTCTCGTGGCAGCCTGTTCCACTCATTGATCACTCTAACTGTCAAAAAGTTTTTTCTAATATCTAATCTGTGTCTCCTCCCATTCAGTTTCATCCCATTGCTTCTAGTCTTTCCTTGTGCAAATGAGAATAAAGTTGATCCTTCTACAATGTGACAGCCCTTTAGATATTTGTAGACAGCTATTAAGTCTCCTCTCAGTCTTCTCTTTTGCAAACTAAACATTCCCAAATCCTGCAACCTTTCCTCATAAGACAGGGTTTGCAGACCGGTCACCATTCTGGTAAGTATATACCCAAACTCAACCAATCGCACATCGGATATAGCAAAACTGGCCAATCAAAGTGGCAGGGTGTGTTTAACAATCACCATGATGAACCTCCCATCCTATTCTACCTCATACGTCATTTAATCAAAGCCATATCATTATAAGCTGTGAACCACCATAATATGCAAATAAAATGAAAAAAAAACAGACAATGTGATTTTCTGGATTTTTTTTTCTCAGTTTGTCTCCCATAGTTGAGGTCTACCTATGATGTAAATTACAGACGCCTCTCATCTTTTTAAGTGGTGGAACTTGCACTATTGCTGACTGACTAAATACTTTTTTTCCCCACTGTATATACTACATTCATACAGCATACATACTACATACATGCTACATATATACTACATTCATACAACATACATACATACTACATACATGCTACATATATACTACATTCATACAACATACATACATACTACATACATGCTACATATATACTACATTCATACAGCATACATACATACTACATACATACTACATTCATACAGCATACATACTACATACATGCTACATATATACTACATTCATACAACATACATACATGCTACATATATACTACATTCATACAACATACATACATACTACATACATGCTACATACACTCACTGGCCACTTTATTAGGTACACCTGTCCAACTGTGTGTTAAGACTTAATTTCTAATCAGCCAATCACATGGCGGCAACTCAGTGCATTTAGGCATGTAGACATGGTCAAGACAATCTCCTGCAGTTCAAACCGAGCATCAGTATGGGGAAGAAAGGTGATTTGAGTGCCTTTGAACGTGGCATGATTGTTGGTGCCAGAAGGGCTGGTCTGAGAATTTCAGAAACTGCTGATCTACTGGGATTTTCACGCACAACCATCTCTAGGGTTTACAGAGAATGGTCCGAAAAAGAAAAAAAATCCAGTGAGCGGCAGTTCTGTGGCCGGAAATGCCATGTTGATGCCAGAGGTCAGAGGAGAATGGGCAGACTGGTTCGAGCTGATAGAAAGGCAACAGTGACTCAAATTGCCACCCGTTACAACCAAGGTAGGCAGAAGAGCATCTCTGAACGCACAGTGCGTCGAACTTTGAGGCAGATGGGCTACAGCAGCAGAAGACCACACTGGGTACCACTCCTCTCAGCTAAGAACAGGAAACTGAGGCTACAATTTGCACAAGCTCATCGAAATTGGACAGTAGAAGATTGGAAAAACGTTGCCTGGTCTGATGAGTCTCGATTTCTGCTGCGACATTCGGATGGTAGGGTCAGAATTTGGCGTAAACAACATGAAAGCATGGATCCATCCTGCCTTGTATCAACGGTTCAGGCTGGTGGTGGTGGTGTCATGGTGTGGGGAATTTTTTCTGGGCACTCTTTGGGCCCCTTGGTACCAATTGAGCATCGTTGCAACGCCACAGCCTACCTGAGTATTGTTGCTGACCATGTCCATCCCTTTATGACCACAATGTACCCAACATCTGATGGCTACTTTCAGCAGGATAATGCGCCATGTCATAAAGCTCGAATCATCTCAGATTGGTTTCTTGAACATGACAATGAGTTTACTGTACTCAAATGGCCTCCTCAGTCACCAGATCTCAATCCAATAGAGCATCTTTGGGATGTGGTGGAACGGGAGATTCGCATCAGGGATGTGCAGCCGACAAATCTGCGCCAACTGTGTGATGCCATCATGTCAATATGGTCCAAAATCTCTGAGGAATGCTTCCAGCACCTTGTTGAATCTCTGCCACGAAGAATTGAGGCAGTTCTGAAGGCAAAAGGGGGTCCAACCCCTTACTAGCATGGTGTACCTAATAAAGTGGCCAGTGAGTGTATATACTACATTCATACAGCATACATACTACATACTACAAACATGCTACATATATACTACATTCATACAACATACATACATACTACATACATTCTACATGTATACTACATTCATGCAACATACATACATACATACTACATACATGCTACATATATACTACATTCATACAACATACATACATACTACATATATGCTTCATATATACTACATTCATACAACATACATACATAGTACATACATACTACATATATACATACTACATGCAGCATACATATTACATACATACTGCATGCAATACATTCATACAATACATACATATAGACATACAGTACATATAACATAGAGTACATACTCACCATCACTTGTCACTTTGATCCCCGAAGCCAGTGTCATCTGTGGAAAATTTGAAAATAACAAACAAACAATATACTCCCTGATCCGCAGAAATCCCGCGTGTCCCACGCCGATCTCCCGTGGAGAACAGCAGCATCAGCTGATGCGACTGCTCTCTACGGGGCTCCAGGAATCCAGTGATGGGAGGTAGGTATCCTTCCGCACTGTATTCCTCCGCCACTGTAAAAAAATAGTCCCTGGTCTCACTTTATGGCAAAAGGTGCATGGGAACTTTCTCACACAGCAATGCCAAAAGTGAGACTAGGGACTATTTTTTTACGGTGGCGGAGGAATACAGTGTGGAAGGATACCTACCACCCGTCATTGGATTATTGAAGCCCCTAGAGAGCGGTCGCATCAGCTGATGCTGCTGTTCTCCACGGGAGATCTGCGTGTGACCCTCGTGGATTTCTGCGGATCAGGGAGTATATGGCTTGTTTGTTATTTTCATATTTTTTCATAGATGACACTGGCTTCGGGGATCAAAGTGACAAGTGGTGGTGAGTATGTACTCTATGTTATATGTACTGTATGTCTATATGTATGTATTGTATGAATGTAGTATATATGTAGCATGTATGTAGTATGTATGTATGTTGTATGAATGTAGTATATATGTAGCATGTATGTAGTATGTATGTATGTTGTATGAATGTAGTATATATGTAGCATGTATGTAGTATGTAGTATATATGTATGTTGTATGAATGTAGTATATATGAAGTATGTATGTAGTATGTATGTATGTTGTATGAATGTAGTATATATGTAGTATGTATGTAGTATGTTGTTTTTTTTTTTACATTCAACACATTAGCCGGATGATGGGACTACTACTGTCCCATCATTGGCTAATGTGTCAATCACTGTCATTGTAGCAGGCATCGCCCGATGGGACTTGTAGTCCCATCGGACGATGCCTGCACACATACAAGACCCCCGGCAGGCCCGCACAAACCACCGGCAGCCAGCACAGACCACCGACAGCCGGCACAGGCCCCTGAGAGGCCCGTACAGACCACCGGCAGCTGGCACAGGCCTCCGGCAGCCGGCACAGACCACCGACAGCCGGCACAGGCCCCCGAGAGGCCCGTACAGACCACCGGCAGCCGGCACTGGCCCCCGACAGGCCTGTACAGACCCCCGAGAAGCCCGTACAGACCACCGGCAGCTGGCACAGGCCCCCGAGAGGCCCGTACAGACCACCGACAGCCAGCGCAGGCCCCCAAGAGGCCCATACAGACCACCGGCACAGGCCCCTGACAGGCCTGTACAGACCCCCGAGAGGCCCGTACAGACCACCGGCAGCCGACACAGACCCCCGACAGTCGGCACAGACCCCCCGCAGTCGGCACAGACCGCACATCATGATGACATCATTTCAGCAGCCAATCACAGCCACAACAGTGGCTTATTACATTATGGGGACTTCCGATTCCGGTATCCGATATTGAAAAAATATCGGTACTCGGTATCGGAATTCCGATACAGCGAATATCGGCCGATACCAAATATTTGCAGTATCGGAATGCTCAACACTAATAGTACATAACGAATCACACTGCACATGACCGGAAGAAAATGGCCGCCGCTATTCATAGATACACAGTGTTCCTAGTAACAACAAGTCGTACTGCGCATGACAGGAAAAAGATGGCCGCCGCTACTCATGATTACAAAGCGTCCATGGTAACTTAGATACTTAAATTGCGCATGACAGGAAAAAATGACCGCCGCTAGTCCTAATTGCATAGCGTACGTTATTACTTGTAGATGATACAAAAGTGTCCATGTTGATATCAATATTCATACTGCCCCTAAGCAGAGAAAAAAAAAATGACCGCCGCTGTAAATATATAGCATCCATTAGAAATCACTGCGCATAATATAAAATTGGTAACCATTATTCTTAAATATCTAGCACAGTAATATATGAAACAAACCACTGTGCATAGGCAGAAAAAGAACAAGAACATGGACGCCAATATCCAAGGAGTAACAATATCCATAAAGACCAAATGTCACATATAATTAAGAGCCATCCTTTTATAATACCGGATGATCATGACAACCAAAATTAAGGCGCCCTAAGGATGGTACATGATATCATTAGGCATATATAACATAATAGGCGCATAATAGATGGGACATGATATCATTAGGCATATGTTAATATCAATAATAGCTAAGGTAAGATGAAATAACATTGGCATAGACAAGAACACCACTCCTTACACTTTTACGAGGAGGAAGGTGTACTAGTACAAGATACACAAGATATTCCGTCTGACATGTGTGGTGAGATATTAAATGGTTATCTGTAATCCTTTTAGATCTAGTGTATCTTGCAGTAGTACGCCTTTCTGTTTTTTTTTTTATTTCCAAAAAATGTATTTATTTAGGAATATTTTTTTTTAATTATTTATTTAGCGATTTTTTAAAAATTATTTTTACACTTTTTTTTTAACTTTATTACATTGTCCCAGGTGGGACATCACTGTCCTGTGACAGATCGCTGATCTGTCACATCACAGATCACTGTGACAGATCAGCGATCTGTCACAGGCACTGCACAGGCTTTCCTCATGCCTGCGCTTTGCAGGCAATGAGGAAGCCAGCTCCCTGCAGGCCCCCGAAGATCCCCGTCGCCATCTTGGATTCGGGGGCCTGCAGGGAAAGAGCCCCCCACAGCAGCACTGCACATTACGCTGCTGTGGGGGGCTCAGGGAAGCACGGAGGGAGCCCCCTCCCTGCCGACGCTTCCCTTTAGCCCCGGTACACCGCGATCGTGTTTGATCGCGGTGTGCAAGGGGTTAATGTGTCAGGGATGGTCCGTGACCGCCCCTGACACATTGTGCTGGGTGTCAGCTGTGATAGTCAGCTGACACCCGGCCGCGATCAGCGGCGCTCACCACGTGGGCGCCGCTGATCGCTATGACGTAATATTCCGTCCATGGAAATTAGGTCCAGGGTCACATGGACAGAATATTTCGTCCATTGTAGGTAAGGGGTTAAATGATGTATGAGGTAGAATAGGATGGGAAGTTCATCATGGTGATTGTTAAACACACCCTTCCACTTTGATTGGCCAGTTTTGCCATATCCGATGTACGATTGGTTGAGTTTGGGTATATATACTTACCTGTCTCCTATAGGCGCCACCCCCTGACAAAGGATAAGGGCCGAAACACGTGTTGGGGAGGGCGGCTGTCGAGACCAGGTGCAGTGTAGCTTGTAAGTCATACCTTATACTTACCATACTCTTTGATGTCTAATGCTGTTTTCAGAAATTTTTCTGGTCCATGACATAAACTATGCATATACTGATACCTGCTGGTCCTATTGGGTATTATTCCCATTATTCATGTGGTA
Source organism: Dendrobates tinctorius (assembly GCF_039654945.1). Taxonomy (NCBI): domain Eukaryota; kingdom Metazoa; phylum Chordata; class Amphibia; order Anura; family Dendrobatidae; genus Dendrobates; species Dendrobates tinctorius. Next base: position 3,800,583 of record NW_027361738.1, on the reverse strand, counting down.
TATCTATGCAGTGACACATATGGTGTTCACTATTTTTGCACTAATATTGCACTTTAATACCTATATATTTTTTGCACTTTATATACGTTTTCTTATTTGTATAATTATGATGTAAACCTATAAGGAATTGATATAAAATGTTTACTAATTTGTATGCACCTTACTTATGAATATATATTATCATTTTGGTTTAAAAAATTTTTTTTTTCCACTGTTGAGATATATATATTTGTTAGCACCATTTACTGCAATAATATGCCCTTATGAAATGGATAGTACTGCCCTCTTATGTATATTTTTATATTATAAAACACTGATGCTTTGCTACTTTTAAAATGCCTCAAGTACCTTTATTTATAAAATAATAAAGTATATATATTTTTACATTCAGGACTTATGGTCAGTGTGTTCTTGTGTGTTGTGCTGTGTTCAGTGATTTGACTGTCCTAACAATTATAATTATATAGTCTGTGGGGTTATCAGCAGTAGATACCACTGGGTCTGCATATATCACCGTGTGATTGCTGCTGCTGGTTTTTCCCGTTTCCCTTTATGTGTGGTGATTAGTGTTGAGCGATACCACCCGATACTGAAAAATATCGTATCGGAATGGATCGGCCGATCTAAAAAAAGTATCGGGTATCGCCGATTCCGATCCCGGAAGTCCCAGTCAAGTCAATGGAACAGAAATATCGGAATTAAAAAAAACCTTTCTTTCCCTGTTGGTTAATTCTACATGGAGAAAAACAACTAATAATAATGTAGAATGTATTGTGGGAGGTGTAGGAGACATTAAAGCCATAGAGCTTTAGCCCAATCAAATGGAATCGCAGTATTTTTTTTTTTTTTAAAGACGTTCGTAGTTACAAAGATATTGACTATGTTAAAGTCTTTAATTTTTTTGTCAGATATGTATGTTTCACTACTTCCATGCTCTTTCACCTTCTTTTTTACTTCTCCCACACTTTCTCCTTCATCATCTTCAGCAGCAGCAGTATCTTCTTCTTTTATTCTTCTTTTATTCTTCTTCTTTTATTCTTCTTCATATTCTACTTCTTCATCTTCTTCCTATTCTTCTTCATCATATTCTTATTTGTGTCAGGCATTCCTGTAGTTGTTAAAAAGTTGTTAGTTGTTAAAAGTTTGAAGATTACACCTTCCGTTCAGCCTGTCACAAAAGATTTACAACAGGATTTGTCCGCGTTCAGTTTGGCCTGCAGCAGCAGGCCTTTTCCAGGGGCACCACGAGGAGGAACGGACTCACCCCCATACACTTAGTCTTCTTCTGCTTATAAATTAAATAATATCATTTGCTCTGATTGTTAGTCTTATGCTTCATGTTCTTCTGCTTTTGGTTTTTATGCTTCTTGGTCTTCTGTCTCTTGTTGTTCTGCATCTTGCTGGTTGTCTTCCTGTTCTTTGTCCTCTTGGTCATCTTCTTCAGGGTCATCTTTTAAGTATTCTTCTGTGTGGTCTTCAGGGTCGTCGTCTTCAGGGTCATTGTCAGGGAGATCCAGAGTGAGAACTAAAAACCATTTCCACAAGCTTGAACTTGGAAAAGTAGCAGAAGGTACAAGAAGGCTGAGGAACTGCCGAGAACCAGCTGATGGTACTGGAACCCGGAGGGCAGCAGAATGAACAAGAGCCAATGGCACAACCGTGGACCAGCTGACGTTGCTGGAACACGGTTACTAAGCAGGAGGTACCTGTGCTACAAAGCATTACCAAGGACCAGCAGACGTTGCTGGAACTCGGATACCAAGAAGGAGGCACCTAGGCCAAAGGCACTGCCGAGAACCAGCTGACGGTGCTGGAACCTGGATGGGTAGCATTAGCTACAAGAGTCAATGGAACTACCGAGAACCAGCTGACGGTGCTGGAACCCGGAGGGGTAGCAGAAGGAACAACAGCCAATGGCACAACCGTGGACCAGCTGACGGTGCTGGAACACGGTTACTAAGCAGGAGGTACCTGTGCTCCAAAGCACTACCAAGGACCAGCAGACGTTGGTGGAACTCGGATACCAAGAAGGAGGCACCTAGGCCAAAGGCTCTGCCGAGAACCAGCTGACGGTGCTGGAACCCGGATGGGTAGCAGAAGGTACCCAGGAAAAAAACAAAGCTGCAAGGCAGTGAGCCGGCCACAGATGCCGAAACCCACAGTTCTACAGGGGGTGCTTGCCCTATTGGCACTACGGAACCAGCCTTTATTACCAGAACCCGCAGCCCACATAGGAAGCACCGAAACTGCAGGCACCATAGACTCGGCTAACCCGACCGCAACACGACAGGACAACGTATCGGTGGCAAAGTGACGTTGACACTACCCGGAAACAGCAGGCGTGCTGGAACCAGGCTGGGCAGGAGGGAGAAGCTTACTACAGACATATGGAAGAAGAACTGAGCTTACTACACAGATATGGATATGGATCAGAACGGAGAATACTCCAGAGATATGGGAGCAGAATGGAGCTTACTACAGAGATATTGGCTCAGAAAAGAGCTTACTCCAGAGATATGGGAGCAGAACCGAGCTTACTACAGCGGTATGGGAGCAGAACCGAGCTTACTTGTCACAATCCATTTTTGGATCTGTGTCAGAGTCTGGACTCTCTTATATAAACCTTTTTCCTTTCAGGCCCTGGGGGTTAATATGGGTTTTTTCCCCGGTGGCTGCTGGTGTTACTACAACTGTAGTTGCTCTGCTGCTGGTTTTCTCCTGGTGGCCGCTGGTGTTACTACATGTTCAATTAGCCAGCAGGTGGTGACCTCCCCCCTCCATCCTATAAAAGATCATCAGCTGATGCAGCTCCCTGTTGGTAATACTGGTCATTTGCTAATGAACCTTGGTGAAGTCTGGACCTACCTGGTGGAGAAGGGGTTCAGCTTATCTGGAGCAGTGGAGTTGCTGCTGGATGCTGATTGGGTGCCTTTCTCTGCTGCTTGGAGCATTGGCAGCAGATAAAGCTAAGTTTGGGTTTATAGTTGCTTTAACCCCGTGGTGTCTGTTTTATTTTCCCTTGTGTTATTTGGTGCAGTTTACTTTATTCCCTGTCTCACCTCTTGGGGAGGGGGTTGGGGTTGAGCTCATGGCTAAACAGGGGATAGGGACAGGTCAGAGAATTGGGCCTCACTACCATTAAGTGTACCCCCAAGTTAAGGAAAGTCAGGGCACCCCCTAAACCTGAGGGACAGTTCAGGGGCCCAGGTTCCATGTCTCCTGCCTTTTCCCTACTGTCCTGTGACATTATTACCAACAATCCCATTTTTTCTGGTGAGCCATGGCCATAATGCATACCTGTCTCCAATTGCTCCAGACCCTCACTGAGGAGCGTGGGGTGCTGCGTGGTGTGGTGGAGCAGCAGCTACAGCAGTTGGTGGGGTACGGGGCTTCAGCTCAGATGCAGGCTCAACCAGAGCCCAAGTTATCTCTCCCAGACAGGTTTTCTGGAGGGAGAGAATTTTTTGTTTTTAAGGAGGCCTACAAGCTACACTTCAGGCTCCACAATCGCTCATTAGGGAGTGAGGAACAGCAGGAGGGATTCACTATAGCCCTCCTTGAGGGTGATCCCCAATCCTGGGCCTTCTCCTTGCCGGCCGATTCACCATCTCTACGGTCGGTAGACGAGTTTTTTGTGGCTTTGGCGAATATGCCCAATGTAGTCCTTGCTAGGGAGGAGGACACACTGGTGCAGGAAGACGAGCCCAGGCAGGTGGGAAGAGGTGGTTCTCCAGCGGTGTTTCCTCCAGTTCGTCGTGGTGTGGGGGCATGTTTTAGCTATGGGCAGACTGGTCATGTTTTCAGGGTCTGCCCAGCGAACGCCAAATCTTCTGTACCATCTAAGAAGCCGCGTCCCCCTGGTCATGTGGAGGGAGGCGATCAGGGAGTGTATATTTCCTCCATTTTGCCCTATATTTTTGGTCTGGTAGGGTACTACTCTGTACTACTCTGGAACTACAGGAGTTTATTGGTCGCCTGAATAGCAACAACCAAAATATACGTTAAACATTCACATGCGATGCTGATAAGATTGAGTTCCTCTCTGTCATTGTTTAACAGGATACTGATGGTCTGGGGCAGACCGATATTTTTAGGAAGATGACTTCTACTAATATGTTGTTACACGCTTCGCTATGTCATCCTGATCACATGGTCAGGTCTGTTCCCATTGGTCAGTTCCTCCAACTTTGTGGGATTTGCTCTATTAATGAGGATTTTGAGAGAAGAGCAGAGGAGCTAAAAATGAGATTCTTGGAACGTGGCTATAGTCGGCATCTACTCAAAAGAGCCTATAACAGGGCTATTTATTCTTCCCAAAATGGCCTACTGTACAATAGGGAATCAGCTAGGAAGATGGAGGGACCTGGAAGCTATGCTTCATTGCAAATTATCATTCCCATTCTAGGCAGGTCAGGCAGGCTTTGTCTAAAGCATGTCCTATATTGAAAATTGACCCAATAATTGGCAAATTTATTCTGGATATACCAGTCATTACATTTAGGCGTGCTAAGAATCTGTGCAATCACCTCACCCGTAGTCATTATACAAGTGAGAGAAAGGGTACATTTTTGGATAATTTCACACATAGGAGTGGGTGTGTTCCGTGTGGACATTGAGTTGCCTGTCCCAACATTGAAAAGTGTGATTCTTTTTCCGATTCAGGTGGCGGCTGGCCACATGGATGCATTCACTCTTAAAATGTTACCCCGACACTTTAAAAACTTTCATGACTGTGACAGTACGGTGCTACAGGTGAGGGGTATCGATGCCTTAAATATTGGGATTCGTGGTGGCAATCTGTTTCAAAGATTGGGTAAACTTGAGACTCGCTGGATCTGGACGCTTAATACGGTATATCCACAAGGACTAAACGAGAATTTGAGTTTCGATCCATTCCTGTGACCACCTTACTGTTCCAGGTGGACATTGGGTGGATCTAATCCTTGCTATTTTTTATTGTTTTTATTATATTTTTAATTGTGTTTTTCATGTATTAGGTATTTTTATGATATTTTGTGGATCTATGAAGATCATTGGACGGAGTCCAGGATAGTGGCGGTCCCTTGTACAGATGGACTAATTTCTACTGTTTTCTATGTCCATCCTATACCTATGTTTGAAGAAGATCCTTTGACGAGGTTGAAGATGAGTCGGGGGGATGTCTTTTGGATATCTTTATTTTGTTTATTTTATTTTATTTATTTTTCTATTTTTTTCAATGATATATAATTAGGACTGTATGATAATGTCTCTTATATAATCATATCTTGGTAATGCTGTTCTATATATTTTGTGGGCAATAATTAAATATAATATTATTATATCTTTCTTTGTGATATGATTGTATATCAATTTTGATATTGCTTGAAAATTGTGAATATAATATGAATTCTTATCTTTTTTATATTATCTATCAAAAAATATATATGGCATTCCCCTTTAAATATTATGCAGTGAAGGGTATGTTTCTATTTCTATTATAAAAACTTGTGGGATACATATAGGATGTTTTTTGATTGTTGGCACTGCTGCATGTGCGGTGGTGCTGCTTCTTATGTATTTGTACTATTCTGTATTACTCTGCTTTCTATTGTATTATGTTGCCCTTCTGCATATCTTATGTCGGCGGTGCATCCCACGCCAGACCTCAGGGACACCGTGGTCTGGGTGCGGGCTGCCATGCCTTGTACATATACACTATTTCACCTCCCTGGTAGCGCGTCACTTGTTCCCGCTCCCCCTCCTCTGCACATGCGACGCCTTCTTGGTTCATCACGTCGGTCCCCGACACGTGGTGCCTCCGGCGTCTGGTCACATGATAATGTGTTTCCAGTGCTGGGAGTTCCTGTGTCGGATGCTGGCATCTTGGACACCATGGTGATGCACCACCTCTTCCCTTATTAGGTATTACATTATTTCCGGGCTCCTCCCTTTATAACATCACTTAGGTCAACCTTTACCACGCCCCCTGATAAAGGAGTAATCCGAAACGTGCGTAGGGGAGGGCGGGCTGGCCTCTTGTAGACGCTGCTGCCATCCATCACCACTTATCACCAACAGGTATTTATTGTAAGACTTTATGCACTTTATTATACATACAGTATGTTGGACATTTGTTCATGTATACATTCTGATGTTTGAGCCCATATACTTCTGTGTATAGAAGTGAGAGTGATGGGTATACATGTATGCAGTGACTGCTTTATCTCTATGGCTGATATAGCTGGGCACTGTGCAATATGAATCAGGGCTGCAGTGCAGGGTGTTATGTCCACTGATGTTTTTAACTCCTTCTATCTTTGTCTGCTCATCTTGACTAATAAAAATTATATATTTTTTGCATTACATGGACTCTTGTGATTGCAATTTTTGTTGGTTTCCTTCCCTCCTTTGTATGATTATTGGCAATCTGTTCTTACCAGTCCTATGCATTGTTTGGGGATCTATGGCCAGTCATATTTATATGATTTTGTGAGATTTATATATAATATATACATTTGGATATTATCCATTCATATATTCCTTTTGGTCCATTGTTACCCCAGACATTCTAATGTCTTTCATATATTTCCTTATATCTAAGTACAGCAGCATATAGAAATAATGCCCCCATGCCTCCTTATAATAATTCTCCTTCACCCTTTATAGTAATAATATTGACGCCGTACCTTCTTACCCCCGTGATTGCTTATAATAATATGTCTCCTGTTCTCTCCCTGTAATGATACTGATTTTGCAGTCTGCCTCCTGATAGTAATGCCCCTGAGCAGGAGCATAAGTAGAAATCACTGGAACGCCAAACCAAAAGTCTTATTATTATGTATTATTATTATTATTATTATAGCGACATTTATTCCATGGCGCTTTACATGTGAGGAGGAGTGTACATAATAAAAGACAAGTACAGTAATCTTTTTTTAACTCCTTAGTGACTGAGCCAATTTGCAGCTTACTGACCAGGCCAATTTTTACAATTCTGACGACTGTCACTTTGAGGTTATAACTTTGGAACACTAACAGATCCCGCCGATTCTGAGACTGTTTTTCATGACATATTTTACTTCACGTTAGTGGTAAATGTTCTTCGAAATGACTTGTGTTTATTTATGAAAAAAACGGAAATATGGCAAAAAATTTTAAAATTTTGCAATTTTCAAATTTTGAATTTTTATGCCCTTAAATCAGAGAGATATGTTACACAAAATACTTAATAAATAACATTTCCCACATTCCTGCTTTACAGTAGCATAATTTTTGTTGTTAGGAAGTTACAAGGGTTAAAAGTTGACCAACGATTTCACATTTTTACAACAAAATTTGCAAAACCATTTTTTTAGGGACCACCTCACATTTGAAGTCACTTTGAGAGGTCAATATGACAGAAAATACACAAAAGTGACACCATTCTAACAACTGCACCCCTCAAGGTGCTCAAAACCACATTCAAGAAGATTATTAACCCTTTACGTGCTTCACAGGAACTGAACAACGTGGAAGAAAAAATTTAACATTTAACTTTTTTTTACAAACATTTTATTTCAGAACCAATTTTTTTATTTTCACAAGCGTAAAAAGAGAAAATAAAACACAAAATTTGCTGTGCAATTTTTCCTGAATATGGTGATACCCCATATGTGGGGGTAAACCACTGTTTGGGCGCACGGCAGGGCTTGGAATGGAAGGAGCGCCGTTTGACTTTTTCAATGCAGAATTGGCTGGAATTGAAATCGGATGCCATGCCACGTTTGTAGAGTCCCTGATGTGCCTAAACAGTGGAAACCCCCAACAATTGACACCATTTTGGAAACTAGACCCCTTAAGGAACTTAACTAGATGTGTGGTGAGCACTTTGAACCTCCAAGTGCTTCACAGAAGTTTATAACGCAGAGCCGTGAAAATAAAAAATCATATTTTTTTACAAAAATTATCTTTTTGTCCCTGAATTTTTATTTTCACAAGGGTAACAGGAGAAATTAGACCCCCAAAGTTGTGCAATTTGTCCTGAGTGCGCCGATACCCCTTATGTGGGGGTAAATGACTGTTAGGGGGCACGGTAGAGCTCAGAAGTGAAGGAACGTCATTTGACTTTTTCAATGCAGAATTGGCTGGAATTGAGGTCAAACGCCATGTCACGTTTGGAGACCCCTTGATGTGCCTAAACAGTGGAAACCCCCTACAAGTGACACCATTTTGGAAACTAGACCCCCCAAGGAGTTTATCTAGGTGTGTGGTGAGCACTTTGAACCCCCTAGTGCTTCACAGAAGTTTATAACGCAGCCGTGAAAATAAAAAATCATTTTTTTTTCCGCAAAAATGATTTTTTAGCCACCAATTTTTTAATTTTCCCAAGGGTAACTGTAGAAATTAGACCCCCAAAGTTATTGTGCAATTTGTCTTGAGTACGCTGATTCCCCATATGTTGGGGTAAACCACTGTTTGGGCACACGTCGGGGCTTGGAAGGGAGGGAGCATCATTTGACTTTTTCAACGCAAAATTGGTTGGAATCAATGGTGGCACCATGTCGCGTTTAGAGACCCTGTGATGTGCCTAAGTAGTGGAAACCCCTCAATTCTAACAACAACCCTAACCCCAACACACCCGTAACCTTAATCCCAACCCTAATCATAACTCTAACCACAAACCTAACCCCAACACACCCCTAACTCTAATCCCAACCCTAACCATAACCCTAACCCCAACACAACCCTAACCCTAACCACAACCCTAACCACAAACCTAACACCAACACACCCCTAGCCCTAATTCTTAACCCTAGTCCCAACCCTAACCCTAATGCCAAACCTAACCCTTATCCTAATGCCAATCCCAACCCTAACCCTAATTCCCACCCTAATGCTAACACTAACCCTAATGGAAAAATGAAAATAAAAATATTTTCTTTATTTCATTATTTTTCCCCACCTATGGGGTGATAAAGTGGGGGTTTATTTACTATTTTTTTATTTTGATCACTGTGATAGGGTCTATCACAGTGACCAAAATGAATCAATAGGAAAAATCTCCCTATTGTTGCCGGGTACCGGCCGGCAGATCTCGGCGGGCGCACTGCGCATGCGCCCACCATTTTCTTCCCAGAAGAAGATGGCGGCACCCATGGAGGGTAAGCACGAGGGCCGAGGACCACCGGGAGGTACCGGGGGGGTTGGGGATCCTATTTCTCTCTCCTCTCATGTGCGATCACATCATAGGAGAGAGAAATTGAATGGCACATTGGACTTTTTTTTCGGTCGCCGTTATACGGTTAATAACGGCGATGGCAAAAGCGGGGTCAGTAAAAATCAACCCGAATCATGTTCTTTGGAGTCTCGGCTACCTCCGGCAGCTGAGACCCCGGAGAAAATCCGACTCTGGGGGTTGCTATACACTTTCTCCACAGCGCTGTTAATTAACGGCGATGTGGTTTAGGTACCCTTAACTACCGCAATTAAAAGGCGTATTGGTGGTCGTTAAGGGGTTAAACTGTTTATTTTTTAAATATTTTCTATTTTCTTGTACAAATAACATCATAAACACAAGTAGACTTGTAGCAATATTATGCAAAACAATGCAAAACATTTTAGAAGTTTCATCCAGTGGTACAGTACTCAGAACTTCTGCTCCTACTAACATTAGGTCAAACATCTAATACATCATCTAAGAGTAGGTGTGGTACAGGGAAGACATAGGGAAAAAGTCAGGGAGGGGGGAAAAAAAAAGAAAGAAAAGAAGCACGTAACATCAATTGGTTAGCTTAGTTACATAGTCATCCCATGGATTCCATATGCGATTAACCGCTTCCTGACCTTTGACACAGCGTATGCATCCTGAAAGTCAGTGCCAATCTGACCTGTGACGCATATGCTGTGTCATGGAAGGATCGCGTTCCTGCGGGTCGGGTGACTGGGGTCACTGAAAGGTCACCTCACCTGAAGGCACAAGACCCTTTGTACTTCACCTCGGGGGGTGCGTTAGCCCCCCCGTGGCTACGATCGCTCTGATTGGCTGTTAAAAGTGAAACAGCCAATCAGAGCGATTTGTAATATTTCATCAATGAAATTTGGTGAAATATTACAATCCAGCCATGGCTGATGCTGCAATAGCTTCTGTCATGGCTGGAAACCGAGATCCGACCCCCCCACAGCAAATGATGGGGGCGATCAGCCCCCACCACTGACTAACGGCGTCGATCTGCCGCTGCCGTAACCATCTGCTCCCCTCCCCCTTCCCTCCACTTCCCCCGCCTTCTGATCCCCCTCACCTGTCCTAGTATCTCCGATGTCCCTGTGTCCGTCCCGGTGTCCCTCCCAGATCCTTCATGGGCGCTGCCATCCTGCAAAATGGCGGGCGCATGCGCAGTGCGCCCGCCGGCCGGCAGATTCCGTTCATTTATTTTGATCACTGTGATAAACTCTCACAGTGATCAAAATAAAAAAAGTAAATAAACCCCCCCTTTATCACCCCCAAAGGGGGCGCCGGAGAGCTGTGCCTGTGTAGTTACGTCACAGTGGTGACGTGGGAGGAACGGGTCCGTGTGTGTTCCTCCACACGGGGATATGAACACACACACAAAATGCGCCACACACTACGTGCTTCAACACATATACCACCATCAGCACACATTTCACCACACATACACCAACCTCGCCACCTAAAAGTCCAAACACAAAAGTCGCCACTCAAAACTCGCCACGCTGTCCCAGAGCTGTTTAAAAGATGAAAAATGAGCTGTGATTGGTTGCTATCAGCAACAGTTTTCTTTGTAAACAGTTGTGGTAACTGAGGCCTATTATTCTTATCATTTCTATGGTGTTATCATCCTTCTGTAAAGCTGGAAATAACACAATTTATTACCGTGCCAACACAGACCACCCTCTGACACAGACTGCAGGGGGAGCCCAGTATCACACAGGACAGAATTAGACACACGGCTCAGCAGACAGTATCACACAGGATAGGATTAAATACACAGCTCAGCCGTCAGTATCACACAGGATAGGATTAGATACACAGCTCAGCAGTCAGTATCACACAGGAGAGGATTAGATACACAGCTCAGCAGTCAGTATCACACAGGATAGGATTAGATACACAGCTCAGCAGTCAGTATCAGACATGATAGGATTAGATACACAGCTCAGCAGTCAGTATCACACAGGATAGGAATAGATACACGGCTCAGCAGACAGTATCACACAGGATAGGATTAGATACGCAGCTCAGCACACAGTATCACACAGAATAGTATTAGATACACTGCTCAGCAGACAGTATCACACAGAATAGGATTAGATACACGGCTCAGGAGTCAGTATCACACAGGATAGGATTAGATGCACGGTTTTATGTGCAATATAATCATTATAATTTGTTATAACTAACTACAGTTGGTTACTATGCCCAGGCAACGCCGGGCTCTTCAGCTAGTATAATATAAACGCCAGCAAATCTAATAAATGGATAATTAGATACTCGTGTCCATGGGATTAGCTCAGTATTGTAGCTTCATTGATGTAAAATGGGATAAGCTGCAATAAAAAGTGCCGTCCTATGAACAATGTCTCGGTTTCTTCACACCAATTGCTGTTTGTGCACATCGGCAGCAAATAAAATGTTTTACCACCGACAATTGGTTTAAGTCCGGGATCACACATGCGAGAAACTTGGACGAGTCTCGCATGATAATACCCGGAACTGCCGCCTGCACTCGGGAGCGGAGCGTGCGGCTGCATAGCAATGTGTGATCCTGGCTTAATTTGAAAACTCCCACATCAGGTGTCTGACAGGTTCACTGCCAAGAGGGTTTCTGGGGATACAAATCAGCAATAATTTCTTTAATTGGAAAAACTAGTATCTTTTTTTTTTTTTTTGTATTTCTGAATATTCCAATTTATTATCAACATTATGAAGGTTGCTTTGTTTTGTTTTTTTTGTGAAATTGCTTTTTTCATATTTTACTTTATGCAAACAAATTTTGGTTTGAATTCTTGCTGCAAGATGGTTTGTATTCTCCTGTTACCTGGCATTAAAATTCAGGTATTGTCTATTATAAAAATGAATCCCTATCGTATAGCTATCAATGTAGTGTTGGGAGTAAGCAATGCCACAGGAGATAGGGGTTGTGACAAGAGTTGAGAGAATTTTGCAAAATTTGGTTCGGATTACGATCGCCGACGAATATTGTATTTGCAGTATTCACCTAACGTCAATGGGTCTAGAGTTGAGCGAATATGTTCGGGACTGATCGTCAAACATAAATTCTGCACGAATAGGGTACAAAAAAAGGCATGAATATGGCAAACTCGGATTTGGTGATGGTTTACGAACATATTCTCTCAACTCTAGTTGTAAAGCTACACGAGATGGAAAAAGGTAACCATACACATTGGGTAGCCGTGTGCTGAATGTTCGGCCAAAGACTATCACTCCCGTCTCCACATACTTGTGAGTGCTAGGGATTTTGGGATTATCTCCCTTGAGAACAAAAGTATCAGGCATTGCCACTCCACCTGCCCGGTCCTTCTCTCTTCTATGGGGGGAGAGCCAGGAGCTGCCCATACACATCAGATGGCCAAGCGATCCTCCCAAAATCTGTGGCTTCGACCGGCTTTCAACTAACGTGTATTGGGGCTGTTATTGTGACTGTCCCAAAAAAGATAATGGTAAACTGTACCTCCCTTCTAATGGGATGGGGTCCCTTTACCTCTCTGTAGCCCACCTGTAATTGGCAAGTAACAGTTCAGTGCTCATATTCTGCTACATGTGTAAGCTATTAAAATGAGCCTTTATTAGATTTTAATAACTTCATTATTCACTATTTTGAAGCCTTTTGGGTCCTGATTTATTAAGCTGTTTTCAGCATAATTCTGGTGAAGTTGCACAAAAATCTTGCAACATTTGGAGTTTACTTTACAAGCCAGCTATGCCAATATGGACAGGGCATGGCTGCACCCACCTGCATAAAGAGTCTGACTGGGGTATATTGACGGCACCAGAATTGGGTGGATTGTACTCCAGCAATCCTCTTCTTAAACTGGCCTGCACAGCACAGTCTTAATGAATCGTCCCTTCTATTTTATTATTAAAAAAAAAATTGTATATAATTTTTTTTTTCCCCCAAGCCAAATCTAACCACTATTATTTCACGTTGCCAATACTTTCAGCAGGTCTCTGAAACCAAAATCGGCCAAGATATAAAAGTACATGCGAATAATTGCACTATGCTGGACTATGGATACACAAACACTGTATTTTTCCAGTTAATGATCTTCACTTGTAGGCTTTCCGTGAATGCTTTATATGTGTATCAATTTTTTTTATTAAAGTTGTGGATAATTTGAATCTTCTCTTTTGTTTGTGCAATGTAGCAAAGCCCTGCAGCCCATTGTAGAGCACGGGTTCTTAAGAAGAATGTTCCCATTTTTATTTTTGCATTGATTTATATAATCATGTATTATTAAAATGACACGATTTTAACATTTATTTATTTTTTTCTGCTGCCAGTTTATACAGTATTTGCTGCTGTGTAACTGTTTGGGTATGACACTTGCACACCGCAAATACTGCAGCCATAGGAGACTAGAAACGCACAGATCACAATCTCCTATATTGTGTGTTTCTCAGCTGTGAACTGTGCATTCCCCAATAAAGCCAATCGGTTCATGTTTTGGACTCCGTTAAGTCAATAAGGTAAAGCAAAGTTCTATGATCAACCTCCGACCCTTCTGATGTCTGCTCCTTCTGACATGGATATATTCTCAAGGTCCATACAAGAACATGGAATAACTATTATTGGCATAGTGTGTTTTTTTTAACCTATTCGTTGTCTTAAGCATTCTGCGTTAAAAAATAACCTGAATAAAGGTTCGGCACTCCTCACTAAGGAATTTGGCAGGAGATAGCAGTAATTACATATACTACTACTTTTTGAAGCTATTTGACTATGGAGCCAGCCTGGTATGTATCTCGATCCATGCGCCAGACCACAGACTATTTAAAAGGTATTTTTTAGGATCTCCATTTGGACTACAAGCAGTGAGCTGGATCCATTTTTTTTCTTTCTTCTTGATGGCTATAACTTAATAACTTGATCAGAAGCGTAGCTAGGGGTTCGGCTTGGGGGGGGCGAAAAAATCTGAGTGGGCTCCCAACCGGTAACCCTGATTACAACTCAGGTTGGCACACTCTAGTCGTGAGTATAGGAGAACCTCAGCAGATGACCGCGCTGTAACTGAAACAAATCTCTATACAAAAAACAATACTGATATTACCGCCATATGGTGATCTCATAGTGGTAGATACCAGTCCTGCAGCATATACAAGAGTTTACTATACAGTTACATATGATAACTTACAGGCCCCGTTCTTTCTGATAATCATTCACTTTTACACTTTACTCAGACCGACATGTCTACTTCTCCAGCCAGGACTCATCTGCAGAGAATACAACAAAGACACATTTGACTTCTCACATTTCCAGCTTAGTACCCATCTATCTCCAACCTGCACAAACTACTCACCCAATACTGAGCCGTTGCTGCCGTATGTGTCCCTACTATTGTACCTGATACGGCAGCAGTGGCTCAGCATTGGGGTATGTGTCCCTACTATTGTACCTGATACCCCAATACTGAGCCGCTGCTGCCGTATGTGTCCCTATTGCTGCACCTGATACCCTAATACTGAACCGCTGCTGCCATATGTGTCCCTACTATTGTACCTGATACCCCAATACTGAGCCACTGCTGCCGTATGTGTCCCTATTACTGCACCTGATACCCCAATACTGACCGCTGCTGCCGTATGTGTCCCTACTATTGTACCTGATACCCCAATACTGAGCCGCTGCTGCCGTATGTGTCCCTACTATTGTACCTGATACCCCAATACTGAGCTGCTGCTGCCATATGTGTCCCTATTAATGCACCTGCTGTGTGGTACAAGCGCAGGAATCCTCTAACTGCCTCACATAATAATGCCACTATTGTGCCCTTTACATAGCAGAATGTCTCTTGTGCCCTCACAGTAGCTCTCATACTGTATAAAGACCCCCATACTGTATGATGGCCCCCACAGTAGCTCCCACGCTGTATATAGACCCCCATACTGTATGATGGCCCCCAAAGTAGCTCCCACACTGTATATAGACCTCCATACTGTATGATGGCCCCCACAGTAGCTCCCACACTGTATATAGACCCCCATATTGTGTGATGGCCCCCACAGTAGCTCCCACACTGTATATAGACCCCCATACTGTATGATGGCCCCCACAGTAGCTCCCACACTGTATATAGGCCCCCATACTGTATGACAGCCCCCACAGTAGACTTTAAACTGTACTGTATAATGGCCCCCACATTAGCTCCCATACTGTATAATGGCCCCTGCATTAGCGCTCACGCTCTATACTGGCCCCACACTAGCTCCCATACTGTATAATGACCCCTGCATTAGCTCTCACGCTCTATACTGGCCCCACACCAGCTCCCATACTGTATAATGGCCCCTGCATTAGCTCTCATGCTATATACTGACTCCCGCATTAGCTCATCCGCTGGATTATGACCCTCGAATTAGCTCTAACACTGTATAATGGCCCCCGCTGTAGCTCCCATGCCTCTGATTCTGGTCTCTGTCAGTCCCTGTCTGTGAGCTACACCTGCACAGTCCTGATATATATGACAAAGAACTAAATAGAAGAAAATATAAACAGCCAGTGGGTGCGTATAGAGTCCAGGATATGGGTATAGCTCCCTGAATGTACCCAGGTGACCCTAAAAGAAATATTCTTGGCTGAACAAGACCCCAAAGAGGGAGAAAGAAAGAGGGATTTAGAAGAGAGGGAGGTAAAATATTACTCATGTAAAGAAGAAAAGTGCACCCTGGTATGTCTTCTCTTTTATTCCCCTTTCTGCCTTTGGGGGGGTCTTGTCCAGACTGAGTATATGTTCAGGGGTCTATATGTGATCAGCTATACGCACCTGCTGGCTGTTTGTATTTTCTTCTATTTGGCTCTTTATCATATATATTCATCCTCAACTTTGTGGGGATTATTTTTTTTAGTAAAAAGTTATATACCGTAATTGGCTTTTCATGTTTGCCACCCTGGATTTACAATATGAGATGATAGGACCCTCACCCCGGCTACAGGACCAAGTCACGGGGGGGGGGGGGGTGTATGTATACTGCATATATACATATATGTAGAGATATATGAAATATACGGCTGCCAAACATTCCAGGCATTTACCGATCTTCAATATAGCAGCAAAAATGAAAGTAGCACACCGCTTAGACAAAATGAAAAAAACCAGAGTTTTGATTCTCCTGGAAAAAGGTTCTCAGTAAACTGAAACATTGCTGAGCCCCAATGAGCTATTAAAACACTATTTCTTAATTTTGTCAATAGACTACTGCCTTCAGTTTTTACTACTTTAGATTTTTACATTTATATACCATATATACCATTATGATATCACTCATGTCAGTGGCTCTGAGGCACAGTGAGATTTATGGCAGCTGATTTGCACTGACAGAGACATCTTCTGAGCTGTATAAGAGTTCAAGCAGCCGCCATAAATCTACTGTGCCTCAGATACAAGAAAATAAACCATCCAGGATTTGTCAGGAGGTGAGCAGCGTCCTCCCCCCTCCTCACTGCACAGACCCCTCAGGGCCCCCGAGTTCTTACTCACAGCACCGTCTTGTCCTGCTCCTGTCCAGGTGAAGAAGCTGGTGCTGTGTGGTGACCTCTCTCCTGCAGACACACAAGGAGCAGTGTGGGCATGTCTGCAGTTCGCTGGAGGAAGCTTAAAGCTATAATCTCCCTGCAACTACAGTGCAGCTTAGCTACATCAGTGAGCTGCGCACGCTGACATGGTTAACAGTGGCAGAAGCTCTGGATGGGCCCCTCAGATCAAGGGGCCCGGGGCGACTGCACCCTGTGCCCCCCTGCTAGCTACGCTGCTGAACTTGATCTAAGTTCACATTGTGTCTTTGTCTATGGTTGGGGGCTTGCAGCTGAAGCCCTAGAAAAACGTTTTCCGATGTTTGTGTTAATGGAGCCATCTACTATATAATCGTCTAATTTTGTCTGTCTGTTTGCAATGGAAATCCCGCGTTGCTGATTGGTCGCGGCCGGCCAGACGCGACCGATCAGCTACAGGCGCAGTCCGGCCGCGAATTGGCACGGATTTCGAACGACGCACGCCACCGCCAGGCGATATGCTGCGTTAGCCGCTGATCTCCCGACGGTTGCCTCGGGTCATCTCCTGCACGCACGGATTTGCCGCAATCAGCGATATTGGCGCGGAATTTAAATGGGATCTGTCACCCCATTTTTGGCCTATCAGCTGCAGCCACCACCATCAGGGGCTCATCTACAGCATTTTGTAATGCTGTAGATAAGCCCCTGGGGAAACCTGAAAGATAAGAAAAAAGAGTTAGATTATACTCACCCTGGTGTCTGGTCCAATGGGTGTCGCCGTAACATCCGGCACCTCCCATCTTCATATGATGACGCATGCATACTTTATCGGCCCTGTTGAGGGCAGAGCAGAGTACTGCAGTGCACAGGCGCCGAACCTCTCTGACCTTTCCTGGTGCCTGCGCACTGCAGTACTTTACAATACCCTCAACAGAAGCAAGGAGGAGGACATCATCGTATGAAGATGGGAGGCACCGGACCACGACACCCACCCCCCCTGGTGAGTATAATCTAACATGTTTTTCTTATTTTTCAGGTTTCATCAGGGGCTTATCTACAGCATTACAGCATTACGTTATCATCTTTGAATCGTCCTGTGAGCGCGGTGCCTTTCTCTATCTAAAAATTTATTATTATATTATTATTATTATTATTTCAGCTATAAGCTGCGGCCACTGCCTTTCTACAGCATTCTAGAATGCTGTTGATAAGCCCCGAAAGGCAGTGGCCGCAGCTTATAGATGAAAAACGAGGTGACAGGTTCCCCTTAACAATGTAAGCCTATGGAGCGTCCGAACAAGGCCCCATAGACTTGCATTATAGAAGAGACTTCTTGCTCACACCGAGAGCATAGAGTAAGCCGAAGAGTCTGAAGAGCGATGACAGGCGATTCTGACAGCTAAATAGGAAAGGGTTATTTACAGTTAGAGCAGTCACACTATGGAATGCCCAACTACAAGAACTACTAATAGCAGACACTACAACAGCTTTTAACCAGGGCTGGATGATTTCCTCAATACACATAACATTGTGGGCTATATTTAATTTAGTGACAAAATGGACAATTGGTGGAGAAAGGTTAAACTTGATGGACCTAGGTCTTTTTTCAACCTATGTATGTAGCTATGTATCTATGACATCACACAAAACAGGAGCCGGACAGAGCTTGATCTCAGAGAAGACGGCAGTTGGGAAGTATATTACCCCACCACACTAAAGTACATACACGTTTAGTGAAAAAAGCAAAACTTCATGAGGATTCTTCAAACATGTATGACGTACAGTATTGGTATGCCATATATTTCAGAAATATTCTATTACAAAGGAATATTAATTAATTCAGAATTTTTATTTAATTTTTTTAAATTGGGAATTCCCTATCAGTATGTCTTTGGAGTGTGGGAGGAAACCGGAGTACCCGGAGGAAACCCACGCAAACACGGGGAGAACATACAAACTCCTTGCAGATGTTTTCCTTAGTGACATTTAAACCCAGGATCCCAGTGCTGCAAAGCAACACTGATAACCACTGAGCCACCGTGCTGCCCAAGTACAGCTTTGATGATGGACTTGCTGTACTAGATGTATATGGTGCCCTAAGGACAGATTGGACAAATGCATCTACTGATGCTGCGAGCGGCCCTGGATATTCCACGCCGGCAGGATGATATAATCCGGCGGAAGATGGAACCTTTGAGAAGAGATATAAAACTAATGTAAGTAATGGGACTCCATATTAGAGGATACTGCTTTGGTGTCATTGTGGCAGGACGGTAGAGAAATCTTATCCGTGCAGAGGAACAGGATCATTGTCACTCATCATACATGTGACAATCCCACCACTGACAGAAAACATCTTCTCCACATGAATTATTCTCACTGGCCAACATCAATCAACATAGGCCTTATTATCACACTTACGTCTTCTAGGTTCTCGCTCTTCTACTATTTTGGCATTTTGATCTTCTACCAGTTTTATTGCAGAGTTATTTTTCTTCTCAACTAGAAATTTATATAAAAAGTAAAAAATCAAGTCAATGATCATTGTCAGTCATCATACATGTGGCAATTGTATAACTGGGAGTTAACATCTCCTCCTCGTGACTATTTCTCAATCGCCGACATCAGACAACATAGACCTTATTGTCACACTTACCTCTGCTAGGTTCTGTCTCTGGGACTATTTCTGGGTCTTGATCTTCTTCCAGTTTTAATGCAGATGTATTTTTTGTCTCATCTTGAAGTTCATGTAAAAAAGTAAGAAAAACAAGTCAATGATCATTGTCAGTCATCATACATGTGGCAATCGTATAATTGGGAGTTATCATCTCCTCCTTGTGACTAATTCTCAATCGCCGACATCAGACAACATTGACCTTATTGTCACACTTACCTCTGCTAGGTTCTGTCTCTGGGACTATTTCTGGGTCTTGATCTTCTTCCAGTTTTAATGCAGATGTATTTTTTGTCTTATCTTGAAATTCATGTAAAAAAGTAAGAAAAACAAGTCAATGATCATTGTCAGTCATCATACATGTGGCAATCGTATAATTGGGAGTTAACATCTCCTCCTCGTGACTAATTCTCAATCGCCGACATCAGACAACATTGACCTTATTGTCACACTTACCTCTGCTAGGTTCTGTCTCTGGGACTATTTCTGGGTCTTGATCTTCTCCCAGTTTTAATGCAGAGGTATTTTTTGTCTCATCTTGAAATTCATGTAAAAAAGTAAGAAAAACAAGTCAATGATCATTGTCAGTCATAGATGTGAAAATCCCACCATTGATATATAATATATCCTCCTCGGGAATTATTCTCAGTCGCCAACATCAGACAACATAGACCTTATTGTCACACTTACCTCTGCTAGGTTCTGTCTTTACTACTATTTCTGGTTTTTGCTCTTCCAGTTTTAGTGCAGATGTATTTTTCGTATCAACTGGAAATTCAGGTAAAAAAGTAAGAAAAACAAGTCATTGATCATTGTCAGTCATCAATGTGAAAATCCCACCATAGACATATAGTGATGGGTGAGTGTGCTTGTTACTGGAGCTTTCCGAGCATGCTCAGGTGTTCTCCAAGTATTTTGAGCATACTCGTGAACTAAGTTTTAGTCCTCGCAGCTGCATGATTTGCGGCTGCTGGAACGCCTGAATACATGTGGGGATTTTTGCTAAAGAACAAGCAATCGCCACATGTATTCAGGCTGTCAGCCGCAAATCATGCAGCTGCGGGGACTGACTGTCTGATGTCGGTGACTGAGAATAATTCCCGAGAAGGATATATTATATGTAGTGATGAGCGATTGTGCTCGTTACTTGAGTTTTCCAAGCATTCTCAGGTGTTCTCCGGGTGCTCTCCGAGTATTTTGGGCGTGCTCGGAAATTAAATTTTAGTCCCTGCAGCTGCATGGTTTGCAGCTGCTAGACAGCCTGAATACATGCGGGGATGATTGCATGTTTTTTTGGAAATCCCCACATGTATTCAGGCTCTCTAGCAGTCTCAAATCATGCAGCTGCGGGGACTAAAACTGGATTTCCGAGCACGCCCAAAATACTCAGAGAACACCCGAGCATGTTCGGAAAACTCGAGTAAAGAGCACACTCGCTTATCACTACATATAATATATCCTCCTCATGAATTATTCTCAGTTGCCGACATCAGACAACATAGACCTTATTGTCACACTTACCTCTACTAGGTTCTGTCTCTGCTACTATTTCTGGGTCTTGATCTTCTCCCAGTTTTAATGCAGAGGTATTTTTCGCCTCAACTGGAAATTCATATAAAAAAGTAAGAAAAACAAGTCAATGATTATTGTCAGTCATAGATGTGAAAATCCCACCATTGACATATAGTGATGAGCGAGTGTGTTCGTTACTCGAGTTTTCCGAGCATTTTGATCGTGCTCATGAATTAAGTTTTAGTCCCCGCAGCTGCATGATTTGCAGCTTCTAGACAGCCTGAATACATGTGGGGATTGCCAGTTTTTTCGGAAATCCTCACATGAATTCAGGCTCTCTAGCAGTCTCAAATCATGCAGCTGCGGGGAATAAAACTTGATTTCCGAGCATGCCGAAACTACTCAGGGAACACTCAAACATGTTCAGAAAACTCGAGTAAAGAGCACATTCGCTCATCACTACATATAATATATATAAAGTGCTCTCAGTGAGAGAAACAAAATAGGAATCTTGTGGGTATGATACCTTTTAATGGCTAACAAATAATAGTAAATGTTGTTACAAAGCAAGCTTTCGGGACTGCTTACGTCCCTTAATCAGGCTGATATGCATATCAGCAGCTTATCAGCTTGATGAAGGGACGTAAGCAGTCCCGAAAGCTTGCTTTGTAACAACATTCACTATTATTTGTTAGCCATTAAAAGGTATCATACCCACAAGATTCCTATTTTGTTTCTCTCACTGAGAGCACTTTATATATTTTTTTCTACTGGCTAACACGGTACCAAACCACTTTTTTCGTTTTACATATAATATATCCTCCTCGTGAATTATTCTCAGTCGCCGACATCAGACCACATAGACCTTATTGTCACACTTACCTCTGCTAGGCTCTGTCTCTGCAAGTATTTCTGGGTCTTGCTCTTCTCCCAGTTTTAAAGCAGATGTATTTTTTGCCTCAACTGGAAAATTATATAAAAAAGTAAGAAAAACAAGTCAATAATCATTGTCAGTCCTTGATGTGAAAATCCCACATTGACATATAATATATCCTCCTCCTCAATTATTCTCAGTCTCCGACATCAGACCACATAGACCTAATTGTCACACTTACCTCTGCTAGGTTCTGTCTCTGGGACTATTTCTGGGTCTTGATCTTCTCCCAGGTTTAATGCAGAGGTATTTTTTGTCTCATCTTGAAATTCATATAAAAAAGTAAGAAAAACAAGTCAGTGATCATTGTCAGTCGTAGATGTGAAAATCTCTCCATTGACACATAATATATCCTGCTCGTGAATTATTCTGTCGCCGACATCAGACAACAAAGACCTTATTGTCACACTTACCTCTGCTCGGTTCTGTCTCTGGGACTATTTTTGGGTCTTGATCTTCTCCCAGGTTTAATGCAGATGTATTTATTGTCTCAACTGGAAATTCATGTAAAAAAGTAACATATAATATATCCTCCTTGTGAATTATTCTCAGTCGCCGACATCAGACCACATAGACCTTATTGTCACACTTACCTCTGCTAGGTTCTGTCTTTACTACTATTTCTGGTTTTTGCTCTTCCAGTTTTAGTGCAGATGTATTTTTCGTATCAACTGGAAAATCATACAAAAAATTAAGAAAAACAAGTCAATGAAAAACTCCTATAAGATTAGAGTCATATCTTTATGGTTGCTGATGCCGGATTGCTATGAGCTCAACCCTGTGGTCGGCGTTCATAGCACACCTATAATTCTGCTACATAGAGGGGATCTATGCATCTCCTCTATGTAGCAGAGGCGATTGATTTATGGCAGTTTCTAGCCTCCCATGGAGTAATGCAAAAATAAAAAAATGTTTTTAAAAAATATAAAAAAACAAAAGTTTAAATCCCCCCTCTTTCGCCTCATTCAAAATTAAACAATAAAAAAAATCAAACCTACACATATTTGGTATTGCTGTGTACAGAATCACCCGATCTATCAATAAAAAAAAGATTAACCCTATCGCCAAACGGCTGAGCGAGAAAACAAATCGAAACGCCATAATTAAGTTTTTTTGGTCGCCGCGATATTGCATTAACATGAAATAACAGGCGATCAAAAGAACGTATCTGTATAAAAGTGTTATCATTAAAAACGTCAGCTCGGCGTGCAAAAAATAAATCCTCGCCCAACCAGAGATCCCAAAAAGTGGAGACGCTACGGGTCTCAGAAAAGGGCGCAATTTTTTTTTTTGCAAAGTTTGGAATTTTTCTTCACCACTTAGATAAAAAAGAACCTAGACATGTTTGGTGTCTATGAACTCGTAATGACCTGGAGAATCAAAATCACAGGTCAGTTTTAGCATTTAGTGAACCTAGCAAAAAAGCCAATCAAAAATTAAGTGTGGGATTGCATTTATTTTGCAATTTTACTGCACTTTGAATTTTTTTTCCTGTTTTCTGTTACACGACATGGTAAAACCAAAGGTATTGTTCAAGAGTACAACTCGTCCCACAAAAAATAAGCCCTCACACGGCAATATTGACCTAAAAATAAAAAAACTTATGGCTCTGGAAAGAAGGGGAAAGAAAAACGAAAATGCAAAATCGGAAAAAAGCTTCGGGAGTTAAGGGGTTAAAACATCTGTGGGACATTAAGGGTATATATAGGGTTAGTTTGGGGCCTGATTGAACCATGGGCAGAGCATTCGTGATCAGTATCAGGCACCAGACTGTATGGCCCCTTATACCTTTTATGCGCAGCACATAAGAGTGAGAATTTTATACAGTAAAGTGTTGGATTGTTGATTATTTTAAAGGCACAAAAAAGCAGTGATTTTCTGAGCCCTCATGTAACATTTACATTACACCTTATGATCAGTGACGACAACAAGATGTCCTATAGACCTGCACATACCTGGCAATATGGGAGAGGGTGACTTGTTTTCAGTAGTGAAGCACTGATTATCACCATCATTTCCAGTTGGAGAAGATTCTTTCTGCCTGTTTAGTAGAAAAAAAATAAATTACAAGTGAAAGCAATGAAAAATAAAAAGACTCCTTTTTTATGGGCAATTAGGACACTTGGCCAAAATGAAGGGTATACCTTGCACAGGACTGCCTTCTGTCAGCAAGAATGAAGAATAACTAGTAATAAAGGGCTTTAATGAAATTGAAATGAAAGGCTGGTCATAATGATCAACTGTTATCACCAGCGTTATCACAAGCCAGACATTACAGTGATGATCAATCATGGGGGCGGTGAGTTCTGGATTTAGTATTGTGTCATATGCGTCTTGTATTTGGTATTCTGAAGATATGTCAGTACTATACCCTGTAATAATCTACTCACACGTCTGAGTGTTTTGTGCTGGTCTCTAGAGAGCAATCTGGAGATGGCTCATGGTCTTCATCTCTCATCATCATGGTATTGGGGTCATATAGCTAAAATACACAGAGTAAAATTAATTATATATATATATAGTATTTTCATACTATTTTAGTTATAGTTTTGTGGATTTACTGATGATATACTTACCTTAGAAAGTCTTTGAGAAGATGATACATAGTTTAGACTTTCTGGCCAATCACTGACCTCCTCACTTGTGTCATCCTCATCTGAATCCATATGTTTGGGTCTCTTAATGCCAGCTACAAAGTACAAGTATTATCAAAGATTATTAATATAATCACAGACAGTCACCAAGTTATTACTAATAATGATGGGAACATATTGTCACATAAAATAAAAGACAAGACAAACGGCAACTTTAACCAGATGACGTCTCATTCTACTTACTGGGAAAGTAGCGGGTGTCCTCCTCTGATGTAATATCTGGCCTTAACGTTGGCATATTTTGAAGGTTCTCGAAGTCTAACTCACTCAGGAATGGATGACTCTTGATTTCATTTGCTCCTCCTGGAAACGGAAGACAAGAAAAAAGTGATCCAGACAATGTTAGGAAGACTGTACATTTTAAGTTAATCTAAACTGAAGATATAGCAGATCCAAAATATACTGTAAGTCATGGCATGAAGAATGGGGAATGGACAAGAAGATAACGCAGAGACCTCAGTGTTGATCCTCATGGAAATGATCTATTTGTCAGGTCACAGAGGAGCTATAAGTCATTATTAATACTACTATATATATTACCTGTCCCGAGTCTATGTGTTGGATCTTTTATGAGTAGCTGAGTAATGATGCTTTGAGCTTTGGGATGAAGAGCATGCTTTTTAAATTTCAAAGTGATGTTATCTGTTATGTAAAAAGTAAATATTACAGAAAAGAAAGTCTCTACATTTACTATCATTTAAAAAAACTCATCAAAAGCAACAAGTAACTAAACCAAAGAATGAACATAACAACTGAACCAAATTACTGTGGCATCACACAGCATTCAGAATATTTTACTTACCTGTGGTGATACTGTTAAAAATAATACTTTTGTATCTTCCTTTAAATGGCACATCGCCAGTAAGAAATTTATACATGATGATCCCTAGTGACCACCAGTCAATAGGCCTTCTGTAGCGCTCCCCTAAGATGACTTCTGGGGCTATATAATGCAATGTACCAATCATCTGAAAACCAACAGAACAATAAGAAGATGATCAATGAAAATAACTGTGACAAATAATATCAGTGGAAAAGTTTTCTATGTGAGAAAATATCCGAGAAGCAGAAATAGATCAGATCTGTAAAGAATAAGTTTTTTATGTATAGCTAACCCCATCATCAGGAAACTCTCTGGTGATGTCTTCAGTTTGAGCCTTGTAAATGTCTGATGTTGGTCTCATGAGTCCGAGTTTTGAAATACCAAAATCGGTGACTTTGATATGTCCAGTTGATGATATCATGAGGCTGTAAAAGAAAAGATATTGTCAGCCCTAAGTAATAACCCATAGACTGTATACCAAACTATAACTGTCTCTCCCTTTATTATACTGCAGCGCTCACTTACTTTCCAGGCTTCAGGTCTCTATGAACCACACCATAGCTGTGCAGATATTCCACAGCAACAACCGTTTCTGCAAGGTACCTGCGGGCCCAGGCGAGGGATAAGCGACCATATAACTTTAAGAGACTGCCACAGTCTCCTCCTAGAGCAGAAAGCAAATATGACAGGTGAGGGTTTGTTATAATGTAAATTACACATGATGAGTGTGAATGAGAAATAAGCTGAGACATTGGGGCAGGGAGTCAATCATAGAGATACACTGTGTGATGTAGAGCGTATACTGTATACTGCAGAGTAATCCTATACAAAAAGAGAGCTGAGATCTGCCCCCTGCTGGTAAACTCGTACATTGCACTGTCAATCTCTGACAGCGGCATTTACAGCAGGTGACCTGGAGGTGAGCTGCTCTAAGCACTCATCGCCCCCATTCCATGTCAGTGGTTTGCTATGGCTGCTAAGTGTCTGCGGAAGACTACTATCCTTGCCACTATGGTACTTCTGTGAAGGTCAGTGTATAGCTTGGCTTCATAGTGGACCAAGATTTTCACCATATTCTGCAATGCCCATATTGCAGTACATAGTAATTACGATTATATAATCGCAAGTTCAGGTCCCTTATGGAGACTAAAAAATAAAATAACAAAAATATTTGGGGAAAGAAAATTTTATATAAACATCACTTTTTCTCCATTCAAAATAAATAATAAAAAAACAAATAAACTCAGATGGAATTGCAGTGTTTTTGTTGCCCCAACATCAGAAAAAAATGCAATAAGAAGCAATGAAAATTATTATCTGTCAGAAAGATGTAACCTTCCTAAACTGTTCTTCTGAGCATGTAGATTAATGAAATATAAATACATTGGTAGCTTTATATGTTTAAGCAGATATGGGCTGGATAGAGATACAATGGATATGTCTTACCTGCTTCAAAGTCCATGACCATACACAGATGTCGTTTAGTTGGGAAGGAACAAAACGTGGAGACAACAAAGGGACAATCAGCGAATATTGCGATGTCCCTTTCCTGATAGGCCATTTCAAGATACTCTGGATCCTCCAGGTTACTCCTTGCTTGTTTCTTCATGGCGAATACCTTGTTTGTGTCTTTATGACGCACTAAGTGGACGGCCCTGTAGAGGAGAAAAATCCATAATTTATACAGAATTCTTACTAACAGTCTGTCAATATGTCAAATGATCTTCTGTCCTAATAGTTAATAGTGATTAATAGTGATGAGCGAGTATGCTCGTTACTTGAGTTTTCCGAGCATGCTCGGGTGTTCTCTGATTATTTTGGCGTGCTCGGAGATTTAGTTTGTGTCACCGCAGCTGCATGATTTGCGACTGCTAGAAAGCCTGAATACACGTGAGGAGGAATGCCTGTTTGTTAGGAAATCCCCACATGTATTCAGGCTGTCTAGGAGCCGCAAATCATGCAGCTACGGCGACACAAACTAAATCTCCGAGCATGCAAAAATACTCAGAGAACACCCGAGCATGCTCGGAAATCACGAGTAACAAGTATACTCGCTCATCACTAATAGTTAATACTAGATGTATGGCCGTCACTAGAAACCAATGTCTGGAAATACACAAAATTACTCAGCATAAATGATCACTTAGGGCTCATACTCACTTACGAGAGACTCGCATGATTCTCGTGCTAGTCTCTCGCATGAAAACCCGGCACTGCCACTGGCACTGGGAACAGAGCGTGCGGCTGCATAGAGATACATGTAGCCGCACACTCCAGTCCCAATGCCGGCGGCTGTGCCAGGTTTCCATGTGACACTGGCACCAGAATAGTGCGAGTCTCTCGCAAGTGAGTATGAGTCCTTATGGGAGGTTTTCATACATATCACATCATAACTGAGCTGAATCGGGACAAATAGATGTGGAGTAGATGACTAGATGTAGATTAGATCTAGTGCAAAGTGGTACCGATAACAACAGCTCGACACACAAAAAACAAGTCCTTACAAAGCTCTATGGGATGAAAAAATAAAAATGTTACACATCTTGGAATACAGTAACATTTAGATGTGGACTCATATACAGGAATTTCCCTAAGGCAGGACATATAGACTGAGGCACCATCATAAGGAGTTTGGGAAAAATGTAGATTATACATAACGCTCACCCAAAACCTCCACTGCTGATCTCTTTGATCTGGGTATAGTCGCTCTTACTTGGTTTTCTCATAGGGGTCAATGATCTGATCACGGCCTAGAAGAATAAGAAATGACAATGAGACATAAAAGTTGCAGGAAGATAAAAGCTGCAGATGCAGGAACTTCTCTACATTATGTCCCCGCTGATTACACTGCAGCAGATGTAGAGGACATGATACCAGCAGGACGCTCCCCAGACACTATTATATTATAGGGATATCCTCCATACACATGTATCATTGTACTGGAGGGGATGGTAAGGGACATCACACAGAGGAGACAGGAATAATAATAATAGGTCCAATCTACAATAAGAATATAGTTAACCCACTGTACTATGGGGTGTAACATGTGATGTGTAATTCATACCCCGTTATCTGATGATATACAGATGTTTTCTCTGGTACTTACACTGGCAGATTCGGGGATCTCTGGTGTCTCAGATATTCCACCATCAGCAGTTGCCGGCTCAGTTGTCTCTAATATAATGATAAAATAATGAGACATCATGTATTAGACGATATCAGAACTTAATATATAACATCGATATAAGAAAGGAAAGACAAATAAATGGTATAATACTAGTTATATGGATATTCTGCACATACTGTATATACTTATGGCACATCCATAGATAGATATACTCTGCCATAAATGTGTGATTGTTCGGGATCTGACAGTGACTTGGATGAGGACCCTGTGAGGTCCTCTGTGCATTTTGGGGCTGAAAAGATCCCAGAAGAGAGAACCGGAGGGGTTTTCAGAATTGCATGAGCCCTCTCCATTACAGTCTACAGGAGGTTCAGGAGCCATCACCGGCCTCATACAGAGGATGAAGAGTAAATTTATATATTCTCTGGTGTCTCCATAATATTAATGTTTGTAGGAATGCGAGATGATCAGCTTACCTTCAATCAGATCACTTTTTAGCCCTGGCTCACTGGTATTGGGGTCAGCGATATTTCGGTGTTGCCCCTCTTTGGAGTCACCGGCCGGTGTTTCCTGATGGATATAATATGTGCAATTAATATAACAACTCACAAATACTAAATTACAGTACACAAAAGACAGAACGGACTAAACCTGGATTAACATAATTGCGGGGAATATACACGGCCGCTCCGCCCAGTAAATCCACATTAATATATAAGGGACTTGTATATACAACAGTTCTCCAATAATATCTATTACCAGAACTGCAGCATTTACAAGAAGGAAGATTGTGAAGATAAAACGACATGAGATATAGAAGATGACGGATTCTTACCAAATGCTTCAGTGGGCGGGCAATAAACTCTAGTACATACAGGAAATGTTGGGCCAATTGTTTAAAAAAGGCCAAATCTCCATATTGGGATCTTTCTTCAGCCTATAAAAATGGAAATAAACAAAAAAGGAAAATCATGAGAGAAAGTAGAGAATATAGGACGCTATTTATGTCACCATTTTACTAGTGCAATCTACAGCTACAATTAATACATATATGGATATTTCTTATAAGCTATAAATTATATTGCTCTTGGCCAAACTACATATTTCATGTAAATAAACTTGTATTTTATAAATATTATTCATTATTGTTTCATGTGCTGTGAATATCATTCATTATTATTGTTACATGCTTTGCCCAGATTGTCTGTTACCTGTTGTACTAATGTCCTGATGTTCATCTGTAAATGCTCAAGATATTCTGAGCTTATAAGACCTTGTTGGTGTTTGGTCAGGCAGTCTCTCACTAGCTTCATAACCAGCCGGTAAGTGAAGCTGAGGACGCCATCGGGTAGTGGTAGCACAAGGGCAGGGGCATAGATGGCAAGAATCCCCTGGAGTAGTTCCAACTCCTCAAGTTTATCTGAAGAAATTCCAGACATTTAAAAAAAATCCAAGTGCAGTCAGTATATCACCAGCTTCATAGCCAATCACTGACAACAATGACACCTGGGCAGTAAGCACTTGGATAGGTAGTGGTGGTGCATTATGATGTCATAATGGAATCTTGTGGTGGAATGTTAACATGTCATCAGTGATGTCATCATGGAATCCCAGGATGGAATCTTACCCAGTTACAATTTTGAAAGTATAGTTACATCCATGGTTGTGTCCCTGTCTTTTTTAGGCAGCACCAGAGCCCGCATCTCTACCCGTACATGACAGCTGATGTGATCAGCTGTCATGTCCTGCAAATAGATGCAGATGGATTTTGGCTGTCAACCACTTATATGCTGCTGTCAATCACTGACAACTGCATATCAGACGTGCTGACCGAAACCATGTCACAAGTCTCGCTCATCAGCGCCCTTGTCACATGATTCTGGGGTTGCGATGGGTTATCATAAAAGCCAGGGGTCTGCAGAAGACCAGTGTGCCTGTCCATTGATCTTCTTTTAGGAACACAGACTCATGGCCGGCGTTCAGATGTTTTTCCCACCACTTAATTAAAAAAAGAACCTATACATGTTTGGTATCTGCATTCACGTACTGTCTGTAGAATCATATTACCAGGTCAGTTTTAGCATTTAGTAAACATTTTAAATTAAAAAAATTTGTGGAATTGCACTGTTTTGCAATTTCACAGCACTTGAAATTTTTTCCCCGTTTTCAAGTACAATATATGTAATCTATGGTGTCATTTAAAACAACAACTCGGCCTGCAATAAACAAGACCTCATAAGCTATATTGATGGTAAAAAATGTTCTGGCTCTGAGAAGAAGAGGAGCAAAAAAACGAAAGCACATAAAATGGAAAATCATAAGGTGGTGAAGGGGTTAAAGGGGCATCTCACCATAAAGGGAAGTTGCCTAGCAACATTCTAGTAACAATTAAAGTGGCAACATTATGGGTTGAGCATCAAAACCAGAATCAAGGAAAGAGGGAAAACCATGGCTTTGCTCTTCTTATGAGGCTTTTATATCCGTCTTTCCCCAAAAAATCATTTTAACCAGGTTTTGGATGCTAAATATTCTTTACATGTGTAAACATTTACTTTTTCTTCATATTGTGACCAGGGTGGACTGGGAGTAAAATTCAGCCCTGGCATTGTAGAGCACGCAGGCCCACGCTATCACCGCCCCCCTCCCCAGCTTGTATTTTATGAATATTATCCATTGTTGTTTTAGATGCTTTGCCCAGATTGTCTGTTACCTGTTGTACTGATGTCCTGATGTTCATCTGTAAATGCTCAAGATATTCTGAGCTTATACGACCTTGTTGGTGTTTGGTCAGGCAGTCTCTCACTAGCTTCATAACCAGCCGGTAAGTGAAGCTGAGGACGCCATCGGGTATTGGTAGCACATTGTCAGGGGCATAGGTGGTAAGAATCCCCTGGAGTAGTGCCAACTCCTTAATTTTATCTGAAGAAATGTCAGACATTTCAAGCAAATCCAAGCGCAGTCAGTATATCACCAGCTTTGCAGCCAATCACTGACAATAATGACACCTGGGCAGTAAGCACTTGGTTAGGTAGTGGCGGAGCATTATGATGTCATAATGGAATCTTGGGGTGGAATGTTAACTTGTCATCAGTGATGTCATAATGGAATCTGGTGATGGAATCTTAAAGGGACATCTCACTATAAAAGGAAGTTGCCTAGCAATAATTATTGTGGCAATACCATAGGCTGAGCATCAGTTTCAAACTCAGGCATGGAGCGAAGAACCAGATTTCATAATAATAATATTGCGATATATAGTTTAGTTCTCACATTGAATATTTTCACTGCAAAGAAAACACATTTTCTTACAGTCCCCACAAAGTTGATGGGATTTATAGAAATTTCATGCCCACTGTGATTTTTTATACCCTGTATAAAATGACCTGCGGTGCGTGAGTTTGAAATCCACAATATACAGGATACATTTTTCTTGTGATTACGCTGAGATTTATATGCAGATTTTATCTATAGAATTGCATTCGATGAGGAAAATACATAGGTAAAAAACGCAAAATGCATAAAATCCACACATGAATCTTTCAGTAAACCTTTGTTAAAGCCGAGTACCAGGAAGTATCAAAATTAAAGCAGATTTATTCAACACATAACATACTAAATTAACCAAAAATCACAGTCAAAAAGATACAAAAATAGGTGGAAAATGCAGCAGAAAATCTGCGACATCAAAAACTCACCAACTACACTTCACGGGAACTTAGCCTACCAAACAAATAGCACCAGAGCAGATCAAAATATTACCAGCATATACAGTAGTGATAATACCGCCATACGGATCATTAGCTAAAACCAATGTACTATTACTGATATCACCACCATACAGTGTCCATAAAATGGTACTATCAGTTTTACACAAGTGCACTGCAGACCATATATGTGTGTACTGTGCAGATTCTCACCAAAGACGTTCTCAATAATCGCAGTCATTCATTTTTCCTTTCATTTTCCATTTGGCCCAAAACAGCATGATCACTTTTTCAATCCATAACTCATCCCTGCACAATGTGGGTCGCCCTCCCAGGGCTGTGGGGTACTCGGTACCGGGCCGGTGTCAGTGGGATGTGTCACAGCGGCGGTGACCCGGTCCGTGGCCCTGGGCGCCCAAGTAATGGGGGAATTGAAATCGTGAAATGTAATTGATTGAATGAATAGTTCGTGACGCCACCTGTGGTGTTCGACAAGTGAGATGTTAAGCCGACGCTACATGCAGATCCTCTGGGGCTGGTGGTGTGTTGCAGCCAAAATGGTGAAGCTCCCCACAGGTGGAGCTGTAGTCCCAGGGCAGTGTGGATGTACGGGTAGAGGAGAGGCGCAGGCAGTGTAGAAGCAGGTACCCAGATGTAGCGGTACAGAGTGTGTTGGCTCGGTCACATTAAGAGAATCGGCAAAGAAACTCCTAGAAAGGGCGTCTGCCTTAACATTCTTAGTGTCCGGAAGAAAAGAGACCAGAAAATTAAAACGCGTGAAAAACAAGGCCCATCTAGCCTGTCTAGGATTCAAGCATTTGGCCGACTCTAGATAAATCAAATTTTTGTGTTCGGTGAGGACCACAACTTGATGTTTAGCTCACTCCTCACCAATGTCTCCACTCCTCAAATGCCCATTTCATGGCCAACAATTCCCGATTCCCCACATCATAGTTGCGTTCAGATGGGGAGAACTTTCGAGAAAAGAAGGCACAGGGATTCATCTTAGAAGTCACATGGTCTTTTTGGGACAAAACAGCTCCTGCACCAATCTCAGAAGCATCTACCTCCACCTGAAATGGAAGTGAGACATCAGGTTGCCGTAAAACTGGAGTTGAAGTAAATCTCCGCTTAAGCTCCTGAAATGCTGAGACAGCCTCAGGAGACCAATTCAGCACATCAGCGCCCTTCTTGGTCAGATCAGTCAGTGGTTTAACAATACCAGAAAAATTACCAATAAATTTACGATAGAAATTGGCAAAACCCAAAAACTTCTGGAGGGCCTTCAAAGAAGTAGGCTGAACCCAATCATAAATGGCCTGTACCTTGGCCGGGTCCATTTCAATAGTCGATGGAGACAAGATAAATCCCAAAAATGAAATCCTCTGTACACCAAAGAGGCATTTCGATCCCTTAACAAACAGGGAATTCTCCCTCAAAATCCGGAACACAGTCCGTGCTCCACATGAGAATCCCAATCACTAGAAAAGATCACAATATCATCCAGATAGATGATCAAAAACTTATCCACAAAGTCATGGAAAATATCATTCATAAAGGACTGGAAGACAGAAGGGGCATTAGTGAGCCCAAAAGGCATCACCAGGTACTCAAAATGTCCCTCCGGAGTATTAAACGCCGTCTTCCATTCATCCCCGTGCTTGATGCGAATGAGGTCAAGCTTAGTAAACCAGCAGGCACTCTTAACTCTGGAGAATAAATCAGACATCAGAGGTAACAGGTACTGATATTTAACCGTCATCTTGTTAAGGGAACGATAATCAATACACGGTCTTAATGAACCATCTTTCTTGGCCACAAAAAAAACAGCACCTAAAGGTGACGAGGATGGTCTAATATGACCCTTCTCCAACGACTCCTTAATATAGGACGGCATAGCATCATGCTCGGGTACTGATAAGTTGAATAGCCTACCCTTGGGAAATTTACACCCAAGCATCAACTCAATTGCACAGTCATAACTCCTATGAGGAGGCAAAGACGCAGACTTACTCTCACTAAATACATCAGAAAAATCGGCTAGATAATCATGAATATCTTGAGACTGAGGAGAGGTGGAGAAAACAGGGGCGTCCCTAAGAACACACTGACAACCCCAACTCACCACAGACCCAGACTTCCAATCCAAAACTGGATTATGAGTTTGCAACCAGAGAAAACCCAGAACAATAGTATCATGCAAATTATGCAGCACCAAAAATTTACAATTTTCTTGGTGGTCTGGGGCAACTCGCATTATCACCTGGGTCCAACACTGAGGTTTATTCTCCGCCAAAGGAGTAGCATCAATACCCCTCAAAGGAATAGGCATCTGCAGAGGCGTCATGGAAAAACCACAACGTTTAGCAAAGTCCAAATCCATCAGATTCAACGCTGCTCTTGAATCCACGAAAGCCTTAGTAGAAAACGTGGATAAGGAGCAGATCAAAGTAATTGCCAAATGGAACTTAGGTTGTACACTGCCCACAGCAAATGTGTGTGCAAAACATTTCTCTCGTTTAGGGCAGACAGAAATAGTATGAGAGGCGTCTCCACAGAAATAACACAGCTTATTACGCCTTCTAAACTCCTGACATTGCGCCCTAGACAAAACCCCATCACAATGCATAGGTTCAGACGTTTATTCAAAAGGTGGCATCGCCTCCCGCGTAGTCTTACGTTCATGTAAACGCCGATCAACTTGAATGGCTAATGACATAGAATCATCCAGACCAGAGGGAACAAGAAATCCCACCATAACATCTTTTACGGTCTCTGATAAACCCTTGCGAAAGAGAGCTGCCAATGCACTATCATTCAATGTAGTAAGGACCTCCCATTTTCGGAATTGTTGACAGTATAACTGCAGAATCCTGACCCTGGTTTAATGCCAACAGGGTTCTCTCAGCTAGATCAACAGCATTAGGTTCATCATACAACAACACCAAGGCCTGAAAAAATGCATCCACATTAGTCAAAACAGGATTTTCAGGTGTCCGAGAAAAAGCCCAATCCTGGGGATCACCGTGCAACAAGGAGATGACAATTTTAACCTGCTGCACAGAGCTCCCCGATGAGCTAGGCTTCAAGGCAAGAAATAATTTACAATTATTCTTAAAATTGAGAAATTTAGACCGATCCCCAGAAAACACATCTGGAGTAGAGATCTTAGGTTCAGCAGCATGTGACTGAGTGAGGTAGGAGGAAATTCCCTGTACTTCAGCAGCAAGTTGCTCCACACGATCAGACAATTGCTTAATCTCCATTAGGAAAAAAAAATCCTCCTACGGCCCCAGAAAGAAAAAAAAAAAAAGGAAAAAAAAAAAATTCTGACACTTTTTTTCTTTTCAACAACTTTTTCCTGCTTTTGAGTACCCTAGAATCTGCAGTATTTCTGGTGACTCTGTTATGAATGGGTCACCGAGGAGAAAAAGACTAAACAAGCTAAGTCACAGAAAACCAGAGAGGTTGGTAACTATGCAGATTGCAGATCCCTGATCCTAACCACACAACTAGCAGCAGCCGTGGAGCGTACCTGCGATGGTCCTAGATGCTTCGTCACAGCCGGAGGACTAAATAAGCCTAAAGCAAGAAAAGAGATAAACTAACTGCCCCAGAGCAGACCCCAAAGGAAAGACAGCCCCCTCACATGTATTGACGGTGAAACAAGATGAAAGCACAAACACAGGCAGGAAAATAGGCTG
This sequence comes from Dendrobates tinctorius, assembly GCF_039654945.1. Classification (NCBI taxonomy): domain Eukaryota; kingdom Metazoa; phylum Chordata; class Amphibia; order Anura; family Dendrobatidae; genus Dendrobates; species Dendrobates tinctorius. Next base: position 3,764,745 of record NW_027361738.1, on the reverse strand, counting down.
AGCAAATGATGGGGCCCAAACTAACTAGAAAGGATTGGAAAGGAAAGACACTGTCTGCAATCTGCCAAAAACCCTACAAAAATAATGTCCAACACGTCTGATAGCAAAATTAACCCTGAAGTCACTAGACTTCTCCCACTATATCAACACTCGGAAATATTCTGAGACAGAGCAAAAAGAGGCCAATCTAATAAGGAACAAAAAGCAAATTTGCAAATACAGATAAATAAGAGTGGAAATTCAGCACAGCCCCAGCCGGGGCAGGCTGACCACACAAAAAAAACTGAATATACCAACAAAATCGAGTGTGAACATTAGCAGAAAAATTTAGCTTGAAATGACTGGAACAGAGCTGAAAACCAGGACCTGAAAAGCCAGAAGGAATCAACAGCACCAGAATAGGGCGTCGGCTGTCTTAAATCCCGCCTGAGATTCCTGAGGTCAAATCGTCATCCTCATTATCAGGTGGCAGATCTCTACTGATTAAATCAGCATCACTGCCTCCAGTTACCACCAGAGGGAGCCTGGAAGGAGAACTCACAACTGGTGGACCGGAAAATGAACTCACAACACCTTAGTATCCATACAACCTCGGGGACCAGGCCCCGTCCTTGCGCTTAGAACTTCTAGGCAGGGTTCTCTTCTAACCCACGTCCCCTTTTCCCTTTTACTCCTACGTTCCGTACTAGTCTTTCCTTCCCATGGAAGATCAGGTTTCTGTTCAATGTCTTTCTCTTTCTTTCCTTTCCCGTGCCAGCAGACCCAGGTCACTGAGATCTGCTGCAGCACCTCCTTCCTCCATCCCTCTCTCAGGATCCTCACTCCTGACTTACTCACTCTCTGACTGCCCGAAATCCTAAACCTTCCCACTCTTTTATGTATTCTAACTCCACCAGCCTCCCAGCACGTTTCGTGTTCCAAGCAGGGAGCCACTAAAGGTGCTCTGCTACACTCCAAGCAGGGAGCCGCAATGTGGCTTTGCCGAACTACCGTGTTGTGTGGGATGCAAGTGTTGGAGCATGGTCAGGAGCCTCCAACTTACCTGGATGGTGGGGTACCGCACCTCAGGAGGAGGTGCAGTACCTCTGTGGCAACTGAGCCCTCAGGGGCACCACAAATGTAACACAGACAGGGGCTGGCTGGCACTTTTCAGCCTGGGGAGCAATCACAAGGCAGTGGCCCTCGAGTTGCAGTGGCCCTCCTTTTCCCTCCTTATCTCTAACCATTGCATTAAAGCAGCAGAGATATCAGGCTTTAAAAATAGGCTGGTACGTAGATATGAGAACAGTAAGGAGCTTGCTGCATAGATATGTGAGCAGAATGGAGCTTACTCCAGAGATAGGGAGCAGAACAGAGCATACTACAGAGATATGGGAGCAGAGCTGAGCATACTCCAGAGATATGGGAGCAGAACCGAGCTTACTACAGACATATGGGAGAACTGAGCTTACTACACAGATATGGATCAGAACGGAGAATACTCCAGAGATTTGGGAGCAGAATGAAGCTTACTACAGAGATATTGGTGCAGAAAAGAGCTTACTCCAGATATATGGGAGCAGAACCGAGCTTACTGTAGCGGTACGGGAGCAGAACCGAGCTTACTTGTCACAATCCATTTTTGGATCTGTGTCAGAGTCTGGACTCTCTTATATAAACCTTTTTCCTTTCAGGCCCTGGGGGTTAATATGGGTTTTTGCCCCCGGTAACTGCTGGTGTTACTACAACTGTAGTTGCTCTGCTGTTGGTTTTCTCCCGGTGGCCGCTGGTGTTACTACATGTTCAATTAGCCAGCAGGTGGTGACCTCCCCCTCCTTCCCATAAAAGGTCATCAGCTGCTGCAGCTCCCTGTTGGTAATACTGGTCATTTGCTAACGAACCTTGGTGAAGTCTGGACCTACCTGGTGGAGAAGGGGTTCAGCTTATCTGGAGCAGTGGAGTTGCTTCTGGATGCTGATCGGGTGCCTTTCTCTGCTGCTTGGAGCATTGGCAGCAGATAAAGCTAAGTTTGGAATTTTAGTTGTTTTAACCCTGTGGTGTCTGTTTTATTTTCCCTTGTGTGTTATTTGGTGCAATTTACTTTATTCCCTGTCTCACCTCCTGGGGAGGGGGTTGGGGTTTAGCTCAGGGCTAAACAGGAGATAGGGACAGGTCGGAGAATTGGGCCTCACTACCATTAAGTGTACCCCCAAGTTAAGGAAAGTCAGGGCACCCCTTAGCCTGAGGGGCAGTTCAGGGGCCCAGGTTCCACGTCTCCTGCCTTTTCCCTACTGTCCTGTGACATTATTACCAACCGTCCCATTTTTTCTGGTGAGCCATGGCCCTAATGCAGACCTGTCTCCAATTGCTGCAGACCCTCACTGAGGAGCGTGGGGTGCTGCGTGGTGTGGTGGAGCAGCAGCTACAGCAGTTGTTGGGGTACGGGGCTTCAGCTCAGATGCAGGCTCAACCAGAGCCCAAGTTATCTCTCCCAGACAGGTTTTCTGGAGGGAGAGAGAATTTTTTGTTTTTTAAGGAGGCCTTCAAGCTACACTTCAGGCTCCATCCTCGTTCATTAGGGAGTGAGGAACAGCGGGTGGGATTCATTATAGCCCTCCTTGAGGGTGATCCCCAATCCTGGGCCTTCTCCCTGCTTGCCGATTCACCATCTCTATGGTCGGTGGACGAGTTTTTTGCGGCTTTGGCGAATATGCCCCATGTAGTCCTTGCTAGGGAGGAGGACACACTGGTGCAGGCAGACGAGCCCAGGCAGGTGGGAGGAGATGGTTCCCCAGTGGTGTTACCTGCAGTTCATCATGGTGTGGGGGCATGTTTTAGCTGTGGGCAGACTGGTCATGTTTTCAGGGTCTGCCCAGCACGCGCCAAATCTTCTGTACCATCTAAGAAGCCGCGTCCCCCTGGTCGTGTGGAGGGAGGCAATCAGGGAGTGTATATTTCCTCCATTTTGCCCTCTCTGTCTACATCCATGATATATTTTTGGTCTGGCATGGTACTACTCTGTACTACTCTGGAACTACAGGAGTTTATTGGTTGCCTGAATAGCAACGACCAAAATATACGTTAAACATTCACATGCGATGCTGATAAGATTAAGCTCCTCTATATCATTGTTTAAAAGGATACTGATGGTCTGGGGCAGACCGATATTTTTAGGAAGATGACTTCTACTAATATGTTGTTACACGCTTCGCTATGTCATCCTGATCACATGGTCAGGTCTGTTCCCATTGGTCAGTTCCTCCAACTTTGTCGGATTTGCTCTATTAATGAGGATTTTGAGAGAAGAGCAGAGGAGCTAAAAATGAGATTCTTGGAACGTGGCTATAGTCGGCATCTACTCAAGAGAGCCTATAACAGGGCTAAATAGTCTTCCCAAAATGGCCTACTGTACAATAGGGAATCAGCTAGGAAGATTGAGGGACCTGGAAGTTATGCTTCATTGCAAATTATCATTCCCATTCTAGGCAGGTCAGGCAGCCTTTGTCTAAAGCATGTCCTATATTGAAAATTGACCCAATAATTGGCAAATTTATTCTGGGTATAACAGCCATTACATTTAGGCGTGCTAAGAGTCTGCGCGATCACCTCACCTGTACTCACTATACAAGTGAGAGAATGTATACATTTTTGGATAATATCACACATAGGAGTGGGCGTGTTCCGTGTGGACATTGCATTGCCTGTCCCAGCATTGAAAAGTGTGATTCTTTTTCCGATTCAGGTGGCGTTAAAAATTTTAAGATCAATAAATACATTACTTGTGCTACGAGATATGCTATTTATTACACCACCTGTCCATGTGGATTAATTTATGTCGGTTTAACAACTAGACAATTCAAGGTTCGCGTGTGCGAGTATGTGTTGGATATTCAGGCGGCGGCTGGCCACACGGATGCATCCACTCTTAAAACATTACCCTGTCACTTTAAAAACTTTCATGACTGTGACAGTACGGTGCTACAGGTGAGGGGTATCGACGCCTTAAATATTGGTATCCGTGGTGGCAATCTGTTTCAAAGATTGGGTAAACTTGAGACTCGCTGGATCTGGACGCTTAATACGGTATATCCACATGGACTAAACGAGAATTTGAGTTTCGTTCCGTTCCTGTGACCACCTTACTGTTCCAGGTGTCCATTGGGTGGATCTAATCCTTGCTATTTTTTATTGTTTTTATTATATTTTTAATTGTGTATTTTTCATGTATTAGGTATTTTTATGATATTTTGTGGATCTATGAAGTTCTTTGGACGGAGTCCAGGATGGTGGCGGTACCTTGTACAGATGGACTAATTTCTACTGTTTTCTATGTCCATCCTATACCTACAGTAGGTTTGAAGAAGATCCTTTGACGAGGTTGAAGATGAGGCGGGGGGATGTCTTGTGGATATCTTTATTTTGTTTATTTTATTTAGTTTTCTATTTTTTCAATGATATATAATTAGGACTGTATGATAATGTCTCTTATATGACTATTTTGGTAATGCTGTTCTATATATTTTGTGGGCAATAATTAAATATAATATTATTATATCTTTCTTTGTGATATGATTGTATATCAATTTTGATATTGCTTGAAAATTGTGAATTTAATATGAATTCTTATCTATTTTTATATTATCTATCAAAAAATATATATGGCATTCCCCTTTAAATATTATGCAGTGAAGGGTATGTGTCTATTTCTATTATAAAAACTTGTGGGATACATAGAGGGTGTTTTTTGATTGTTGGCGCTGCTGCATGTGCGGTGGTGCTGCTTCTTATGTATTTGTACTATTCTGTATTACTCTGTGTTCTATTGTATTATGTTGCCCTTCTGCGTCTTTTGTGTCGGCGGTGCATCCCACGCCAGACCTCAGGGACCCCGTGGTTCGGGTGCGGGCTGCCATGCATTGTACATATACAGTATTTCACCTCCCTGGTAGCGCGTCACTTGTTCCCGCTCCCCCTCCTCTGCGCATGCGACGCCTTCTTGGTTCATCGCGTCGGTCCCCGGCACATGGTGCCTCCGGCGTCTAGTCACATGATAATGTGTTTACGGCGGTGGGGGTTCCTATGTCGGATGCCGGCATCTTGGACACCATGGCGATGCACCGCCTCTTCCCTTATTAGGTATTACATTATTTCCGGCCTCCTCCCTTTATAACATCACTTAGGTCAACCTTTACCACGCCCCCTGATGAAGGAGTAATCCGAAACGTGCATAGGGTAGGGCGGGCTGGCCTCTTGTAGACGCTGCTGCCATCCATCACCACTTATCACCAACGGGTAATTATTGTAAGACTTTATGCACTTTATTATACATACAGTATGTTGGACATTTGTTCATGTATACATTCTGATGTTTGAGCCCATATACTTCTGTGTATAGAAGTGAGAGTGATGGGTATACATGTATGCAGTGACTGCTTTATCTCTATGGTTGATATAGCTGGGCACTGTGCAATATGAATCAGGGCTGCAGTGCAGGGTGTTATATCCACTGATGTTTTTAACTCCTTCTATCCTTGTCTGCTCATCTTGACTAATAAAAATTCTATATTTTGTGCATTACAAGGACTCTTGTGATTGCAATTTTTGTTGGTTTCCTTCCCTCCTTTGTATGATTATTGGCAATGTGTCCTTACCAGTCCTATACATTGTTTGGGGATCTATGGCCAGTCATATTTATATGATTTTGTGAGATTTATATATAATATATACATTTGGATATTATCCATTCATATATTCTTTTGGGCCATTGGTACCCCAGACATTCTAATGTCTTTCATATATTTCCTTATATCTAAGTACAGCAGCATATAGAAATAATGCCCCCATGCCTCCTTAGTCTCTTGTTCTTTCCCTGTAATGATACTGATTTTGCAGTCTGTCTCCTGATAGTAATGCCCCTGACCAGAAGCATACGTAGAAATCACTGGAACGCCAAACCAAAAGTCTTATTATTATTATTATTTATTATTATTATAGCGACTTTTATTCCATGGCGCTTTACATGTGAGGAGGGGTGTACATAATAAAAAAAATAAAGACAAGTACCGTAATCTTTTTTAACCCCTTAGTGACAGAACCCGCTGATTCTGAGACAGTTTTTTCGTGACATGTTTTACTTCATGTTAGTGGTAAACTTTCTTCTAAATGACTTGCATTTATTTATGAAAAAAGGGAAATGTGGCAAAAAAATTTAAAATTTTGCAATTTTCAAGTTTTGTGCCCTTAAATAAGAGAGATGTTACACAAAATACTTAATAAGTAACATTTCCCACATGCCTGCTTTACAGTAGCATAATTTTGGAACCCAATTTTTTTTTTGTTAGGAAGTTATAAGGGTTAAAAGTTGACCAGCGATTTCACAGTTTTACAATAAAATTTGCAAAACCATTTTTTAGGGACCACCTCACATTTGAAGTCACTTTGAGAGGTCAATATGACAGAAAATACACAAAAGTGACACAATTCTAACAACTGCACCCCTCAAGGTGCTCAAAACCACATTCAAGAAGTTTATTAACTCTTTACGTGCTTCACAGGAACTGAACAATGTGGAAGAAAACATTTAACATTTAACTTTTTTTTTAACAAACATTTTATTTCAGAACCGATTTTTTTATTTTCACAAGTGTAAAAAGAGAAAATAAAACACAAAATTTGTTGTGCAATTTTTCCTGAATATGCTGATACCCCATATATGGGGGTAAACCACTCTTTGGGCGCACGGCAGGGCTTGGAATGGAAGGAGCGCCGTTTGACTTTTTCAATGCAGAATTGGCTGGAATTGAAATCGGACGCCATGTCGCGTTTGTAGAGCCCCTGATGTGCCTAAACAGTGGAAACCCTCAACAATTGACACCATTTTGGAAACTAGACCCCTTACGGAACTTAACTAGATGTGTGGTGAGCACTTTGAACCTCCAAGTGCTTCACAGAAATTTATAACACAGATGCGTGAAAATAAAAAATCATATTTTCTTCACGAAAATTATCTTTTTGTCCCCAAATTTTTATTTTCACAAGGGTAACAGGAGAAATTGGACCACAAAAGTTGTTGTGCAATTTGTCCTGAGTACGCTGGTATCCCATATAGGGGGGAACCACTGCTTGGGCACACGTCGGGGATCGGAAGGGAAGTAGTGACGTTTTGAAATGCCGACTTGATGGAATGGTCTGTGGGCGTCATGTTACGTTTGCAGAGCCCATGATGTGCCTAAATAGTAGAAACCCCCCACAAGTGACCCCATTTTGGAAACTAGATCCCCCAAGGAACTCATCTAGATGTGTGGTGAGCACTTTGAATTCCCAAATTCTTCACAGAAGTTTATAACGCAGAGCCTTGAAAATAAAAAATCTTTTTCCACAAAAATATTTTTTTAGTACCCAATTTGTTATTTCCCTAAGGGTAACAGGAGAAATTCGATCCCCATAGATGTTGTGCAATTTTTCCTGAGTATGCTGATAGCCCATATGTTGGGGTAAACCACTGTTTGGGCACATGTCGGGGCTCGGAATGGAGGGAGCACTGTTTGACTTTTTGAACGCAAAAACTTGTGGTTTTTTTCACTGTTTAGGCACACAGGGGCTCTCCAAATGCGTCATGGTGTCCGCTAACGATTGGAGCTAATTTTTGTATTTGAAAAGTCAAATGGCACCGTGCGCCCAAACAGTGGTTTATAACCACATATGAGGTATCGGTGTACTCAGGAGAAATTGACCAACAAATTTTAGGATCCACTTTATCCTGTTGTCCATGTGAAAATAAAAAACAGGCTAAGGCTATGTGACCACGTAGCGTTTTATTCCTGCCACTAAAACCGGACTCCTTCCCAGAAATCGCGTGTTTTTTTCCACGCGATTTCACCGCGATTATGTTCGCGAATTTCACGTACAATATTCAAGCACTTTCCAAGCGATTTGAAGCATCGCGTGGAAAGTGATTGCCAGGTTGGTCACACTCGTCAAACATAGTGTTTGACAAGTGTGAGCAGCTTTTTACTATTGAGGCCGCCTTACGCTGAGGCTGGGAATGCAGCGCGGGACGTCGGAAGGTAAATATACCCCGATTTTTTTATTTTTTATTCTTTTTTTACAGGGGTATGGTACCCAGGGCCTGGAGGACAGTCTCCTCTCCTCCACACCGTGGGTACCAACCGCACATGAGACGCTTAACTTTGCGCATGGTGGGCATAGCCACATGCGGGAAGTAAGCGATTCTCATGCATTCCTATGGGTGCGGAATCGCGGCAATTCTTTGCGATTCCACACAAAAGAATGAGCATGCTGCGATTTTTTCCGCGATGCGATTCCGCTGCGGAAAAAAGCGCAGCATTAGCACAGCATGTGCGGAATGCCATAGAAATGCATGGGGTAAGTTCTGTACACAATTTTTAAACGTTTTTGCGCCAAAAATAGCGGCAAAAACGCTTAAAAATCACATCGTGGGCACACAGCCTAAAAGAACATTTTTTTATGGATCAATTTGGGAAGCACCTGGGGGTTCAAAATGATCACTATGCATCTAGATAATTTCCTTGGATGGTCTAGTTTCCAAAATGGGGTCACTTGTAGGGGAGCTCCAATGTTTAGGCACACAGAGACTCTTCAAATGCGACATGGTAACCGCTAAATATTTCAGCATATTTTCCATTCAAAAAGTCAAATGGCGCTCCTTACCTTCTGAGCCCTGCCATGCGCTCAAACAGTGGTTTATGACCACACTTGAGGTATCGGTGCACTCAGGAGAAATTGCCCAACAAATTTTAGGATCCAATTTATCCTGATACCCATGTGAAAATGAAAAAATTGATGCTAAAAGAAATTTTTTGTCAGAAAAATTAAAATGTCCATTTTTTCCTTCCATATTGCTTTAGTTCCCGTGAGGCACCTGAAGTGTTAATAATCTTCTTGAATGTAGTTTTGAGTAGCTTGAGGGGTGCAGTTTTTAGAATTATGTCACTTTTGGGTATTTTCTGCCATATAGACCCCTCAAAGTGACTTCAAATGTGAGGTGGTCCCTAAAAAAAATGGTTTTGTATATTTTGTTGTAAAAATGAGAAATTGCAGGTCAACTGTTAACCCTTATAACTTCCTAACAAAACAAAATTTTGTTTCCAAAAAAATTGTGCTGATTAAAATAGACATGTGGGAAATGTTATTTATTATCTATTTTGTGTCATATAACTCTCTGGTTTAACAAAATAAAAATTCAAAATACGAAAATTGCGAAATTTTCAAAATTTTCGCCAAATTTCCGTTTTTTGCACAAATAAATGCAAAAATTATCAACCTAAATTTACCACTATCATGAAGCCCAATATGTCTCAAAATACAATCTCAGAATAGCAAGGATGCGTTGAAGCATTCCTCATAAAGGGACACTGGTCAAAATTGCAAAAAATGGCCTGGTCATTAAGGTCAAAATAGGCTGGGTCATGAAGGGGTTAAAAAAATCAAGTTCATTATTAATACAGGCCGTAAGAATCTCCATACGTCTTCATTTCTTTAATCTTCAAGCTGAGTTTTTTCATGGAAGGAGCTGATCTTTTCTTCCAGTATGAGGCTATTAGACACTTTGACGATGTTAGGATATGGAGGAGCAGCCTGGCTGGACCCTTGCTCATAGATACGGGTGGAACATTAAGTAAATAAGCCACAGGATCCTGAGGTATCTCTACATCCAACACCTAAGAAATCAACCCCTGTACTCTCTTCCAGACAGGGGATATAGTCTGGCAATCCCAGAATATATATGGCAATGAGACCACAGCCCCAAGGCATCTCCAGCATGTATCCGACGTGGCAGGGTAAATATTATGTAAAACATCCTGCGTATGATACCAATACCTCAGTATCTTGTACTGATTTTCCTTCTGTTTTGTGCATGGTGATGATTTAGCTGCCTTAGACCATATGACCTGCCAGATAGGAAGCGGAAGTTCCCTCCCAAGGGATCTCTCCCACTTAATCATGTAAGTAGGGGGTCTAATGGCAGAGTGAACAGTATATTATAAAAATCTGTGATCAAACCCTTTGTAGAGGGGTTCCCTTTACAGAGTCGTTCAAAGGGAGTGGGGGTAGAGAACGTTGTGTTTTTAGATAAAAATAAGGCCAGGTGGCGAATTTGTAAGTATGAGAAGTAGGTCCTAAGTGGGAGATTAAACCACTTTCTAAGAGTCTGGAAAGGAAGAATATTTATGTTAAAGGGGTCTACAATATCTGCGTAATAAAATAATTGTGCTTGAAGCCATGGTTCTGTCATAGCTGCAGGAATACTATAAAGTATGGAGAGTGTAAAAAAGAAGGAGATCATATGGGGACCTGGGGGAGATCAATGGAAAGGCCTTGTTGCTTATCCTCCAAATTTTCATTGTAAATGCCATAGAGCCCAGCAGAGGAACTGAGGGGCATGTACTCCCATCTCTCCATAACAATGAATTGGGATGCGCTGGAGCCTGCCCACGAGGGCTCACAATCTACAAGGGCTGGGAGAGGATACAATAGGTGAGGACCGAGCTGGTCATGCAGTGGTTTGGTGGATCGGTGGTTACTGCAGGTTGTAGGCTTGTCGGAAGAGGTAGGTCTTCAGGTTCCTTTTGAAGGTTTCTACGGTAGGTGAGAGTCTGATATGTTGTGATAGAGTTCCAGAGTAGGGCGGATGCACCAGAGAAATCTTGTATGCGTTTGTGGGAAGAGGAGATAAGTGGGGAGTCGAGAAGAAGATCTTGTGAGGATCGGATGTTGCGTGCAAGTAAGTACCGGGAGACGAGGTCACAGATGTATGGGGGGCACAGGTTGTGGATGGCTTTGTATATCATGGTTAGGGTTTTGAGCTGGAGTCTTTGGGTAATGGGGAGCCAGTGCAGGGATTGACAGAGGAGGGAGGCTGGGGAATAGCGGGGAGACAGGTGGATTAGTCAGGCAGCGGAGTTTAGAATAGATTGGAGGGGTGCGAGAGTGTTAGCAGGTAGGCCATAGAGCAGGAAGTTGCTGTAGTTAAGGCGGGAGATGAAGAGGGCATGGATAAGGGTTTTTGCAGATTCTTGGTTGAAGAATGTACGGATCCGAGAAATATTTTTGAGTAGAGATGAGCTACTTTGCCTTGTTTAGGGTCGAGTCAGGTTTCATGAAACCAGACTTTCTCAAAAGTCTAGTCGAACAAAATCGGCCGACTATCGGGAAAAGTCAGAGGTCCGACTGAAACACGAAACCCAATGCAAGTCAATGGGGAAGCAAAGTCGTCAGGGAGTGGAGGACAGTAAACACACCTACAGTGCCCATTTCAATGCCAATGACATCAATTCTTATTACTTAAGCTTGTCAAGCTTAATTTACTTTATAATAATAGTTACACATTGAAAACTGGGGGTTATTTGGCTAAAGTTGTGGGGGGGTAGGGCTGGCTCCAGGTTTTCGTGTGCCCTGGGCGAAAGAGTGCCAGTGGGCCCCTTTAACACATACCACAATTCATGATGCTCCGATACAGCAGAGAAATATTGGTATAGTGCAATGAGAAATACTTCACTTCTTACATTACATGACTGATATCTATTTTATATTCTACAATAGCTCAAAAACCAGACAGTATATTCCTCCATACAGTATTATGTCCACCACATAGTGCGCCATACAGAATAATGAGCCCCATATATTGCTCCATACGGAATAATTGATCCCATATAATGTTCCATACAGTATATGATGAGCTCCACATAATGCTACAGTATATGATGGTCCCCATATAATGTGCCATACAGTATAGGACGGTCCCTATAGAGTAGAATGAGCCCCACATATTGCTCCTTACAGTATAATGAGTCGCATATAAAGCTCCATACAGTATATGATGGGCCCCATATATTGCTCCATACAGAATGGGCTCCAGTCCCATAAATAATGAACCCCATATGATGCTGCAGTATATGATGGGCCCCATGGATACTGCTCCATTGTATAATGGGCCTATATTATGCTCCATATATAATGGGCCCCATATGATGCTCTAGCATATGATGGGCCCCATATGATGCTCCAGTATATGATGGGGCCCCATGGATGATGCTCCAGTGTATGATGGGCCTATACACTGTGCAGAATTATAAGGCAAATGAGTATTTTGATCACCTCATCCTTTTCATACATGTTGTCCTACTCCAAGCTGTATAGGCTTGAAAGCCAACTGCCAATTATGTAAACCAGGTGATTTGCATCTCTGTAATGAGGAGGGGTGTGGTCTAATGACATCAACACCCTATTTAAGGTGTGCATAATTATCAGGTAACTTCATTTCCTTTGGCAAAATGGGTCAGAAGAGAGATTTGACGGACTCTGAAAAGTCAAAAATTGTGAGATGTCTTGCAGGGGGATGCAGCAGTCTTGAAATTGCCAAACTTTTGAAGTGGGATCACTGAACAATCAAGCGTTTCATGGCAAATAGCCAACAGGGTCACAAGAAGCGTGTTGATAAAAAAAGGCTCAAAATAACTGTCCATGATTTGAGGAAAATCAAGCGTGAAGCTGCCAAGATGCCATTTGCCACCAGTTTTGCCATATTTCAGAACTGCAATGTTACTGGAGTATCAAAAAGCACAAGGTGTGCCATACTCAGGGACATTGCCAAGGTAAGGAAGGCTGGAAAACGACCACCTTTGAACAAGAAACATAAGATAAAATTTCAAGACTGGGCCAAGAAATATGTTAAGACAGTTTTTTGTAAGGTTTTATGGACTGATGAAATGAGAGTGACTCTTGATGGGCTAGATGGATGGGCCCGAGGCTGGATCAGTAAAGGCGATAGAGCTTCACTCTGACTCAGATGCCAGCAAGGTGGAGGTGGGGTACTGGTAGGGGCTGGTATCATCAAAGATGAACTTGTGGGACCTATTCAGGTTGAGGATGGAGTGAAGTTCAACTCCCAGACCTATTGCCAGTTTCTGGAAGACACCTTCTTCAACTAGTGGTACAGGAAGAAGTCGGTATTCAAGAAAATCATGATTTTCATGCAGGCCAATGCTCCATCACATGCATCCAAATACTCCACAGCGTGGCTGCCCAGTAAAGGTCTAAAAGAAGAAAAAATAATGACATGGCCCCCTTGTTCACATGATCTGAACCCCATAGAGAACTTGTGGTCCCTCATAAAATGTGAGATCTACAGGTAGTCAAAACATTACACCTCTGGGAACAGTGTCAGGGAGGCCGTGGTGGCTGCTGCACTCAATGTTGATCGTAAACAGATCAAGCAACTGACAGAATGTATGGATGGAGGGTTTTTGAGTGTCATCGTAAAGAAAGGTGGCTATGTTGGCTCCCTTTTTTTTGTTTTGAATGTCAGAAATGTTTATTTCTACATATTGTGTTGTTATATTGGTTTACCTGGTGAAAATAAACAAGTGAGATGGGTATATATTTGGTTTTTATTGAGTTGCCTAATAATTCTGCACAGTAATAGTTACCTGCACAAACAGATATCCTCCTAAGGTAGCCAAATATAAAAAAAAACCCACTCCAACTTCCAAAAATATTAAGCTTTGATATTTATGAGTCTTTTCGGTTGATTGAGAACATAGTTGTTGCTCAATAATTGTCACAATCCAATTCTTGGAGCCGTGTCAGCTTCTGATTAACGCATGTAAACCTTTTTTTTCCTTCAAGCCTTTGGCTTAATGTTAGTTTTGCCCCCCGGTGGCAAATGGGTGTCATTGCATCCTAATAGTTGCTTTGGTTACCTTTTGCCCCCGGTGGCCACAAGTGTCATTGCACTTGATGTTTTCTTTGCTTTGCGTTTTTCCCCCGGTGGTCACTGGGGTTATAGCAGCTTTTGGCCCCTGATCATTTGACCATTCCCTTTTCCTATATAGAGTCACATGGTCTATGAGCAGGTGTGGGTGATAGCGTCTTTTTGGGATTCCAACCACGGTGAAGGGAGCAGCAGGCTGCGGTGTGAAGCCACTGCGGAAACCTGGTGAAGTTAGCAGCTGGCTTGAAGGTTGGAGCCACTGCTGAAACTGGTGTGGAACTCTGTCTGCCCAGTGTCCGCAGCAGAGTTAGATGGTGAAGGTGGCAGCTGGCTCTGAGGTGTCGAGCCACTGCGAAAAGTTAATCCGGTGATGCACTCTGCTGCCTGGTGCTGCAGCAGAGCAAGATAAGTGTTTTTGGTGTTTCCCCTGTTTGTATTTTTCCCTGGTGTGTATTAGTACAGCGGTGGGGCCAGTGCCTGCACCACCCAGCTCCCTAGCAAGGGATAGGTGTAGGGTGTGCTAGGGTGACAGGTATCCGGCTCAGTGACAGGTGAGGAGCCTGTATAGGGAACGTTAGAAGTGTGAGGGAAACTGGCTCAGGGGAGTGCAGGAGGTCTCCACGACCCCGTTCCCTATCGCAGGGCCCACCATTGTAACTGTTTCCCCTTCCCTCGTGTCTTGTTGTTTCAGTTACCGGCCTGCGGGTCGTGTCACACAGGACAGTTACACGTGCCAGTTTTGTTGTTTTAGTTACCGACCTGCGGGTCGTGTCACACAGGACGGGTTCACGTGACATTATCACCAACCTTACATTTTCTCTGGTGAGCCATGGGCCTAGTACAGTCCGGTGAGCAATTGCTGCTGGTTCTCACTGAGGAGAGTGAGGAGCTGCATGGTGTGTTGGAGCAGCAGCAGCACTTATCAGGGTCTGGGGCCTCCCCTCTGGCTCAACCAGAACCACAATGTGCGGCTTTGGCAAATATGCCCCCTAGTGTCCCTGCTGGGGAGCAGGACTTGCTCATACACGCGGACGCACCCAGACAGGTGGGAGGAGTTGGTGTCCCCATGCCATGGTGCTGTCTGGGGTTCCCCGAGGTGAAGGGGTACGTCCCTGTAGTGAGCAGACTGGTGATTTAGTCCGCGGGGCTCATGCCGAAAATTCTCTAACATCGAAGAAACCGCCCCCTCCTGGTCGTGTGGAGGAAGACGGCCAGGAAGAGTATATTTCCCTCTTCCTTCCCTTCCCAATTGTGGCTCTGGCAGATATGCCCCCTGGAGTCCCTGCTGAGGAGCGGGACTTGCTCATACAGGCGGACACACCCAGGCAGGTGGGAGGAGTTGGTGTCCCCATGGTGCTGTCTGGGGTTCACCGAGGTGAAGGGGTACATTCCTGTAGTGAGCACACTGGTGATATGGTCCGCGGGGCTCACGTCGAAAATTCTTTACCATCTAAGAAGCCGCCCCCTCCTGGTCGTGTGGAGGAAGATGACCAAGGAGTGTATATTTCCTCCATATCCCCGTCCCCTTCTCCTCCAGTAGTGGCAGCAGGGGTGCTACCAGGGAGTAGGGGTAAGTCGCAAACTTCACTACAAGCTGCCCCTCTGAGTCGGAGTCCTCTTAGGAGGGGGGTCAGAGAGGAGAGATTGCCTCTGAGCCTTGTGGGGGTGTGAGTGTTAGGACATGGGGGGATGCCTCTGTTGTCAGTGCTGTGAGGAGTTCGCCATCTATTGGTAAGAGAGTGAATGGCAATAAACGTTCAGGTCCGGACCTGGGTGCGTACGTGTTTGGGTGTCTGAGTTATCCTTTGTTATACCCAGGCCTAGCTCGTTCCCCAGGTCGGCGCTCTGGAGATTTGTGGTGCCTCCAGAGTATACATCTTCACCTCCATCTACCCTCCCTTTTCCATGACCGGAAGTGTCAGATGATGGTTGAAGTGAACTCTCATGGAACAAGGCGTCCTCACTGTAGGTGGTATACAGTGTAATACGGTGTTAAGGGTCCAGAGGCCCCTCATTGAAGGAGGGGTACTGTCACGATCCAATTCTTGGAGCCGTGTCAGCTTCTGGATTAATGCATGTAAACCTTTTTTTTTCCTTCAAGTCTTTGGCTTAAGGTTAGTTTTGCCCCCGGTGGCAATGGGTGTCATTGCATCCTAATAGTTGCTTTGGTTACTTTTTGCCCCCGGTGGCCACAAGTGTCTCATTGCACTTAATGTTTTCTTTGCTTTGCCTTTTGCCCCCAGTGGTCACTGGGGTTATAGCAGCTTTTGGCCCCTGATCATTTGACCATTCCCTTTTCCTATACAGGGTCACATGGTCTATGAGCAGGTGTGGGTGATAGCGTCTTTTTGGGATTCCAACCACGGTGAAGGGAAAAGCTGGCTGAGGTGTGAAGCCACTGCAGAAACCTGGTGAAGTTAGCAGCTGGCTTGAAGGTTGGAGCCACTGCTGAAACTGGTGTGGAACTCTGTCTGCCCGGTGTCCGCAGCAGAGTGAGATGGTTAAGGTGGCAGCTGGCTCTGAGGTGTCAAGCCACTGCAAAAAGTTAATCCGGTGATGCACTCTGCTGCCTGGTGCTGCACCAGAGCAAGATAAGTGTTTTTGGTGTTTCCCCTGTTTGTATTTTTCCCTGGTGGGGCCAGTGCCTGCACCACCCAGCTCCCTAGCAAGGGATAGGTGTAGGGTGTGCTATGGTGACAGGTATCCAGCTCGGCGACAGGTGAGGAGCCTGTATAGGGAACGTTAGAAGTGTGAGGGACATTGACTCAGGGGAGTGCAGCAGGTCTCCACGTCCCCATTCCCTATTGCAGGGCCCACACAGGACGGGTTCACGTGACAATAATAAAAAGAATCCTCTGAAATACAACTTGCCTAGTAATAATTATGCAATCAAGTATCAACCTAGGGCCTTGTCAGATCACTCCCCTGTTATGTCGACATTTAATTGGGAAAATGGCGGGAGAGGGGAATGGGCACCATGGTCGTTTAACGCATTCTGGTTACCTATTAGTCAAGCAAATGCTTGCTATTAATGAGGGTACAGCCCCCCAGGGAAATAATATGGGATGCGTCTAAAGCTTATCTGAGAGGACTGCCCATCTCGGAAGTGAATAGAGTTAGAACTAAGTCTAGAGAATATGAGGAACTTTTACAGAAGGAAGCTATCTTTGCAGAATTGCAAAATTTGAAAACTCCGTCGGATATACATTTTAACGCATTAAAAGATGCGGAAAAATGATCAACCCAACATAAGCTTTCAAAAGCTGCAGCTGAACGATACTTCCGGCGGCAGGTCTATTTTGGGGAGGGGGAGGGAACTGGACATCTACTAGCTACCCTGATCAAGACTCAATCTGGCCCTGCAATGGTAGCGGAGATAAAAAACCAAAAATCGTGAACTATAAAGATCTTCTGGGGCAATTCTAGCAACTTTTACCGAGTTTTTTGAGACATTATATAATTCGCAGGGCGGGTTCTCTGACGAGTTGCTCAGTAGCTTTTTGGGGACTGCTGGTCTGCCTACTCTGTCGGAATCGGAAGCTGTTGGGCTGGAAGCACCAATTAGAAACCTTCTCAATTAGATATGAATAAACCAAAATAAAGTCACTCCTTGAGAAAGCCACGGTAGGCTAAACGTACGTTGGAGGGAGCTGGAGATACATTGAGCCACTGATCACGGGTATCTATGATCTTATTACATTTCCTATGCACTTTATTTGAGCTTTCAGACCCTGTGTCTGCTTACTATATGCACTTTAGATTGCTGATGGATTTTTTATGATCACTATATTTATCAGATCGGATTGGATCGGCCGATCTAAAAAAAATATCGGGTATTGCCGATTCCGATCCCGGAAGTCCCATTCAAGTCAATGGAACAGAAATATCGGAATTGAAAAAAACCCTTTCTTTCCTTGTAGGTTAATTCTACATGAAGAAAAACAACTAAGAATAATGTAGAATGTATTGTGGGAGGTGTATGAGACATTAAAGCCATAGAGCTTTAGCCCAATCAAATGGAATAGCAGTAATAATTTTTTTTATTTTAAAGACGATTGGAGTTACAAAGATATTGACTATGTTAACCTCTTTTATATTTTGTCAGATATGTATGTTTCACTACTTCCATGCTCTTCACCTTTTTTACTTCTCCCACACTTTCTCCTTCATCATCCTCAGCAGCAGCATCTATTTCATAAACAACTTCTTCACCTTATTCATCTTCTTCTTCTTCTTCTTCTTCACCTTCTTCCTATTATTCTTTTTTTTACATTCTTCATATTCTTCTTATTCAACTATTATTCTTCTTCATATTCTACTTCATCTTCTTCCTATTCTTCTTCATCATATTCTTATTTGTGACAGGCATTCCTGTAGTTGTTATCTATAAAAGTTTGAAGATTACACCTTCCGTTCTGCCTGTCACAAAAGATTTACAACAGGATTTGTCCGCGTTCAGTTTGGCCTGAGGAGGAACGGACTCACCCCCATACACTGCTTAGTCTTCTTCTGCTTATAATTTAGATAATATCATTTGCTCTTATTTTTAGTCTTATGCTTAATGTTCTTCTGCTTTTGGTTTTTCTGCTTCTTGGTCTTCTGTCTCTTGTTGTTCTGCATCTTGGTGGTTGTCTTCATGTTCTTTGTCCTCTTGGTATTCTAAAGGGTCATCTATTTGGTCTTCTTCGATGTGGTCTTCAGGGTCGTCGTCTTCAGGGTCATCGTCAGGGATATCCAGAGTGAGAATCAAAATACAATTCCACAAGCTTGAACTTGGAAAAGTAGCAGAAGGTACAAGAAGGCAGAGGAACTGCCGAGAACCAGCTGACGGTGCTGGAACCCGGAGGGGCAGCAGAAGGAAGAAGAGCCAATGGCACAACCGTGGACTAGCTGTGCTACAAAGCACTACCAAGGACCAGCAGACGTTGCTGGAACTCGGATACCAAGAAGGAGGCACCTAGGCCAAAGGCACTGCCGAGAACCAGCTGACAGTGCTTGAACCCGGATGGGTAGCAGAATCTGCAAGAGCAAATGAAACTAGCGAGGACCACTGTCACGCCACGCTCTCCTGGGGGCGGGACCTCGGGCCCGACGTCATCTCTTCCGGACCCGCGGTCACTCCGGGGGTCCCGCCGGGTGCGCACGCGCACCTCTCGTACCTAGGTCCTTGTCTCCTTCATGTTATGTCTGCGCTTGCGCGCTTTTCTCAGTTCGGTCTCCAGGTCTGTCCTCTCTATGGTACTGGAGGACATGACCCGGAAGCTCTCATGATCATGTGCTATATCAGGCTACCTCTTCCTAGGGGAGGTGCCTGATTATTGGTGTGCTTCCTGGCTTGGTCAGCCGTGTCCCTGCCTGGCTGTGCGCTGTATTCGGGTCCCCTGCCTTGCACTCTGTTGTGCCTCTTGGCACATGCTCTGAACCTGCACTCTCCCTTGTACTCGGTTGTGCCTCCTGGCACACGCTCTGACCCTGTGCTCTGTCTTGTACTTAGTTGTGCCTCCTGGCACACACTCTGATCCTGTGCTCTGTCTTATACTCAGTTGTGCCTCCTGGCACACACTCGGACCCTGTGCCTTTTCTCATACTCAGTTGTGCCTCCTGGCACATGCTCTGATCCTGTACTCTCTCTCTTACTCAGTTGCGCCTCCTGGCACACGTTCCAATCCTGTACTCTGTCTTATGCTCAGTTGTGCCCTCTGGCACACACCCTGCTCCTGTACTCTGTTACACCTCCTGGCACACCTGCTGCCTGACTCAGTGCTCTGACATGCTCCTTGCACGCATCCTGCTTCACTCACACCCGGACATACAAAGTCTCTGTATGCCACGTGTTCCCGTGTCCACACTTTACATGTTCCTGCAGACACACTCACCCACTCGTGTCTCCTGTGAGCCGGCCGCCTGGTGCCAGCAGTCGTGGTACCCCACCCCCTGGGGCTTGCCCCTGACACTCCCTGTATAGGGGGTGGTCTTCACTAGGTCAGCTCGCCCTGGGAGGGTTGGTGCCACGACCAATAGGGTCCACTCCAGGAGTCGTCACAGTATAATCAGGCCATGGACCCCGCTGGTACCACCGCCTCCGTCCAAAAGGAACTGGTGTCCCTACGGGAGAGTCAAACTAGGATCGTGTCCTCTCTGAAATCCATGGAGTCCCGTTTGTCAGCCATGCAGTCATCTGACCCTGGGAATGCTTCCCAGCTGGCCAGCCTCCAGCAAGAAATCACACAGCAACGCGACACCCAGGTCCATATCCTCAACTATATGGCGTCGGTAGACAGTCAGCTTCTTTCCATACAAGTCGTTTCTGCCCAGTCCTCGGCCCCGCACCCACTGCCGTGCCTCGGCAAGCCACCCCGATATAGCGGGGACCCTAAGTTTTGTTGAGGATTTCTGAACCAATGCCGGTTACATTTTGAGATTTTGCCGCAGCACTATCCCACTGAGCGCGCCCAAATTGCCTTTATTGTTTCACACTTAAAGGGGGAGGTGTTAGCATGGGTGAACCCCCTCTGGTAGCGCAATGACCCACTCGTCTCTCAGCTTTCCACCTTTTTGAACACCTTCTGCAAGGTGTTCGACGAGCCGGGTCGGCTGGCCTCTACCACCGAGTCTCTCTTTAACCTCCATCAGGGTACGCTACCGGTGGGACAGTATGCCATCTGTTTTCGTACCTTGTCCTCCAAACTTGGTTGGAACAACGAGGCTCTCGTAGGGATCTTTTGGCGTGGCCTGTCCGGTCGGATCACAGACGAACTGGCAGGTCGGGATACTCCCACCTCTTTAGAGGATCTGATCTCTCTGGCGACACGCATTGACCTGCGGTTTTAGGAACGTGCCCGTGAATCAGCCAGAGAGAGGAGCTCCTCTCACCTCCTTCGTTCCTGCCCCAAGAAGCCGGGAACCTTCTCCGCCTAGGGTTGGTAGGAGGTGCCTCCCTAGGTGTACGTGATCCCTCTCCTCCCCTGCTCGTGTCCGTGTTATTGAATCTCGGTGCCAAGCGTTATTCTGAGGAGGCTTTTCTGGATTCTGGCGCGGAGGGGAGTTTTATCACACTAGAGGCGGTTAAAAAATACCAGATTCCTGTCAGATCCCTGGAGACTCCTCGGTCGATAGTTTTGGTCAATGGTACGTCCGTGCAGGAGACCGTTACCCAGGCCACCGAAGACATCGAGCTGCAGATCAGAGCCCTGCATCGGGAGAAGATCTCCTTCCTCGTCTTGTCTGCCATGTCTCACACGCTTCTTCTATGTCTCCCTTGGCTACGGACTCATGAGCAAACCCTGGACTGGTGGTCGGGCGAGATACTCCGTTGGGGACCGTCCTGTCAGGAGAAGTGCCTGTTGCCCGTCCATCCGATGAACTCTGCCTGTCCATCCCCGGCACCTACAGGTCTGCCGTCGGCTTACTGGTCCTTTGCAGATGTCTTCGACAAGAAGGAGGCCGAGACTCTGCCCCTCCATCGGCCATATGACTGTCCGATTGACCTCATTCCTCATACCTCATACCGCCACCCAGGGGTAGAATATATCCGCTATCCCATGCTGAAACCCAAGCTATATCTGAGTATAACCAGGAGAACCTGGCGAGAGGTTTTATCCGTAAGTCCTCCTCGCCCGCGGGAGCGGGATTTTTCTTTGTCAAAAAGAAGGACGGCTCCCTCCGTCCTTGCATAGACTACCGAGGCCTGAACGATATCACGGTCAAGAACAAGTACCCATTGCCATTGATCCCGGAACTCTTTGACCGGCTTAGAGGAGCTCGAATTTTCACCAAACTGGATCTTCGTGGGGCCTACAACTTGATCCGTATTTGTTCCGGTGATGAGTGGAAGACCGCCTTTAACACCAGAGATGGTC
The DNA here is from genome assembly GCF_039654945.1 of Dendrobates tinctorius. Classification (NCBI taxonomy): domain Eukaryota; kingdom Metazoa; phylum Chordata; class Amphibia; order Anura; family Dendrobatidae; genus Dendrobates; species Dendrobates tinctorius. The sequence goes on along the minus strand of NW_027361738.1, from coordinate 3,743,154 downwards.
ACTACGAGTACTTGGTCATGCCCTTCGGCCTCTGCAATGCCCCAGCGGTGTTCCAGGAGTTTGTGAATGACGTCTTCCAGGATATGCTGTACTCCTGCGTGGTAGTCTATCTGGATGACATCCTCGTTTTTTCTCCAGACCTCTCTGCCCACAGAAAGAACGTGCGTCAAGTCCTCCAGCGCCTGAGGGAGAACCGCCTTTATGCCAAGCTCGACAAATGTGCCTTCGAGCAAATGTCCCTGCCATTCTTGGTGTACATTATCTCAGAATCAGGTCTACGCATGGATCCGGCAAAGGTGTCCGCTGTCCTCGATTGGCCACAGCCCCATGGGGTGAAGGCAATCCAACGCTTCCTTGGTTTTGCGAACTACTACCGACAGTTCATTCCTCATTTCTCCTCGTTGGTTCGCCCCATCTCGTCCCTTATCTGCAAGGGAGCTAACCCAAAGGCTTGGCCCTCTGAGGCTGAAGAGGCCTTCCAGTCGTTGAAACAAGCCTTCGCCGCTGCTACGGCGCTTCACTGACCTGAGGTTAGTAGACCTTTCACTCTCGAGGTGGACGCATCCTCTACCGGGGCTGGTGCAGTCCTTCTGCAGAAATCCTCTTCTGGACGTTTTGTCACCTGTGGCTTCTTTTCTAAAGTATTTTCCTCCACTGAACAGAACTACTCCATTGGCGACAAAGAGCTATTGGCCATTAAATTGGCCTTTGAGGAGTGGAGGTACTTACTGGAAGGCGTCATACATCCATTCAAGATCTTCATGGACCATAAGAACCTGGCGTACATCCAGTCCACACAGAGGCTCAATCCTCGGCAAGCCAGGTGGTCCCTATTCTTTGCGCGCTTTGACTTTGAACTACATTTTCGGCCCGGCGATAAAAACGTTAGAGCGGATGCGTTGTCAAGATCATTCCTGTCATCTGATGCAGAGGAAGAACCCTCTCATATCATTGATCCATCAAAAGTAATTACCGTGGCTCCTGTCAAGTTAATCACGTTACCTCCGGGAAGAACCTTTGTGGCTGAGAATAACCGAAAAAGAGTGTTAAATTGGGGACATTCATCCAAGATTGCCGGCCACGTTGGTGTCCAAAAGACTTTGGACTTAATCTCTCGCTATTATTGGTGGCCTTCACTCTCCCAGGATGTTAAAGACTTTGTGGCATCTTGCCTGTCCTGTGCCCAGAACAAGATACCCAGACAACCACCCTCTGGTCTTCTGCTCCCGCTTCCCGTTCCGTCGGCTCCATGGCAGCACATAGCCATGGATTTCATTACTGATCTGCCTTGCTCTTCCGGTTGTACTGTGGTCTTGGTGGTTGTAGACCGATTTTCAAAGATGGCCTACTTCATTCCTCTTCCCGGACTACCCTCTGCTCCTGACTTGGTGAAGATCTTCATTTCCCATATCTTCAGGATTCACGGCTTCCCCCAGCGCATCGTGTCAGACAGAGGGGTCCAATTCACCTCTCGGTTCTGGAGAGCTCTATGCGGACTCATGAAAGTGTCATTGGATTTCTCTTCCGCCTATCACCCCCAAACCAATGGGCAGGTGGAACGTACCAACCAGATCCTTACATCCTACCTCCGGCATTTTTCTAATGCTCATCAGAATGACTGGGTCAGTATACTTCCTTGGGCTGAGTTCGCCTACAATAATCACTCCAGTGAATCGTCCACCAAGTCTCCTTTCTTCATCGTCTTTGGACAGCATCCCAATGTGCCTCTACCGGTACTTCCTGTCTCGGGGGTACCTGCTGCCGATTCTCTGTCTGTGGAGTTCTCCAGGGTATGGCAGGAGACCAAAACCGCTCTCGAGAAAGCACGGGACAGAATGAAATTACACGCTGACAAGAGGCGCCTGGACGTTCCTCCATTTCTCCCTGGTGACAAGGTGTGGCTCTCCACCAAATACGTCCGCCTTAAGGTACCATCTTACAAACTGGGTCCCCATTACATTGGTCCTTTTGAGGTCCTCAGGCGGATTAATGATATTGCTTACAAATTGAAGCTGCCTCCTTCACTCCGTATTCCCAATTCCTTCCTTCCACGTGTCTCTCCATAAACCTGTGGTTCTTAACCAGTTTCATCCTTCTCCAGGCCACACACCCCAGCCTGTTGGCTTGGGGGATGAGTTTGAGGTGAATGACATTTTGGCCATGAAGAAGGTAAGAGGGAGAACCATGTTCTTGATCGATTGGAAGGGTTTTGGCCCCGAGGAGAAGTCATGGGAGCCCAGGGAGAATATCCACGCACCCCAGATTTTGTCTAAGTTCCTCTCCAGTTTTAGAAAGAGGGGGCGTAAAGGGGGGGTACTGTCACGCCGCGCTCACCTGGGGGCGGGACCTCGGCCCCGACGTCATCTCTTCCGGACCCGCGGTCACTCCGGGGGTCCCGCCGGGTGCGCACGCGCACCTATCGTACCTAGGTCCCTGTCTCCTTCATGTTATGTCTGCGCTTGCTCGCTTTTCTCAGTTCGGGCTCCAGGTCAGTCCTCTCTATGGTACTGGAGGACTTGACCCGGAAGCTCTCATGATCATGTGCTATATCAGGCTACCTCTTCCTAGGGGAGGTGCCTGATTATTGTTTTGCTTCCTGGCTTGGTCTGCCGTGTCCCTGCCTGGCTGTGCGCTGTATTCGGGTCCCCTGCCTTGCACTCTGTTGTGACTCTTGGCACATGCTATGAACCTGCACTCTGCCTTGTACTCGGTTGTTCCTCCTGGCACACGCTCTGACCCTGTGCTCTGTCTTGTACTTAGTTGTGCCTCCTGGCACACACTCTGATCCTGTGCTCTGTCTTATACTCAGTTGTGCCTCCTGGCACACACTCGGAACCTGTGCCTTTTCTCATACTCAGTTGTGCCTCCTGGCACATGCTCTGATCCTGTACTCTGTCTCTTACTCAGTTGTGCCTCCTAGCACACGTTCCAATCCTGCACTCTGTCTTATGCTCAGTTGTGCCCTCTGGCACACACCCTGCTCCTGTACTCTGTTACACCTCCTGGCACACCTGCTGCCTGACTCAGTGCTCTGATGTGCTCCTTGCACGCATCCTGCTTCACTCACACCCGGGCGTACGAAGTCTCTGTATACCACGTGTTCCCGTGTCCACGCTTTACACGTTCCTGCAGACACACTCACCCACTCGTGTCTCCTGTGAGCCGGCCGCCTGGTGCCAGCAGTCGTGGTACCTCACCCCCTGGGGCTTGCACCTGACACTCCCTGTATAGGGAGTGGTCTTCACTAGGTCAGCTCGCCCTGGGAGGGTTGGTGCCACGACCCAGAGGGTCCACTCCAGGAGTCGTCACAACCAGCTGATGGTGCTGGAACCCGGAGGGGCAGCAGAAGGAACAAGAGCCAATGGCACAACCGTGGACCAGCTGACGGTGCTGGAACATGGTTACTAAGCAGGAGGTACCTGTGCTTCAAAGAACTACCAAGGACAAGCAGACATTGCTGGAACTCGGATACCGAGAAGGAGGCACCTAGGCCAAGGGCTCTGCCGAGAACCAGCTGATGGTGCTGGAACCCGGATGGGTAGCACAAGGTACCCATAATCAACAAAGTTGCAAGGCCGCGAGCAGGACGCAGTTACCAAAACCCACAGTCAAACAGGGGGTGCTTGTCCTATTGGCACTACGGAACCAGCCTTTATTACCAGAACCCGCAGCCCACATAGGAAGCACCGAAAATGCAGGCACCATAGACTCGGCTAACCCGACCGCAACACGACAGGACAACGTATTGGTGGCAAAGTGACGTTGACACTACCCAGAAATAGCAGGCGTGCTGGAACCAGGCTGGGCAGGAGGGAGTGCCTGTGCCAAAGAGACTTCCAAGAACCAGCTGACGGTGCTGGAACCCAGCATGGCAGCAGAAGGAACAACAGCCAATGGCACAACCGTGGACCAGCTGACGGTGCTGGAACACGGTTACCAAGCAGGAGGTACCTGTGCTAGAAAGCACTACCAAGGACCAGCAGATGTTGCTGGAACTCGGATACCAAGAAGGAGGCACCTAGGCCAAAGGCTCTGCCGAGAACAAGCTGACGGTGCTGGAACCCGGATGGGTAGCAGAAGCTGCAAGAGCAAATGAAACTAGCGAGGACCAGCTGATGGTGCTGGAACCCGGAGGGGCAGCAGAAGGAACAAGAGCCAATGCCACAACCGTGGACCAGCTGACGGTGCTGGAACATGGTTACTAAGCAGGAGGTACCTGTGCTACAAAGCATTACCAAGGACAAGCTGACGTTGCAGGAACTCGGATACCGAGAAGGAGGCACCTAGGCCAAAGGCTCTGCCGAGAACCAGCTGACGGTGCTGGAACCCGGATGGGTAGCACAAGGTACCCATAATCAACAAAGTTGCAAGGCCACGAGCAGGACGCAGTTACCGAAACCCACAGTCCAACAGGGGGTGCTTGTCCTATTGGCACTACGGAACCAGCCTTTATTACCAGAACCCGCAGCCCACATAGGAAGCACCAAAAATGCAGGCACCATAGACTCGGCTAACCCGACCGCAACACGACACGACAATGTATTGGTGGCAAAGTGACGTTGACACTACCCGAAAACAGCAGGCGTGCTAGAACCAGGCAGGGCAGGAGGGGGTACTTGTTCCTGGGTTACAGGGGCTCTGTCACGTCAGTGGATCCCCTGATGTGTGTCCGGCAAGGTCTCCTGCTCTGTCCACATTCCCACTACTAGTAATGGGAATGTAGACAGAGCAGGAGACATTGCCGGACACACATCAGGGGATCCACTGACGTGACAGAGCCCCTGTAACCCAGGAACAAGTGTGGATTGTGCAGACGCCACTTCAGAGCAGCAGCTGGCGGGGATGGAGGCTAGGGGAAATACTAGAGACAGTGGAGCCAGAGGCCTAAGTGGAGCATGGTTAAAAATCAGTAGTAGTGTGACTGTGTAGGCAGCAGGAGATTTTGTCATCCAAACAGCAGAGGAGCAGATGGCGTTACTGAACCCCACTGACACCGGAGCGAGTGTTTCTATCTGTGCGGATGGCACTTCCAAGCAACAAATGGCTGTGTTGAAGCCCAGGATAAATCATGGAGCTGGCTGAGGCCAACTGGGAGCAAGTAGAAAATAAGATGTCGTGTGATTTGGGAGGCAGCAGGAGACATTGCCGTCTACACAGCAGGGGAACAGCAGACATTACTGAACCCCACTAACACAGGAGCTTGTGTGTTTTTCTCAGTGAAGACGGCACTTCTGAACACCAACTGGCGTTGTTGGAGCCCAGGATGAAGCTTGGAGCAGGCTGAGGCCTGATATTTTAGGCATGTGGAGGCAGCAGGAGACATTGACGTCTACACAGCAGGGGAACAGCAGACATTACTGAACCCCACTAACACAGGAGCTAGTGTGTTTTTCTCTGTGAAGATGGCACTTCTGAACACCAACTGGCGTTGTTGGAGCCCTGGATGAAGCATGGAGCAGGCTGAGGCCTGATGTTTTTGGCATGTGGAGGCAGCAGGAGACATTTCCGTCTACACAGCAGGGGAATAGCAGACATTTCTGAACCCCACTAACACAGGAGCTAGTGTGTTTTTCTCTGTGAAGACGGCACTTCTGAACACCAACTGGCGTTGTTGGAGCCCAGGATGAAGCATGGAGCAGGCTGAGGCCTGATGTTTTTGGCATGTGGAGGCAGCAGGAGACATTGACGTCTACACAGCAGGGGAACAGCAGACATTACTGAACCCCACTAACACAGGAGCTTGTGTACTTTTCTCTGTGAAGACGGCACTTCTGAACACCAACTGGCGTTGTTGGAGCCCAGGATAAAGCATGGAGCAGGCTGAGGCCTGATGTTTTTGGCATGTGGAGGCAACAGGAGACATTGCCGTCTACACAGCAGGGGAACAGCAGACATTACTGAACTCCACTAACACAGGAGCTAGTGTGTTTTTCTCTGTGAAGACGGCACTTCTGAACACCAACTGGCATTGTTGGAGCCCAGGATAAAGCATGGAGCAGGCTGAGGCCTGATGTTTTTGGCATGTGGAGGCAGCAGGAGACATTGCCGGACACATATCAGGGGATCAACTGACATGACTGAGCCCCAGTAACACAGGAACAAGTGTGGATTGTGCAGATGCCACTTCAGAGCAGCAACTGGTGGGGTTGGAGGGCAGGGGAAAAACTAGAGACAGTGGAGCCACAGGCCTAAGTGGAGCACGGTTAAAAATCAGTAGTAGTTTGAATGTGGATGGAGCAGGAGACTCTGCCGTCCGCACAGCAGGGAAGCAGCTGGCGTTAATGAACCCCACTAACACAGGAGCTAGTGTTTTTTTCTGTGCAGAAGACACTTCTGAGCGACAACTGGCTGTGTTGAAGCCCAGGGATTATAGTTCAGGTGGTAGAAACATGAACACAACAGGAGACCTGGATACTGTTGCCAACCAATTATTTATTCGGGAAGAGGACTGGCAAATTCTGGCGAGATCCAGGCCTTGTTCATTTTCAGAAAAGTAAGCCGGTCAACGTTATCGGAAGATAGTCGCGTGCGACGGTCTGTTAGTACACCACCTGTGGCACTAAAGACGCGTTCCGATAATGCACTGGCAGCAGGGCAAGCCAGCACCTCCAATGCATACTGGCTAAGCTCTGGCCATGTATCCAGCTTAGAGACCCAAAACTAGAAGTGGGAAGAGCTGTTATGATGAGTCACCGAAGGAGGAAAAAACAAAATACTAGCTAAGTCCAGAAAAACCAGAGAGGTTGGCAGCTATCGGATTGCAGACCCCTGAACCTATCCACAACAACTAGCAGTAGCCATGGGGGGTACCTACGGTGCCCTAGACCCCTCGATCACAGCCGGAGAACTACATAGCCTAAAGACAGAAAGGGGAAAAACTAAACTGCCCCAGAGCAGACCCCAAAGCAATAGGCAGCCCCCAACATATAATGACGGTGAAGCAAGATGAAAACACTAACACAGATAGAAAGATAGGTTGAGCAAATGATGGGGCCCAAGCTAACTAAGTAGGACAGGATAGGAAAACTGCTGTCTGCCATCCGCAAAAACCCTATCCAAAATGAGCCAACCGACTGATAGGAAAAACAGGCCCTGAAGTCGCTAGGCTTCAAAAGACTATATCAGCACTCAGGTATATTCTGAAGACAGAGCAAAAGATCAACAGATCAGAGACAAAAATGGAATTCAGCTCACCCCCAGCCAGGGATGGCAGAACTCCCAAAGAACAAGGCAAAACAAAAACAAAACTGAAGAGTACAAAGCAGAGAAGAAAAACTTAGCTTTGAGACGCAGGAATCAAACTGGTCTCCAAGAATCCAGCAGGATCACCAGCAAGGCAGAAGGGCGTCGGCTGCCTTATATCCAGTCCTCAATTCCAGCCACCCAGTCATCATCTAGCTGCCCAGGTGTTTGGTAATCAGCCTCACTACCTTCCTTCACCAGAGGAGGGAGTTCATCAGACCTCAGTGACGAAGGGGAAAATGAACTCACAACAGTACCTCCCCCTTGAGGAGGGGTCACCGAACCCTCATCCATGCCACCAGGGCGATCCGGGTGAGCCCGATGAAAGGCACGCACCAATCTTTCGGCATGAATATCAGAGGCAGAGACCCAGGAATTATCCTCCTGACCATAACCCTTCCACTTAACCAAATACTGGAGTCTCCGTCTAGCCAGACGGGAATCCAGTATCTTCTCTACCTCATATTCCATGTTACCTTCAACCAATATAGGGTCAGGAGGTGCCACCACAGGAACTACTGGTTCAACAAACCTCTTCAACAAGGACTTATGAAACACATTATGAATTTTAAATGTGACAGGAAGAGCCAACCGAAAAGAGACCGGATTAATAATCTCCAAAATCTTGTAAGGTCCAATAAATCTAGGCTTAAACTTAGGAGAAGCCACCTTCATAGTGATATTTTTTGATGACAACCAAACCATATCACCCACCTTAAACTGGGGACCAACGGTCCTACGCCGGTTGGAAAACCGCTGGGCCTTTTCCTGGGAGAGAGACAACTTATCCACTACTTGGTCCCAGATCTGGTGCATTCTCTCCACCACAGTGTCAACACCTGGGCAGGCAGAAGGCTCCACCTGCCCTGAAGAAAATCGAGGGTGAAACCCAAAGTTACATAAAAAAGGTGACATCAAAGTGGCAGAACTAGCTCTATTATTTAAAGCAAATTCGGCCAAGGGCAAAAATGAAACCCAATCATCCTGATCGGCAGAAATAAAATATCTCAAATACGACTCCAAAGTCTGGTTTGTTCTCTCCGTCTGCCCATTGGTCTGAGGGTGAAACGCAGAGGAGAAGGACAACTGAATTCCCAGCTTGGAACAGAAAGTCCTCCAAAATCTAGACACAAACTGAACTCCTCTGTCAGATACAATGTTCTCAGGAATCCCGTGCAAGCGAACCACCTGTTGCAAAAACAAGGACACCAACTCAGAGGAAGATGGCAACTTAGGGAGTGGTACAAGATGGACCATCTTAGAGAATCTATCACAAATCACCCAAATAACAGTCATTCTCTGAGAGACAGGCATATCAGAGATAAAATCCATTGAAATATGGGTCCATGGCCTCCTGGGCACCGGCAAAGGCATCAACAAGCCACTAGAGCGAGAACAAGGTTTAGACCGGGAGCAAGTCCCACAGGACTGCACAAAATTCCTGACATCATGAGACAAGGCGGGCCACCAAAAAGACCGACTCACCAGATCTCTAGTACCAAAAATACCTGGATGACCAGCCAATGCAGAGCAATGAACCTCAGACATCACTCTCTTCCTCCACTGGTCATGAACATACAACTTTCCACTGGGACAACGCTCAGGTTTGTCCTCCTGAAACTCTTCCAGAGCACGTCTCAAATCGGGCGAGATGGCAGAAATAACTACCCCCTCGCCTAAGATGGTAGCAGGCTTAGTCACAACAGGAGAATCAGCAAAGAAACTCCTAGAGAGGGCGTCTGCCTTGACATTCTTAGTGCCCAGAAGAAAAGAGACCACAAAATCAAAACGTGTGAAAAACAAGGCCCACCTAGCCTGTCTAGGATTCAAGCGCTTGGCCGACTCCAGGTAAATCAAATTCTTGTGGTCAGTAAGGACCACGACTTGGTGTTTGGCTCCCTCCAACCAATGTCTCCACTCCTCAAATGCCCATTTCATGGCCAACATTCCCGATTCCCCACATCATAGTTACGTTCGGATGGGGAGAACTTTCGGGAAAAGAAAGCGCAAGGATTCATTTTAGATATCACAGGATCTTTTTGGGACAACACCGCTCCTGCACCAATCTCAAAAGCGTCCACCTCCACCTGAAACGGGAGTGAGACATCAGGTTGCCGCAAAACCGGAGCAGAAGTGAATCTTCGCTTCAGCTCCTGAAAGGAAGAAACAGCCTCCGGAGACCAATTCAGCACATCAGCACCCTTCCTAGTCAAATCCGTCAATGGCTTGGCAATACCAGAAAAATTAGCTATAAATTTCCGATAAAAATTAGCAAAACCCAAAAACTTCTGGAGAGCCTTCAAAGAAGTGGGTTGAACCCAATCATAAATGGCCTGTACCTTGGCCGGGTCCATTTCAATAGTTGACGGAGACAAAATAAATCCCAAAAATGAAATCCTCTGCACCCCAAAAAGGCATTTCGATCCCTTGACATACAGGGAATTCTCCCTCAAAATCCGGAACACAGTCCGAACATGTTCCACATGAGAGTCCCAATTCTTGGAGAAGATCAAAATATCATCGAGATAGATAATCAAAAATTTATCCACAAAGTCTCGGAATATATCGTTCATGAAGCACTGGAAGACAGAAGGGGCATTAGTGAGCCCAAAAGGCATCACCAAGTACTCAAAATGTCCCTCCGGAGTATTAAACGCCGTCTTCCATTCATCCCCACGCTTAATGCGAATAAGATTATACGCCCCCCTGAGGTCAAGCTTTGCAAACCAGCAAGCACCTTTAACTCTGGAGAATAGATCAGAAATCAGGGGTAACGGATACTGATATTTAACAGTAATTTTGTTGAGGGCACGATAGTCAATACAAGGCCTTAATGAACCATCCTTTTTAGCCACGAAAAAAAACCCAGCACCTAAGGGTGAAGAGGATGGTCTAATATGACCCTTCTCCAATGACTCCTTAATATACGATCGCATAGCCTCGTGCTCGGGTACAGATAAATTGAAAAGCCGACCCTTGGGGAATTTACACCCCGGGTTCAGCTCAATTGCACATAACTCCTATGAGGAGGCAAAGACGCAGACTCATTCTCACTAAATACATCATAAAAGTCAGCCAAATAGTCAGGAACATCATGCCACTGGGGAGAGGTGGAGAAAACAGGAGCATCACTAAGGGCACACCGACAACCCCAACTCACCACAGACAAAGATTTCCAATCCAGAACTGGATTATGGATTTGCAACCAGGGAAACCCCAGAACAATGGTATCATGCAAATTATGCAACACCAAAAATCTGCAATTTTCTTGATGGTCTGGGGCGACCCGCATTACCACCTGGGTCCAAAACTGAGGTTTATTCTTCGCCAAAGGAGTAGCATCAAGACCCCTCAAAGGGATAGGCGTCCGCAGAGGTGTCATAGGAAATCCACAACGTTTAGCAAAATCCAAGTCCATCAGGTTCAGAGCTGCTCCCGAATCCACAAAAGCCATGGCGGAAAATGTGGACAGGGAGCAGATCAGAGTAATTGCCAGAAGAAACTTAGGTTGAACACCACCCACAGAAAACATGTGTGCACAATGTTTCTCTCGTTTAGGGCAGACAGAAATAATATGTGAGGCATCTCCAAAAAAAACACACCTTATTACGCCTTCTGAACTCCTGACGTTGTGCCCTAGACAAAACTCTATCACATTGCATAGGTTCAGACATTTGTTCAACAGGTGGCAACATCTCTCGTGTAGTTTTGTGTTCACGTAAACGCCGATCAACCTGAATGGCTAATGACATAGAATCGTCAAGACCAGAGGAAACAGGAAATCCCACCATAGTATCTTTTACAGTTTCTGACAAACCCTTCCGAAAGAGGGCTGCCAAGGCACCATCATTTCAGGTAGTAAGGACCGCCCACTTTCGGAATTTTTCACAGTACAACTCTGCCGAATCCCGACCCTGGCTTAATGCCAACAGGGTCTTTTCAGCCTGATCAGTAGCATTAGGATCATCATACAACAACCCCAAGGCTTGAAAAAATGCGTTCACATTATTCAGAATAGGATAATCAGGTTTCAAAGAAAATGCCCAATCCTGGGGATGGCCGTGCAGCAAAGAGATGACAATCTTAACCTGCTGCGCGGAGTTCCCCGACGAGTTAGGCTTCAAGGCAAAAAATAATTTACAATTATTCTTGAAATTCAAGAATTTAGACCTATCCCCAAAAAACACATCAGGAGAATCTTTGGTTCAGCAGCATGTGAATGAGCAAGATAGGCGGAAATTCCCCGCACTTCAGTAGCGAGCTGCTCCACACGATCAGACAATTGCTTCATCTCCATTGAGAGAAAAATTCCCCCTACGGCCTCAGAGATATAGAGGAAAAAATATGCACAAAAAAAAAAATTCTGAAACACTTTTTTTTTTTTTTTTTTTTTTTACAATTCTCTCCTGCTATTGAGTACCCTAGGATCTGCGGTATGGCTGGTGATTCTGTTATGATGAGTCACCGAAGGAGGAAAAAACAAAATACTAGCTGAGTCCAGAAAAAACAGAGAGGTTGGCAGCTATCGGATTGCAGACCCCTGAACCTATCCACAACAACTAGCAGTAGCCATGGGGGGTTCCTACGATGCCCTAGACCCCTCGATCACAGCCGGAGAACTACATAGCCTAAAGACAGAAAGGGGAAAAACTAAACTGCCCCAGAGCAGACCCCAAAGCAATAGGCAGCCCCCAACATATAATGACGGTGAAGCCAGATGAAAACACTAACACAGATAGAAAGATAGGTTGAGCAAATGATGGGGCCCAAGCTAACTAAATAGGACAGGATAGGAAAGCTGCTGTCTGCCATCCGCAAAAACCCTATCCAAAATGAGCCAACCGACTGATAGGAAAAACAGGCCCTGAAGTTGCTAGGCTTCAAAAGACTATATCAGCACTCAGGTATATTCTGAAGACAGAGCAAAAGATCAACAGATCAGAGACAAAAATGGAATTCAGCTCACCCCCAGCCAGGGATGGCAGAACTCCCAAAGAACAAGGCAAAACAAAAACAAAACTGAAGAGTACAAAGCAGAGCAGAAAAACTTAGTTTTGAGACGCAGGAATCAGACTGGTCTCCAAGAATCCAGCAGGATCACCAGCAAGGCAGAAGGGCGTCGGCTGCCTTATATCCAGTCCTCAATTCCAGCCACCCAGTCATCATCTAGCTGCCCAGGTGTTTGGTAATAAGCCTCACTACCTTCCTTCACTAGAGGAGGGAGTTCATCAGACCTCAATGGTGAAGGGAAAAATGAACTCACAACAAAGAGCCATCTGGGAGTACACTGACAGGGCAAGACATGTAGTCTGTCAACATCTGACGGAAACGTTGCCTCCTGCTGACTGGAGCCGTCTGTGATGGTGTAGACAACTGTGGCGGACACAACAAAACTTTGCCACATTTGGGCCATAGTGGTTTTGCCTTGTGCTGAGGCGCTGCCTCTGCTCCCTCTTTGTGCAGAGTTTCCTCCACTGCCTCGACGCACAGGGCTGCTTTGTAAAGCACTAGCACCACTGCTGTCTGGTGGAATGGAAAACATGATGACTGCACCAGTGTGTCTTGGTACTCCCGCAGTTTACGCTCCCGGGTCAATGGTGGTATGAGGCTTTGTGAGTTGTCCCGGTAGCGAGGATCTAGGAGGGTGTACACCCAATAATCAGTCGTGTTGAGAATGTGGTCGATGCGGTGGTCGTTTCTCAGGCACTGCAGCATGAAATTAACCATGTGCTGCAGACTCCCAACTGCCAAAGAAACGCTGTCCCCTGCTTGATGTGTCATCTTTGCCTGCTCTGCATCACCCCACCCTCGCTGTACATACTGACTAGAGGATTGTGTACCTCCCTCCTCTGGAGAGATGTCTTCCTCCTCCATCGACTCCTCCTCATCCTCCTCACAAAGTGTCCCCTGCCTAGGCCTTTGTGAGGAACCATGTAGCGCAGACTGTCCAGAAGCAGATGGCATTTGGGACTCCTCATCCTTCACCTCTTCCAAAACCTCCTCCCTTAGTGCTTGCAGTGTTTTTTGTAGCAGGCAGATAAGGGGGACAGTCATTCTGACTAGTGCATCATCTGCACTCGCTATCCGCGTGGAATCATCGAAGGCACGCAAAATGAGGCAGATGTCCTTCATAGAGGCCCACTCAGTGGTGCTGAAGTGTGACCGGCGCACAGTGCGACTTGTTTGCGCCTAATGCAGCTGGTACTCCATGACTGCTGCCTGCTGCTCACACAACCGCTCCAACATATGTAACGTTGAATTCCACCTGGTGGGTAGGTCACATATGATGCGATGTTCCGGAAGGCGTAATCGGCGCTGCAGAGCAGCAAGGCGCGATCTTGCCGTGCTGGAACAACGCAAGTGAGCGCACTCTATGTGGACTTTGTGCAGCAGTGCATCAAGATCCGGATAGTCCCTCAGAAAGCTCTGCACGACCAAGTTCAGCACATGTGCCAGACATGGGATGAAAGTGAGGTTGCCTAGGCCAAGAGCTGCCACCAGATTTCGGCCATTGTCACACACTACCAAGCCTGGCTGGAGATTCGCTGGCAGAAACCACACATCGCTCTCCTGCTTGATGGCATTCCAGAGCTCCTGCGCTGTGTGGCTTCGATTCCCCAATGAAATTAATTTGAGTATGGCCTGTTGATGTTTGGCCATGGCTGTGCTCATATCGGTCGTAACAGGCTCCTGCTGCGCTGTTTCTGAGGAACTTGAGTAGGAGGAGGAGTCAATGTGTACAGACTGGATTCCTGCAATCCGTGGAATTGGCAGAACACGTACAGCGCCACTCTCCATATCTGTACCAGGTTCCACAACATTGACCCAATGGGCAGTGAGGGAAAGGTATCGTCCCTGTCCATGGTTACTGGTCCACGCATCGGTGGTCAGGTGGACCTTGCTACTGACGGCATTTAGTAGCGCATGTTGTATTTTTCCCTCCACATGTTTTTGCAGGGCAGGGACGGCTCGCCTGCTGAAATAAAAGCGGCTCGGTACAGTGTATTGAGGGACTGCCAATGCCATCACGTCCCGGAAGGTGTCAGTCTCCACCAGCCTGAATGAGAGCATTTCAAGTGCCAGTAGTTTGGCAATGCCAGCATTCAGAGCCTGTGCTCGAGGATGGTTTGCCGAGTATGGCCGCCTTTTATCCCATGCCTGTGCTACCGATGGCTGTAGAGTGGCCTGGGAGTGTGAGGAGGACTGGGAACGTGGTGCTGTGGGTGGAAGTTCACTGGATCTCCGGACAACATTGCCAGAGGTTCTTCCTTGGCGATCCTGTGAGGAAGCCGAACCAGCTGTGTGTGAGCTGGAGGAAGAGGCCCCAACATGAGCTGAAGAGGTGGTAGGTGGTGCTGTACGTTGGCCTACGTCTTCAGTGTGTCTGTGTAACTCCACCTCGTGCTTGGTCCGCACATGTTTCCACATATTTGTGGTATTGAGGTTGCTGACATATTTCCCTCTTTTGACTTTCTGTTGACACAGCTTGCATTTGACAAAGCAAATGTCATCTGCAACTGTGTCAAAAAAGGACCATGCACTGCAAGTCTTTGGAGCGCCCGTTTTGCCTTTTGAAAGAGGAATGCTCCTACTGGGTGCCGAAGTGGAGGCTACAGGCAACCAAGTCTGCTCCCTCCCTCTCCCTCCTGTTTTGGCCGTTCGGGGAATCTCTTCCTCAGAGCTGCTCCCACCACCTTCCTGTTCCTCACGCCATGATGGGTCAAGGACCTCATCATCTACACTCCCCTCTTCAAACACCTACTTCTCCTGGGTTGTCTCGCCAGCACCGTACGCACCAGAAAGTGGTAACTGAGTCTCATCATCATCTGATGCGTACTGAGGTGTGAACACTGCTGCTAGGCAAAAGAAAGCTACAGTGGTGGTTTATGTAGCCTGGGTAAAGCACAATATTTTTTTGAGAATCGCTATTTCTAACTGTCCCTCACAGTCTTCAACAGCAGCCTGTCCCTAACTGAATTCACAGCAGAGTGAACAGACATGGCGGCAGCGGCTTTTATAGTGCATCATGACATCATTTCAGCAGCCAATCACAGCCATGCCAATAGTTAACATGCCTAACAGGATGTGCCCACACTTCTGAGGATTCCCATTGGCTGAATCAAATGGAGCGGGCTCATAGAATTATGGGAACTTCCGATTCCGGTATTCGATATGAAAAAAGTATCGGAACTAAATATCGGAATTCCGATACAGCGAATATCGGCCAATACCCGATACTTGCGGTATCGGAATGCTCAACACTATTCATGGCCCATGTGTTTACTATGTAACTATCCCCTTATACTATGACATTTTATGGTATTTTATTATGTCCAACTTGTTTGGTTTTCCTTTTATTCCGTAATTAAATAAAAACTTTTTAAGTCTTTATCAATTTGGACTTTATTTTGGTTTATTCATATCTAATTGAGAAGGTTTCTATTGTCTTTTATGAATATTCATATATGCTATCTGTGTATATAGTGAGTGATTCTCACTGATTGTTGGCTTGGAAGCACCAATTAGTCTGGATGAATTAGAGGAGGCTCTAGATTCTATGGCAGGGAATAAGACACCGGGGTCTGATGGGCTGCCTGTGGAGGTATATAAACAGTACTCAAATATAATGCTTCCACAGCTGTTGAAGGTGTTTGAGGCGGCTAGGGAAGATGGGCACTTGCCCCGGTCCTTGAATGAAGCAATCATAGTGGTGATCCCCAAGGCTGATAAGGATCCATGTCTTCCAGAGTCATACAGGCCTATCCCCCTTTTAAACGTTGATGTCAAGATTTTTGCAAAGATTCTGGCGATGCGGCTGTCTAGAGTAATATCTAGTATTATTCATCCAGATCAAACTGGTTTTATGCCAGAGAAATCAACTGCAATTAATATCCGGCGGTTGTATCTAACTTTACAGATCCCATCTAAGGGAAAGGAACCCAGGGCTGTTGCATCTTTGGATGCTGCTAAAGCATTTGACAGCATCGAATGACCACATCTGTGGGCTATATTAGCCAAGATGGGTTTCTATAAAAATTTTATTGCCTGGATACAGTTGCTGTATTCGTGTCCAGAGGCCAAAATTAGAATTAATGGGGAGATCTCAAATACAATTAACTTATACAGAGGGACCAGACAGGGGTGCCCTCTATCTCCCCTACTGTTTGCTCTGGCATTGAGCCCTTGGCAGTAGTAATTCGGGCGACACCTGAAATTAAGGGGTTTGGGTATGAGTCTTTGCAAGAAAAAATAGCTTTGTATGCTGATGACATGCTCTTGTTTTGGGAGAGTGGCTATCTTCTCTGAGGGTGGCAATGGAAGTCTTTGGATCCTTCGCAGTGATCTCTGGTTTATGTATTAACTGGGAGAAATCTTCAATTATGCCGGTGAGAGATGCTCCCGAGAACTCCTTGGAATTGGCAGGACAATTAAATGTAATCAAAAAGTTTAAATAATTGGGAATTCATATTGGATATAATATACAAAATTTTGAGCGTTTAAATATTACCCCGCTACTTGCTAAATTTCATCAAAAAATAAAGGACTGGTGCAAGTTACCACTGAGTATGGTGGGAAGGGCAAACCTGGTAAAAATGGTTCTCATGCCACAAGCTTTGTATGCCCTCCACAATGCGCCCATTTGGATTCCTCGTCAAATCTTTTATCAGGTAAACAGAATATTTAAAGAGCTTATCTGGAAGAGGAGTGTTCCTAGAATTCGGTTGGAGGTTTTGCATACATCTAAAGAACTGGGGGGATTAGCGATTCCTTACCCGTTTCTGTATTATCTTGCAGCGCAGTTGCAGCATTTCAGAGGATGGAGGAGGAGGATTCCTTCATGTGAAGTTCCTCGGGATGTATGCTTACATGCGTATTGGGAAGGGACTTACTGGTGCAGGCGCTAGACTCAATGCGGTTCCGTCAGGGTCAAGCTATCAATAGTCCGATAATGAAGTGCATGGATAAGGTATGGAACACGGCCAAAGAAATATTGGGTATACAGGGAGTCACAGCGCATTCCCTGATCTGGAGAAACTTGACATGTACAGAGCTAAAGAAATTAGAGGGTTTGAGCTATG